>NC_072427.2:136767500-137386250 GCF_028878055.3 Symphalangus syndactylus
CGGGAGGTGGAGGTTGTGTTGAGCGAAGAGCACACCATTGCACTCCAGCCTGGGCAACAAGAGCGAAACGCCATCTCAAAAAAAAAAAAAAAATTACTAATCTAACAATAAAAAAACTAGAGTTGGCTGGGCGTGGTGGCTCATGCCTATAATCCCGGCACTTTGGGAGGGCAACATGGGTGGATCACAAGGTCCGGAGATCGAGACCATCTTGGCCAACATGGTAAAACCTCGTCCCTACTAAAATACAAAAAATTAGTGGGGCATAGTGGTATGTGCCTGTAGTCCCAGCTACTAGGGAGGCTGAGGCAGAGGAATCACTTGAACCCAGGAGGCAGAGGTTGCAGTGAGCTGAGATCGCGCCACTGCACTCCAGCGTAAGCGACAGAGCGAGACTCCATCTCAAATAAACAAACAAATAAAAATGTAAAAACTAGAGTTTATACTTTTTTTTTTTTTTTGAGACGGAGTTTCACTCTTTCACCCAGGCTAGAGCAAAGTGGCGTGATCTCAGTTCACTGCAACCTCCGCCCGCCACCGTCCCACCCCTTCCCACCCACGGTTCAAGCGATTCTCCTGCCTCAGCCTCCCGAGTAGCTGGGATTACAGGCACCTGCCATCACGCCCAGCTAATTTATGCATTTTTAGTAGAAACGGGGTTTCATTACGTGGGCCAGGCTGGTCTCAAACTCCTGACCTAACGTGATCCACCTGCCTCAGTCTGCCAAACTGCTAGGATTACAGGCATGAGCCACCGTGCCTGGCCTTAGAGTTTATACTTTCTATGTCATCAGCTATTTTATTTTATTACACTGGGAATTCATTTTTATTGTATTTTACAAAAGTACCAGTCCACTAGAATTTTTTGTTTTTTTGAAGATGGGGTCTCACTCTGTTACCCAGGCTGGCATGCAGTGGTGAGATCCTGGCTCACTGCAACCTCTGCCTCCTGGGTTCAAGCCATTGTCCTGCCTCATCCTCCCAAGTAGCTGGGATTACAGGCATGTGCCACCACACCTGGCTCATTTTTTTGTATTTTTAGTAGAGACAAAGTTTTACCATGTTGGCCAAGATGGTCTTGAACTCCTGAACTCAAATGATCCACCCGCCTCGGCCGCCCAAAGTGCCAAGATTACAGGCGTGAGCCACTGTGCCAGCCCAGAATTTTTTTTTTTTAACACTGGTCTTTCACAAATTGAGAATCACTGTTCTACAGTTCTTTTTTTCCAGCTTGGTGAGTGTGTGATGCTTTAGGTAATTGTAAGTTGCCCAATAACACACTATTGCATAAGGGTTATTTGATTAGGAGTCATATTCAAACTCATCAACCACAGCACTGATGGGGTCAAATTAGCAACAATAATTTGAATTTCATTGGTTCGTCTACCTACCAAGCCTACTAAGGTAGTCAGGACACCTCCAGCCTTCTGGGAGTCCCAGAAGGGCAAGGGTCTCTGACTAACTCAAATCCTCCTCTCCCAGGACCCTTTCCCTCTGCTCTGGTATTCTAGGTACTGCAGACACCTACCAGGATTTGGTGTGTGTGTTTACTTTGCCTTCTAGGTTTTCTTGAGACAGAGTCTTGCTCTATTGCCCAGGCTGGAGTGCAGTGACGCGATCATGGCTCACTGTAGACTCAACCTTCTAGATTCAAGCCATCCTCCCACATCAGCCCCTTGAGTAGCTGGTATTACAGGCGCATGCCATCATGCCAGGCTAATTTTTGCATTTTTTGTAGAGATGGGATTTTGCCATGTTGCCCAGGCTGGTTTCTAACTCCCAAGTTCAGGCGATCCGCCCACCTTGGCCTAACAAAGTGCTGGGATTACAAACATGAGCCACCACGCCCGGCCAAAATTTGGGATACAAACAAAACAGCCAAAGTCATAGTACAGTCAGAAGAAATGGAGATCATTGTGTTAGGCGAACCCCGAAGCAGACTGCTTGTGCCCAATATCATATGGTTTTCAGTGAAACAGCCCTTTATGTTTTTACGCAGAGCTCTGTTTCTTTTAGGGATCCAGACATGCTTTCATGGGCCTAGATTGGCGACAGATTTGAGTAACAGCTACCCCACGCTGCATTTATTACTCTCCATCCAATGACTAAGTCTTTCTTGTAGGGCTTCTCTAATTCTCTCTTCCACTAAAATAAGCTCTGTTCCAGGAAGCAGCTTCAGCCCCCATGGCAGCAGGTTTCTTGTAGTCCTGCCTTGCCAGTTTGCCAGACATGCCCAGACATGCTTGAGCCCAGCAACAGACCCAGCTTAGACTGGAGCTGAGATTCCTACTATACTGCAAATGAGATACTTCTGAAAAATTCTCTAAAATTGGCATCTGGGTTACATTTTGCACTTTTATTTTAGGCTCCTTTATTTAGGTTCTGTGTGTTGATATTGCCATGGTGAGCAAGATCAATAGCAGCATAATGACCTCATTCTCTGAGTGACTTGGACTTTAAAGAAAGTATGCATAAAAAGAGATAACATCTTACAGGATGATGGAAATGACAGGATCTTAAAGCTGGAAAGAACTAGAAATCTGATGCAAGTTTTCCCCTTCTGTAGATTGTAATCCAACCAAAACATGACCAAATAATGATTATAGTTTTTGACTTAGTCTATCAGTATAGCCATTTTGAAACTTAACTGCTTTGGGTGACACCTGTCCACCATAAGGAGGTCATATGTAGGTGTGGTATTAGTAGTTCTCACTTTGAATTTAGTGAAATGCCTTTTCTGTAAACTTCAGATAAAAAGATAGGCAAAATGTGAAAGGTGAATAGCATAGCTGCCACATTTTTTGTCTTTTTGTGTATTTTATATCTGACTTGCCAAAAAACTTCATTTGATGTTCAAAACTCTCTCGATTATTAAAAAAATTGAAATTGACAAATTGTTTATTGTAACATACAAGTCACAATACCAGTTAGTACTTTATCCATCAAATCCCTGGGAAGGTAGGGAAGAAAAACCTAAACTTCATATTTAATAAGTGAAATATAAAATAAAAAGTCTATCAGCAGTCTGGATAAATCAACTTGGCCTTCAGCCAAAATAAAGCAACCAGCCCTCCTTTCTTAAGTATGTATGGCAGCTATTTTCCTTGCTAGCTTTAGTCATACCCTTATTTTTCCTCCTTTTTCACTTTCTCCCTTATTTCTTTACTTGCCTGTATATCTATTTTGTCATGTACATCTTGGTAAACTACCTTAAATAATCCTTAAATAATTTTTTTTTTTTAGACAGGGTCTGGCTCTATTGCCTGGACTGGAGTGCAGTGGCTCACTGCAACCTCAACCTCTGGGGCTCAAGCTATCCTTCCGCCCCAGCCTTCTGAGTAGCTGTAACTACAGGAATGTGCCACCACACCCGGCTGAAAATCTCCTTAAGCTGATAAGCAACTTCGGCAAAGTCTCAGGACACAAAATCAGTGTGCAAAAATCACAAGCATTCTTATACACCAATAACAGACAAACGGAGAGCCAAATCATGAGTGAACTCCCATTCACAATTGCTTCAAAGAGAATAAAATACCTAGGAATCCAACTTACAAGGGATGTGAAGGACCTCTTCAAGGAGAACTACAAACCACTCCTCAATGAAATAAAAGAGGATACAAACAAATGGAAGGACATTCCATGCTCATGGGTGGGAAGAATCAATATCGTGAAAATGGCCATACTGCCCAAGGTAATTTATAGATTCAATGCCATCCCCATCAAGCTACCAACGACTTTCTTCACAGAATTGGAAAAAACTACTTTAAAGTTCATATGGAACCAAAAAAGAGCCCGCATCGCCAAGTCAATCCTAAGCCAAAGGAACAAAGCCTGAGGCATCACGCTACCTGACTTCAAACTATACTACAAGGCTACAGTAACCAAAACAGCATGGTACTGGTACCAAAACAGAGATATAGACCAATGGAACAGAACAGAACCCTCAGAAATAATGCCACATATCTACAACTATCTGATCTTTGACAAACCTGACAAGAACAAGAAATGGGGAAAGGATTCCCTATTTAATAAATGGTGCTGGGAAAACTGGCTAGCCATATGTAGAAAGCTGAAACTGGATCCCTTCCTTACACCTTATACAAAAATTAATTCAAGATGGATTAAAGACTTACATGTTAGACCTAAAACCATAAAAACCTGAGAAGAAAACCTAGGCAATACCATTCAGGACACAGGCATGGGCAAGGACTTCATGTCTAAAACACCAAAAGCAATGGCAACAAAAGCCAAAATTGATAAATGGGATCTAATTAAACTAAAGAGCTTCTGCACAGCAAAAGAAACTACCATCAGAGTGAACAGGCAACCTACAAAATGGGAGAAAATTTTTGCAATCTACTCATCCGACAAAGGGCTAATATCCAGAATCTACAATGAACTCAAACAAATTTACAGGAAAAAACCAACCCCATCAACAAGTGCGCGAAGGATATGAACAGACACTTCTCAAAAGAAGACATTTATGCAGCCAAAAGACACATGAAAAAATGCTCATCATCACTGGCCATCAGAGAAATGCAAATCAAAACCACAATGAGATACCATCTCACACCAGTTAGAAGGGTGATCATTAAAAAGGCAGGAAACAACAGGCACTGGAGAGAATGTGGAGAAATAGGAACACTTTTACACTGTTGGTGGGACTGTAAACTAGTTCAACCATTGTGGAAGTCAGTGTGGCGATTCCTCAAGGGATCTAGAACTAGAAATACCATTTGACCCAGCCATCCCATTACTGGTATATACCCAAAGGATTATAAATCATGCTGCTATAAAGACACATGCACACGTATGTTTATTGCAGCACTATTCACAAGAGCAAAGACTTGGAACCAACCCAAATGTCCAACAGTGATAGACTGGATTAAGAAAATGTGGCACATATACACCATGGAATACTATGCAGCCATAAAAAAGGATGAGTTCATGTCCTTTGTAGGGACATGGATGAAGCTGGAAACCATCATTCTCAGCAAACTATGGCTAGGACAAAAAACCAAACACCGCAAGTTCTCACTCATAGGTGGGAATTGAACAATGAGAACACATGGACACAGGAAGGGGAACATCACACACCGGGGCCTGTTGTGGGGTGAGAGGAAGGGGGAGGGATAGCATTAGGAGGTATACCTAATGTTAAATGACGAGTTAATAGGTGCAGCACACCTACATGGCACATGTATACATATGTAACAAACCTGCGGCCGGGCGCGGTGGCTCAAGCCTGTAATCCCAGCACTTTGGGAGGCCGAGGCAGGCGGATCACGAGGTCAGGAGATCGAGACCATCCTGGCTAACACGGTGAAACCCCGTCTCTACTAAAAATACAAAAAATTAGCCGGGCGTGTTGGCGGGCGCCTGTAGTCCCAGCTACTTGGGAGGCTGAGGCAGAAGAATGGCGTGAACCCGGGAGGCGGAGCTTGCAGTGAGCCAAGATCGCGCCACTGCACTCCAGCCTGGGCGACAGAGCGAAACTCTGTCTCAAAAAAAAAAAAAAACCTGCACGTTGTGCACATGTATCCTAAAACTTAAAGTATAATTAAAAAAAAATTTTGTAGAGATGGGGTTTTGTCATGTTGCCCAGGCTGGGCTCGAACTCCTGGACTCAAGCAGTCCTCTCACTTTGGCCTCCCAAAGTGCTGGAATTACAGGCATGTGCCACCAGGCCCCGCCTAAATGATTTTTTAAAGTAAATTTTCTTTCTTTTTTTTTTTTTTTGAGATGGAGTTTCGCTCTTGTAGCCTAGACTGCAGTGCAATGGTGTGATGTCGGCTCACTATAACCTCCACCTCCCAGGTTCAAGGGATTCTCCTGCCTCACCCTCCCAAGTAGCTGGAACTACAAGTGTGCACCACCACACCCAGCTAATTTGTTGTATTTTTAGTAGAGACAGGGTTTCACCATGTTGGCCAGGCTGGCCTCAAACTCCTGACATCAGGTGATCCGCCCACCTCAGTCTCCCAAAGTGCTGGGATTACAGGCGTGAGCCACCGCACCCAGCCTTTTGTTTTTGTTTTTGCAGAACCTGCTAATCCTCCTTCCTCCTCCCTAACACCACATGTATTTGATTCCTATCTCCTTCCTGTTCATGGGCTGGGACACAGACATGATGGTGAAGGTGAAGCAGCCTCAGCCAGGCATACCATCACCACATTGGAGAAGGACAGAACCACAAAAGAAATGTGGACCTCTAGATGACCTCATTTTGCAATGCTATCCACCCCGTGGACTGAAAACTCAGACATTTTGTAAGGGAGAAAGAAATCTTTTATCCAGTTTGTCTCTTTTATTTTTTTGAGACAGGGTCTTGGTTTTTCGCCCAGGCTAGATTGCAGTGGTGCAATCTCAGCTCATTGCTGCCTTGACCTCCCAGGACCCAGGTGATCCTCCCGCCTGTCTCCCAAGTAGCAGGGACTACAGGCACATGCCACCATGCCAGCTAACTTTTGTATTTTTTTGTGGAGACAGAGTTTTGCCATGTTGCCCAGGCTGGTCTCGAACTCCTGAGCTCAAACGATCCACCAGCCTCAGCCTCTAAAAGTGCTGAGATTACAGGAGATCACATCATTGCACTCCAGCCTGGGCAACAAGAGAGAAACTTCATCTCAAAAAAAAAGAAAAAAAAAAATCCTAATTAATGCAGGTAAAATAAACAGACAAATGTGATTTTTTTTAATTCCCAGAAAACGGAGGCTCTCAGGAGCAAAATCCTTCAATTTCCTGTCCTTCCCACCCCACTGTCTATAAACTCATCTCTGTCCTTGCCTATAGTTTCCTTCACTATAAAAGCCAAAGCTTTCTACTATGACAGACTCTTAGGTGTCCTAAAAAAAAAATAATAAAAATACTACATATATATGTATGTATGGTTTTTTGCCTCTTTGTGTTGGGGAATTTTAGAGAAATGAGGTCAATAGGAGATGTTACTTATTATGGAAATTCGCTCATAGAAGTCCAACAACCTACTGTCTACAAGCTGGAGAACCAGGAAAGCTGGTTATGTAATTCAGACCAAGTTCAAAGGCTGAGAATTAGATGGGGTCACTGGTATAAGTCCCAAAGTCTAAACCAGAAGTTTCAAACATACGAGAAGATGCATGTCCCACCTCAAGAACAAAGAGAGTTCACCCTTCCTCTGCGGTTTTTTTTTTGTTTTTTTGGTTTGTTTGTTTGTTTTTTGTTTTTTGTTTTTTTGAGACAGATTCTCTCTGTTGGCCAAACTAGAAAGCAGTGGCGCATTCTCGGCTCACTGCAACCTCTGCCTCCTGGGTTCAAGCTATTCTCCTGCCTCAGCTTCCGGAGTAGCTGGGGCTACAAGCGCATGCCAACACACCCGGCTAATTTTTGTATTTTTAGTAGAGATAGGGTTTCACCATGTTGGCAAGGATTGTTTCAAACTCCTGACCTCATGTGATCCACCCACCTCAGCCTCCCAAAGGGATTACAGGCATAAGCCACCATGCCCGGCCTTCCTCTGCCTTTTTGTTCTATCGAATCCTCAATCAATTGGATAACGCTTGCCCACATTTATGAGCATAGATCTTTAGTCAGTTTACAGATTCCAACACTAATCTCTTCTGGAAAAGTCCTTACAGACAGTCTCAGAAATAATGCTTTTTGGTTTTTTTTGTTTTTGAGTCTCACTCTGTTGCCCACGCTGAAGTGCAGTGGCATGATCTCGGCCCACTGCAACCTCCGCTTCTTGGGTTCAAGCGATTCTCCTGTCTCAGCCTCCTGAGTAGCTGGGATTACAGGTGCACACCACAGCCGGCTAATTTTTGTATTTTTAGTAGAGACACGGGGTTTCACCATGTTGGCCAGGCTGGTCTTGAACTCCTGACCTCAGGTGACCCTACCTCCTCGGCCTCCCAAAGTGCTGGGATTACAGGCGTGAGCCACCATGCCTGACCAGAAATAATGTTTAACCAGCTATCTGGGCACCCCTTAGTCCATTCAAGGTTGACACATAAAATTAACCATCACACCTCTCTTCTTCGGTACATGGCAGCTCAGCTGGAGACCACATCTCCCAGACTCTTTTATGCTGTTTTACACCCAGTTAATTAACCTAAGCATATTTAGTTAATCTAAGTGTTGGAATTTGTTAGGTAGATAACAGTAGTTACCAAAGAATTGTGAATATAACCGATTCCGTAAAGTCAGTGGAATTTCAGCTGTCTCCTCTGTCCTTTTAGGTGCTGTTGAATGACGGATGCACTCAAAACACACAAACACATTTCAGGAGCAGTATCATATGCCCTCTAGTCACCATCATTGAATTACAAATACCAACATAGGGTCGGCTGTGGTGGCTCATGCCTGTAATCCCAGCACTTTGGGAGGCTGAAGTGGGTGATCACTTGAGCTCAGGAGTTTGAGATCAGCCTGGGAAACATGGTGAAACCCCGTTTCTACAAAAAATATAAAAATTAGCCAGTTGTGGTGGTGCACGCCTGTAGTCCCAGCTACTTGGGAGGCTGAGGTGGGAGGATCGCTTGAGCCGGGAGGCAAAGCTTGCAGTGAGCCATGATGGTGCCACTGCATTCCAGCCTGGGAAACAGAGCAAGACCCCGTCTCAAAGAGAAAAACAGAAATCCCACCATAGGACAGTTTGGGAATCAAGCATCAGAAAGCATCCTAAGATATCAGATAACAAAATTTGCTGTTCATGCAAACATAAGTCTCCTAACTATTATAGACAATCCTCATACCTTGAATACCTTTAATTCCACTTTTTTTTTTTTTTTTTTTTTTTGAGACAGAGTCTCATTCTGTCTCATTCAGGCTGAAGTGCAGTGGCAGGATCTCGGCTTGCTGCAGCCTACACCTCCCAGGTTCAAGCAATTCTCCTATCTCAGCCTTCCAAGCAGCTGGGACTACAGGGGTGTGCCATCACACCCAGCTAATTTTGTATTTTTAGTAGAGACAGGGTTTCACCATGTTGGCCAGCCTGGTCTCGAACTCTCAAACTCCTGACCTCAGGTGATCTACCCAGCTTGCCTTCCCAAAGTGCTGGGATTACAGCATGAGCCGCCATGTCTGGCCTAATTCACCTATTTGATCCACCCAGCTCGGTCTCCCAAAGTGCTGGGATTACAGGCATGAGCCACCGTGCCTGGCCTAATTCCACTATTTCTAATATTCATCATGCTATTTAACAAATCACTAGCTTCACCAATACAAAACACATTTTTACATTCAAAATACCAGCTAGCATGATGTTATAGAGGTATTGACAGTAGAAGAATTTATTAGCAGTAATCTCTGTGTATGGTCCCTTTCTGATGTAATGCTGGCTTGACTTCCTTTCCCATGTGCTGGAACAGGACTGTGTCATTGACCCACCTTCAACATGTGGAGATGGTAAAGCAACAGTATGGAAGGAAGGTGGATCCCTGAGTGACTTGTGGTGCAAAGTTGCATGCCAGTTTAGTGGCTAGACTGTTACATGACAGAGAAAAATAAACCTCTATCTTATTTAAGCTACTATATTTTAGGGTCTTTGTTTGTTTTGAGATGGAGTCTCACATTGTCACCCAGGCTGGAGTGCAGTGGCTCAATCTCAGCTCACTGCAACCTCCACCTCCTGGTTTCAAGTGATTCTCCCACCTCAGCCTCCTGAGTAGCTGGGACTACAGGTGCACACAACCATGCCTGGCTAATTTTTTGTATTTTTAGTAGAGATGGGGTTTCACCATGTTGGCCAGGCAGGTCTTGAACTCCTGACCTCAAGTGATCCACCCACCTCGACTTCCCAAAGTGCTGGGATTGTAGGTGTGAGCCACCGCACCCAGCTAGGGTCCTTTTTTAAAAAATGACATCTTAGCCTTTACTCAACAAACCTTTACTTTGCATCTTGATCCCATCATCTTTCATTTCCTCTACTGTGTGTTCAACACTGTCCTCTGTACTGGCTCCTTCTCTGCTGTTCATGAGCATGATCCAGTCTTTTCTGTGTTGCAAGCTTTGCCAGGTTTTCCCCTCTCCTTTTCCCTCCTTGCCACTCTTCTCTTGATTTCTCTGATACCACACTCATTTCAATGATCTATAGCTTTCATGGTTTCTTCTTGATCTCCTTGCTTTTTAAGTATTGATTTCCAAGTCTACCTACTTGGCCCAACTCTCTTCTTATTTTACAAGGTCTTCCCAGTAAATAACGTCCATTCTCATGATGCTGATCTCTGCTGAGAGCCTCCAGATTCATCGTCCATGCTGCCGTACAGTATTGATGCCTCCTTGAGCTATGGAACCCTTAATTATTCTAGTACCAATATACAAAATTTTATGTGTTTCCGTCTCACATAACATGAGGAGGACTGGACACCTCTCATGTATTTTATTTTTTTGTTGTTCATTTATTTATTTGTTTTTGAGACAGAATCTCCCTCTGTTGCCCAGGCTGGAGTGCAGTGGCACGATCTCGGCTCACTGCAGCCTCCGTCTTGGGGGTTCAGGCAATTCTCCTGCTTCAGCCTCCTGAGTAGCTGGGATTACAGGCGTAAGCCACGGTGCCCGGCCCCTCTCATGTATTTTACATTAACCTCAGCCTATGTGGCCCTTCAGCAGGTGTCAGATTATTTTAGTAAAGATCAATAGCATCCACTGATTTATATAAGTGGAAGCTAAACATGCCTGCCCCTGTGACCTTGATATCAGGTAGTAGATTACCATGCAAGTTAGTCTTAGTCCAAATTATTCCAAATGTATAAACTTGTATTAGCAAGTGGGCCCAAAAAAACTCATCTTATCTGCTCATGTAAGCTTGAGGAAATCCTCACTCTGTCTTCAAGCATGCCTAAAGCATCTCCTATGGGAGCTTCACTCTGACGTGGCTGCAGCACTAGCCAAATAGCAGGATCAGCCAATCTTCTATTCAGATCTGTCAGTAGAGGCTTCCAAAAATTGAATTGAAGGCACTGGGGAGGGATGAACAATATAAAATCAAATAGAACTTAGACCTGGAAAGTAGGAGGTTGCTGGGTTTTCTAGCAGCTTATTCACCATATATTGAGTGTCTACTATGTATGAGGCACTGCTCTTAGCACTGGGCATATAGCTGTGAATAAAGGCAATTAATAACTCTGCTCTCATGAAACTTATACTCTGGTCGGATGTTCTTTTTTTTTTTTTTTTTTTTTTTGAGACAGAGTCTCACTCTGTCGCCCAGCCTGGAGTGCAGTGGTACAATCTCGGCTCACTGCAACCTCTGCCTTCGGGGTTCAAGTGATTCTCCTGCCTCAGCCTCCTGAGTAGCTGGGATTACAGGCATGCACCACTATGCCCAGATAATATTTTGTATTTTTAGTAGAGATGGGGTCTCAACAAGTTGGCCAGCCTGGTCTCGAACTCCTGTGATCTGCCCGCCTTGGCCTCCCAAAGTGCTGTGATTACAGGCATGAGCCACTACGCCCGGCCTGGGCAGATGTTCTTACAGCTCTTTCACACAAGAGTTATCAGACTGTGAAATCTTTCTACCCTCCCATATATCTGGAACACCGTACATTTCACCAAGGAAAATGGATTTCTACAAAAATTGACCAGGTGTGGTGGCGCATGCCCATAATCCCAGCTACTAAGGAGGCTGAGGCAGGAGAATCACTTGAATCCGGGAGGTGGATGTTGCAGCGAGCCAATATTGCACCACTGCACTCCAGCTTGGGCAACAAGAGCGAAACTCTTGTCTCAAAAAAAAAAAAAAAAAAAAAAAAAAAAAAAAAAAAAATGTATTTCTAGCATCCCTTTTGCTAATTACTGAACCTTCCGGTATAAATTTTAATAAAAATCCTTGAAATGCCTAAGTAGCCACCTGGGGAGTATGGATTTCCTGATTAGGGCATTTCAAACTATAACCAACCAGCCCCAGGGTATGAATTCCTAATAGGGTAACTCTAATAATAACTAACCTCCCTTCGAGTGTAGATTAAAGTTAATTTACACAGGAGTACATTACAGTGTTTGTAAGTAGGTATTTAAAAGTAAATTATAACAAAGGCAATATAACAACATGACAAGAAGTATGGTTGCCCAGATCTTCCAAGTATGACATACTGGTTTTATAAAGTTTCTTTCCCCCCTCCCTCCACTCAGAGTCTCGCTCTGTCACCCAGGCCGGAGTGCAGTGGCGCAATCTCAGCTCACTGAAACCTCTGCCTCCCAGGTTCAAGCGATTCTCCTGCCTCAGCCTCCCGAGTAGCTGGGACCACAGGTTCGAGCCACCACGCCCAGCTAATTTTTGGGTTTTTAATAGAGGTGGGGTTTCGCCATGTTGGCCAAGCTAGTCTCGAACTCCTGTGATCCACCTGTCTCAGCCTCCCAAAGTGCTGGGATTATAGGCGAGAGCCACCACACCTATCCTTGATATATTGTTTTTTTAAATACTGAAAGATATTTGTGCTGCAGGTAAATTCTACTGTGTGAGTACCTGGGACACCCTCCTCATGCCTAAGTAGCTTCCTTAGCCTCCCCACCATCAAACAACTAACTACAGGAACAACAACATGCACATCAGGGGCCTCCAGGCCCCCCTGCTATGTGACATGGTTTGCATCCATTCTGAATGTTTTGTTTTCTTTTTTGAATGTTTCTTTTTTGTTTTGTTTTTTTTTGAGACAGAGTCTCACTCTGTAATCCATGTTGGAGTGCAGTAGCATGATTACAGCTTACTGCAGCCTCAACCTCCTGGGCTCAAGTGACTCTCCCACCTCAGCCTCCCAAATAGCTGGGACCACAGGCACATACCACCATGCCCAGCTAATTTTTCTTTTCTTTCTTTATTTTTTTTCTAGAGACAGGGTCTCATTTCACCATGTTTCCCAGACTGGTCTCGAACTCCAGGGTTCAAGCAATCACCCACCTCAGCCTGCCAAAGTACTGGGCCCTCTCATGCCATTCTTTTTTTTTTTTTTTTTTTTAGACAGTCTCGCTCTGTCACCCAGGCAGGAGTACAGTAGTGCAATCTTAGCTCACTGCAACTTCCACTTTGCGGGTTCAAGCAATTCTTCTGGCTCAGCATCCTGAGTGGCAGGGATTACAGGTGTCCAGCACTATGCCCAGCTAATTTTTGTATTTATAGTAGAGACAGGGTTTCACTATGTGGCCAGGCTGGTCTCGAACTCCTGACCTCAGATGATCCTTCCACCTCGGCCTTCCAAAGTGCTTGGATTACAGGTGTGAGTCACCTCGCCCAACCCCTCTCAAGCCATTCTAATCAGTGAATAGCACTCTTACTCAAATCTTCAGCCATGAAGAAACTGAGAAGATTTTCTGAATCTCAACCTTAAATACCTTGGGGAAGAAATTTTCAGAATCCTAGGTTGGGCCTGGGACTTATGCCAAAATTTACTAGGATTGGCTGTGCCACAGGACATTGACATGGGAGGCTGCTTGTGGGGTGGGGTGATGGAGCTGCTTGCAGACAATCTGCAGGTGTCCATGGCAGGGTTACTGGATTGCCCCAGTGTCAGCATTTTGCCAGGAAGGTAAATCAAGAGGGCAAAGAACCAAAACAGTTAAAGGTGTAAGCAGGATAGTGGACACGGAATGTAAGCTGGATAGAAAGGGAAGTAAAAACAGGACTTTATTAAATTATGTGTAATAGACAATTTTACTTACATAAAAAGAGCTATTGGCCAGGTGCAGTGGCTCAAGCCACTTTGGGAGGCAGAGGCAGGCGGATCACAGGAGTTCAAGACCAGCCTAGCCAACATAGCAAAACCCTGTCTCTACTAGAAATAGAAAAATTAGCAAGGCATGGTGGTACACACCTGTAATCCCAGCTACTTGGGAGGCTGAGATAGGAGAATCTTCTGAACCCGGGAGGTGGAGATTGCAGTGAGCCGAGATTGCACCACTGTACTCCAGCCTGCGTGACAAAGCGAGACTGTGTCTCAAAAAAAAAAAAAATGGCCAGCGTGGTGGCTCATGCCTGTAATCCCAGCACTTTGGGAGGCCAAGGCGGGTGGATCACCTGAGGTCAGGAGTTCGAGACCAGCCTGGCCAAAGTAGTGAAACCCTGTCTCTACTAAAAATACAAAAAAAAAAAAAAAAATTAGCCAATCAAAGTATCAGGTGCCTGTAATCCCAGCTACTGGGGAGACTGAGGCAGGAGAATCCATTGAACGTGGGAGGCATAAGTTGCGGTGAGTTGAGATCGTGCCATTGCACTCCAGCCTGGGTGACAAAAGCAAAACTCCATCTCAAAAAAACAAAAAAAAACCCAAAAAACTATTAATGCACACTTGAAATTATTGTCCTAGGTTATGGTCAGTTTATATAAGTATATAGAAACCGTACCAAGGATAATCTGATGTTTCAGGAGGACGGAGTCTCACTCTGTGGCCCAGGCTGGAGCGCAGTGGCGTGATCTCAGCTCACTGCAACCTCCACCTCCCGGGTTCAAATGATTCTCCTGCCTCAGCCTCATGAGTAGCTGGGATTACAGACACATACCACCATGCCTGGCTGATTTTTGTATTTTTAGTAGAGACAGGGTTTCGCCATGTTGGCCAGGCTGGTCTCAAACTCCGGAGCTCAGTCTATCTGCCCGCTTTGGCCTCCCAAAGTGCTGGGATTACAGGGGTGAGCCACCATGCCCGGCCGACTGCTACTTTGACGCAAAGATGTTTTCCCTATCTTTTTTTTATTTTTATTTTTTGAGATGGAGTCTCGCTCTGTCACCCAGGCTGGAGTGCAGTGGCGCGATCTCAGCTCACTGCAACCTCTGCCTCCTGGGTTCAAGCGATTCTCCTGCCTCAGCCTCCTGAGTAGCTGGGACTATAGGCATGTGCCACTGCCTGGCTAATTTTTTGTATTTTTAGTAGAAACGGGGTTTCACCGTTGTAGCCAGGTTGGTCTCGATTTCCTGACCTGATGATCCGCCAGCCTGGGCCTCCCAATGTGCTGGGATTACAGGCATGAGCCACCGCACCCGGCCTATTTTCTGTATCTTATCATTACAAGGAAACTGAGGCAGGTGGAAGCAGCGGCACTGGGAGCCGAGGAGGAGGAGGCTCCGGGTGCTGCTCAGGAACTGGGGACCCACGAGTGCCTGCACCCTGAGTGTTCAGCTCCAGAGGCGTGACGGCTGGGTATGGGACCCTCCTCCAGGATCTGACCAACAATATCATCCTTAAAGATCTGAAACAGCACAAGTCAACCTGTAAGAAGGACATCCCCAGTGAAAAGAGTAAGGAGATCACTACTGGCGATGTCTGGTTTAGCTTCCTGAAGAGCCACTAGTCAGACAAAGACAACCTCTCCTACACTAAGCACATCTTTGAGATACTGATGAAAATTGTCTTGTGCTCAGTGTAGGAGAGGTTGGCTCAGAGGCTGGCTCAGAGGCTGTCACCCAGGCTAGAGTGCAGTGGCATTATCATGGCTCACTGCAGCCTCAACCTCCTGGGCTCAAGTGATCCTCCCCTGTCAGGATATTTACAAAGGTTTATTATAAGCCAAATACTAGAAACCATGGCCCGAGGCACAGTGCCAAGAGGTCCTGACCAGATATGCCCAAGGTGGTTGGGTTACAGCTTGGGTTTATACATTTTAGAGATACATAAGACATCAATCAATACATGTGATGTATACATTGTTTTGGTCTGGAAAGGCAGGACAACTCAAAGTGGGGGGAATTCTTACAGACTCATATGGGGTAGATTCAAATATTTTCTGATTGGCAGTTAGTTGAAAGAGTTAAATTATAAAGATCTGGGGCCAAGTATGGTGGCTCATGCCAGTAATCTCAGCATATTAGATGGCCAAGGCAAGAAGACTGCTTGAGCCCAGGAGTTCAAGACTAGCCTGGGCAATATGGTGAGACCTCATATCCACACACATAAAAAAAGAAAAACCAGGCATGGTAGCATGTACCTGTAGTCCCAGGTACTCAGGAGGCTGAGGTGGGAGTATCACTTGAGTCCAGGAGGTCAAGGCTGCAGTGAGCCATAATTGTGCCACTGCACTCCAGCCTGGGCTACAAAGTGAGACCCTGTCTCAAAAAATAAATAAAATAAAGACCTGTAAACAATAGAAAGGGGTGTCTCAGTTAAGATAAGGGGTTGTAGAGACCAAGGCTCTTATTATGTAGATGAAGTCTCATAGAGGGTCACCCTTAGAGACAACAGAGGGTAAATGTTTCCTATTTAGACCTTTAAAAAGAAGCTAGACTCTCTGTTCGCTTCAGGATTGGGAGGGCCTGGAAGGGGAAAGATCTAGTTGTGTTAATAGATATTCTTAGGCCGGGCACAGTGCCTCACGACTATAATCCCAACACTTTGGGAGGCCGAGGCAGGTGGATCAGAGTCAGGAGATCGAGATCATCCTGGCCAACATGGTAAAACCCCGTCTCTACTAAAAATACAAAAATTAGCTGGGCATGGTGGCGCATGCCTATAGTCCCAGCTACTCAGGAGGCTGAGGCAGGAGAATCGTTTGAACCCAGGAGGCAGAAATTGCAGTAAACTGAGATCGTGCCACTGCACACCAGCCTGAGCAACAGGGTGAGACTCCATCTCAAAAAAAAAAAAGAGGCTGGGCTCAGTGGCTCACACCTGTTATCCCAGCACTTTGGGAGGCTAAGGCAAGAAGATCACTTGAGGCCAGGAGTTTGAGACCAGCCTGGCCAACATGGAGAAACCCCGTCTCTACTAAAAATATAAAAATTGGCCAGGCGTGCTGGTGCGTGCCTATAATCCCAGCTATTCTGGGAGGCTGAGGCAGGAGAATCGGTTGAGCCCAGGAAGCGGAGGTTGCAGCCAAGATAACATTACTGCACTCCAGCCTGGGTGACAGAGTGAGACTCTGTCTCAATAAAAGAAAGAATCATAAGAAAACTGTAACATGTAACCATGACATCAACTTCTAAGAAATATATACAGAATGATTCTTTAAGAACATCACAGTATTTATTGGTGTTTACTTTATGTCTGAGGTTTCAAAGAAAGGAAAGTTGTATGGCGTGTATTTAGAAGGTGTAGGTAGTAGTTTGAATAATCACTTTAGCTGGAGTGTGTAGTAAGTAAAAGGAAATTTTGAGGCATTGTTATCTTGAAAAGATAGGGGCCAGGCGTAGTGGTTTATACCTGTAATCCCAGCGCTTTGGGAGGCCGAGGTGGGCCGGATCATGAGGTCAGGAGATCAAGACCATCCTGGCTAACATGGTGAAATCCCATCTCTACTAAAAATACAAAAAATTAGTCAGGCATGGTGGCACATGGCTGTAGTCCCAGCTACTCAGGAGGCTGAGGCAGGAGAATCACTTGAACCTGGGAGGCAGAGGTTGCAGGGAGCCAAGATCATGCCACTGCACTCCAGCCTAGGCAACAGAGCAAGACTCCAACTCAAAAAAAAAAAAAAAGAAAAGAAAAGATAGGCCAGGAGTGGTGGCTCACACCTGTAATTCCAACACTTTGGGAGGCTGAGGTGGGCTGATTACCTGAGGTCAGGAGTTCAAGATCAGCCTGGCAAACATGGAGAAATCCTGAATCTGGAGAATTGCTTGAACCCGGGAGGCAGAGGCTGCAATGAGTTGAGATCATGCCACTGCACTCCAGCCCAAGCGACAGAATGAGATTCCGTCTCAAGAAAAAAAAAAAAAAGACCAGCCTGGCCAACATGGTGAAACCCCATCTCTACTAAAAATACAAAATTAGCTGTGTGTGGTGGCGTGTGCCTGTAATCCCAGCTACTCGGGAGGCTGAGGCAGGAGAATTGCTTGAGCCCGGGAGGCGGAGGTTGCAGTGAGCCAAGATGGCGCCATTGCACTCCAGCCTGGGTGACAAGAGTGAAACTCCGTCTCAAAAAAAGAAAAAAAAAAAGAAAAGATAGTTAAGACCATTTGTATCTCAGATTATTTATAATAGCAAAAAGCTCAAAACTTAGAAATGGGAGTAATGAGCAATATTGAATACCAATTATATGCAAATCCTATTATTCCAAACTAACCTGAACCAATTTGGACATGAATGACTTTTAGATAAATTCCGTTTGGTAGATACATGTAACCAAAGTTGGGTTTTGTTTTGTTTTCTTTTGTTTTCTAAAGACAAGGTCTCATTCTGTCACTATAGCTGGAGTGCGGCAACACTACCATGACTCACTGCGGCCTTGACCTCTCAGGCTCAAGTGATTCTTCCACCTCAGCCTCCCAAGTAGTTGAGACCACAGGCACGCACCACCATGCCCAGCTAACTTTTCTATTTTTGTAGAGACCGTGTATCCTTATGTTGCCCAGGCTGGTCTGGAACTCTCAAGTGATCCTCCCTCCTTGGCCTTCCAAAATGCTGGGTTTACAGGCACGAGCCACCACACCTGGCCAGAAATTTCAAGAAAAAGCCAAGATTCCAGAGAGAGTATCAATTGTGTCAGGCATCCAGAATCTAGTGTTCTTGGCCAGAGACCACTTAAGGGATTTAGCCGAAAACATCATTGCCGTGGGTGTGGGCTACAGGCCTCTTGGGATTCCTACACGCTAGTAATGAAAGGGAAAAGAGAGCCTCTGGAGGTATTGTATTGTATTGTATTGTGTTGTATTGTATTGATTTAATCTCTCATCTCTGTAAACCTCCGGATCTGGAAAAATTTTAGGTAATCAGATATATTGAGTATCCTTCATTTTGACAAAAAAATCTGATTTCTAACATTCATCATGTTGGTCAATATGTCATTTTTTTACCAGTAAAAACCCATTTCTTACATTTAGTAGGTGAATTACAAAGTGTTGCTATGATCAAGATACTAGCAACAGAAGTATTTGCAAAAGTGGTCTCTGAATGCCAGAAAATCACCACCCCTAGACTGTGCACTTTTTTAATTTTTCATATATGTATATATATATATTTTTTTTTTTTTTTTGAGACAGGGTCTCATTCCGTCTATCATCCAGGCTGGACTGCAGTGGCACGATCTTGGCTCACTGCAACCTCTGCCTTCCAGCTCAAGCGATTCTGCCACCTCAGCCTCCCAAGTAGCTGGGACTACAGGTGCCTGCCACCACACCAGGCTAATTTTTGTATTTTTTTTAGTAGAGATGGGGTTTCGCCATGTTGTCCAGGCCTGTCTTGAACGCCTGGCCTCAACTGATCCACCCGCCTCAGTCTCCCAAAGTTACAGGCATGAGCCACCACACCTGGCCCATATCTATATAGATAGAAAAGTACAGAGACTAGTATAATGAAACATGCAAACTCTCAGGTATGACTCTGAAGGTTCTCTGGGATTTGGACTCAAACTGTGTTTTTTTTTTTTTTGGAGATAGAGTCTCATTCTGTTGCCCAGGCTGGAGTGCAGTGGCACAATCTTGGCTCACTAAAACCTCTACTTTCCAGGTTCAAGCAATTCTGCCTCAGCCTCCTGAGTAGCTGGGATTACAGTTGCCCACCACCACGCCTGGCTAATTTTTGTATTTTTGGTAGAGATGAGGTTTAACCACGTTGGCCAGGTTGGTCTGGAACTCTTGACCTCAAGTGATCTCAAACCACTTTCCTACATTATCTGTGCTGGTCCCCAAGCTCTTCCATTGTTCAGATAAAGCTGGGACTAGGGTGAGAAGAGTGAGGTGCCTAGAGCACAAAATGGAAAAAGACATCGCCCTCCAGTGCTGAGCCCGCACTTGTCCCACGTTGAGAGTGATGCATCCTTAGCTTTTGCATCCCGGGTGCCTCTCTCACCTCATCCTATTGCCAGGCCTATTCCCTGAAAATCTCAAGCACTTCACATGCACATACAATTTCAGTGCATCCTAAAAGCCCACTGATTTTGAGATGCCCTCTTAAAGTAACTTTGGGAATTGGCCAGGTATGCTGGCTGCCTGTAATGCCAGTGTCAGAGGCATGTGAACCAGAGCAACTCCATCTTGAATAGGAGCTGGGTAAAATGAGGCTGAAACCTGCTGGACTGTATTCCCAGACAGTTAAGGCATTTTAAATCACAGGATGAGATAGGAGGTCAGCACAAGATACAGGTCATAAAGACCTCGTTGGCCAGGCGCAATGGCTCACGCCTGTAATCCCAGCACTTTGGGAGGCCGAGGCGGGAGGATCACGAGGTCAGGAGTTCAAGATCAGCCTGGCAAACATGGTGAAACCACATCTCTACTAAAAATACAAAAATTAGCCAGGCACGATGGCAGGCGCCTGAAATCTCAGCTACTCGGGAGGCTAAGGCAGGAGAATCGCTTGAACCTAGGCGGCAGAGGTTGCAGTGAGCTGAGATGGCGGCGCTGCACTCCAGCCTGGGTGACACGTGAGACTCTGTCTCAAAAAAAAACAAAAACAAACAAACAAACAAAACCTTCATAAAGCAGGTTGCAGTAAGGAAGCCAGCTAAATCCTACCAAAACCAAGATGGCCACGAGAGTGACCTCTGGTTGTCCTCACTGCTACACTCCCAGCAGCACCATGACAGTTTACAAATGCCACGCCAACATCAGGCAGTTACCCAATATGGTCTAAAAAAGGGAGGCATGAATAATCCACCCCTCATTTAGCATACCATCAATAAATAACCATAAAAATGGACAACCAGCAGCCCTCTGGGCTGCTCTGTCTATGGAATAGCCATTCTCTTTTTTTAATTTTGCATAACAAGTTTATTTTTCAAAAGGCATATAATAAACAAAGTAAATATTTAATCAGATCTTAACTTCTGTCCTAGAATTGTTCCATTAAGTTCTAGTCTGTGAGCACTTGTAGTTCAATAATTGTCTTCTTCATCAGAGTCCATTACTTTTCTTCTGTTGAATTTCACTGTTGTTGTCTTTTCTGTTTGTTGGCTTACTTTTTAAAGGATTTCTATTAAACCTTGTTCTGACACCTTCTCAGTTGTCCATATCTTCCAATCTGTATAAGGTAACTCTCTACTGCTTTAGTTTTTTCAGGCTTTACAAGTGCTAAGTTACTTAACCTGGCCCGGACGGCTGATCCAGAACTTGGGTTAAGATACTGTTTCTCATTTCTGCTTCCCTGTGCTTTGCTTCCTGTTGGGCTGCATCGCCAGGATCCTGTCGGCTAAACTTGGGTCGGAACAAATGAATTCTGGAAAAACTGAATTCGGCCTGGCTGCTGCTGGCTCCAAAAGCTGAGACTGTGCTTGGATCCAGGCCCACCAGGATGAGCCCGCTCCAGGCCAGGGGACCCCAAACCCCAACGCCTTGGCAGGTCCCGCATGTGGCGGCCCCTGCTGCGAGCCTCCTGGGCCCCTCGTGATGGGGAAAGCAGTGAGGCCACCTCGGAGCCGGCCATGAGGCCGTCAGGGCAGCGCCAGGGACCAGTCCCCAAGGAGGCCCCCAGAGCCTCCCCATTCTTTTATTTCTTTACTGTCTTAATAAACTTGCTTTCACTTTGCACTGCGGACTCTCCCTGAATTCTTTCTTGCACAAGATCCAAGAACCCTCTCTTAGGGTCTGGTTCGGGACCCCTTTCCATAACATATTTCTCTGTCCCGTAACACCAGCACTTTGGGAGGCCGAGGCAGGAGGCTTGTTTGAGGCCAGGAGTTTGAGACTAGCCTGGGCAACATAATGAGATTCTGTCTCCATAAAATTAAAAAAATAATAATAACCCTGGGAGGCCAGGTGCGGTGGCTCAGGCCTGTAATCCCAGCACTTTGGGAGACCAAGGCGGGCGGATCAAGAGGTCAACACATCGAGACCATCCTGGACAACATGGTGACACCCCGTCTCTACTAAAAATACAAAAAAATTGGCTGGGCGTGGTGGTGCATGCCTATAGTCCCAGCTACTAGGGAGGCTGAGGCAGGAGGATCGCTTGAACCTAGGAGGCGGAGGTTGTAGTGAGCCAAGATCACACCACTGCACTCCAGCCTGGCGACAGCACAAGACTCTGTCTCAAAAATAAAAGATAAAAAAAAATTTTTTTAATAAAAAACTTTGGGAATCAAAATATGCAGTCTTCACATCAGCTCTAGTGTTCATATGTGACTTCAATTTTGAATCTGAAGATACAAGATTCCAGGGCCTCTGAGAGTCCACAGAACACCTCTGTGTGACTTGGAAAAGGCACTACCTCCGGACAGATACAGCCCTGCTGAGAGCAGCTGCAGAATAAGAACTCAGCTTTGCTGTCTCCACCAGTGCCCTTGTAGTACAGAACCTGCGCAGCACTTATGGACAGGAATCTGGTGATTCGTGCCTTTCACATGGGTGATGTGAATGAGGACCCAGTTTAGAGTCAGACATACCTTTTCAATTCCAAGCCAGCCTTATGCCAGGAAATTCTGAGCTTCACCTTACATGGTCTCACTGAGTCTGTTCTCCCACCTCTAAAATGTGCACAATAATTTTTAAAGTTATTATGAGGAGTAAACGAGTCAATCTATGTCAAATGCTTTCTTTCTGTCGTATAGTTGCTGCTCATTAAATGCTAGTTTCCCTGGAAGAGCTTAATAGAAATTTGAATGAATGTGTTTCCTTCGGGCGATGTTCCAGCACTATAGAGGTCTTAGATGTGCCAGAACCTGAGATAAGAATAATAATAGTAATAATAACAAGTATGTATTATAAGTCTTTACTTGTGCCAGGCACCGTTCTGAGAACTTTACATGGATTAACTTATTTAATCCTCACAACTCTAAGAAGCAGGAATTTGTAAAATCCCCTTTTAGAGATGGAAAAAGGCCCTGGCCAAAAAGTCCTGGGGCTCCTCTGGCTCAGTAAGAGCTAAGAACCAAAGACAGAAGAGGAAATTCTCTCTGCATTTTCAGTCTGTGTGGCTCTCTGGCAAGGCTGGGTCTCCCCATCAGGGCACAGGATGTGGTAGAGGAGGTTCCCAGGCTGAAACAGTGAGCTACATCCTCCCTCTGGACCAAGCTTCCTTTAATATTGTGAATTAGCAAATCAGCTGGATAGTTGTTCTAACACTCCAGCTAAAAGTGAACACTAAATTCTAAGATTATAGATGAGAATAGGCTAATTTGTTTTTTTTACAGAGTTAAATAATTTCAGGAGATCCACTCTCAAATTATAGTCCAAGCTTCCAAGTGACTTTTGCTAATAGGTTTGCCTTTTCTTTAGTTTATGTCAGTAAAATGGGTGTTGTTCCACATCTGTTAACATCCCTATAAGCTTTCAGTGAATGCTTTTTTGCGTGACCCCCTCACAGCCAGTAAACTTAATCATTGCTGACATCAGCAATTTATCTGCCATTGACATGGAAGTTAAGTTTAGTTTAAGTAAAATTAGTTTGCCCAAAACCAATTACACATTTTAGCACCAGCAATGCAAGTTAAGCCCTCCCTCCTTCCTCAAACACAGCTATTTACATTTATTAGCATTTCACTGACAGGTCTCTTCAAGCTCAAGCATTGAACTGTCTTCCTAATGTTTCCTGCTCCAGAATTCTTAGATACTGAGATCCGCATGGGCTGAAACCATCCTGATTATTTCCAGAAGCCTGGAAAACAGGTCCTAGATAGTCGTAATTTAGTATTTTAATTTACTCAACAAATAATTACTGAACACCTACTATGTACCAGGATTTTGTAGGGTCTCTGGTAAAGAATACAAAACTCTTTTGGTTGGGGAAGGGGGTAGATGAAGGTCACGAAACAGGAGAGAAGCAGTTCCTAGAGGCACAAGGAAGCTAGGGAGAGCGCAGGGTATTCGAATTGGCTGTCTCAGCTAGAGAAAACATCTATAAAGGGCCAGACACAATGCAGGTTCTGTCTCAAATATTTGAATCTCTTCCATCTACACCATTTGGCAGACAGGAAGTCCCTACTCTCTGTGGATTTACTAATGGGAGAGACAAACCTCTGATGTAATGAAGTGGCAGGAGGTGTGTTTACTCCAGCTTCCCTTGAAGGGAAAGAATAGTGGCAGAAAGTTCCTCGGTGAACCCCAGGGTACACATACAAGAGTGGGTGCACGTGCTGGTTTGCAGTTTTTGTTAAACCCAACAGGCTCCAGCTCTGTCAGATAAGAGTAAATTAATTCAATTATACTTTCCAACCACAGCGGGCGATGAGAAAAAGGAGGTTGAGCAGTGAAGGTTAGGGTGCTGGCCCTATCTTAGAGTGAGAGAGGGTCTAATTTCTTGAGAGAGAAGCCCTACATGTTCTGTTTTCTTGCCCTGGTCTGTTCCATTTTTGCACATTTATAACTACTACACAAAAAAGCTACGGGTTGAAATCAGGTCCCTGGAGCATTTTTAGCTACCAGTCAATCTAGGGAAACTCTAGCTTTTGGAAGGTTAAATCAGACTATGATTCAGAGAGTTTGCATTTTAAGGAGAAGCAATGTAATTATTGCTCAGAAGAAAGTTTTAATGCAGTCCCAAGGTAATTAAGTACAAAGCCTAAATTAGATGCTGTACTTGCTAAATTGACTTTCTGTAACTTAGAAAAGAAGATTCATAGGCAAATCCCACAACATTATAATGAAAAAAGCCTTCTACTAAGCTGGTCTGATTGACTTGGTCAAATGGTATATAAATTAAATCCATCTGAAGAATCTGATCTCCAAATGGGATTTTCATTTCCATAAGACTACAGTTTAAAAATGTATGTGAAGTAAGAAAGTAAGACTAAAATCATTTCCCCCCACGGCTGGTGAACTTGGCAGTCCACGTGGAAAATGAGCCAGCTCTTCCCCTGCTGAGCAAATCCATTCAAAGTGATTTCACAGTTTTCCTTCCTTCTCCTGTGGAATGTGGAAGCCATTTTCCAGTGAGTTAAAAAAATTACGATTCTGAGGTTTTAACCCTTTGGGACAAGATATTCATTCTCTCTTTTTTTATTTTTCCAAGGGTATGTAGGATAATGCAATAGGGATTTTTTTTTTTTAGCACAAATGCTGAAGGCAGAAAGTTGATTCAACCTTATTTAATTAGGACCCAAGGGAAATAGTTATGCCTAATATAATGCGAAGTTCTGTAATTGAACTAATATGATTTTGCAGCCACCTCCCAGGGCAACACTAACGCAAGTAGACTAAATGATGCAGGAAAAATTTTTTTGTTTTGGTGTTGCAAAATTAAATAAACTAATTAAAAATCACTAGTTGAAGGCTGCAAGCTTTTGCAGTCAAGTTGGGTTCTTATGGGGGTACCTGACTTCGAAGACTTGCCCAATTTTTCCCCAATTCTATGCCAAACTCTACTCCAGGTAAAAAAGATACATATGTGTTTGCTTATATTTAATAAAATATATCTTCCGGAAAAGAAACAAAAAAAAATTTTTTTGCTGTTTTGCTTTATTTATTTTTACTTTATTTATTTTTAAATTTTTTTGAGACAGAGTCTCGCTCTGTCACCCAGGCTGGAGTGCAATGGCGCAATCTCAGCTCACTGCAACCTCCGCCTCCCGGGTTCAAGCGAATTCTCCTGTCTCGGCCTCCAGAGTAAGCTGGGATTACAGGTGCATGCCACCACGCTCGCCTATTTTCTGTATTTTTAGTAGAGACGGCGTTTCATCATATTGGTCAGGCTGATCTCGAACTCCTGATCTCAGGTAATCCACCCACCTGGGCCTCCCAAAGTGTGCACCCATTTATCTGAAGATTGTTAGTGCAGTGAAACTATTTTGTATGATAATATAATCATGATGCACGTCATTATACATTTTTGTAAACCCACAGAATGTATGACGCCAAGAGTGAGCCCTAATGTAAACTATGGACTTTGGGTGATAATGATGTATCAATGTAGGCTGGGTGTGGTGGCTCATGCCTATAATCCCAGCACTTTGGGAGGCCTAGGCGGTGGCTCACTTGAGGTCAGAAGTTCGAGACCAGCTTGGCCAACATGGTGAAACCCCATCTCTACTAAAAATGCAAAAATTAGCCAGGCGTGGTGGCGGGCTCCTGTAATCCCAGCTACTTGGGAGGCTAAGGCAAGAGAGTCGTTTGACTCAGGAGGCAGAGGTTGCAGTGAGCCAAGATTGCACCACTGCACTCCAGCCTGGAGTGAGACTCCGTCTCAAAAAAAAAAAAAAAAAAAAAAAACTAGCCAGGCATGGTGGTGCACATCTGTAGTCCCAGCTACTCGGGAAGCTGATGCAGAACAATCACTTGAACTCGGGAGGTGGAGGTTGCAGTGAGCTGAGATGGCCCACTGCACTCCAGCCTGGGGACACAGACTCCATCTCAAAAAAAAAAAATAAAGTATCAATGTAGGTTTATAGGTTCATTGATTTTAATAAATGTATCCTCTGGTGAGGTATGTTCATAATGGGGGTGTGAGACGAAACAGGAACCCCTGTAAGGGGCCTGCCAGTCCTCCTCCCTCTCTACCATCCCGCCACAAGCATGAAAATGGAGAAAAATCTTGAATTTCTTTAAGAACAATTCCAGCTGGGCGCAGTGGCTCACGCCTGTAATTCTAGGACTTTGGGAGACTGAGGCGGGCGGATCACGAGGTCGAGAGATGGAGACCATCCTGACCAACATGGTGAAATCCCGTCTGTACTAAAAATATAAAAATTAGCTGGGCATGGTGTACATGCCTGTAGTCCCAGCTACTCAGGAGGCTGAGGCAGGAGAATTGCTTGAACCCGGCGGCGGAGGCTGCAGTGAGCCAAGATCGCGCCACTGCACTCCACCCTGGCGACAGAGCAAGACTCCGTCTCAAAGAAAAAGAAGTAAATAAAATAAAATAAAAATAACAATTCCAGATACCTAGCTAGTGCTGAGAAGTACATAAGCAATTTGATAAGCAAGAAGGTAATAGTAGCCTAAAACAATAGCCAACTTGAGGCCGGGCGCGGTGGCTCAAGCCTGTAATCCCAGCACTTTGGGAGGCCGAGGCGGGCGGATCACGAGGTCAGGAGATCGAGACCATCCTGGCTAACACGGTGAAACCCCGTCTCTACTAAAAATACAAAAAATTAGCCGGGCGTGTTGGCGGGCGCCTGTAGTCCCAGCTACTCGGGAGGCTGAGGCAGGAGAATGGCGTGAACCCGGGAGCTGGAGCTTGCAGTGAGCCGAGATCGCGCCACTGCACTCTAGCCTGGGCAACAGAGCGAGACTCCGTCTCAAAAAAAAAAAAAAAAAAAAAAAAAAAACAATAGCCAACTTGGCGAGGTGGCTCACGCCTGTAACCGAGGCGTGAGGCCGAGTCGGACAGATCACTTGACTTCGAGAACAGCCTTGGCAACATGGTGAAACCCCCGTCTCTACTAAAAAGGCAAAAAATTAGCCGGGCGTGGTAGGGCATGCCTGTAGTGTCAGCTACTCAGGAGGCTTGAGGCAGGAGAATCGCTTGAGCAGGGGGAGGCGGAGGTTGCAGTGAGTCCAGATCTGGCCACTGCACTCCAGCCTGGGCAACAGAGTGAGACCCTGTCTGAAAAAAAAAAAAAAAAGTAGCCAAGGAAGTTGGAATCACGAGATGTTTGGTTACCTACAGAAACTAAAAATAATATCGTAACATATGGCCCTGAATTTCATAAACCTGGATCCCTAACAAATGGATCCACTGCCACATAGACCTCAGATAAGGGAGAACTGAGAACTCAACTCTCCCTCATTCTTTGTTCTAAATTTCTTCCTGAGGAGCCTGGAGAAAGCCACACCCACGAGCCAGACCCAGCGTTCTTTTCTGCTGAACCCAGTCTTGATAAATGCTTCCCTTCCTTAACCAGTTGCAAATCAGAAAATCTTTGAAACCTTGTGTTTCCAATATGGCGGATAGGAGCCCGTGTTAGCATGCCTCTCCCACTTGGAAAGACAAAATGGCGTATAGAGATTCACACTGTGAACATTTTTCCGAGAAGCAACACAGGAACTTAACAGAAAACCACAGACCCTTTGAAAGAAGCAGTGCTAGGTAGCAGCCTACACTGTGAAGTAGAAAACTGGGAGTTTTCAAAGCGTGAGAGGAAGTGCGATGGCCGCCATGACACACACGCCCTAAAGGAGCTGGGCGACCCAGGCCACGGCGGAAGGCCTTAACCTTACCCATCTGTTGCTGATGTAGTGAGTGATGGGGAATGTGTGAGAAAAAGCGGCTCTGGGAAGTGCTCTGCATGCACTCCCAGACTCACGCAGTGACAGAAGGAAGCCATTCCTGATCCTACCTCACAAAGGACCTCTCGGAAGTCTGCCAGCTAACTCAGGCGATGGTCACAGGTTAAGAGAAGCTCCCAGCTGAGATCTGCGATATAATCACCTTGACAGGGGACGATCTCCGTTGTCCAGAACCGAGGGTTGAGCAGGAAGTGCGGAGAAGGAGCCGGTTGCCCTTGCTTTACAGGTGGACGCTGGGAGGGGCGTGGCCTGAAAGCCAGGGTTGCTATCTCTCTGGGAAGGCTTATGGCCTGGAGCTTTTTTTTGAAACATAGTCTCCTTCTGTCGCCCAGGCTGGAGTGCGGTCCGTGATCTCGGCTCACTGCAACCTCCGCCCCCCAGGTTCACGCCATTCTCCTGCCTCAGCCTCCAAGTAGCTGGGACTACAGCGCCCGCCACCACGCCTGGCTAATTTTTCGTATTTTTAGTAGAGATGGGGTTTCACCGTGTTAGCCAGGATGGTCTCGATCTCCTGACCCGTGATCCGCCCGCCTCGGCCTCCCAAAGTGCTGGGATTACAGGCGTGAGCCACCATGCCCGGCCGGCCTGGAGCATTTTTGAGTTCTAAGTGCAGGCTCCCTGGAACCTACCTAACTTGCTAGTGGAACACTGCGGGTGGGAGCTGTTTGGAGCTTACTGCCGCCTGCTACCCTCGGTTCCCCAGGCAGATTCTTTCGTGCAGCAGAGGCAGCTGTGCTTTTCCCTGGAACATTACTCCAGCAGCCAGGAAACTGCCCTCTGATCCCCACTGAGGCCACTGCTTGTGCCTACATCTGGGGAGCCAGAGGGTGGACTTGCCTGACCCAGTCCCTACCTGGTTTTGCCCTTCCACCCGCACAGATAGTGTAACACAAGGGACTGGGACATTTAGGAGTGGAGCTCCATGGCCCTACCCATGGTCTGAGAGGCCAGAGTACTTCTCCTGGGTGACATAAAGCAAGCACAAATTCCATTGCTACCACCACAGCCGGCGCTTTTTGCAAGCACCAATTCCTGGCTGGAGGCCAACCAGTGCAGCCTAGTACATTTGCAGGCACAATAACGCAGTGTTCAGGAAGGAGAAAACTTGAGTGACCTCAGCTATTGCCATTGCCTGCATCACGTTGGCTAACTAGGAGGTCTTGAGTCTGTCCACATGCCCAGTACATTACTACGACAGCTGGCATTTGAGGAGGCCAATACACTAAGCCATTTGCAACCAAGGAAATCTGGAGTCTGTGTCACTCTCCTCCTGACCCCATCAGAGCTGGTGCTGGTACCTGCTGCTGGGAGACTTGAGGACAGGTCACATCTCTGGATCCCTTGCAGACATTCCCCAGCACCAATCTGGAGTGTGACAGCCCCACTGAGCAGCTAGACCCAGAGGAGCGGTATTCACAGTAGTCTGGCCCTCGGGGACTGCTACTCCTAGGGGAAAGGAAAGTGTACTACCTTAATGGAGCACCCGCTGGGACAAAAGAAACCAGGCTGCAGGACTCAACTTCCTAGTATTTCCACTTGTGGGAAGTTTCTTTCAGCAGAGCCACAGGTTCAGTGGTAGGCTCAGTGGGGAAAGTCTGTGGCCCTACCCCAGTAGTCAAGCATCCCTGGCACTCATGAAGGGTCTTGGAGAAGAGGACTTCTTCTCTCCCTTGCCCACCACTGCAGACATAGTTGGACCTTCCCCCATGAGAACTTGACAACCTTTCTGGAACACTATAGGGTGACTGCATCCCCATAGGAGGAGTGCCATCCAGTTTTCTTTCTACTGTGTGTTATTAAGTTTAATTGCTTCATTCTCTTGATTGCTTTTGAAAGAGAAGGAAGCAGCCGGGTGCGGTGGCTCACACCTATAATCCCAGCACTTTGGGAGGCCGAGGCAGGCGGATCACGGGGTCAGGAGTTTGAGACCAGCCTGGCCAATATGGTGAAACGTCGACTCTGCTAAAAAGACAAAAAAATTAGCTGGGCGTGGTGGCACACGCCTGTAATCCCAGCTACTCAGGAGGCTGAGGCAGGAGAATCACTTGAACCTGGGAGGCGGAGGTTGCGATGAGCCAAGATTGCGCCATTGCACTCCAGCCGGGGCAACAAGAGCAAAACTCCGTCTCAAAAAAAAAAAAAAAAAAAAAAAAGAAGAAATCAAGCCTTCACCAAAAGCTGATGCCATTGCCTTATGTATGAAGTTGGCAAGGGAAGACAGACCCGTGACCTAAAAGGAAATCAGGATTTAAAGCATTTACAAATGTGAGGCTCTTCTGTGTCCAAGTCTCCTTTGGTAAGAGACATACTGCATTTGACCATCAACTTCCATGCTATTCACTTAACATAAGTTTCTCAAGTTTATGTTTTAGGATAGGGCAGTCCCTGGAATATCAAGATGATACTACTGATCTAACATTAAAAATATATAAAGACATACTTTCCCCAGGAGTGTTGAAAATATCCTGTCTACATCGCCTCCTTAAAATCCCTTGGGAATGACAGCACTTTTGCGATGACAAATTGGAAGTAGGGATGTTGATGATGGAAGAAACGTTGCCTGTGTTTGAATCTCCTGGCGCCCGGGAGGGGTAAGCTCCTGGCCTCATTGACATCAGAGTCCAACAAGCTGAGTGAATTGGTACAGACTCTACTTAAAGGCAATTATTTCACAGCTGAATGTTTGGTTGTTTTCTTTATGTTGCTGTTTTGTTTTTTGTTTGTTTTTGGGACAGAGGCTTGCTCTGTCACCTAGGCTGCTATGCAGTGGCCCCATGCCCTGCTCACTGTAGCCTCGACCTCCTGAGCTCAAGTGATCTTTTCTCTTCAGCTTCCTGGGTAGCTGCAACTACAGGTGTGAGCCATCACACCCAGTTAATTTTTAAAATATTTTTAGAGATGGGGTCTCCCTATGTTTCCCTTGAACTCCCTATGATGGTCTTGAACTCCTGGGCTCAAACAATTCTCTCTCCTTAGCCTCCCAAAGTGCTGGGATTAGAGGGGGGAGCCACTGTGCCAGGCCACATCTCAATGTTTTAAGTGAGACACATGGTGCAGGGGAAAAAAAATCCCTGTGTCTCTCCCCTAATTTTTTTTTTTTTTTTTTTTGAGATGGTGTCTTACTCTGTCGCTCAGGCTGCCACCATCTGGGCTCACTGCAACCTCTGCCTCCTAGGCCCAAGTGATCCTCCTGCCTCCTACGTCAGCCTCCGAAGTAGCTGGTACTACAGGTGCACACCACCACACCTAGCTATATATATATATATACACACACACACACACGCATACATATTTTTGTATTTTTAGTAGAAACAGAAACAGGGGTCTCACCATGTTGCCAAGGCTGGTCTTGAACTCTTTTTTTTTTTTTTTTTTTTTTTTTTTTTGTGATGGAGTCTTGCTCTGTTGCCCAGGCCGGACTGCAGTGGCGCTATTTTGGCTCACTGCAAGCTCCACCTCCCGGGTTCACGCCACTCTCCTGCCTCAGCCTCCCAAGTAGCTGGGACTACAGGTGCCCGCTACCGCGCCTGGCTCATTTTTTTGTATTGTTAGTAGAGATGGGGTTTCACCATGTTAGCCAGGAGGGTCTCGATCTCCTGACCTCGTGATCCGCCTGCCTTGGCCTCCCAAAGTGCTGGGATTACAGGCGTGAGCCACCGCGCCCGGCCTGGTCTTGAACTCTTGAGTTGAAGAGATCCACCCGCCTCAGCCTCCCCAACTGCTGCGATTATAGGCATGAGACTCAGTGCTGGCCTCCCCTAATTTTCTAATCTGTCTGCACATTTATGGGTCATTTCCTAATTATAACAGGAGGTCACCATTGGGGCCTGCTGAACAGTCCCAGAGTTTAGAGCCAGGTTATAACCTGTTACCCTTCAGCACAGCTCCAGAGCAAGTTCTCAGATGGAAAACTTTCTCATCCAACCTGCCAGCAAGATGGCTTCATTATGTGTCATTTGTTTGTAATCTTTGTAGGCAAGATTCAGCAGGCAGCTGAAACAGCTATCACAGGCAGACTGTCTTAGGTGGGGCGGAGTCCCTGGAGGCGAAATAAGAATTTGATAAAGAAAGGTTTTCGTTTTTTTGGTTTTGTTTTGTTTTGTTTTTGGTTGTCACATCTTGCTCTGTCTCCTAGGCTGGAGTGCAGTGTCGCCATCATAGCTCACTGCAGCCTAGAACTCCTGGGCTCCAGTGATCCTCCTACCTTAGCCTCCCAAGTAGCTGGGACTACATGGATGTGCCATTATGCCTGGTTCATTTTAAATTTTTTTTTTTGATACAGAATTTCAGTCTTGTCACCCAGGCTGGAGTGCAATGGCGAGATCTCAGCTCATTGCATCCTCTACCTCCCAGGTTCAAGAGATTCTCCTGCCTCAGCCTCCTAAGTAGCTGAGACTATAGGTGTGCAACACCACGCCCAGGTAATTTTTGTATTTTTTTTTTTTTTTTTGATATGGAGTTTCACTCTTGTTGCCCAGGCTGGAGTGCAATGGTGCGATCTCGGCTCACTGCAGCCTCCACCTCCCTGTTTCAAGCGATTGTCTTGCCTCAGCATCCTGAGTAGCTGGGGTTACAGGCATGAGCCACCACACCTGGCTAATTTTGTATTTTTAGTAGATATGGGGTTTCTCCATGTTGGTCAGGCTGGTCTCAAACTCCCGACCTCAGGTGATCTTCCCGCCTCGGCCTCCCAAAGTGTGGGGATTACAGGCATGAGCCACCACGCCTGGCGATTTTTGTATTTTTAGTAGAGATGGGGTTTCACCATGATGGCCAGGCTGGTCTCGAACTCCTGACCTCAAATGATCGGCCCACCTTGGCCTCCCAAAGTGTTGGGATTACAGGCGTGAGCCACCGCGTCCGGCCTTGAAAGCCATCTTTCCATTTTAGAAAGGCAGGCTGGGTGCAGTGGCGCACACCTGTTCTCAGCACCGTGGGAGGTCAAAGCAGAAGGATTACTTAAGAACAGGAGTTCAAGACAATTGTCGGCAACACAGCAAGACTCTGTTTCTATTTTATTTAGAAAAAGAAAAGGTATTATTTTCCTAAGTGACTAATTTCCTAAGTGACTAATTCCTAAGTGACTAACTCTTTTTTTTTTTTTTTTTTTTGAGATGGAGTCTCGCTCTGTCACCCAGGCTGGAGTGAGGTGGTGCAATCTCGGCTCACTGCAACCTCCCCCTCCCGGGTTCAAGCGATTCTCCTGCCTCAGCCTCCAGAGTAGCTGGGACTACAGGCACATGCCGCCACGCCCAGCTAATTTTTTTGTACTTTTAGTAGAGACGGAGTTTCACCATATTGGCCAGGATGGTCTTGATCTCTTGACCTCGTGATCCGCCCACCTCTGCCCCCCTCAATGCTGGGATTACAGGCATGAGCCACTGCGCCCAGTCAATTTCCCTTTTTAAATTTTTTTTTTCTTTTTAAGAGACGGGGACTTGCCGTGTTGCCCAATCTGATCTTGAACTCCTGAACTCCTGGCCTCAAGTGATCCTTCCACCTTGATCTCCCAAAATATTGGGATTACAGGCGTGAGTCACCATGCTCGGCTGGTTGAACTTGGAGCTGGACTTTCTGAACACACAACCCTTCTTTCATAGCTCTTGGTCAAATGAGAGGAGGGAAAGGGAAATAACCTATTTTGAAAGCATACGTTAGGGCCAGGTTCAGGATCAGGTAACTCTATCTATTTCCTCTTTTTGTTTGTTTGTTTGTTTGTTTGTTTAAACAGGGTCTCACTCTGTCTCACAGGCTGGAGTGCAGTGGCATGATCTTGGCTCACTGCAACCTCCCCCTCCTGGGTTCAAGCAATTCTCCTGCCTCAGCCTCCCAAGTAGCTGGGATTACAGGCACATGCCACCATGCCCAGCTAATTTTTGCATTTTTTTGGTAGAGACGGGGTTTCATTGTGTTGGCCAGGCTGGTCTTGAACTCCTGGCCTCAAGTGATCCGTCCACTTCAGCCTCCCAAAGTGCTGGGATTACAGGCATGAGCCACCGAGCCCAGCACCTATTTCCTTTTTATACAGATGAGAAAACTCATCTAGGATATCTGAGGATGATGGGTAAGTAAACTGTAAGCAGAGTCTCTAGTCTGGCTCATGCTGTTATCCCCAGCACCTCACTGAAGAACTCGTCCCTGGTAGGAAGAGAGAAACAAAAGAAGTGGAGGGATCATTGTTGCACAACTGGAGCAGGGAAGAGAGAAAAGTGATGAAGTTGTGGGTGATCCCATTGCTTGGGCAGTGCTAGTACGGGATCCTTGTGTGCTGTAGCTGTGTCTTATGCAACTTAAACCACATGGAACACAATACTGGAAACATGGTGGGTGCTCAAAGGAGGTTTTTGTAATTAATTAACACAGATTAGTACCATTTAAAACATAAGTCTAGGCCGGATGCTGTGGCTCACGCCTGTAATCCCAGCACTTTGGGAGGCCGAGGCGGGCAGATCACAAGGTCAGGAGTTTGAGACCAGCCTGGCCAATATGGTGAAATCTCTTCTCTACTAAAGATACAAAAATTAGCTGGGCGTGGTGGTGGGTGCCTGTAGTCTCAACTACTTGGGAGGCTGAGGCAGGAGAATGGCGTGAACCCGGGAGGCGGAGGTTGCAGTGAGCCAAGATCGTGCCACTGCACTCCAGCCTGGATGACAGAGCGAGATTCTGTCTCAAAAAAAAAAACAAAAACAAAAACAAATAAAGTCTATTATTACTGTCATGTGTCATGTTAACAGCTCAGAATTTGGTGAACGTTTTTTAGTTTTTTTAGACAAGGTCTCATCACTCTGTTCCCCAGGCTGAATTTTTTTTTTTTTTTTTTTTTTTTTTTTTTTTTTTTTTTGAGATGGAGTCTTGCTCTGTCACCCAGGCTGGAGTGCAGTGGCAAGATCTCGGCTCACTGCAAGCTCCGCCTCCCAGGTGGATGCCATTCTCCTGCCTCAGCTTCCCGAGTAGCTGGGACTACAGGTGCCCGCCACCATGCCCGGCTAATTTTTTATATTTTTAGTAGAGACGGGGTTTCACCGTGTTAGCCAGGATGGTCTCGATCTCCTGACTTCGTGATCCACCCGCCTCGGCCTCCCAAAGTGCTGGGATTACAGGCGTGAGCCACCACGCCGGGCCTCCCAGGCTGAATTGAAGTGGCCCAATGCTTGCTCAGTGCAGCCTTGATCCCCTGGGCTCAAGTGATCCTCCCATCTCAGCCTCCCAAAGTGATGGGATTACAGGCATGAGCCATAGTGTCCGGCCCTATTCTCTCCTCCTATCTGTGAGATTCCAGATCCTTGTAATCTTGGGAGACAGAGAGATAATAATCTTTTTTTATTAAAAAACAAGATATTTATTACATACGTATTCACTCAGCAAAGATTTACTATGTGCATAACACTCTGCTAAGTCGTGAGATACCATGGGGATACAGTGGAGGACTCACAAGTTTATTAATGCTACAATAGGGAAGAAGCTAAAGTTGTGAAGTACACGATAGAGGGATGTTTTGTCCCAAGAGGCACGAGGCAGTCAGGAAAGCATTTCTTGAAGTAGTGAGGTCTTAGCTGAAAGGTGGGTAGCATTTCCTAAAACAAAGGAAAGGGTGTGTGGGTGTGAGTTCATGTGTGCCTGAAGGGAGATTGTCTCAAACAGAGGGAACACCATGTCTTTTTGATCAACTTGGATCTTTGGATCTCCATGTTCTTTTTTTTTTTTTTTTGAGACGGAGTCTTGCTCTGTTGCCCAGGCTGGAGTGCAGTGGTGTGATCTTGGCTCACTGCAAGCTCCGCCTCCCAGGTTCACACCATTCTCCTGCCTTAGCCTCCTGAGTAGCTAGGACTATAGGCGCCCGCCACCACACCCAGCTAATTTTTTGTATTTTGTTTAGTAGAGACAGGGTTTCACTGTGTTAGCCAGGATGGTCTCGATCTCCTGACCTCATGATCTGCCCACCTCGGCCTCCCAAAGTGCTAGGATTACAGGCGTGAGCCACCGTGCCCGGCTCCACATTCTTTTTATGTTTTATTTTTTAATTTTATTTATTTATTTTTGAGACACAGTCTCTAATTTTATTATTTATTTATTTTTTTTTTTGAGATGGAGTCTCACTCTGTTGCCCAGGCTGGAGTGTAGTGGCGTGACTTCAGCTCACTGTAACCTCCACCTCCCAGGTTCAAGTGATTCTCGTGCCTCAGCCTCCCTAGTAGCTGGGATTACATGCGACTGCCACCACGCCCAGCTAATTTTTGTATTTTTAGTAGAGACGGGGTTTCACCATGTTGGCCAGGCTGGTCTCAAACTCCCAACCTAAGGTGATCCATCCACCTCACCCTCTCAAAATGCTGGGATTACAAGCATGAGCCATCGTGCCTGGATCTCTACATTCTGTGAAGCATAAGCAAGTACATAAAGCCAGATGAGTGGTATGGTTAAGTGCACAAACTGAGCCTCCTCATTTTCTTTCCCTTTAAATTGTGGTAAAACGCACATAACATAAAATTTACCATTTTAACAATTTGAAAGTGTACAATTCGGTGGCATTAAGTACATGTATTCATAATGTGCAGACATTCATTCATAGTGTGTAGACATCATGACCTCGTTAACAAAACCTGGCCGGGCGCGGTGGCTCACGCTTGTAATCCCAGCACTTTGGGAGGCCGAGGTGGGCGGATCACGAGGTCAGGAGATCGAGACCACGGTGAAACCCCGTCTCTACTAAAAATACAAAAAATTAGCCGGGCGTGGTGGCGGGCGCCTGTAGTCCCAGCTACTCGGAGAGGCTGAGGCAGGAGAATGGCGTGAACCCGGGAGGCGGAGCTTGCAGTGAGCCGAGATAGCGCCACTGCACTCCAGCCTGGGCGACAGAGCGAGACTCCGTCTCAAAAAAAAAAAAAAAAAAAAAAAAAAACCTTTTCTTCATTCCAAATGGAAACCCCATACCCATCAAGTAGTCACTTCTCGTTTCCCTCTTTCCAAGCACCTGGCAACTACTAATCAGCTTTCTGTCTTTATGAATTTGCCCATGGTGGATATTTCGTATCAATGGAATCATGCAATATGTGGCCTTTGTAAATGCGTTCTTTCACTTAGCATAATCCTTCCTTCCCCATTCCCCTTCCCCTTCTCCTTCCTTCCTTCCTTCCTTCCTTCCTTCCTTCCTTCCTTCCTTCCTTCCTTCCTTCTTTCCTTCCTTCCTTCCTTTTGATGGAGTCTCGCTCTGTCACCCAGGCTGGAGTGCAGTGGCATGATCTCGGCTCACTGCAACCTCCACCTCTTGGGTTCAAGTGATTCTCCTGCCTCAGCCTCCTGAGTAGCTGGGACTACAGGCATGAGCCACCACATTGGGCTAATTTTCGTATTTTTAGTAGATACAGGGTTTTGCCATGTTGGCCAGGCTGGTCTCGAACTCCTGACCTCAGGTGGTCCACCTGCCTCAGCCTCCCAAAGTGCTGGGATTACAGGCGTGAGCAACCTTGCCCGGCCTAGCATTCCAGAGATAACTATATCCTGATTTTGCCATTTAAACTTTTCCACAGGTCTTTATATTTTTACAATGTTTATGTGTCCATATATGTGTGTGTATATTTTCATGAATATTTTATGCTTATATAGATAAAATTACATTGTATGTATCCTTCTGTCACTTGCTCCCTACCCCTAGCCCACTAATCTTACATCTGTGTGAAATTTTCATGCAGAGACATGTCATCCAAGTCTGTTTATTTTCAGTGCAACATAACCTTTTCATTGTATGAATATACAAAAGTGACACAGTTATCTATTCAAAAGGCCAATCTGGTCCTGTCAATCTCCTACTTAAAATACCTCAGGGCCGGGCGTGGTGGCTCAAGTCTGTAATCTCAGCGCTGTGGGAGGCCGAGGCCGGTGGATCACCTGAGGTCGGAAGTTTGAGACCAGCCTGACCAACATGGAGAAACCCCGTCTTTACTAAAAATACAAAATTAGCCGGGCGTGGTAGCACATGTCTGTAATCCCAGCTACTTGGGAGGCTAAGGCAGGAGAATCGCTTGAACCAAGGAGGCAGAGGTTGTGGTGAGCTAAGATTGTGCCATTGCACTCCAGTCTGGGCAACAAGAGCAAAACTCTGTCTCCAGAAAAAAAAAAAATGCCGGGCACAGTGGCTCACTCCTGTAATCCCAGCACTTTCGGAGGCCGAGGTGGGCAGATCATGAGGTCAGGGGATCGAGACCATCCTGGCTAACACAGTGAAACCCCGTTTCTACTAAAAATAAAAAAAAAATTGGCCGGGCGTGGTAGCAGGCTCCTGTAATTCCAGCTACTTGGGAGGCTGAGGCAGGATAATTGTTTGAACCTGGGAGGCAGACATTGCTGTGAGCTGAGATCACGCCATTGCACTCCAGCCTGGGCAACAAGAGCAAAACATATACATATTTTTTCCAGCTGGAGCTGGAAGATTGCTAGAGTTTAGGAGTTTGAGACCAGCCTGGGCAACATAGTGAGACCTTGTCTCTACAAAAAAATTAAAAAATTAGCCGGGTGTAGTGGCGTGAGCCTATAGTCCCAGTTACGCAGTAGGCTGAGGTGGGAGGATTGCTTGATCCCAGGAGGTTGAGGCTGAAGTAAGAAGTAAGCCATGATCATGCTACTGCACTCCAGCCTGGGTGACACAGTGAGACCCTGTTCACAAAAAAAGAAAGAGAGAGACGGCTGGGTGCGGTGGCTCATGCCTGTAATCCCAGCACTTTGGGAGGCCAAGGTGGGCGGATCACCTGATGTCGGGAGTTTGAGACCAGCCTGACCAACATGGAGAAACTCCGTCTCTACTAAAAATACAAAATTAGCCAAGCGTGGTGGTGCATGCCTGTAATCCCAGCTACTCGGGGGGCTGAGGCAGGGGAATCGCTTGAACGCAGGAGCCAGAGGTCGCAGTGAGCCGAGATGGCGCCATTGCACTCCAGCGTGGGCAACAAGAGCAAAGCTCCTTCTCAAAAAAAAAAAAAAAAAAAAAAAGGAGATACAAATATTAGCTGGGTGTGGCGGCACATGCCTGTAATCCCAGCTACTCAGGAGGCTGAGGCATGAGAATCACTTGAACCGAGGAGGCAGAGGTTGCAGTGAGCTGAGATCGTACCACTGCACTCCCGCCTGGGCAACAGAGCAAGATTCTGTCTCAGAAATAAAGTAAAATAAAAGAAAATAAAAATAGATTTTAAACAATATATTCTTTGGGGGTTTCATCATACATTTATGAAGATTCTCAGTGAGTTCTATTGCTGGCTGTGACCTTCACAGTTCTCTTCAGTTCAACCTGATGCCTGATGCACCTTCTGATCCTTGCTCCCTTCTGCCTCCAATCCTCAAGCTTGTAGCCTTTTTACTGCTTCCAGATTTCCTTCCTTTAAATTTTTTTTTCTTTTACTTTTGTAAAAGGAGGCAGATGTGCCACGGATTATATGTTGTTTCCACAAAATGTATCTGCTGAGTCTACTTTTGGTCCATCCACAGGAATCTTACGAGAACTGGTTATTGTCTCTCTGAAAGCAATCACAGTCCTTCTTAGAATCTCCCAGAACATTTTAGCCCAGATGGTGCTAAGGCCCAAAGCCTAGTGTTCTCTTCAGATCAAGATAGTAGACAAGATAATAGACTCATGCTATGCTGCTATTATTTTTTTAGGGCTAGGTTTGATTTTAAAATGTAACTGTGGCCGGGCGCGGTGGCTCAAGCCTGTAGTCCCAGCACTTTGGGAGACTGAGGCAGGTGGATCATAAGGTCAGGAGATCGAGACAATCCTGGCTAACACGGTGAAACCCCGTCTCTACTAAAAATACAAAAAAATTAGCCGGGCGTAGTGGCGGGCGCCTGTAGTCCCAGCTACTCGAGAGGCTGAGGCAGGAGAATGGCGTGAACCTGGGAGGCGGAGCTTGCAGTGAGCTGAGATCGCGCCACTGCACTCCAGCCTGGGCGACAGAGTGGGACTCCGTCTCAGAAAAAAAAAAAAAAAAAAAAAAGAAAAAAAAGTAACTGTGTAAGTTGTCTATTACAATGTTTTAAATCAACTATGAGTCATTCCAAAAAACAAGCAAACAAACCAAATCACTGGAAACTCAAAGGAGAGCCTGTTTTATGTTGATGTTCCTGAGATTTCCTCAGAGATGATACATTCACACTATCAAATTCTTCCAGACCATTTCACAAATAAGTTTTTACTTAGCATCCTGACCCATGACTTTCTTTTTGGCATGCCGATCAGTCTTCCTTCAAAAACAGCTTCTACATGATTGTGCGCTGAGCCGATTCCTGAAATAATTATCACTTTGTTTTACCAAGTGAGCTTTAGTCAGGCAACTGGGGATGTGCTGGAGTGTGTCCTCTTAGAAATACAAGTGAAATGTAACAGATTGCCAATAGCTATATTTTCCAAAATGGCTTATTTATGGTTTTCCCTTTAAACTTGGCTTTGACTCAACCCAGAAAGTTTTACAGCTAACATTTAGAGGTCACTTGGGGGGCAGAAGGCATCGTCAGGTTGATTTTAACTGACTAGTTTATCTCCAGTTTCTGGCCCAATGGGAAACTAAAAATGGAAATTTACTTTCTGCTCTTTATTCTAAAACAAAGATGTGATTGCTTGCCAAAAATAAATCATAGAATGTGGAAGTGTTTAAAGAAGATCCAGAATGAACATTATCATGTATATCCAGGCTTTTCTGTGAATGAATAGTATACACGTCTCTTTAACAAAATGGGATCCTGCAGGACATATTGTTTTATAATCTGCCCTTTTTGCTACATATACAGTGAAGAGCTTTTCATAGATTAACTACACCATACAATAAGGGACAACATGCACTGGATAGTCTGTGGTTTATTGAACCAGTTCCCTGCAGGTGACATTTAGTGTGTGAGGTGGATGTTACTTTGTGGGATATTTTTTGCAGCGTGGCTCACTCAACACCCATTTCAACTCTTTTCTCCTTGCCTTTCTCTATTCTAAAGTCTGGGAAGAGAAACACTTGTTTTCCCAGACACCCCGACGGCTAGGGTGGCCATGTCATTTGGTTCTGGCCAGTGAGAATGTGAGACTGTGTTGAGACCACTCAATATGACGTAGCACACCTGCTCACCAAAATGTGTGTGGATTTCTCCCCACCAGCCCTCCAAGCAAACCTCCAGCAGATTCTCCAGCGCATACCAGCTAGGTGTCCTCTAATTCAATTCTGACACTACATACCTGGAGATAGCGTCCGTTCCCACAAGTGGAGGCATCAGCCCCACTAAAACTGCCTCCACCTCGATGCCAATCACAAGTCCATGCCACCTCAGACTTTCTGACTGGCTACAAATCAGGGTTCCCATGACCCTCTCCTTGGGTTTGATTAATTTGCTAGGAGGGCTCACAGAACTCAGGGAAACACTTACATCGATGGTTTATAATAAAGGATACACATGAAGAGATGGCAGAGGGTGAGGTGTGGGGTAAGGGGTGCGGAGCTTCCACACCCTCTCCAGAAACCTCCATACATTCAGTCATCTGGAAGTTCATCAGACCGTGTCTTTTATGGAGGCTTCATGGAATAGGCAAGATTGATTCAATCATTGACCATTGCTGATCAACTTAACCTTCAGGCTTTCTCCCTTCCCCACAGGTCTAGGGGTGGGGCTGAGAGGTCCAACCCTTTAGTCCTTTAGTTATCTAGTTGGTTCCCCGACAACGAATCCCCAACCAGAGCCTATCTGGGATCCCCAGCTATGAGTCTTCTCATTAGCAGACAAAATACACTCTTTGGCTAAAAGTGGTTGCTCACGCCTGTAATCCAGCACTGTGGGAGGCTGAGGCGGGAAGACTGCTTGAGCCCAGGAGTTCGAGACCAACCTGGGTAACATCACAAGACCTCGTCCCTACAAAACAAACAAACAAAATAAAATCACATGAAGAGGAAGGAAAAAGAAGAGAAAAGAAAAAGAAGTAAAAACAACAACAACAACAACAACAAAAAACACCAAAAGAAACAAAAACCTAACCAGGTGAGGCAGCGTTCACCTATGGTCCCAGCTACGCAGGAGGCTGAGGTAGGAGGATTGCTTGGACCCAGGAAGTCAGGAAGTCAAGGCTGTAGTCAGCTGTGATTGCTCCACTGCACTCCAGCCTGGGTGATGGAGCAAGATCCTGTCTCAAAAAACACTCATTACTATGGAGATTCCAAGAATTTTAGGAGCAGGAAACCAGAAGAAGACCTAATATATATTTCACCACAGCACAGAGACATAAAAGGAGACAGCTGATAATGCCTCTTCGGCTTCCCGTTCTGCGCAGGTGGCAATGCCTGAGTTGGAGCAATCACTGCTGATAGAACAGGGAGAGAGGGACTTGGCTTCTTCATAGCATCCTGGAGTCTCCAGCAAGCCCTGCACTCCCTCCCCACGTTGGGCTTCTTATGGCATGAAGTAAGTAGGCCCTGTATTTATTTATTTACTTACTTATTTTATTTTATTTTTTTGAGGCAGAGTCTTGCTCTGTCACCCAGGCTGGAGTGCAGTGGTGCAATCTTGGCTCACTGCAACCTCCTGAGTAGCTGGGACTACAGGCGTGTGCCACCATGCCTGGCTAATTTTTGTATTTTTTGATAGAGACGGGGTTTTGCCACGTTGCCTAGGCTGGTCTTGAACTCCTGACCTCAGGTGATCTGCCCGCCTTGGCCTCCCAAAGTGCTGGGATTACTACAGGCGTGAGCCACCGCACCTGCAAGGCCAGAGATAAGTAGACCCTGTATTTAAACCACATCTAAAACAAACTGCAAAATGCCTCTGGGTCCTCACCAGGTGATTTCTTGGAGATCTATTCCCAGAAGTAGAATTGCTGGGTCAAAGAGGATACATTTGTAAGGCTTTGGAAAGGTTTTATCAATTACACTCCCATCATTCCCATATGAGTACATCCCTCTCCCTACATCCTGCCAACTCTGTGCATTATCACTCTCCTTCATCTTTTCCAATCTGATGGGTAAAAAAGGATATCTCATCAGTTTAATTTGCATATCTTTGATTACCACAGATACTGAGCATCTGTTCATCTGTTTATCCAATGCTTGTATTTCTTCTTTTGTAAACTTCAAGTTAGGGAATTTGACTAGAAGCAGCTGCTGCCCTCATCTTTGCTTATGGACAGTTTTCAGGGATATGGCTAGAAGCCAACCGGTTTGAAATGTTAGCAAATCCATTATGTCCCTGCTATTTTCCAGAGGGTATTACAGGCATTGACTCTGTCTCAGGCCTGCTCTTTGGCCTGCTTTCAGATGCCGTACAACCCCCAAAACACTTGGCAAAAATCTAGGTGAGAAAAAAAAAGCTGGGGTTCCTTCAGCATCTGCTACTTAAGGCATATATGCTGAACAAGTTTCTGGACAGCTTTGGTTGCTACTTCAAACACAGTGTGACAAATCTTTCATTTTCTTATGTTGGGTAGACCCAGATAGCCTAATAAGGCAAAGAACAGTAATTTCTTATAAGCAACACAAATGCCTCCACATAAATCACACATTTCAAGTAATATGATAATTTGGATAGATAACATGGATTTTTTTCGTGGGCGCTAGTCCATTTTGACATAGAATAACAAGTCAAGTCTTCATCGATTTTTTTTTTTTTTTTTTTTTTTTGAGATGGAGTCTCGCTCTGTCGCCCAGGCTGGAGTGCAGTGGCGCAGTCTTGTCTCACTGCAAGCTCCGCCTCCCGGGTTCACGCCATTCTCCTGCCTCAGCCTATAATTCCAGCACTTTGGGAGGCCGAGGCGGGCAGATCACCTGAGGTCAGAAATTTGAGACCAGCCTGGCCAACGTGGTGAAACCGCATCTATACTAAAAATACAAAAATTAGCCGGGCATGGTGTCAAGCGCCTGTAATCCTAACTATTCGGGAGGCTGAGGTAGGAGAATCGCTTGAAACCGGGAGGCAGAGGTTGCAGTGAGCCGAGATCATGCCATTGCACTCCAGCCTGGGCGACAAGAGCAAAACTCTGTCTCGCGCGCGCGCACGCACACACACACACACACACACACACGCAGACTACCGCTGATTTGGAAGCGGCAACAGTGATTGGCATCTTCCTTGGGAAGATGGGCTAATATTATTTTTTTGTCTTTGTTTTTTGAGACAGGGTCTCACTTTGTCACCCAGGCTGGAGTGCAGCGATGCAATCATGGCTCACTGCAGCCTTGACCTCTCAAGCCCAAGCAATCCTCCTACCTCAGCCTCCCAAGTAAGTGGGACCACAGGCGTGTCCCACCACGCCCGGTTAGTTTTTTTTTTTTTTTTATTATTTATTTATTTTATTTTTTTATTTTTTTTTTTTGAGACGGAGTCTTGCTCTTTCGCCCAGGCTGGAGTGCAGTGGCACAATCTCGGCTCACTGCAAGCTCCGCGTCCCGGGTTCACGCCATTCTCCTGCCTCAGCCTCTCCGAGTAGCTGGGACTACAGGCACCCGCCACCACGCCCGGCTAATTTTTTGTATTTTTAGTAGAGACGGGGTTTCACCGTGGTCTCGATCTCCTGACCTTGTGATCCGCCCGCCTCAGCCTTTTTTTTATTATTTATGTTGCAGAGACAGAGTCTCTGTATGTTGCCCAGGCTGAGATGAGCTGATATCTTCTATTTGCACCTCCAGATCTCACATTTTTCAGCTGTGCCCTCTCACGGGAGGCCAGCCTGTGTGGACTATATGGGTAGTTCTCAAACTTTTGGGGTCTCAGGATTCTCACATGCTTAACAACTATTGAGGATCCTAGATAGCTTGTTTGTGTAGGTTACATCTATATGTATTCACTGCAGTGGAAGTGAAAACTGAGAAATGTTTAAAATATTTCCTCATTCATCTAAAATAACAATAAACCTGCTATAACTTAATACAAATAACATACTTTTTTTTTTTTTTTTTGAGACGGAGTCTCGCTCTGTTGCCCAGGCTGGAGTGCAGCGGCGCGATCTCGGCTCACTGCAAGCTCCGCCTCCCGGGTTCACGCCATTCTCCTGCCTCAGCCTCTCCGAGTAGCTGGGACTACAGGCGCCCGCCACCACGCCTGGCTAATTTTTTGTATTTTTGGTAGAGACGGGGTTTCACCGTGGTCTCGATCTCCTGACCTCGTGATCCGCCCGCCTCGGCCTCCCAAAGTGCTGGGATTACAAGCGTGAGCCACCGCGCCCGGCCGCAAATAACATACTTTTTAATAAAAAAAAAACTCTATGTTCCAAAACAAAACTGAGAAGATGGACACTGTTTTTCACTTTTATAACTTACTTTAAAATCTGGGTTAATAGAAGACAGATATTCACGTCTGGTTCTGCATTCAATCTGCTGAGATATCACAGGCCATGCAGCCTTTCGGAAACTCCACTGTTCACTATTGAAAGAATGAGTAAAAAAGGCAAATAACATGTTACCATTACTATGAAAACAGTTGTGACTTCATGGGATTTCCTGAAAAGGTCTTGGAGATCCCCAGCAGTTCCTGGAAGCACCCAACAGAACTCCTGTGACCTGTGAATCCTATTGGGTTCAGCCAGTGGGAGCCCCAGTAAGAAATTGTGACAAGGAAGCATGCCATCCAAATATTTATTCTCTTGGCTCGATCCTTGTAGAGATTGCCCACACCGAGGCTGGCTGTGTCTCTTGAAAAGAGCGTAAGGGCTTCTCTCAAATGACTGTTTCCTATGGATTCCAGTTACTCCTCCCCTCTTCCCTTTGGGCCTAGGAGTGAAAACAGCTCTTGGATTATCAATCTTCAGTCCTTCTATACTCTGTGCATACCTTTGTAAATAAACACTCCTGAATTTATCCCCACAAATAAAACAAAAATCCAATAAACAACACAGAGACTTACTATATGCCAATTCTCAAAGTGACTAGAACTCAGAGTGATGTTGGACTATCAGCATTAGTATTACCTGGGAACTTATTAGAAGGCAAATTCTTGGATCTCCCTCCAGACTGACTGAATAAGGTATTTTAGGGACGAGGCAATAGCAAAGTTTTAAAAGGCCCTTCCGGTGAGTCTGATGCATTCTAAATTGTGACCAGTTTTGTTTGTTTTTTGAGACGGAGTTTTGCTCTTGTTGCCCAGGCTAGTGTGCAATGGCGCGATCTCGGCTCACCGCAACCTCCGCCTTCTGGGTTCAAGCAATTCTCCTGCCTCAGACTCCCAAGTAGCTGGGAATACAGGTGCCCGCCACCATGCCCGGCTACTTTTGTATTTTTAGTAGAGACGGGGTTTTGCCATGTTGGTCAGACTGGTCTCGAACTCCTGACCTCAGGTGATCTGCCCGCCTTGGCCTCCCAAAGTGCTGCGATTACAGGCATGAGCCATGGCTCCTGGCATGTGACCCAGTTTTAAAATGCTGATTAACAGCTGGGCACGGTGGCTCATGCCTGCAATCCCAGCACTTTGGGAGGCCAAGGCGGGTGGATGGCTAACATAGTGAAATCCCGTCACTACTAAAAATACAAAAAAATTAGCCGGGCATGGTGGCGGGCGCCTGTAGTCCCAGCTACTCAGGAGGCTGAGGCAGAAGAATGGCGTGAACCCGGGAGGCAGAGCTTGCAGTGAGCTGAGATTGCGCCACTGCACTCCAGCCTGGGTGACAGAGTGAGACTCCGTCTCAAATAAGTAAATAAATAAAAATTAAATGCTGATTAAATAAGATGATTAATAACAGTGCCCTGGTAAACTTAGAAACAATTACAGTTAGATGAGGTTAGCCTTAGTGAATAACGGCTAATGGTAGCAAGTATTTATATGCTGCTAGGCACTATTCTACACCTGATGTGTTAACGTATTTAGCCTTTACAACCATATATTGTAATAACTCTTAGTAGACTGTTACGGTTTGAGTATTAGTCCACTCCAAAACTCATGTCGAAATTTAATTCTCAAAGTGGCAGGGGCGTTTGAGAGAGACGACTGGATCATGAGGCCAGGGATTCATTTATTCGTGGGTTGATGAATGAATGGTTTATCAGTGGAGAACTGTCAGCTTCGTAAGTGGAAGACAGACCTGAGCCAGCGTGTCAGCATGGTGACATGCTCTGCCTCTCATTGTGTGTGATGCCCTGAGCCTCCCTAGCATACCCACCAGCAACAAAGCCCTCGCCAGACCACAGCCTCTTGACCTTGGACTTCTCAGTCTCCAGAACTGTAAGAAATATATTCCTTTTCTTTATAACATACCATTTTAGCTGTTCTGTTATAAGCAACAGAAAACAAACTAAGACACAGACCAATTTTGTGGAAAAACTTACGTTTTGGAAGGATGAATACCTTGGCCTGAGGACACACAGTAAAAGTGGCAGAGCTCAGTTCCAACTCAGGTAGCCTAGCACCAGCCTCTGTGCTCCTCCCCACTATACAATGAGGCCCCATGGCAGCAACAAGGGTGTTCTGGAGGAACTCAGGCTTCCTGGCAACAGAGTTGGTGGTGGGTCCCTCCTGCCAAGCTAGAATAATCGCCTATACTGTTTCCCACACCGGAAGAATGAAGATGAAGCTCCTTCTAGGGAAGGGCTGGAATGAGTGAGCCTTCACTCAAAGAGATTGGGTAGGCTTTTCTGAATCTAGTTAATAGAGGACTCGAGGGACTTTCCAGTAAGCTGGTGAGTCACTGAGCCCCGGGACATAGCTGGGGTTCTATCTCCTGTACTTAAATGTGTTGTCTCAGGCTTGAATTACATAAACTAGTCCTGCCGTATTTTCTCCATGCCTTTCACACGGCCTTTTACTTTGTTTTAGGTTGACTTTTCACTGTAAATAATTTTATTTTATTTTTTTATTTTTATTTTTATTTTTTTTGAGACGAGTCTCGCTCTGTCGCCCAGGCTGGAGTGCAGTGGCGCAATCTCGGCTCACTGCAAGCCCCGCCTCCCGGGTTCACGCCATTCTCCTGCCTCAGCCTCTCCGAGTAGCTGGGACTACAGGCGCCCGCCACCACGCCCGGCTAATTTTTTGTATTTTTAGTAGAGACGGGGTTTCACCGTGGTCTCGATCTCCTGACCTCGTGATCCACCCACCTCGGCCTCCCAAAGTGCTGGGATTACAAGCGTGAGCCACCGCGCCCGGCAATAATTTTAAAATTAAATAAAAATTTAAATGTTCTGCTTTTAAAATACCAATCATACACTTTAAAGATTTATTTTCAACCTATCCATGAAGGATTTGATCCATTTTTCAGAAACAGTTCTGGGAAAACTCCTTCCAAATGACTTTAGCATAACAAAAAAATCATTTGTTCCTGCATTAAGTGAATCAGTTTATTCCTTACACATTCATACAGTTGCTCAAAAGTGAGTCTCTCTGCCATGTGCTAAATCTATATAAAACTGTTTTGGGCCAGGCACAGCGGTTCATGCCTGTAATCCCAGTACTTTGGGAGGTTGAGGTGAGAAGCTCGCCTGAGCCTAGGAGTTTGAGACCAGCCTGGGCAACATGGTGAAACCCATCTCTACAAGAAGTATGAAAATTAGCCGGGTGTGGTGGCGCGTGCCTGTAGTCCCGGCTACTCGGAGGCTGAGGTAAGAGGATCGCTCGGGCCTGGGAGGCAAAGGTTGCAGTGAGCCAATATTGAGCCACTGCACTCCAGCCTGAGTGACAGAGCAAAACTGTCTCAAAAACCAAAACAAAACAAAACCTTTTTACGGGTAAAGTGAGAAGTATGCACAAATCAATAAACTTACAAATATTTTAGAGGCCAAATAGTCTGGGATAGCTTTCTTCAAATCAGTACACAGAAACATCTCAAGGGTTTGTGAGCAAGAATAATTTTTTTTTTTTTGAGATGGAGTCTCGCTCTGTCACTCAGGCTGGAGTGCAGTGGCGCAGTCTCGGCTCACTGCAAGCTCCGCCTCCCAGGTTCACGCCATTCTCCTGCCTCAGGCTTCCAAGTAGCTAGGACTACAGGCGCCCGCCACCACGCCCGGCTAATTTTTTGTAATTTTAGTAGAGATGGGGTTTCACCATGTTAGCCAGGATGGTCTCGATCTCCTGACCTCGTGATCTACCTGCCTTGGCCCCCCAAAGTGCTGGGATTACAGGCGTGAGCCACCGTGCCCGGCTGCAAGAATAATTTTCATAATTTTCTTGAACTCAGTATCTACTTACCTTCTCTCCGATTTCCTGCCCCAAGGCTCCAGAGATGCTGTGATGAGTTTTTTTTTTTTTTTTTTTGAGACGGAGCTGAAGTGCAATGGCATTATCTCGGCTCACCGCAAACTCCACCTCCCAAGTTCAAGTGATTCTCCTGCCTCAGCCTCCCGAGTAGCTAGGATTACAGGCATGTGCCACCACGCGCGGCTAATTTTGTATTTTTAGTAGAGGTGGGGTTTAACCATGTTAGTCAGGCTGGTCTCGAACTCCTGACATCAGGTGATCCACCTGCCTCAGCCTCCCAAAGTGCTGGGATTACCAGCATGAACCACCGCGTCCCGCCCCACATGAGCTCTTCTTTACACATGAAAAACTTACTTCTCTTAATCATACTTACCTCAGGGTGTAAAATCCTCCAGGGTGGTGAGAAGTGAATGACTATAACGTCCAAGTAACAAGATTTCACAGAAATGGATGGATGGGATTAGAAATAACTAAAGTCATTAAATTTAACATATCATAATTTATTGTGACAAAGTATGAGAGAAATAAAGTAAAAATAAAAGTTCAAGAAGAAAAAGGAATGATGTAAAATCCCTATTATAAAAGGTATAGGACCAGGTGTGGTGGCTTCACGCTTGTAATCCCAGCACTTTGGGAAGCTGAGGCGGGCAGATCACCTGAGGTCAGGAGTTCGAGACCAGCCTGGACAACATGGTGAAAGCCCGTCTCTACTAACACTACAAAAAAATTAGCCAGGAGTGGTGGCAGGTGCCTGTATTCTCAGCTACTCAGGAGGCTGAGGCAGGAGAGTTGCTTGAACCCTGGAGGCAGAGGTTGCAGTAAGCTGGGATTTTGCCATTGCACTCCAGCCTGGGCGACAGAGCAAAACTTCATCTCAAAAAAAAAAAAGGCAGTATTGACAGTATGTCGGAACTTGCATCCTTTTCTTGTTTTTTTTTGAGGCTGAGTTTTGCTGTATTGCCTAGGCTGGAGTACACTGATATGATCCTGGCTCACTGCAACCTCCGCCTCCTGGGTTCAAGGAATTCTCCTGCCGCAGCCTCCCGAGTAGCTGGGATTACAGGCACCCCCAACCATGCCTGCCCAAATTTTGCAGTTTTAGTAGAGACGAGGTTTCATCATGTTGGCCAGGCTGGTCTCGAACTCCTGACCTCAAGTGATCCGCCCACCTTGGCCTGGCGTGAGCCACCGCGCTTGGCCTTTTTCTTCTACTTGAATTTATGAAAAGTTGTAGATGTCAACTTGAAAACGTACAAGGAGGTACAGAATTGGTTTTTGTTATTTGCTTTTTTTAGAGACAAGGCCTTGCTCTGTCACCCAGGCTGGAGTACAGTGGTGCAATCAAAGCTTACTGCAACCTTTATCTCCCAGGCTCCAGTGATCCTCCTGCTTTGGCCTCCTGAGTAGCTAGGACTACAGGCATGCACCACTGTACCCAGCTAATTTTTTTATTATTTTTGTAGAGACGGGTTCTCACTATGTCAGCCAGGCTGGTCTTGAACTCCTGGCCTCAAGTGATCCTCCCATCCCAGCCTCCCAAAGTGCTGGGATTACAGGTGTGAGACACTGCACCCAGCTGAGTTTTTAAAAGCCATCTTGAGGGTATGCCAGCAAAAGAACGTTACATTTCATTTTAGATCACCGTAGCAGTATGACTGTCATCTTTCTATAAACTGGGGGTAGGTGGGTATGAGGGACTTGTAAAGCCATCAACGCAACAGGACACTGAGCACTAAGACAGCCATCAGCTCACCAGGATAGTGAGCACTAAGAACTTCAGAGCAAGCTTCCAAGCCTCTGGGAAGTAGCTCCCTCATGCTGATTTCCCCACCTCAAGTAAAGGCCCTGCCAACCTGTCTGCCTTCCTTACCATTAGTCTCCACACTTCCTGGACTGTGTGTGCACCACTCCAGTAAGGGGGAGTTAGATAAGGCGAACTCTAGGTAAGATAGAAGGTACCGATCTAATTAAAAATTTTGAAGAACTAGTATTCCTTTTTGTTTTAGCATGTAATAAGCATCTGTGCTGACTTACTGTTTTTGTGTTTTTTTTGAGACAGAGTTTCGTTGTGTCGCCCAAGCTAGAGTGCAGTGATGCGATCTTGTCTCACCACAACCTCGGGTTCAAGCAATTCTCCTGCCTCAGCCTCCCAAGTAGCTAGGATTACAGGCACGTGCCACCATGCCTGGCTAATTTTTATATTTTTAGTAGAGACAGGATTTCACCATGTTGGCCGGGCTGGTCTCGAATTCCCGACCTCAGGTGATCCACCCGCCTCAGCCTCTCAGAGTGCCGGGATTACAGGCGTAAGCCACCATGCCCGATGGACTTACTGTTTGTGAATAAACGATATTCATCTGGCTTTCTGAAATGTTGACAAGAATCACAACTAGTTCATGCTGCTTTCTCCGTATTTCCTAGGCTTCTAGGGATCCCAGTAAGGAAGATTTTTCCTTCTTGGAATAGTTTAAAAATGTCGTGCTTAATAAAACCAAAGAGACACACACACACATACTCCCTTCCCACAAAAACCCAAATAAGGTTGGGCATGGTGGCTCACGCCTGTAATCCTAGCACTTTGGGAGGCCAAGGCAGGTGTATCACAAGGTCAGGAATTTGAGACCAGCCTGGCTAACATGGTGAAACCCCATCTCTATTAAAAATACAAAAATTAGGCCAGGCTCGGTGTAATCCCAGCACTTTGAGAGGCTGCGGTGGGTGGATCACGAGGTCAAGAGATCGAGACCATCCTGGCCAACATGGTGAAACCCCATCCCTACTAAAAATACAAAAATCGGCTGGGCACGGTGGCTCACGCCTGTAATCCCAGTACTTTGGGAGGCCAAGGCGGGTGGATCACGAGGTCAGGAGATTGAGACCATCTTGGCTAACATGGTGAAACCCCGTCTCTACTAAAGAATACAAAATATTAGCCGGGCATGGTGGTGGGCACCTGTAGTCCAAGCTACTCAGGAGGCTGAAGCAGGAGAATGGCGTGAACCCGGGAGGTGGAGCTTGCAGTGAGCAGAGATTGTGCCACTGCACTCCACCTGGGTGACAGAGCGAGACTCCGTCTCAAAAAAACAAAACAAAAAAATACAAAAATCAGCTGGGCGTGGTGGCGGGCTCCTGTAGTCCCAGCTACTCGGGAGGCTGAGACAGGAGAATCCCTTGAACCCAGTAGGCGGAGGCTGCAGTGAGCTGAGATCAGGCCTCTGCACTCCAGCCTGGTGACAGACCGAGACTCCATCTCAAAAAATCCCCCCAAAAACCCCCAAAATGAGCCTGTAATCCCAGCTACTCAGGAGGCTGAGGCAGGAAAATTGCTTGAACCCAGGAGGCAGAGGTTGCAGTGAGCTGAGATCACGCCACTACACTCCAGCCTGCGTGACAGAGCAAGACTCCATCTCAAAAAAAAATAATAAATAAAAATAAAAAAAACCCAAACAAAACCCGAATAATAGCAATTGTTCCCCAACACACTGACAAAAGATCTGAAACAATCATTGTATCATGACTAAAGGGAAATAATAATTTGGTGACTATTTCTTTTGAGAAGACTTTTGTGTGACATCTTTAGAGAAAGGTAGTATGTGTAAACATATTACACATATGTACATGGACACAGAAAGATGTCCATTTTTAACTTCTGTTTTCTTTCACCTACCAATATACATTGTATCTATTTTCATTTCATTGTGTTTGGAGAAGAATTTTTATACATTTGCATTTTGAATTAAATCTAAATCCTCTTCAACATAGGATGGGGAGGAAAAAAGACTGACTAATGCCAATTTAGTTTCAGCCATTTTATGCAGGAATCCAAAAGCATCAAATTTCCGTGTACTCTGGGAACAATATATAGCATGAACAAAAGGTTACAGAGGGAAGAAAATGTAATTGATTCTGAAGAGCGTGAACATCTGCAAAGAATGTATTGTAAGAGAAAATGATCTCTGAGGGTCCTACTTATGATGAAACGGTTTCTAGCTACCCATGTCAGACAAATAGCTGCCTTACACACCTCTTTCAAAGTCCAATCCCTAAACAGAGCAGGACTACTGATGCTTGAGGTTACTCTCTGAAACATGGAAGCAAATAGAAACGTGGTAAAAGACTTCACAAAACTAAACTCCTCTAGTGGTAATGAGCTAATGTAATGTACTAAGAGAAAAAGTCAGAAAAAACTATAGTCTGGTCAAAATTCTGTCATTAAATTGTGGCCAAGTCAATTTATCTCTTTGAGCCTCAAGGTCCTCAACTTCGACATGGGAGGGCTGGACCGACAAGGATCTTTTAAGATGTTGTCTAGGATTATAAAATTAACAGAGTACCTTTTCTTCTAGAGGTCTCTTGAGTCTTAAGACTTTCAATTTTGGATGGAAAGAACAAAAATTCTAACAATGATTTAAGAACATCAACATTTATTTTAACATGATAAAAAAGAAATGAGATATGAACATTTGCATTTAAACAATAGTAAGTAGCCTTTAATACATTACATGTGCTCATTGTATAATATATACACAATGAACATAATTACATTTGTACACAAACTAAGTACTGGATTTGAAAACCTGCTTATTGCTGTACACATGTATTCCAATGAAATATAAGCCCAGTACTTCAAAATACCTACACTTTGTTTTTTTTTTTTAAGAAAAGATAAGCGGTAACATTTGTGTTTAAGCTGACAGGAGTGTGGCAGTAACTGCTGACATTGCAATCTGACTGAGAAAGAATTATAGCAGAAAACAGGACATACTTCACTTAGCAATAAAATGGCACATTTTAAATATATATATATAAAATTTTTACAAATCAAGTGTGAAACAAAAGCACTGCAGTAGCCAAAATGGGAAGAAAAAAAAAAAAAAAGAAAACAAGCTTCATTGGAAATATTAACTAACTTTAGAAAATGAAAAGCAAAAAAATATATATATATATAAATTCGCCTAGACTTAAGAAACATCGAGATCTGGAAATCAGCAACTAAGTAAGCTCTGGCAATAGACTGCACATTAAAAGCACCTTTACTTATGTGCTCTGAAATCATAGCAGCAAGCTGGTGTCAGAATAATAACCTTGAGATTACGAAGTGTACATATGGGCCATTAAAGCTGTTTTGGAATAAACATTTTCCAGAAGTGATAAAATGATGCTCTGTGACCAAAAGCATCAGAACTATGAATTTCATAGATTTAAAATATACTGTACAATATCTTCTTACACTGCTGAAGGTCCATGTCTTTAGCTTTGAATGGTTTCAACAGAAGTCAGTATAGCTGAAAAATAAGAGAGAGGAAATTACTTTGACACCTGCAACGTTAATTAATTACCATTTCCCAAAGTAACTAAGGGTGACATTCTGTAACAACAGAACTGACAAGCATGGCCATGAAAATCCTAAAATACAATACAATCAAAGGATATTTTTCTTCATTTCCATAGCTTAATTCACAAAGCAAAGAAACATAATGCAATTTTTTTTTTTTTTTGAGACAAGGTCTCACTGTCGCCCAGGCTGGGGTGCAGTGGTGCGATCCCGGCTCTCTGCAACCTCTGCGTCCTGGGTTCAAGTGATTCTCCTGCCTCAGTCTCCCAACTAGCTGAGATTACAGGCATATATCACCATGCCTGGCTAATTTTTGTATTTTTAGTAGAGACAGGGTTTCACCATTTTGGCCAGGCTGGTCTCGAACTCCTGGCCTCAAGTGATCTGCCTGCCTTGGCCTCCCAAAGTGCTAGGATTACAGGCATGAGCCACTATACCCAACCCCACAAGGAAGCATAATGTAATGCAATTCTTCTTCCTTCCTCCTCTTCCTCCTTCTCTTCATTATTATTATTATTATTATTATTATTATTATTATTATCATTATTATTATCATTTTGGAGATGGAGTCTCGCTCCGTTGCCCAGGGTGGGGTGCAGTGGCACGATCTCGGCTCACTGCAACCTCCGCCTCCCGGGTTCCAGCAATTCTCTTGCCTCAGCCTCCTGAGTAGCTGGGACTACAGGTGCACGTTGCCACACCCAGCTAATTTTTTGTATTTTAGTAGAGATGGGGTTTCACCGTGTTGCCCAGGCTGGTCTCAAACTCCTGAACCCAGGCGATCCGCCTGCCTCGGCCTCCCAAAGTGCTAGGATTACAGGTGTGTGCCACTGCGCCTGGCCTTATTATTTTTGAGACTGAGTCTCGCTCTGTCGCCAGGCTGGAGTGCAGTGGCGCAATCTTGGCTCACTGCAACCTCCGCCTCCCGGGTTCAAGTGATTTTCCTGCCTCAGCCTCTAGAGTAGCTGAGACTACAGGTGCACGCCACCGCGCCCAGCTAATTTTTGTATTTTCGGTAGAGACGGAGTTTCAACCATGTTGGCCACGATGGTCTCGATCTCCTGACCTTGTGTTCCGCCCGCCTCGGCCTCACAAAGTGTTGGGATTACAGCCGTAAGCCACTGTGCCCGGCCAACATAATGCAATTATAAATAGCAATACAGAATAAAAAATGTACCGCCGGCAACGGCAACACCCTTTGGGTCCCTTCCATTTTAAGGGAGCTCTGTTTTCAGTCTATTAAATCTTGTAACTGCAAAAAAAAAAAAAAGAGTAGCAAACATAGCTGAATCCAAAAGATCAACAAAATGAGCAAACATTTGCATAACTCCACTAAAATATGTAATAATTATTGAGCTGCCTACATAGTAGTGTCATTTGTAAAGTTTTCCTAAATCCTGCCAAAACCACTAGTTCAGAAAGATGGCATATGCATAATAGGAAGATAAAAAATAATACAAGTTTTCATGCCTTTAGTTATTTGTGGTGGTTGCATACCATGAGACTAGAAAATATCTGACAATAATCATACCTCATTACAGTATGCCACTGCTCTTGGAATAAGAGGAAAACAAAATAAAATCTTATAACAATTTAAGGAACCTGGAAATATACTTGAGTTTTAACTGAATATCCTTTATCATTGGAAGGATATGCATACAGTCATAATGTTTATTGAATCAAAATATTATGTGAATGGCTCTTAATGTATATATTTTTCTACTAAGAGGTCATCAACTCTTTACACAGATGAAATCAAATGAGTCCAATGTTTATTTTTCCAATGTTTTGTGTTATTATGCCACCAGTAGCAACAGTCACCATTTTTTTTTTTTTGAGACAGAGTTTTGTTCTTGTTGCCCAGGCTGGAGTGCAATGGCATGACCTCGGCTCACTGCAACCACTGCCGCCGGGTTCAAGTGATTCTCCTGCCTCAGCCTTCCAAGTAGCTGGGATTACAGGCATGTGCCACCACGCCCAGCTAATTCTGTAATTTTAGTAGAGACTGGGTTTCTCCATGTTGGTCACGCTGGTCTTGAACTCTTGACCTCAGGTCATCTGCCTGCCTTGGCCTCCCAAAGTGCTGGGATTACAGGTGTGAGCCACCACGCCCAGATTTTTTTTTTTTTTTTTTGAGACAAAGTCTTGTTCTGTCACCCAGGCTGGAGTGCAATGGTGTGATCTTGGCTCACTGAAACCTCTGCCTCCCAGGTTCAAGCGATTCTCCTGTCTCAGCCTCCCAGGTAGCTGGGATTACAGGCACCTGACACCATGCCCAGCTAATTTTTGTATTTTTAAGTAGAGATGGGGTTTTACCATGTTGGCCAGGCTGGTCCTGAACTCCTGACCTCAAGTGATTCACCAGCCTTGGCCTCCCAAAGTGCTGGCATTACTGCACCTGTCCTCAACAGTCACTTCTACACATATTAAATTAAAAGTTTAAACACAGCCAGGCGTGGTGGCTCAATTTCGTAATCTCAGCACTTTGGAAGATTGAAGCGGGCAGAGCGCTTGAGCTCAGGAGTTTGAGATCAGCCTGGGCAACATGGCGAAACTCCTACTCTACAAAAAATACAAAAAATCAGCCAGGCTTGGTGGCACAGGCCTGTGGTCCCAGCTACTTGGGATGCTGTCATGGGAGGATCACTTAAGCCCAGGAGGGCAAGGCTCCAAGACCTCACCATTGCACTCCAGTGTGGGTGACAGGGTGAGACTTGATCTCAAAAAAAAAAAAAAAAAAAAAAAAAAAAAAAAAAAAAAGGCTTAAATACAAGTGACAAAGGCAAAACACAGATAAGACTATAACAATTAGGTTATTTGTAACTCCCAGCAAGCACTTCAATCCTGCACAGATACCAACTGACAAAAACAGAAGCCTCTTTGAGGTTCCAGGTAGACATAATCTCAAATAAAAGTTACAAATATGAAAAGACAACAAAAAACTTTGGGCTGAAAAAAAGGGCACAGATTATAGTTCCTACAAAAAGGTGTGAAAGGAAGTAGATTCCAGAAAACAGGATGGGAGGAAATATTTGCAAACTATGCATACGACAAAGGACTAATATCCAGAATCTGCAAGGAACTCAAAACAAATCAGCAACCAAATAATCCCATCAAAAAGTGGGCAAATGACATGAATAGGCATTTCTCAAAAGAAGATACACAAGGAGATGCCTCCTTATTCCTGCAAGAATGGCCATAATTGGCCGGGTGCAGTGGGTCACGCCAGCACTTTGAGAGGCCGAGGCGGGCGGATCATGAGGTCAAGAGATCGAGACCATACTGGCTAACGTGGTGAAACCCCATCTCTACTAAAAATACAAAAATTAGCTGGGTGTGGTGGCACACGCCTGTAGTCCCAGCTACTCGGGAGGCTGAGGCAGGAGAATCGCTTGAACCCTGGAGGAGGAGGTTGCAGTGAGCCAAGATCACGCCACTACACTCCAGCCTGGTGACACAGTGAGACTCCATCTCAAAAAAAAAAAAAAAAAAGAAAAAAAAAATGGCCATAATTTAAAAGTCAAAAAACAACAGATGTTGGTATGGATGTGGTGAGAAGGAAACACTTTTACACTACTGGTGGAAATGTAAACTAGTACAACCACTATGGAAAGCAGTGTGGAGATTCCTTAAAGAACTAAAAGTAGATCTACCATTTGATCCAGCAATCCCACTACTGGGTATCTACCCAAAAGAAAACAAGTCATTACATGAAAAAGATACATGCACATGCATGTTTATAGCAGCACAATTTGCAACTCCAACGGTATGGAACCAACCTAAGTGTCCACCAACCAAGGAATGGATAAAGAAAATGTGGTTTATATACACCATGGAATACTACTCAGCAATAAAAAGGAACAAAATAATGTATTTTGCAGCAACTTGGATGGAGCTGGAGGCCATTATTCTAAGTAAAGTAACTCAGGAAAGGAAAACCAAATATCATATGTTCTCACTTATAAGTTGGAGCTACACTATGGGTATGCAAAGGCATACAGTGTGGTATAATGGACTTTGGAGACTCAGAAGGGAGAGGGTGGAAGGTCGGTGAAGGATTGGGTACAACATACACTACTCGGGTAACAGGTGCACTAAAATCTCAGACTTCACCACTATACAATTCTTCCATGTAACCCAAAACCACTTGTATCCAAAGCTAGTGAAATTTAAAAAATAATTGAAAGATAAAAGGCTGGGTGTGGTGGCTCACACCTGTAATCTTAGCACTTTGGGAGGCTGAGGTGGACAGATCACTTGAGCTCAGGAGCTCGAGACCAGCCTGGGCACCATGGTGAAAACTCCATCTCTGCAAAAAAATTAGCCTGGCATGGTGGCACACACCTGTAGTCCCAGCTACTCAGGGGGCTGAGGTGGGAGGATTGCTTGAGCCTGGGAGGTCAGCCTGCAGTGAGCCATTGAGCCATGATCTTGCACCACTGCACTCCAGCCTGGATGACAGAGTAAGACCCTGTCTCAAAAAAAAAAAAAAAAAGGAAAGAAAATAAAAGAAATATTTTGAGAATGTAAAAATCAAAGAGGCTAGGCACAGTGGCTCACGCAGTGAGAGGGTAGCTTGAGTTCAGGAGTTTGAGACCAGCGTGGACAACAAGACTGTCTCTACAAGAAAATCAAAATATCAGCCAGGTGTGGTGGCGTGCACTTGTGATCCCAGCTACTTGTAAGGCTGAAGCAGGACGACTGCTTGAGCCCAGGAGGTCAAGGCTGCAGTGAGCTGTGATTATGCCACTACACTCCAGCATGGGTGACATCTCTGAAAAAAGAAATAACATAAAAAAAAGAAAATAAAAAAATAAAAGAATACGTTAGTACTAATGCTTATAATGTCTCTATATGTTTTTGCTGCTTATAATTGTTCAGCAGAAAATGGTGGTAATCCTAAAGCACCAAACTTTACTAGATATGGTAGATGCTGTGAGAAAGAAAATGCAGAAAAAGGCATAACATTCTTACTCTATACCAGAGCTTTTATAAAAAGTTAAAAAACTTTTAGAGTACGCTATAAGTACTAAATTATAGGTTAAAATTGGCAATTGTCTAGAAAGTTTAAAAGTAAGAATTCAGGAAATTATTCTCAATTATAAATCTGTGCTCTAAGGAACACTGTTCAAGAAAGGATTCCTTCTTCTCCCTGATACCATCCACGGTTTTAGTAACTACCTCCCTGACTTAATAGAATTCAATTACTTAGAAATAATATCAGATAGACATTAAAGATTTTAATATTCCATCAAGTTGGCTGTACCATAAACATTTCATTGTCATTTACAATAATTAGCAAATTCCCAGTGGGCAGACATGTCACCCTAAGTGTAAAAAGCATTACATAGTCAACGTGTAATGGCTTAAACGGAATTTTCAGGTCAGGCTATGGAAAGGAACATTAAGTAGAAGCACAGCTGCACAACACTGCAAGTCTTGGCACAGGCCATACCCTACAAATTTTGTTTTTCTGGATGATGAAATAAGAGACAAAGAAAATGCTGTCACACAGCAAATCATCGGAGGAGCCAATGTTAGCAATCTGTTACCGACCCTGGTTCCAAGATATGCCTACTTGTTCTGCCAACTATTCCTATGTACAGTCCAGAACAAATCCCAGTTTTGATTCACTAAACCAACAGATGAGTCATAAAATTCAAGTAAAAAACTAAAGCACAAATGCAAAGGGAAATGACGTACTTCTTCTGAGACTACACACACATGAAATGTGATCCTTCTGTGAGCTGCGGCTGAGTGGATGGAACTGGCGATGCCAAGGACTCAGGAGATGGGGACAGACTTTTCACTAAAACACACAAAGAAAATGGGAGAAGATAAAAATCTTTAAGATACATTTGGAGAAGTAAAACCTGATGCTGTAATCCCACAAAAATTAGAACATGTCTTGAGAAGGAAGTAATAGATACATTTGGTTCTATTGTGATTTTTTCTTTTTAAATAATTAAAAACAATTTTTTATTAATTGAGATGGGGTCTCACCATGTTGACCAGGCTGGTCTTGAACTCCTGGCATCATGTGATCTTCCCACCTCGGTCTCCCAAAATGTTGGGATTATGTGTCCAGCCTGTTATTTTCTAATCTGCAATCTAATTATTCAGTATAAAATGTTTCCTGATGACTATTTAAATTTTTTTTTTTTTTCTGGCTGGGGGTGGTGGCTCATGTCTGTAATCCCACCACTTTGGGAGGCCGAGGCAGGCGGATCATTTGAGGTCAGGAGTTCGAGACCAGCCAGGCCAACACGGTGAAACCCCAACTCTACTAAAAATACAAAAATTAGTCAGACATGGTAGCTCGTGCATGTAGTCCTCGCTACTCAGGAGGCCAGGTTAGAAGAAGTGCTTGAACCCAGGAGCCAGAGGCTGCAGTGAGCTGAGATTGTACCACTGTACTCTAGCCTGGGCAAGAGAGCAAGACGTCATCTCAAACAACAACAACAACAACAACAAAAAACAAAAAACAAAAACTTTACAATTTTTTTTTTTGCTTTGAGGTTAATTTTCTGTTGGAACTTTTCTAGTTCTATGCAGCTAAATACTACGGATGATTTAAATGTTGTGGTTTTAATACTATCATAACACTTTGATCCCGACCTGCTGCATAATAACCAAAACTGGCCAGTGACAATTTTTTTTTTTTTTTTTTAACAAGTGAGACCTCCTGTGCACACTACCTTATTTATTTATTTATTTAGAGACAGAGTTTCGCTCTTTGTTGCCCAGGCTGGAGTGCAGTGGTGTGATCTCGGCTCATCGCAACCTCCGCCTCCTGAGTTCAAGCGATTCTCCTGTCTCAGCCCCCTGAGTAGCTGGGATTACAGGCATGGCCACCATGCCTGGCTAATTTTGTATTTTTAGTAGAGATGGGGTTTCTCCATGTTGGTCAGGCTGGTCTCAAACTCCAAACCTCAGGTGACCCACCTGCCTCAGCCTCCCAAAGTGCTGGGATTATAGGCGTGAGCCACTATGCCTGGCTATCTGTTTATTTTATTTATTTATTTATTTATTTATTTATTTATTTATTTATTTATTTATTTTTTGAGACGGAGTCTTGCTCTGTCGCCCAGGCTGGAGTGCAGTGGCGCCATCTCAGCTCACTGCAAGCTCCGCATCCTGGGTGCACGCCATTCTGCCTCAGCCTCCCGAGTAGCTGGGACTACAGGAGCCCGCCACCACGCCCGGCTAATTTTTTTGTATTTTCAGTAGAGACGGGGTTTCACTGTGTTAGCTAGGATGGTCTCGATCTCCTGACCTTGTGATCCGCCCGCCTCTGCCTCTCAAAGTGCTGGGACTACAGGCGCAAGCCACCGAGCCCGGCCTATTTGTTTATTTTTTGAGACAGGGTCTTGCTCTGTTGCTCAGGCTGGAAAGCAGTAGTGCAATTACACAGCTCATTGTAGCCTCCACCTCCTGGTCTCAGGCGATCCTCCTGCCTCAGCCTCCTGAGAAGCTGGGTCTATAGTGCCATCCCATCTGGCTAATTTTTTAAAAGTATTATTTTTAGTAAAAATGTTGTCTTGTTATATTGCCTAGGCTGGTCTTGAACTCATGAGCTCAAGCAATACTCCTGCCTTGGCCTCCCAAAGTGCTGAGATTATAGGCGTGAGCCACTGCACCTGGCTCATGTTGACTTGTAAGTGATAGAGGCAAAGGAAAAGGCAGTGCTTAGTATTTGTTACAAGGGAACATGACTGATAATATAAATTTATAATTTATTTTAAATAAAATTTATTTTATTTAAATTTATAACATATACATGTTATACGGAAGATGTTCTGCCCAGAACCCCATGCTTTTCCTACGAAGAATGGTCCTGAATACTTGAATTTCATTGTTTCTTATTCTTCTGCAAAAGGGCAGCAGTGGTGGCGGGGTTTTGTAGGAATGGTTTTTTACTTATGGACTACAAGAAGCAAAGCTGGGCTGGGCACAGTGGCTCACGCCTATAATCCCAGCACTTAGGGAGGCCGAGGCGGGCGGATCACGAGGTCAGGAGATCAGACCATCCTGGCTAACACGGTGAAACCCTATCTCTACTAAAAAAAAAAAAAAAAATACAAAAAATTAGCCAGGCGTGGTGATGGGCGCCAACAGTCCCAGCTACTCAGGAGGCTGAGGCAGGAGAATGGCATGAACCCAGGAGGTGGAGCTTGCAGTGAGTGGAGATTGTGCCACTGCACTCCAGCCTGGGCAACAGAGCCAGACTCCATCTCAAAAAAAAAAAAAAAAAAAAAAAGAAGCAAAGCTGGCTGGGCATGGTGGCTCACGCCTGTAATCCTAGCACTTTGGGAAGCTGAGGCAGGTGAATCACCTGAGATCAGGAGTTCAAGACCGGCCTGAGGCCAGGCGCGGTGGCTCACGCTTATAATCCAAGCACTTTGGGAGGCCGAGGCGGGCGGATCACAAGGTCAGGAGATCGAGACCACGATGAAACCCCGTCTCTACTAAAAATACAAAAAATTAGCCAGGCGTGGTGGCGGGCGCCTGTAGTCCCAGCTACTCGGAAAGGCTGAGGCAGGAGAACGGTGTGAACCTGGGAGGCGGAGCTTGCAGTGAGCCGAGATTGCGCCAATGCACTCCAGCCTGGGCGACAGAGCGAGACTCCGTCTCAAAAAAAAAAAAAAAAAAAAAAACCAGCCTCGCCAACATGGCGAGACCCCGCCTCTACAAAAATACAAAAATTAGCTGGGCGTGGTGGTGGGCACCTATAATTCCAGCTACTTGGGAGGCTGAGGCAGGAGAATTGCTTGAACCTGGGAGGTGGAGATTGCAGTGAGCTGAGATCGCGCCACATCACTCCAGCCTGGGTGAAAGAGAGAAACTGCCTCAAAAAAAAAAAAAAAAAAAAGACGCAAACATGATAATATGCACTAATTCCCATCCCTGCCCCCAAAAAATCATAAAGAAAAAGAGTAAAAGGGCCAGGCACGGTGGATTATGCCTGTAATCCCAGCACTTTGGGAGGTCGAGGTGGGCTGATCACTGGAGGTCAGGAGTTCCAGACCAGCCTGGCCAACATAGTAACCCCCATCTGTACTACAAATACAAAAAATTAGCTGGGCGTGGTGGCACACACCTGTAATCCCAGCTACTAGGGAGGCAGAGGTTGCAGTGAGCCAAGATAACGCCCCTGCACTCCAGTGCTGGCAACAGAGGGAGACTCTGCCTCCAGGAAAAAAGAAAAGATTTGTGAAGAGTCCAAAAAAATATGAGAGAATAGAGCACAGAACAATTTGTTTTTTTTAAAATGCCATGGATAATAATTTTCTACAATTAAAGGAACAGCCAGATATGGATTATAGCAATGATGGAGTAAACAAACCCATTCTGTTAGTTTAGGTATTAAATCCTCCACAGTTCCCAATGTGGCAGGCTTGTGAATACTCTGAGAATCTAGCCCGGAGAACAGATAGATTTTCCAAGTACTGAAAGATTGTCTTTTCTTTTCTGAGATGGAGTCTCGCTCTGTCACCCAGGCTGGAGTGCAGTGGCGTGATCTCGGCTCACTGCAACCTCCCCCTCCAAAGTCCAAGCAATTCTCTGCCTCAGCCTCCTGAGTAGCTGGGATTGGAGGTGCCTGCCGCCGTGCCCAGCTAATTTTTTGTATTTTTAGTAGAGACAGGGTTTTGCCATTTTGGCCAGGCTGGTGTTGAACTCCTAACCTCGTGATCCACCTGCCTCGGCCTCCCAAAATGCTGGATTACAGGTGTGAGCCACCGTGCCCAGCCAAAAGATTTTATTAGAAAAAGATTACTCTATGTGTTAAAATTGAAAGGAAAAAGCAAAACCAAAGCCAATGTGTTGATCCCTCTGCCAGGGTAGACTCTGTGGCAGGGGCTGCATCCCTCCTGAAGGTACACTTGGGGAGGCAAACGTTGACTAATCTGTAGTCAAGGTACTTAAGTGATTCCCTTCTTAGAATCTCCCCATGGAAAATAAATTTAGAAGTTCAGAGGAAGCACCAGGTAGAAAATTATGAAGTGTATACTATCTACCTGCCATTGTTTGATTTCCTCTAGAAACCTCAGGAGTTGATTCGTAAGAAGTAACAGTTTCTTCCTGTTCGTCAACACTGTTCTTTGTATTTTCTTCAGGATGGTCTTCTGGTTTATGATTTGTGATCTGTGTTTCATCTTGAGGGCTGATGAAAATAGATTGGTATTTAAAAATTTGTCACTATAAAATACAATTAATTTTTCTTCTTTTTTTTGTTATAAAAGATGCCACCACCTATGTTTAACAACTAACATTTTTTCTTACAATCAATCTTTTCTTTTTTTTGAAAGTTTTAAACAAAAGAATTAGAGCAAATAATAAACCTGTATAGTCATTTCAATAATTACTTGGTTTGCCAATCTTGCTTCATCTAAGCCCTAAAATCCTTGCTCCCTAAACCATTTAAAGCAGATTCTACATATGATATTTAATCTGTAAGTACTTCAGTACATATTTTTAATATGTTAATGCCATCAAATATCCAGTCAGTGCTTAAATTTTCCTGGTGCCTCATAATGTCACTTTAGAATTAGAATCAGGATCCAAATAAGGTCCATATATTATTGCCTGACAAATTCCTTAAAGTCTACTTTAATCCAAAACAAACTGCCCCAGATCCCTTTTATTCTTTGCCATTTATACGTAAAAGAACTTGGTCTATCTGTCCTATATAGCTTATCACATTCTGGATTCTGATGGTTGTATCCCTCAAGATTTTCTATAAAGTTATATGATTTTTTTTTTTTTTTTTTTGAGACGGAGTATCACTCTGTCGCCCAGGCTGGAGTGCAGTGGCGTGATCTAGGCTCACTGCAAGCTCACCTCCCAGGTTCACGCCATTCTCCTGCCTCAGCCTCCCGAGTAGCAGGGACTACGGGCGCCTGCCACCATGTCCGGCTAACTTTTTGTATTTTTAGTAGAGATGGGGTTTCACTGTGTTAGCCAGGATGGTCTCGATCTCCTGACCTCGTGATCCACCTGCCTGTCTCCCAAAGTGCTGGGATTACAGGCATGACCCACTGCGCCTGGCCAAAGTTATATGATTTTAAGGCTCATTCAAATTTAGGTTTTAGAGGGGCAAGTAACACTTCATTAGGTGGGTGTCATGAACTATTGCATTAACAGATTGTTTCTTTTTGTGATGTTAAAAATGATCAGTGTGGCTGGGTGCGGTGGCTCATGCCTGTAATCCCAGCACTTTGGGAGGCCAAGGAAGGATCATGAGGTCAGGAGTTCAAGACCAGCCTAGCCAAGATGGTGAAACTGTTTCTACTAAAATACAAAAATTAGCCGGGCACAGTGGCAGGTGCCTATAAACCCAGCTACTTGGGAGGCTGAGGCAGGAGAACTGCTTGAATCGGGGGCGGAGTGGGGTAGAGGTTGCAGTGAGCCAAGATTGCGCCACTGCACTCCAGCCTGGGTGACAGAGTGAGACCCTGTCTCAAAAAAAAAACAAATATCAGTGAGTTCAGGGGTTATTGGGTTGACCCATTCATATAAAGCTCCTTGTCAGATTTTCAGCTGATAGCTTTGGCAGCCACTGAGGAATATTGTTCAAATCCATTATTTCATTAGGGTTAGCAAAGCAATGACATTTTTTTTTTTTTTTTTTTTTGAGGCAGATTCTCACTCTGTCACCCAGGCTGGAGTACAGTGGCAGGATCTCGGCTCACTGCGACCTCCGCCTCCCTGGCTCAAGCAATTCTTGTGCCTTAGCCTCCGAAGCAGGTGGGATTACAGGCATGTGCCACTATGCCCGGATAATTTTTGTATTTTTAGTAGAGACAGTGTTTCACCATATTATTGGCCAGGCTAGTTTCAAACTCCTGACCTCAACTGATCTGCCCGCCTTGGCCTCCCAAAGTGCTGGGATTTCAGGCATGAGCCACTGCGCCCTGCCACAAAACAATGATACTCTGACTCCCACGTGAAATTCTTCTAAAAATAAAAGTTTCCTCAAACTATTTGGTTACAATTTGGGAAAAAAACATGATAAATACTTGATCCTTTCCCTTAATGTACCAAGTTTTGGAATTAAAAGTTGATGCTCTAGCATCCTCTACAATGGCCAACAAGTAATTTTTTTGTTGTTGTATCATTATGAACTCATCAATTTTTAATATACTGTGTTTTGGCCGGGCGCGGTGGCTCACACTTGTAATCCCAGCACTTTGGGAGGCCGAGGCAGGCGGATCATGAGGTCAGGAGATCGAGACCACAGTGAAACCCCGTCTCTACTAAAAATACAAAAAATTAGCCGGGTGTGGTGGCAGGCGGCTGTAGTCCCAGCTACTCGGGGGGCTGAGGCAGGAGAATGGTGTGAACCCGGGAGGCGGAGCTTGCAGTGAGCTGAGATTGCGCCACTGCACTCCAGCCTGGGCGACAGAGCGAGACTCCATCTCAAATAAAAAAAAAAAAATAAATAAAATATATATATATATATATATATACTGTGTTTTAATCTATGCTTAATACAAAAATTCAGCAGAGATATTTTTCTTATCAGACATTGCCAAATACTTTTCAAATTCAATCTTGCTATTCATTTAAGAAATAAAGGCACTCCTAATAACATTAAACCATAGCATTTCTGTTTTCTAGTGCCGCTAATATTTTTAATGGAGGGAAAGATTGAAGATATACTCTTAAGAAGGCCAGTTAAGGCTGGGTATGGTGGCTTATGTCTGTAATCCCAGCACTTTGGGAGGCTGGGAGGCTGAGGCGGGTGGATCACCTGAGGTCAGGAATTTGAGGCCAGCCTGGCCAACATGGTGAAACCCTGTCTCTACTAAAAATACAAAAAAAAAAAAAAAAAAAAATTAGCCGTGTGTGGTGGCACGTGCCTGTAGTCCGAGCTACTCGGGAGGCTGAGGCAGGAGAATTGCTTGAACTCAGGAGGTGGAGGTTCCCTCTGGGAACCGAGTGCAGTGGACCGAGATTGCACCATTGCACTCCAGCCAGGGCAACAGAGCGAGACTCTGTCTCAAAAAAAAAGATATATATATATATATATATATGTGTATATATATATATATATATGTGTATATATATATATATGTGTATATATGTGTATATATATACACGTGTGTATAGCTATATATATAGCTATATATATATATAGTTAAAAGAAAAAAGAAAATCACCATAATTTCTGGAACTCTTATGAGACAGCTTAGAATTTTGACCAATGTCAATCATTACCTGGGAAGACTGATTTCAGGACCCCCCCCACAGATAGCAAAATCTGCAGATGCTCCAGTCCCTTATATCAAATGGCATAGTACAGTTGACCCTCCAGATCCATGGGTTCTGAATCCATGGATGTGGAGGGCCGACTGTAAAGGCATGAATCCATGAATATGGAGGGCCGACTGTATAGGCAGTGCTGAATTGCTTACTCTGCTACAACTTATATGCCTTTTTACTTTTTTTTTTTTTAAGGTGTTTATCTCTCTTTTTAAAATTTTTTTGAGACAGGGTCTTGCTCTGTTGCCCAGGCTGGAGTGTAGTGACATGATCATGGCTCACTGCAGCCATGACCTCCCATGTTCAAGCAATCCTCCCACCTCAGTTTCCTGAGTAGCTGGAACTACAGGCATGCACCTGGAGTAAGGTATCATTTATTGAATACTTCCTAGGTGCTAAGCACAGTGTAAAGTGCTGTACATGTATTTTCTTTTTTTTTTCCTTTTCTTTTGAGATGGAGTCTCACTCTGTCGCCCAGGCTGGAGTGTAGTGGTGTGATCTTGGCTCACTGCAACCTCTGCCTTCTGGGTTCAAGCATTTCTCCTACCTCAGCCTCCCAAGTAGCTGGGACCACAGACATGCACCACCATGTCTGGCTAATTTTTGTACTTTTAGTAGACACAGGGTTTTATCATGTTGGCCAGGCTGGTCTCAAACTCCTGACTTCTAGTGATCTGCCCCGTTGGCCTCCCAAAGTGCTGGGATTACAGGCATAAGCCACTGCCCCCAGCCACATGTGTTTTCATATTAATCTTTACAACACACCTGTCAGATAGATACCGTTATTATGCCTTTTTTTTTTTTTTGAGATAAGAGTCTCACTCTGTTGCACAGGCTGGAGTGTACTGGCACAACCATGGGTCACTGCATCCTCGAGCTCTTGGGCTCAAGTGATCCTCTCACCTCAGCCTCCAAGTAGCTAGGACTACAGGCACATGCCACCATGCCTGGCTAATTTTTTTTTTTCAGAGATGAGGTCTCATTATGTTGCCCAGGCTGGTCTTGAATTCCTGGGCTCAGGTGATCCTCCTGCCTTGGCCTTTCAAAGTGCTGGAATTATACATGTGCACCAGCGTGTCCAGCCCTCTTGCCATTTTTACAAGTGAGGAATGTGTAGTTTAAGAGGTTATATAACTTGCTCAAGATTCTATAGCTCCTAAGTAGCTAAGTTGGGGCTCAAATCCAGTACTTTTGACTCCGAAGTTCACCATTTTTAAGCAGTTACACAGTTTTGTGAATGATTCCTTTGCTTTTCTTAAATATTACCTGAATGTAACATCCTCAGGCATTTTTTCTTTGTTTCTTTCTTTATCCATCATTTCCACAGAATTTACTCCATTTGGCTCAGGTTCAAAAAGCATTTCATATGAAATGTTTTCAGTTTTTTTTAACTGTAGAATAAAAAGAAAAATTTTCTTTTCAAAGAATTCTTACCACATTAGATTAGCATATCTAAAATAATTCCAAAATAAAGTTTATTAAACAATCACACTCTATCAAATATTTACTGATAATAAATTTAGGTTCAAGTATATTAAGAATATTAACATTCTTTACTACTAGGATGCAAAAAGTTATTTGTCTAAAGACATGATGCAGGCCGGGCACAGTGGCTCACACCTGTAATCCCAGCACTTTGGGAGGCCGAAGCGGGCAGATCACGAGGTCAGGAGTTCGAGACCAGCCTGGTCAACATGGTGAAACCCCATCTCTACTAAAGATACAAAAAATTAGCTGGGCATGGTGGTACATGCCTGTAATCCTAGCTACTTGGGAGGCTAAGGCAGGAGAATCGCTTGAACCTGGGAGGCAGAGGTTGCAGTGAGCTAAGATCGCGCCACTGTACTGCAGCCTGGGCGACAGTGAGATTCTGTCTCAAAAAAAAAGAGATGGTGCATATTGCTAAGACCTAGCTGTTGGGATATAAGATTCCTTAACTGGGATTAATGATAATTTAATCTAGCTGTGACTGATTATGTTTTAAATTTTCAGTTAATGCATTTTTTAAAATTTTTCTTTTGGCTGGGCGTGGTGGCTCACGCTTGTAATCCCAGCACTTTGGGAGGCCGAGGCGGGCGAATCACGAGGTCAGGAGATCGAGACCACGGTGAGACCCCGTCTCTACTAAAAATATAAAGAAAAATTAGCCGGGCATGGTGGCGGGCGCCTGTAGTCCCAGCTACTTGGAGAGGCTGAGGCAGGAGAATGGCGTGAACCCGGGAGGCGGAGCTTGCAGTGAGCCGAGATTGCGCCACTGCACTCCAGCCTGGGCGACAGAGCGAGACTCTGTCTCAAAAAAAAAAAATAAAATAAAATAAAAATAAATAAATAAATAAAATTTTTCTTTTTTTCTTTTTTTTGAGATGGAATCCCACTCTGTCCTCCAGGCGGCAGGGCAGTGGCACGATCTCAGCTCATTGCAACCTCCGACTCCCGGGTTCAAGCGATTCTCCTGCTTCAGCCTCCTGAGTAGTGATTACAGGCGTGTATCACCATGCCCAGCTAACTTTTGTATTTTTTATAGAGATGGGGTTTCACTGTGTTGGCGAGGCTGATCTTGAACTCCGGGCCTCAAGTGATCCACTCACCTTGGCCTCCAAAGTGCTGGGATTACAGGCGTGAGTCACTGTGCCTGGCCGCATTTTTTTTTTTTTTTTTTTGAAACAGGATCTCACTCTGTGGCCCATCTCTACTCACTGCAACTTGGGCTCAGGTGATCCTCCTACCTCAGCTTCTCCAGTAGCAGTTGGGACTACAGGTGCATGCCACCACACCTGGCTAATTTTTGTATTCAGTAGAGGCAGGGTTTCACCATGTTGCCCAGGCTGGTCTCAAACTCCTGGGCTCAAGTGATCCGCCTGCCTCAGCTTCTCAAAGTGCTGGGATTACACACACGAGCCACCGTGTCCGGTCAATTAATGCATATTTTGATGTGGCTGAATACATCAATCAAACTAAAGAAAGTTTATTTTTTCTTTTTTCTTGAGATGGAGTCTCGCTCTGTCGCCCAGGCTGGAGTGCAGTGGCGCGATCTCGGCTCACTGCAAGCTCCGCCTCCCAGGTTCATGCCCTTCTCCTGCCTCAGCCTCCCCAGTAGCTGGGACTACAGACGCCTGCCACCAAGCCCGGCTAATTTTTTTTTGCATTTTTAGTAGAGACGGGGTTTCACCGTGTTAGCCAGGATGGTCTCGATCTCCTGACCTCGTGATCTGCCTGCCTCGGCCTCCCAAAGGGCTGGGATTACAGGCATGAGCCACCACGCCCAGCCAGAAAGCTTATTTTTTCATTTAGCTCTATGGCCTCTGTGACTGAAAGAAACATACTTTATTTTCAACCTTACTACTTGATTTAATCTTCACAAATCTAATCCTTTGGAATACCTTTCATAAAATAATCTCGCTACCTCTTTGCTGAAGTCCACATTTTGGGGTTCGGTTTCTTTTAGTTGAACAATTTCTGCTGGAGGAGTTTCATGGTCTGGCTTTACATCATTTTCTCTAACGACAGTGTCCAGTTCCTTAACACTATCATCCCTCCTTCGAGTCTGCTCAAAAGACATATAGCATTTTTATACTCATACTGTGCATGCATGTATATTTTATAAATAGTGCCTGTTAATTCTGAAAATAGAACAAAGCTGGATCTCCACTCATGAAGAAGTTTTCCTATGAAAACTAACAAAGAAAATTTATATATATAGCACTATTCTACATATTTTTCTCATCTCTTTTTAAAAAAAACCATTCATTTTGTAATTTGTAGAATGTGCCACAATTCAAACTGTTGCTTTGTTTAGTCTCCATTAGCAATGCCTGCACTTGATTAGATGGAAAGAGGGGATGTTCATTAGGACAGGAAAGCATGTTCAGCTGATGCATTCAGTTTATGCCATTATAGACAAACTTTTAAGATACTATTGCTAGGTGACAAGTGTCTACAAACAGGGAAAGATCAGACAGAAGCTACTGAACAGGTTGGCTAGGCTGCTGTCTCTAAATTTATAAAGAGGGGCAAAAAACAAAAAGAAACAAAATGGCATCACTTTATAAGCCTGAAGTTGAGAGGTGATGGACAGCGCACTAGGAACTTTATTTAGAAGCTCTCTCCTGTTATAATTTAGGTCATGTTAAATCAGGACACAGAGTAATATACATTTTATTGAGAGGGGAATTGGGGACTATCTTGGTAACCTGCATAGCATTTTACAGTTGTTGAAAACCCTTTTATTTTCTTAGTGTCTCTAAGGAGTCTGGGCAGCTGTATCATCACTGTACAGTTGAAGACGTTAAGTCCACAACTGGTCCACGGGCATGCAACATGTAGTTTAGCTCTGGTCTCTTGAACTCAGGGTTATTTACATTTTACTTAGGTGTCTTAGCTTATTATTAGGAGAATTAAATAATATAAAATAACTATCCATACTGCAGACCTTTTAAGACCTATCAGTCATGTAACTCTGATTCCAAAATTCAGTGATAGCAGATTTACACAAAAGAATAATCAAATGCAATTCATATACCTGAGTAGTCCTAAATGCATTATCCCTTAAATTTGAAGGGCTTTGTAAGGGTGACTGGTCTGAAGCTCCAATAACATTTAATCCCTTTTTCTTTTCCCTCAGGCATGCCTGTTGATGTCTTCTTATTCTTTCCATTTGCTCTTCCACAGTCATCCTAGGTCGAGTACTTTCAGCCAAACAGAGCTGCTCCACTGCACTTCTTGGTCTTTCCTTCAATGTAAAAATGAATATATCAATATATAAATGAAAACTTCTGAAAAATGTTGTAAAGCGCATTTATTTATTTTGTATTCAAAATCACAAGAAGAGGTTTTGAATGTCATTTAGATATCACCAGAAAGGCACATGAAATTGTTATTTGATCCTTAACTAGTAATTGGTGATGTATGGTCAATGACAGAAAGAAAAAGAGAGACGGTATTATAAGGGAGGAGAGAGAAAAGAGGAACAAAAAGTATTTTTTTGGCTTAAAAAAAAAATATGGGGCCGGGCGCGGTGGCTCACGCCTGTAATCCCAGCACTTTGGGAGGCCGAGGCGGGCGGATCACGAGGTCAGGAGATCGAGACCATCCTGGCTAACACGGTGAAACCCCGTCTCTACTAAAAATACAAAAAATTAGCCGGGCGAGGTGGCAGGCGCCTGTAGTCCCAGCTACAAGGGAGGCTGAGGCAGGAGAATGGCGTGAACCCCGGGGGGCGGAGCCTGCAGTGAGCCGAGATCGCGCCACTGCACTCCAGCCTGGGTGAAAGAGCGAGACTCCGTCTCAAAAAAAAAAAAAAAAAAAAAAAAAAAAAAAAAAAAAAATATGGGCCAGGAGTGGTGGCTCACACCTATAATCCCAGCACTTCGGGAGCCTCAGGTGAGTGGATTACTTGAGCCCAGGAGTTTGAGACCAGCCTGGGCAACATGGTGAAAATCCGTCTCTACCAAAAATACAAAAATTAGCCATGCAGGTGTGGTGGTATACGCCTATAGTCCCAGCTACTTGGGAGGCTGAGGTAGGAGGATGGTTTGCGCCCAGGAGGTGGGGGTTGCAGTGAGCTGAGATCGCGCTATTGCACTCCAGCATGGGCGACAGAGCCAGACCCCATCTCAAACAAACAAACCAACCAACCAACCCCCATAATTCAGTTCCAGTAAATCTGGGTAAAACAAAAAACACCACCACCACCACCATAAAAGGGCAGGGCAGGCTGGGTGCAGTGGCTCACGCCTATAATCCCAGCACTTTGGGAGGCTGAGGCAGGTGGATCACTTGATGTCAGGAGTTCAAGACCAGCCTGGCCAACATGGCGAAACCCTGTCTCTACGAAAGTACAAAAAAATTAGCCAGGCATGGTGGCTCATGCCAGTAGTCCCAGCTACTCGGGAGGCTGAGGTGGGAAAATTGCTCGAACCCAGGAAGCAGCGGTTGCAGTGAACTGAGATTGTGCCAGCCTGGGCAATGAGTGAGAGTCTGTCTCAAAAAAAAAAAAAAAAAAAAAAAGAAGAAGAAGAATATAAAGAATATGGCAGCTCTGGAGCAAGCCAGTCCCATGACCCTGAAACAGAAAATTGCATAAAACTTGACCCTGAAACAGAAAACTGAATAAAACTCAAACGAGGAGTAAAGCAGGGGCACAGTGTCTAAATATTAGAGATTTCTTTTATTTTGATGAAAACGTAATGTGTTAAGTTATACATTTACCATGAAAAGACTAATAAAGCAAACACCCCTAGATATTTTCTTTCTCATCAGTAATCAAACTACGAAAACACTTATTTTCTATAAATCAGTCATATATGAAAATACTAAGGCCGGGCGTGATGGCTCACGCCTGTAATCCCAACACTTTGGGAGGCCGAGGCGGGCAGATCACAAGTTCAGGAGTTAGAGACCAGCCTGGCCAACACGGTGAAACCCTGTGTCTACTAAAAATACAGAAATTAGCTGGACATGATGGTGGGCGCCTGTAGTCCCAGCTACTCAGGAGGCCGAGGCAGGAGAATCGTGTGAACCCGGGAGGTAGAGGTTGCAGTGAGCTGAGATTGCGCCATTGCACCTGGGCGACAGGGAGAGACTCTGTCTCAAAAAAAAAAGAACAACTTCCTCTTCTTCCACCCAGTCAATGTGAAGATGATGAGGATGAAGATCTTTATGATGAACTATTTCCACTTAATAACTGGTAAAATATATTTTCCCTTATGATTTTAATGAATTTTATTTATTTATATATTTATTTTTTGAGACAGGCTGTCACTCTGTTGCCCAGGCTGGGGTGCAGTGGGGCAATCATGGCTCACCTCGACCTCCCAGGCTCAAGTGATCCACCCTATCTCAGCCTCTTGAGTAGGTGAGACCATAGGCACAGGTCACCATGCCTGGCTAATTTTTTTTGGTAATTTTTGTAGAGATGGGGTCTCCTTATGTTGCTCAGGCTAGTCTTGAATTCCTGAGCTCAAGCAATCCTCCAGACCTGGCCTCCCAAAGTGCTGGAATTACAGGTATGAGCTACTATGCCTGGCCTAAACCTGCTAGTATCTTTCTGCTTGATTTTATATTTGTGTGTGTGTTGTTTTTGTTTTTTTTTTGAGACAGAGTCTCACTCTGTTGCCCAGGCTGGAGTGCAGTGGTACAATCTCAACTCACTGCGACCTCTGCCTCCTGGGTTCAAGTGATTCTTATGCCTCAGCCTCCCGAGTAGCTGGGACTACAGGTGCCTGCCACCACGCCCGGCTAATTTTTGGATTTAGTAGAGACAGGGTTTCACCATGTCGGCCAGGCTGGTCTCGAGCCCCTGACTTCAAATGATCTGCCTGCCAGCCTCGGCCTCTCAAAGTGCTGGGATGACAGGTATGAGCTACAGCACCTGGCCTCTGCTTGATTTTAACATGCACTTTTTGTAGTCCTTTTTCTGTAGACTTGTTATTTTAGCTTTACCATTTCCAATGAAATCTTCCAATCTGTAAAAAATGCCTAACTCTCTGAACAAACAATGGTATTACAGAATCATGACCATTAATGCTAATGCTGATATATTATCTTTATTCCATGATAATTATTTCTATAGATCTTTATAATTTCGTACTAATCGAAAACATTACATTTCCTATATATAAATGCAGCGGAGTTTTTTTGGCATATACTTTGTAGTTGCACTTTAGTATCTCTGAAGAATAGCTAGCCTGGGCAACAGAGAGAGACCCCGTCACTACTAATAAAAAAGAAAAAAAAAAAATTAGCCAAGTATGGTGGTACAAGCTTATTGTCCCAGCTAGCCAGGAGGCTGGGGTGAGAGGATCCCTCAAGTCCAGGAGTTGGAGGCTGCAGTGAGCTATGATCATGCCAGTGCACTTCAGCCCAGGCAACAGAGTGAAACCCTATCCATTAAAAAAAAAAAAAAAAAAAAAGACCAGCCATATATCTTGTATGGTACCTTTCAGTCTTGTCTTATAGCTTAAAATTATCTCACACCAAATAGGTAGAGCATTGATAAAGATAAAAAGTAGGAGCATTTTTGCAGCCCAAATTTCTAGAGAATACTTGAAGAAAGGGAGTTAAGTGTTCTCAGCATTTTCCAAAGAACAAAACTAGACTGGTTTGGAGTTTGAATTAAATGAATCTCAGATGAAAATGTAAAATATAGGATTTATTTTCTAGTTCCAACTCACATTTCTCAGAGTAACCAGAGGATAGGCAAACTCTGAAGCTATTAATACCATAGCTAAAAGGCCCTGCAACCTCATGATAGCTAGAAAATCCATTAACTTTTGGGAGGCCACAGGACACATCTATACCTCTCATCGAGAAAATTCTTAGAGGCATCAAGGAGTGTAGTACAGTGATTAGAGAATAGACTCCAGAATTGTGGACTACGACTATGACCCCATGTCTAGGCCGATCAAAAGAAACTTAAATTAGGTATTGACTAGATCTGTCCTCTGATGTGCTAATTCTTTTTTTTTTTTTTTTTTTTTTTTTTTTTGAGACGGAGTCTCGCTCTGTCGCCCAGGCTGGAGTGCAGTGGCGCAATCTCGGCTCACTGCAAGCTCCGCCTCCCGGGTTCATGCCATTCTCCTGCCTCAGCCTCTCCGAGTAGCTGGGACTACAGGCGCCTGCCACCACGCCCGGCTAATTTTTTGTATTTTTAGTAGAGACAGGTTTCACCGTGGTCTTGATCTCCTGACCTCGTGATCCGCCCGCCTCGGCCTCCCAAAGTGCTGGGATTACAAGCGTGAGCCACCGCGCCCGGCCAATTCTTTAAACAAAATTTTAAGGCCGGGCGTGGTGGCTCATGCCTGTAATCCCAGCACTTTGGGAGGCTGAGGTGGGCGGATCGCAAGGTCAGGAGATCAAGACCATCCTGGTAACATGGTGAAACCCTGGCTCTAATAAAAATACAAAAAAAATTAGCCGGGTGTGGTGGTGGGCGCCTGTAGTCCCATCTACTCAGGAGGCTGAGGCAGGAGGATGGTGTGAACCCGGGAGGCGGAGTTTGCAGTGAGCTGAGATCATGCCACTGCACTCCAGCCTGGGCGACAGAGCAAGACTCTGTCACACACACACACAAAAATAATAATAACTAAGATTACTAAGTTTTTCTTTGAGTATGCAAAAATAATTTTGACACTGAAAATGAAAACATGTAAGAAAGCAATAAATAGGTGTGAGAATCTTCCTAGAAGTTAATTTCCAGTTAAATACCGTTCTTAGATCCATCATCTTCTTAGTTTTCCTTAAGGTTACATAGGAAGCTACTGTCGAAGATTCGGGTGTTGGTGATTTTGCTCTTGGAGGGACTACTCCAACAGGAAAGTGGGAACCTAAAAATTAAAACAGCAGTAGGTTTTACAAAACATCTTTTATACAGCATTGCTTTCTTTTAGCTTACTTAATTTCTAACACTTTTTAAAATCAGAAAGCAAATTTATTTAAAAAGAGGCTGGCCTGGCGCAGTGGCTCACGCCTGCAATCGCAGCACTTTGGGAGGCCATGGCAGGCGGATGACCTGAGGTCAGGAGTTCGAGACCAGCCTGACCAACATGGAGAAATCCCGTCTCCACCAAAAATACAAAATTAGCCGGGCGTGGTGGCACATGCCTGTAATCCCACCTACTCAGGAGGCTGAGGCAGGAGAATCACTTGAACTCGGCAGTCGGAAGTTGCAGTGAGCCGAGATCGCACCATTGCACTCCAGCCTGGGCAACAAAGAACGAAACACTGTTTAAAAAAAAAAAAAAAAAGAGTCAGGCTGGGGGTGGTGACTCACGCCTGAAATCCCAGCACTTTGGGAGGCTGAGGGCGAATCATCTGAAGTCAGGAGTTCAAGACCAGCTTAGCCAACATGGTGAAACCCTCTCTCTACTATAAAAAATACAAAAATTAGCCAGGCATGGTGTCAGGCACCTGTAATCCCAGCAACTCAGGAGGCTGAGGCAGGACAATCGCTTGATCCCAGGAGGTGCAGGTTGCAGTGAGCTGAGATCGCGCCACTGCACTCCAGCCTGGGTGACAGAGAAGACTCTGTCTCAAAAATAAATAAATAAATAAAAATAAAAGAGTCAAAGTCAGTCAATGATACCACCAGATAAATTTAGGGTTATATTTAAAAATAAAATTCTGTTCACGCCTGTAATCCTAGCACTTTGGGAGACTGAGGTGGGACGATCACTTGAGCTCAGGATTTTCAGACCAGCCTGGGTAATATAATGGAGACCCTGTCTCCACAAAAATTGGAAAAAAAACAAAACAAAACAAAACACAAATTAGCTGGGTGTGGTGGTGCACACCTATAGTACCGGCTACTCAGGAGGCTGAGGTGAGAGGATCACTGCAGAGGTTGCAGTGAGCTGAGATCGCACCACTGCACTCCAGCTGGGCAATAGAGCAAGTGAGACTTGTCTCCTTAAAACAAAAAAAAAAAAGGGAAGAAAAAATTGTACAGATTAACTGATGACATTTTTAAGAACATTAATTATAAAATGCCCTCTTTTGGCCAGGTGCTGTGGCTCATTGCCTATAATCCTAGCACTTTGGGAGGCTGAGATGGGAGGATCGCTTGAGGCCAGGAGTTTGAGACCAGCCTGCTCAACACAGACCCATCTCTATTTAAAAAAAAAAAACCCTTCTTTGTCATACTGATACATCTCTATCATCATCCTAACAAGGTAGTTCAACTAAATGTTCTTAATTTCCGTTTGGCTTTAAAAAATCATACAATATTGCCTCAAAGTATCCACTAACAATGTTAACAATAGCTAACTATAGGTACTCATTTTCACTTTACCTTCTGTATTTTTCTTTTTTTTTTTTTTTGAGATGGAGTCTTGCTCTGTCACCCAGGCTGGAGTGCAATGGCACGATCTTGGCTCACTGCAACCTCTGCCTACTGGGCTCAAGCGATCCTCCCACCTCAGCCTCCTGAGTAGGTGGGACTACAGGCATGTGCTACCACACCTGGCTGATTTTTTTTTTTTTTTTTTGAGACAGAGTCTCGCTCTGTTACCCAGGCTGGAGTGCTGGAGTGCAGTGGCACGATCTCAGCTCACTGCAAGCTCCGCCTCCCGGGTTCATGCCATTCTCCTGCCTCAGCCTCTCCGAGTAGCTGGGATTACAGGCGCCCGCCACCACGCCCGGCTAATTTTTTATATTTTTAGTAGAGATGGGGTTTCACCGTGGTCTCGATTTCCTGACCTCATGATCTGCCCGCCTTGGCCTCCCAAAGTGCTGGGATTACAAGCGTGAGCCACCACGCCCAGCCTTTATTTTTTTGTAGAGACAGGATCTTGCCACATTGCCCAGGCTGGTCTTGAACTCCTGGGCTCAAACCACCCTCCCGCCTCAGCTTCTCAAAGTGCTGGGATTACAAGCACGTGCCACTAGCCCCAGTCAGTCTTTTTTTTTTTTTTTTTTTTGAGATGGAATTTCCCTCTTGTTGCCCAGGCTGGAGTGCAATGGCGTGATCTTGGCTCACTGTAATCTCTGCTTCCTGCATTCAAGTGATTCTCGTGCCTCAGCCTCCTGAGTAACTGCGATTACAGGCAAACTATGACACCACACCTGGCTAATTTTGTATTTTTAGCAGAGACAGGGTTTCATCATGTTGGTCAGGCTGGTCTGGAACTTCTGACCTCAGGTGATCTGCCTGTCTTGGCCTCCCAAAGTGCTGAGATTACAGGTGTGAGCCACTGCGCCCTGCCTTGGCCAGTCTTTTTAAGTGACGCATTCAGTCCAATTATATTTGTTGTAATTGCCAATGTGTTTAGATTTGTAACAATGTATTTTTTTGCTTTGCATTTTCTTCAGCTTCTTTTCTTTTTTGGATTATCTTTCTCTCCTTCCAGAGTCCTGCTGTGTTGTTCAGGCTGATGTTGAAGTTTCAGCTTCCTTCCTTCCTTCCTTCCTTCCTCCCTTCCTCCCTCCCTCCCTCCCTCCCTTCCTTCCTTTTCTTTCTTTCCCTCTCTGGCCCAGGCTACAATCTACTCCGCTTGCTGCTGCCCGCGCCACGGAATGCCTGGGTCTGCCGGCGCGCGCCACCGCTCCCTGCCTTTTCTCCTTTGGATGCAGGCACGTGTTCACCATCTTGGCCACGCTGCTCGCCAGCTCCTGACGCTGAGTGCTCTGCCCGCCTCAGCCTCCCGAGGTACTGGGACTACAGACGGAGTCTCGCTCACCCAGTGCTCGGTGTTGCCCGGGCTGGAGTGCGGTGGCGTGGTCTGGCCTCGCGGCAGCCTCTACCCCCCGGCCGCCTACCTTGGCCTGCCAGGGTGCTGGGATTGCAGCCCCTGCCCGGCCGCCGCCCCATCTGGAAGGTGGGGAGCGCCTCTGCCCGGCCGCCCCGTCTGGGAGGTGAGGAGCACCTCTGCCTGGCCGCCCCGTCTGGGAAGTGAGGAGCGCCTCTGCCCGGCCACCCACCGTCTGGGAAGTGAGGAGCGCCTCTGCCCGGCCACCCACCGTCTGGGAAGTGAGGAGCGCCTCTGCCCGGCCGCCCCGTCTGGGAAGTGAGAAGCGCCTCTGCCCGGCCACCCACCGTCTGGGAAGTGAGGAGTGCCTCTGCCCGGCCACCCACCGTCTGGGAAGTGAGGAGCGCCTCTGCCCAGCTGCCCCGTCTGGGAAGTGAGGAGCGCCTCTGCCCGGCCTCCCATCGTCTGGGAGGTGAGGAGCGCCTCTGCCCGGCCACCCACCGTCTGGGAAGTGAGGAGCGACTCTGCCCGGCCACCCACCGTCTGGGAAGTGAGGAGCGCCTCTGCCCGGCCACCCACCGTCTGGGAAGTGAGGAGCGCCTCTGCCCGGCCACCCACCGTCTGGGAAGTGAGGAGCGCCTCTGCCCGGCCGCCGCGTCTGGGAAGTGAGGAGCGCCTCTGCCCGGCCACCCACCGTCTGGGAAGTGAGGAGTGCCTCTGCCCGGCCACCCACCATCTGGGAAGTGAGGAGCGCCTCTGCCCGGCTGCCCCGTCTGGGAAGTGAGGAGCGCCTCTGCCTGGCCGCCCCGTCCGGGAAGAAGTGAGGAGCGCCTCTGCCCGGGCGCCCCGTCCGGGAAGAAGTGAGGAGCGCCTCTGCCCGGCCGCCCCGTCCGGGAAGAAGTGAGGAGCGCCTCTGCCCGGCCGCCCCGTCCGGGAAGAAATGAGGAGCGCCTCTGCCCGGGCGCCCCATCCGGGAAGAAGTGAGGAGTGCCTCTGCCCGGCCGCCCCATCCGGGAAGAAGCGAGGAGCGCCTCTGCCCGGCCACCCATCGTCTGGGAAGTGAGGAGCGCCTCTGCCCGGCCACCCACCGTCTGGGAAGTGAGGAGCGCCTCTGCCCGGCCGCCCCGTCTGGGAAGTGAGGAGCGCCTCTGCCCGGCCACCCACCGTCTGGGAAGTGAGGAGCGCCTCTGCCCGGCCACCCACCATCTGGGAAGTGAGGAGCGCCTCTGCCCGGCCGCCCCGTCTGGGAAGTGAGGAGCGCCTCTGCCCGGCCACCCATCGTCTGGGAAGTGATGAGCGCCTCTGCCCGGCCTCCCATCGTCTGGGAGGTGAGGAGCGCCTCTGCCCGGCCGCCCCGTCCGGGAGGAAGTGAGGAGCGCCTCTGCCCGGCCGCCCCGTCCGGGAAGAAGTGAGGAGCGCCTCTGCCCGGCCACCCATTGTCTGGGAAGTGGGGAGCGCCTCTGCCCGACCACCCATCGTCTGGGAAGTGAGGAGCGCCTCTGCCCGGCCACCTATCGTCTGGGAAGAAGTGAGGAGCGTCTCTGCCTGGCCGCCCCGTCTGGGAAGTGAGGAGCCCCTCTGCCCGGCCGCCCCGTGTCTGGGTAGAAGTGAGGAGCTCCTCTGCCTGGCCGCTCCGTCTGGGAGGTCTACCACGGAGGCCAGAAGCAATGTGGGGGCTGGACGTGGTGGCTCACGCCTGTGGTCCCAGCACTCTGGGGGGCGAGGTGGGTTGATCACTTCGGGCTAGGAGTTTGAGACCAGTCTGGCCAACTTGGCGAAACATGAAGAATACAACAGACAAACCAACCAACCAACTCAATGACAACAAAACAGGTCTACCCTGGAGTCATACTCTAATTTTTTCTATTTTCCTCCCTTTCTGATCCTTTATCCCACTTTCTTTTTCTTCCTCTTCCTTCTCCCTCTTCTTTGTCAAATAGAGGATTGAGTTATTATCACTGATCCATATAAAGTCCCTCTCTCATTTATTTTAACTCCCACCCCCATTTCTATTCCCCGACTTCCCATGTGCAACCTTCCTAATATGTTTGATACGCATCTTTTTGTTTGTATGTATTTTTAGAAAATGTTTATTGTTTTTGTATGCAAAAAAATTAATAAAAAAATAAAATAAAATAATTGTTATTAAAAAAAAAAAAAAGTTTCATGATCACAGCTCTCTGCAGCCTTGACAATTTCTTTTATCTCATACCCTAGCATGCATACTTAAACTTACGAAAGTCTAAAGTTAGTCAAGATCATCACCATGATTCAGAACAAAACAAAGATGTTAAAGCATATTAATATCAATAAACTTCCTCCTCATTTATATGCTATTGTTGTCAAATAGTTGTATATGCTTTTTTTTTTTTTTTTTGAGACGGAGTCTTGCTCTGTCGCCCAGGCTGGAGTGCAGTGGCGCAATCTCGGCTCACTGCAAGCTCCGCCTCCCGGGTTCACGCCATTCTCCTGCCTCAGCCTCTCCGAGTAGCTGGGACTACAGGCGCCTGCCACCACGCCCAGCTAATTTTTTTGTATTTTTAGTAGAGACAGGGTTTCACCGTGGTCTCAATCTCCTGACCTCGTGATCCGCCCGCCTCGGCCTCCCAAAGTGCTGGGATTACAAGCGTGAGCCACCGTGCCTGGCCAGTTGTATATGCTTAAAAAAAGGCTAAATACATTTTTTACTTTATAAAATGGAGATGAGGTCTGGTTATGTTGCCCAGGCTGGTCTTGAACTCCTGGACTCAAGCAATCCATCTGCTTCGGCCTCCCAAAGTGCTGAGATTACAGGAATGAGCCATCATTCCCAGCCCATTTAAAGTCTTTGTTGTGGCCAGGTGTGGTGGCTCACGCCTGTAATCCCAACACTCCAGGAGGCTGAGGCAGGCAGATTGCTTGAGCCTAGAAGTCTGAGACAAGCCTGGGCAACATGGTGAAACCCTGTCTCTACAATAAATACAAAAATTAGCCAGGTGTGGTGGCACACATGTGTAGTCTCAGCTACTTGGCAGGCTGAGGAGGAAGGAGGCTACAGTGAGCCATGATCGCACCACTGTACTCCAGCCTGGGCTGACGGTGAGATCCTGTCTCAAAAAAAAAAAAAAAAAAAAAAAAAGAAAAAAGACTTTGAATAAGGAGACAGGATTAGGATGAGAAAGAAAAGGTGTATAAATATAAATATTAAATTTTCAAGATGCCAGTATTTTCAAATTTAAAAAATGACATTAGATAACCTAGAAAAATATTCCAACAATGAAAAAAGCTATGTGAATATTACTACCACTTAGGTGTTTTCTTGTTTGTTTGCTTTTGTTTTTTTTTTTTTGCGATGGAGTCACCGTCTAGGCTGAAGTGCAGTGGCGCAATCTTGGCTCACTGTAACCTCCGCCTCCCAGTTCAAGTAATTCTCCTGCCTCTGCCTCCTGAGTAGCTGGAATTACAGGTGCCTGCCACCACATCTGGCTAATTTTTGTATTTTTAGTAGAGATAGGGCTTCGCCATGTTGGCCAGGCTGGTCTTCAACTCCTGACCTTGTGATCTGCCCACCTCTGCCTTCCAAAATGCTGGGATTATAGGCATGAGCCACCACGCCTGGCCTCACTTAGATGTTTTTCAAACTTTACTTAGTGATCTTTAGCAGATTACAAAAATCAGTCCAGTGGGTTATGATAAGCACTTATTTTTCTAAAAAGTTTTACATTTTGTCACACTCGCATTATCTCTGCATAAATACATACACATTCTTTCTGGCGAATCCTTTAAAAGTGGCAGATGCTTTTGTCCTAAGTGTTTCAGAATTCACATACTACATTCTACTACACAACCACAATATCACAATCACACTGTTAGCTAATATCTAGAACATGTTTAAATTTCCATTAATTGTCCTACTTTAGAGATTCTTCTTTTAAACCATGGTCCAATCAGGTTTCAAACAGTGCGATATATCTATCTGTTATTTTTTGGTGTGTGATGGAGTCTCACTCTGTCACCCAGGCTGGAATGCAGTGGCACGATCTTGGCTCACCGTAACCTCCGACTCCCGGGTTCAAGCGATTCTCCTGTCTCAGCCTCCTGAGTAGCTGGGACTACAGGTGTGTGCTACCACGCATGGCTAATTTTTTGTATTTTTAGTAGAGACAGGGTTTCACCACGTTAGCCAGGATGGTCTCGATCTCCTGCCTCCACCTCCCAAAGTGCTGGGATTACAGGTGTGAGCCACCGTGCCCAGCCAAACTTTTGTATTTTTAGTAGAGATGGGGTTTCACCATGTTGGCCAGGCTGGTAGAGTTTCCATTTCCTGGGAGAGTCTTTTTTTTTTTTTTCTGTTTCTGGCTGTTGTTGTTGCTGTTGTTGATCTCCTGACCTCAGGTGATTCGCCCGCTTCGGCCTCCCGAAGTGCTGGAATTACAGGCGTTAGCCACCACCCCTGGCCTATGTATCTTTTTAATCTAGGATAGTTCTCTCTCTACTCTTTTCTTTACACAATTGCCTTCTAGAAAAATGACCAGCATTAAAAAAAAATCAGAGTATATGTTACAGAAATATTATTTCGGAATTTACTTTGTAGAAATTGTGTGAACATTTGTTTCAGCCATTAATACCTTATGCATAATTTTAAACACACACACAGAAAAGACCCTGTCCAGGTGTGGTGGCACATGCTTGTAATCTCAACACCTTGGGAGGCTGAGGTGGAAGGACTGTTTGATCCCCAGAGTTCAAGACCAGCTTGGGCAACACAGCAACACCTTGTCTCTACAAATACTTAAAAAATTAGTTTGGTATGGTGGTGTGTGCCGGTAGTCCCAGCTACTTAGAAGGCTGAAGTGGGAGGATCACCGAGTCTGGGAGGTCGAGGCTACAGTGAGCCATGTTTGCTCCAGTACAGCAGCTCAGGTGACACAGCGAGACCACATCACAAACAACAACAACCACCACCACCACCACCATCAGAAACAGGAAAAAAAAAAAAAGAAAACTCTCCCAGGAAATGGGAAACTTTAAAGTTTGACATAAACTTATTTCTCAGTAAAACCTAATCTGATGTGATGTCTTTTATTTTTATTTTTATTTATGAGACGAAGTCTTGCTCTGTTGCCCAGGCTGGAGTGCAGTGGTACGATCTCGGCTCACTGCAGCCTCCACCTCCTGGGTTCCAGTGATTCTCCTGCCTCAGCCTCCCGGGTGGCTGGGATTACAGGCACGCACCACCAAGCCCAGCTAATGTCTTTTATTTTTAGCATTTATTTATGCCACTTGGAATGAATATTGTAGAAATAGTGTTAAAAAAAAAGGGTGCTGCCTCATACTTAGCTGATTTGACATATATCATTTATGGGACATTTTATCTTTTAATATCTGAAAATTTCTTAATTTAGAAACTCATCAGAGTCCAAAGGTTTCAGATAAAGGGTTGGACTCATGGATGAGCTAACATGTAAATGGAATTTACTACTATTTTAGCAGTAAATTGTCTTCAAAAACAAAAAACAAGAGGTAGAACATATTACAAATGCTGACCTTTAACAACTGAAGTTTCTATCTCTGAAACAGGTTCTAATTTTTCTTCTCCATTAGATTCATCAACTTCTGCCACTGTTGTTAACTCTGGTTCACTCTTGTAGAGTCTATAATCTGGACCCTTGAAAGGAAGACATGTAATTACCCTAAAAAAACTGCTAAAAGTTTCTTTTAAAATGTTTACCGCTAAAGACACAAATCAAACTCTAAAAATTAGTAGCCCTAGTGAGCCATCTGGGATATAACACAAATAATATCTACGTCACAACTACATGGAAAGAAGAAATTTGAGAAATTTTTAAGTGGCAAAACTTTGTTTTAATATTAAGAATATTTCTGGCCGGGTGCAGTGGCTCACACCTGTAATCTCAGCATTTTGGGAGGCCAAGGTGGGTGTATCACCTGAGGCCAGGAGTTTGAGACCAGCCCAGCCAAAATGGTGAAACCCTGTCTCTACTAAAAATACAAAAATTAGCTGGGCATGGTGGTGTGCGCCTATAATCCCAGCCATTCGGAGGGCTGAGGCAGGAGAATCACTTGAACCTGGGAGGCAGAGCTTGCAGTGAGTTGAGATTGCTCCACTGCACTTTAGCCTGGGAAAGAGTGAGACCCTGTCTCAAAAAAAAAAAAGAATATTTCTGTTCCTCTTAGGAACAAAGTCACATTTTTATGATGGAATAATTGAGGGCTAAAAATAACTACATTAATTCAATAAAATTTCATTCACAAGGTGGTCTAAGTGAGGCCCATCCCAGCACTAAAATTCCTGTCACAGACATTTTGTTGTTCTCAAATTAGCTCAATTCTAATTTCCTTTTTCTCTTTGCTTATTATCTACATTATTTGCTTAACCCTGGACGTATTTCCAATTTTCAGGGGTGACATCTCTCCTTAGCAACATCCACATCTTTGAGTAGTTTTCCTAGACCAAAATGCCCACATCCCAGTCCCTTTACCATCCCTGGTAATGGTCTTTTTCTTTCTCCCTTCTTTCTGATCTGAAGGTATAATTTTGCCTCCAATACCCTAAAGTGGTATACCTAAAATATGGCTGCTTCATCATGGGAAAAGTTACCACTTTATGAAAATATGAAAAATGCCATGAAATTATAAAATATTAAAAGTATAAAAATATTAAAAATGAGAATAGCAAAACCAAAACAGGAAAGACACAAATGATAAAGTCATATATAAACCAAAAACTGCTGGCTAAAAGTGAGGTTATAAAGGTTATAATTAAAAAAAAAGTTTGAGTGTTAAATAAATTAATTTTCAAAAATGAGAGGACATGTATGATTGATTATTCTGTGGCTATTGCAGCCACTTACACAGTGAGATCCATTTCTTGGATATCCTTGAACTTGATACATCTTCTTTTCTTCAGGCAGATGAACTGGGCCCCTGCTATAACAGAGCAAGGAGCTGCTATCACTGGGCAGAGGGGGGATTATGGGAAGCTGCTCTGTAAAGTCATAGGACCGAGGAAGTGGAGGACGAGGTGGGACTACTTCCTCTTCCTAAAGATTGTAGAACAGTCACCTTATTTAGATAAGCAGATTGAATTAAGCATATCTAAATTCTTTGCAATGGTATATTAACTTAAATTTACTTTAAGATACTAAAAGGGACACTGCCAAGCCAAAAGTCTAATAATGAAAAGTAAAATCAAAAATTTTTATCATAGCCAATAATTGGAATTTAACATATAATTACATTGATTCTTTCCTGTAACATATAGGTTAGCTTCACACTGAAGCTCAACATTGAAAGAGATTACTATTTAAAACTAATTACTGGGTTTCATTTTAAAACTAGAAGGAAAGAATTGATTTTAAAATCCTATTCTTATATTTACACTATTTATCTTATTTATTTATTTGGTAGAGATGGGGTCTCGCTATAGTGCAGTGATTTGATCATACATAGCTCATTGCACCTTTGAACTCCTGGGCTCAAGGGATCCTCCTGGCTCAGCCTCCCAAGTAGCTGGGACCACAGGCACACCATGCCTGTCTAATTTTTCAATGTTTTATAGAGATGGGGGTCTTGCTATGTTTACCAGGCTGGTCTCAAACTCCTGGGCTCAAGACATCCTCCTGCCTTGGCCTCCTAAAGTGCTGGGATTACAGGCATGACCACTGTATCTGGCCCCCCAGTTTTTAAGAGAGGAAAAAAAAAGTTATCTCTTTGACTGGTTTTTATACGAAATTCAGAATAATAGATTCTTTTGGTTAGGTTGACAGTATCTCTTTGTAGTTGTAATTTCTTTATGCTATATATGACACACAGCCAACTGATCTATCGATCATCCTATAAATTTTACATAGTATAAGGAACAATGATAAGTATTCAAACATTACTTAGATTAGAAAAAGTATGACAACATTAGAATTCTAACACAGATAAAAAGCAGTGATTCCATTTTTTTTGCATAAAAAAGGGAAGAAAAATCACATATTAGAAGCACCAAATTACTGATCCAATAAAATTTCAAGATTAAAACAGTATCTGTTCAATATATTTAAAAAGTATTTTTGTTATTAAGATTAGAGAAGACAATTACTTCTAGTTCATCTTTAAGCATTAAAAGTAATTTATAATTAGAAAAACAATCCAAACTTACCTCATTTTTGTACTTAACTGTTGAGAAAGGCTTTGATCCTACCATACCTAGGAACATTAGAAAACGTAACTATATTAAACATATCTTCCTAATACTATAAAAAAAGAACAATTTCTTTTGTTTTTTTGAAATGTAGTCTTGCTCTGTTTGCCCAAGCTGGAGTGTAGTGGCGTGATCTCAGCTCACTGCAACCTCTGCCTCCTGGGTTCAAGCAATTCTTGTGCCTCAGCCTCTCGTAGCTGGGACTACAGGCGTGCACCAACACGCCCAACTAATTTTTTTATTTTTAGTAGAGATGGGGTTTCACCACGTTGGTCAGGCTGGTCTTGAACTCCTGACCTCAAGTGATCCACCTGCCTCGGCCTCCCAAAGTGCTGGGATTACAGGTGTGAGCCATTGCGCCCAGCCGAAAAAAGAACAATTTCATGTATTTTTTTTAAATTTATTTTTATTTTTATTTATTTTTATTTTTTTTTGAGACAGAGTTTCGCCTGTCGCCCAGGCTGGAGTGTAGTGGCAAGATCTCGGCTCACTGCAACCTCTGCCTCCCAGGTTCAAGCGATTCTTCTGCCTCAGCCTCCCAAGCAGCTGGGACTATATGTGCACGCCACCATGCCTGGCTAATTTTTGTATTTTTAGTAGAGACTGGGTTTCACCATATTGACCAGGCTGGTCTCGAACTTCTGACCTCATGATCCACCCGCCTTGGCCTCCCAAAGTGCTTGGATTACAGCCATGAGCCTCCACGTCCGGCTTATTTTTATTTTTTTATTGTTTTTCACTCTGTTGCCCAGGTTGGAGTGCAGTGGCGTGATCTCTGCCTCCTGGGTTCAAGCGATTCTCCTGCCTCAGCCTTCCAAGTAGCTGGGACCACAGGTGCGTACCACCACACCCGGCCAATTTTTGTATTTTTTTTTTTTTTTTTAGTAGAGCCGGGGTTTTGTCATGTTGGCCAGGCTGGTCTTGAATTCCTGACCTCAAGTGACCGCCTGCCTCGGCCTCCCAAAGTGCTGGGATTACAGGCGTGAGCCACCGCGCCTGGCCCATTTCACATATTTTAAATGAAGTCTTCAGTTTCTAATCATTCACTTACTGTTTTCAGAATTGGAAAGCAATTACACTAAAAAAGCAACAAATATTTAAACAAGAGTATGGGGAAATAGGTTTTCTCAAACATTACTGGTATTAACATAATTTGAAACAATCCTTCAGGAGGGCAATTTGGCTACAGCTATCAAAATGGAAAATATGTGCTTATTTCTCACCTTTTAAAATCCATTAAGTACTAACATATGTGTTTAGTTGTATGTATTAATAATGTTCATTATGGCATGGCTTATGACAGCAAAAATAAAAAACTCTGGAAACAACATACATTATCCATCAATATGGAAATGGATAAATATATTATAGTTCCCTTTTACAATGGATTCTTTTTTTTTTGAGACGGAGTCTCGCTCTGTCACCCAGGCTGGAGTGCAGTGGCCCGATCTCGGCTCACTGCAAGCTCAGCCTCCCGGGTTCACGCCATTCTCCTGCCTCAGCCTCTCCAAGTAGCTGGGACTACAGCCGCCCGCCACCACGACCGGCTAATTTTTTGTATTTTTTTAGTAGAGACGGTGTTTCACCGTGGTCTCGATCTCCTGACCTCGTGATCCGCCCGCCTCGGCCTCCCAAAGTGCTGGGATTACAAGCATGAGCCACCGCGCACGGCCTACAATGGATTCTTATACTGTATTGTTATAGAGAAAAAAGCAAATTACTGAAAAATAGATATAGGATGATCCCAGTTCTTGTTGTGGGGATAAAACTTCTAAAGTGTAAACATTGTGGGTATTTATAATTATACACACAAGACACTAATTATTTTTGTTTAGGTATGGTTGACAGATCTTTTGCTTTTTACTTTATAAACCCGTGCTCTGATTCAATGTTAAGAGTGCCTGTTCAGAAAAAATGCATTAAAGTAACAAAAGAAACTCAATTATATATGTCATTCCATTTAGACATTCAGTCATGTGCCATATACCAATGTTTTGGTCAGCAACAGACTACATATACGACAGTGGTCCCATAAGATTATAATGCAGCTGAGAAATTTCTTTTTTTTTTTTTTTTTTTTGAGACAGTCTCCCTCTGTTGCCCATGCTGGAGTACACTGGCATGATCTTGGCTCACTGCAACCTCCACCTCTACGGTTCAAGCGATTCTCCTGTCTAAGCTTCCTGAGTAGTTGGGACAACAGGCATGTGCCATCATGCCTGGCTTTTTTTGTATTTTTAGTAGAGACAGGGTTTCACCATGTTGGCCAAGCTGGTCTTGAACTCCTGACCTCAGGTGATCTGCCCGCCTCAGCCTCCCAAAATGCTGGGATTACAGGTGTGAGCCACTGTGCCCTGCCAGAGCTGAGAAATATCGATTGCCTAGTTGTTGCCCTCATGTCAGAGTGTAACACATTATCTTTTCTATGTTTAGATATACAAATAACATTGTGTTACAACTGTCTACAGTAATCAGTACAGTCACATGCTGTGCAGGTTTGCAACCTGGAAGCAATAAGCTATACCACATAGCCTAGGTGTGTAGTAGGCCATACAACTAGATTTGTTTAAGTACACTCTGATTGCACAACACAATCACCTAACAATGCATTTCTCAGAATGTAATCTGTCACCAAGTGACACATGACTGTAATACTGTGGTCAGTCACAAAATAAAATGCAAAGCTAATTTACCTATTTCTGTAGTACCTCTTTGCTGCTTATGTTTACTCAGCCCTTCCATGACATCTTGAATTCGCCAAAGTTCTTTCTGAATCTGTGCACGCTGAATTCCTGCTGATTCCGTCTATCAGTAAAAATGGATAGACCATATATAAGAAAAAAAATCATTTACCGAAGTTAAATGATTATATAATTATATAAATTATATTTAAAAATGCAAATTGCAGTGAATTAAGTGTTATGAATATTTAATGATTGATGTGACTCTCCCAATTTTGCAATTCCAGTGGCAAATATAAAAGACTGAGCAGAGCAAGAAAAATATTTAATTTTCATACTTAAATATACTATTTTAAATCTTTCCAATAAGCTTTGTCTTGCATTATTTATGATACCAGGAAGGCATATTGATTAAAAGGGACCAAAAATGGAAAATACAAACAGAGAGAATGAAAACAGAGCAGAAACAAACCCCAAAAGAAAAAATAATTTCTGGAAGGGGGAGATGTGGCAGGGCATTGGGGAACAGGTGACAAATGGAAGGTGTACTAACTTCTTAGGTTATAGAATATAAAAACAACAACAAAGGGACAGGCGGGGCGCGGTGGCTCACGCTTGTAATCCCAGCACTTTGGGAGGCTGAGGCGGGCGGATCACGAGGTCAGGAGATCGAGACCACGGTGAAACCCCGTCTCTACTAAAAATACAAAAAATTAGCCGGGCGCGGTGGCGGGCGCCTGTAGTCCCAGCTACTCGGAGAGGCTGAGGCAGGAGAATGGCGTGAACCCGGGAGGCGGAGCTTGCAGTGAGCCGAGATTGCGCCACTGCACTCCAGCCTGGGTGACAGAGTGAGACTCCATCTCAAAAAAAAAAAAAAAAAAAAACAAAACAAAGGGACAACTAACAAAATATAATGAGTTTTGACTGACAGAGTTTAAATATATTTTTTTATTTTTATTTTTTTTTGAGACAGAGTCTTGCTCTGTCACCCAGGCTGGAGTGCAGTGGCAAGCTCTCAGTTCACTGCAGCCTCTGCCTCCTGGGCGCAAGTGATTCTGCTGCCTCAGCTTCCTGAGTAGCTGGGATTACAGTGCGTGCCATAATTTTGTATTTTGTGCAATGGCACAATCTCAGCTCACTGCAACCTCCACCTCCCGGGTTCAAGCGATTGCCCTGCCTCAGCCTCCCAAGTAGCTAGGATTACAGGCATGTGCCACCACACCCGGCTAATTTTGTATTTTTAGTAGAGACAGGGTTTCACCATGTTGGCCAGGCTGGTCTCAAACTCCTGACCTCAGGTGATCTGCTCTCCTCGGCTTCCCAAAGTGCTGGGATTACAGGCGTGAGCCATCGCGGCCAGCCAATTTTCTTACTTTTAATATTCCACATCATGCCCTCAGTTTAAATACACTAACTGAAACCAAAATAAGATTACATTGGTTTTCTCTGAGATTCTATTAGAAATCTATGACTCTTATTCATAAATAGGGTAATAATAACACCGTTCTGGATAATAATAAACACTATTCTAGGAATGTAACTTTATTTTTAAAAATAGGCAATGACATACAAAAACTGTCACATTGCCTAGAACAGGCCGGGCGCGGTGGCTCACGCTTGTAATCCCAGCACTTTGGGAGGCCGAGGCGGGAGGATCACGAGGTCAGGAGATCGAGACCACGGTGAAACCCCGTCTCTACTAAAAAAAATACAAAAAAATTAGCCGGGCGTGGTGGCGGGCGCCTGTAGTCCCAGCTACTCGGAGAGGCTGAGGCAGGAGAATGGCGTGAACCCGGGAGGCGGAGCTTGCAGTGAGCCGAGATTGCGCCACTGCACTCCAGCCTGGGTGACAGAGCGAGACTCCGTCTCAAAAAAAAAAAAAAAAAAAAAAAAAAAAAAAGTGATAGAGCCTAGAACAGTATTTTCTTTCGCTGAGTATCAGTTATTAATGACTATAGATATTAGAATATAATCAGTATCGCATCAATATGCTAAAAAAGTCCTCTAAGGGGTAGAAATATGTTTTCAGCCAGGCACAGTGGCTCACACCTATAATCCCAGCACTTTGGGAGGCTGAGGTGGGCAGATTGCTTAAGCTCAGGAGTTCAAGACCTGCCTGGGCAACACAGAAAAACCCCACCTCCACCAAAAATACAAAAACTTAGCTGGGCGGGGTGGTGTACGTCTGTGGTCCCAGCTACTTGGGAGGCTGAGGTGAGAGGATCACTTGAGCCTGGGGTAAGAGGTTGCAGTGAGCCAAGATCGTGCCATTGTCCTCCAGCCTAGGTGACAGAGTGAGACTCTGTCACAGGGGAAAAAAAAAAGCAATATGTTTTCAAAGGCTTCCAAGCACTTGGGAGTTGATCAAAAGATTAAAAAAAGAAAAAGAAAATGAAAAAGAAAAAACTCAAGAAAAAAAGTCTATAAGGCTAAAGACTATGAATTAATGCTGCTCCAAAAAGGCACCACATAACCTAAGTTATCTAGTTTTCCAAGCTACAGCCTGGAAGCATCAAAAAGTAAAAAAAAAGAAAGTACCCATGCAAGAGCCAAACACGACAGCCCAGAGATGTAAATACTGACACAGAGGATGGGAAGATTACTATAAATAACAGATCCTTGCACATCTATATACAACATGTATTACTTTTATAAAATTTAAATGATATATATATATATATATATAGACACATTTCTGCCAATCTGAAAGGGCATACAATGCAAATCTAATTTTTGTTTTATTTGCATTTCTCTGGTTACTACTGACTTTGAACTATTTTTCCTTTTCTTTCATTTTTTTTTGAGACCGAGTCTCACTCAGCCACCCAGGCTGGAGTGCAGCGATGTGATCTTGGGTCACTGCAACCTCTGCCTCCTGGGTTCAAGCAATCCTCCTGCCTCAGCCTCCCAAGTAGCTGGAATTACAGGTGTGTCACACCATGCCCAACTCTCTCTTTTTTTTGTATTTTAGTAGAGATGAGGTTTCGCCATGTTGGCCAGGCTGGTCTCGAACTCCTGACCCTCAAGTGATCTGTCTGACTTGGCCTCCCAAAGTGCTGGGATTACAGGCATACGCCACTGTGCCCGGCCAACTTTGAACTATTTTTCAAACACTTGTTAGTAATTTGAGTTTTCCTATGATTAGTTACTCATGTTCTTTGTATGTTTTTCTAATGGACTATTTCTCCAAATCAAAAAGAAAAACTTCCTTGCAAATCTAGATAGTTATCCCTTGTTGAATTTTTGAGGTCAAACATACATCCACCCAGTAGGTCATCTTCTTACTTTGTCTGTGTTGCCTTCATTGAGGGTAAATTAGCCAAATGTTGTTCAACAATTCTCTCTCTCTCTTTCTCTCTCTGCTTTGTGGATATTCATGGTCTGCTGCTAAACTCTCTATTCTGTTCCATTGGTCTATTTTTTCCTGTACCATGTTTAACACTATAGTTTTGCATTATGTTTCCTTGTTTATTTATTTAACAAACACTTATATAGTGTGTTTTATATGCCTGGTTTTATTCTACATGCTGCAAAAATATAAAAATATTTATCCTCATAATAACCTAGCAGGAGTAGGTATTATTTTATTTTATAGTTGTGGAAACTGAGACCCAGAGTTGTTATGTAACTGGTCTAAGGCTGTACCTGCAATGTTACCATTCATAGAGTACGACTTCTAGTTCTTTTATTTTTTTTTTGAAATGTCTTAACTACTTGTGGTTTTTATACCTTAAAAATATTAGAACCATTTCAGAAATTTCTTTAGAAAATTCTACTGGAAATTTGGTTGGAATAAAATTGCATTTACGTGAAGAATTTTCATTGTGATAATGTTAAATCAGACCATCCATGAATATGGTATACCAATTATACCTCTCCATTAATTCAGGTCTTCTCTTATATCCTGTAATAAGGTTACTAAATTTTCATAATAAATATATTTTTTGGCAGTTTAAATCTGGGATTGGCAAATTTCCGTGGCCTGCAGCCTCTTTTGGTATGGCCTGTGAGTTAAGAACAAATTTTACAATTTTTAAGAAGTCATAGCCAGGCACAGGTGGCTTATGCCTGTAATCCTTGCACTCTGGGAGGCTGATGCGGGCAGATCACCTGAGGTCAGGTGTTCAAGACCAGCCTGGCTAACATGGTGAAACTTTGTCTCTATTAAAAATACAAAAGTTAGCCAGGTATGGTGGCACATGCATGTAATCCCAGCTACTAGGAAGGCTGAGGCAGGAGAATCACTTCAACGTGAGAGGCGGAGGTTGCAGTGAGCAGAGATCACACCACTGCATACCAGCCTGGGCAACAAGAGTGAAACTCTCTCTCTCAAAAAAAAGAAGTTATAAAATAACAAAAAAATTAAATAATATGTGACAGATTTGGCCTTTTACAGAGTTTGCTGACCTCTAGTTATATCTTAGGTATTTATAGCTATTTTTCTAGTGTATTTAGTATCTCATTTTTGTAGCTGATTTCTTATTATTTTTTTTTTTTCTTGAGATGGACTTTTGCCCATCACTCAGGCTGGAGTGCAATGGTGTGATCTTGGATCACTGCAACTTCAGCCTCCCAGGTTGAAGTGATTCTCCTGCCACAGCCTCCCGAGTAGCTGGGATTACAGGTGCCTGTAGCTGATTATTGTAGCTAATTACTGACAGTGTAACTTCAGTGTCCAATACAAAAGTCCCAGCCACATGTGGCCATTTAAATTTAGATAAACTGGGCTTGGTGACTCAAGCCTGTAATCCCAGAACTTTTTGTGTTTTTTTTTTTTTTTTTTTTTTTGAGATGGAGTCTCACTCTGTCGCCCAGGCTGGAGTGCAGTGGCGCGATCTCGGCTCACTGCAAGCTCCGCCTCCCGGGTTCACGCCATTCTCCTGCCTCAGCCTCTCCGAGTAGCTGGGACTACAGGTGCCCGCCACCACGCCCGGCTAATTTTTTGTATTTTTTAGTAGAGATGGGGTTTCACCGTGGTCTCGATCTCCTGACCTCGTGATCCACCCGCCTCGGCCTCCCAAAGTGCTGGGATTACAAGCGTGAGCCACCGCGCCTGGCCTGTGTTTTTTTTTTTTGAGACAGAGTCTCCCTTTGTCTCCTAGGCTGGCATACAGTTGCGTGATCTCCACTCCACTGCAATCTCTGCCTCCCAGGCTCAAGCGATTCTCCTGCCTCAGCCTCCCAAGTAGCCGGGACCACAGGTGCTCAACTAATTTTTGTATTTTCGTACAGGTGGGGTTTCACCGCATTGGCCAGGCTGGTCTCAAACTTCTGGCCTCAAGTGATCCTCCCGCCACGGCCTCCCAAAGTGCTGGGATTACAGGCATGAGCCACTGTGCCCAGCCAATCCCAGAACTTTGGAAGGCTGACGGGGGAGGATCGCTTGGGCCCAGGAGTTCAAGGTTTCATCTAGGATCATGCTACTGCACTCCAGCCTGGGTGACAGAACAAAACCCTGATTCAATAAACAAGTAAATAAATTTAGATAGTTAACACGAATACAACTAAAAGTTCAGTTTTAGTTGTATAGTCACAATAGTCACATTTCATAAGCCCAACAACTACATGTGGCCAGTACTATGCTGGACAGCACAGATAGAGGGCAGCTGAATTTCTGATTCAACCTTACCAATCTTTTTTTTTTTTTTTTGAGATGGAGCTTCGCCCTCGTTGCCCAGGGTGGAGTACAATGGTGCGATCTCAGCTCCTGGCAACCTCTACCTCCCAGGTTCAAGTGATTCTCCTGCCTCAGCCTCCGGAGTAGCTGGGATTACAGGTGCCCACCACTAAGCTCGGCTAATTTTGTATTTTTATTTATATTTTTAAATTTTATTTTATTTTATTTTTTTTGAGACAGAGTCTTGCTGTCGCCCAGGCTGGAGTGCAGTGGTGCGATCTCGGCTCACTGCAGGCTCCGCCCCCCAGGGTTCACGCCATTCTCCTGCCTCAGCCTCCCGAGTAGCTGGGACTACAGGCACCTGCCACGTCGCCCAGCTAATTTTTTGTATTTTTAGTAGAGACAGGGTTTCACTGTGTTAGCCAGGATGGTCTTGATCTCCTGACCTCGTGATCCGCCCGCCTCGGCCTCCCAAAGTGCTGGGATTACAGGCGTGAGCCACCGTGCCCGGCTAATTTTGTATTTTTAGTAGAGATGGGGTTTCACAATCTTGGCCAGGCTGGTCTTGAGCTCCTGACCTCGTGATCCTGGCTAATTTTGTATTTTTTAGTAGAGATGGGGTTTCTCCATGTTGGTCAGGCTGATTGGTCTCGAACTTAACTAATTTTTCATTCATTGTATTGATTTGTCTGTTAAGTCCAGGCATTTCCAACTAAAATGTTCAAATTTACATTGGGTCATAAGCATGACTTAACTTTTATTATTTTCTTAAACATATATTATCTGCATTCCTCAGAGCAACATTTTAAGACAAGTATTATTATTTCTTTTTCTTTTCTTTTTTTTTTTTGAGATAGAATCTCGCTCTGTTGCCCAGGCTGGAGTACAGTGGTGCGATCTCAGCTCACTGCAACCTTCACCTCATGGGTTCAAGTGATTCTCCTGCCTCAGCCTCCCAAGTAGCTGGGATTACAGATGCCTGCCACTACACCTAATTTTTGTATTTATAGTAGAGACAGGGTTTCGCCATGTTGGCCAGGCTGGTCTCGAACTCCTGACCTCAGGTGATCTACCTACTTCAGCCTCTGAAAGTGCTGGGACTATAGGCGTGAGCCACTATGCCCGGCCAAGTATTATTATTTCTATTTTATAGATAAGAAAACTAACCCTTGGAACTAGGTCTCAGATCTGTTTGCTTATTAACTGGATTCTTTATAGCAAATGGTGCTGTATCTTCCCCTATTCTAATAATATGTCAGTCAAGTCAACAGGCCAAACGTAATTTCACAAAATGAGAGACATTTAATACAGAAGGATTAGAATAATTTTATTAAGAAGATAAAATATTGGCTGGGCGCAGTGGCTCACACCTGTAATCCCAGCACTTTGGGAGGCCGAGGCAGGTGGATCACCTGAGGTCAAGAGTTTGAGACCAGCCTGATTAACACGCAGAAACCCGGTCTCTACTAAAAAATAAATAAATAAATAAATAAAAAATTAGCTGGGCTTGGTGGTGCATGCCTGTGATCCCAGCTACTCAGGAGGCTGAGGCAGAAGAATCGCTTGAACCCGGGAGGCAGAGGTTGCGGTGAGCCAAGATCGTGCCATTGCTCTCCAGCCTGGGCAACAAGACCAAAACTCTCTCTCAAAAAAAAAAAAAAAAAAAAAAAAAAAAAAAAAAAAAAAAAAAAAGGTAAAATATTCATTATTTGATAAATCCATATAATTCAACATCTCAACACCAAGTGACACAGATGGACCTGTGAAAGGATATGAAACCATGTTTTTAGGAAACTGTAGAGCTGAGACCGATAGGAGCACAGAACACTCCGGGGCTTCACCATACGCCCAACAGAACAAAGAACTCTTAAACTTAAGAGGGGATAGTCTACTTTGTGAGATAGTAAGATTCCTGTCAGGCCGGGCGCGGTGGCTCACGCTTGTAATTCCAGCACTTTGGGAGGCCGAGGCGGGCGGATCATGAGGTCAGGAGATCGAGACCACGGTGAAACCCCGTCTCTACTAAAAATACAAAAAAATTAGCCGGGCGTGGTGGTGGGCGCCTGTAGTCCCAGCTACTCGGAGAGGCTGAGGCAGGAGAATGGCGTGAACCCAGGAGGCAGAGCTTGCAGTGAGCCGAGATTGCGCCACTGCACTCCAGCCTGGGCAACAGAGCGAGACTCTGTCTCAAAAAAAAAAGATTCCTGTCATTAAAAGTATTCAAATCCAGGTCTCAGGTAGGCAATAATGTAAAAACTGTTATGGGTATGCGTAAATCTAACAAGGTGGATTGTACAGTACCAGTAAAAACAGTTAAAACAATATAAAGAATTTTATACTTTTGTACCTGAACTTCACCAAGGTGATCCAGCTGCTCTTGCATCTGGTTCCTGGTAACAGTTACATCGTATTCTAACTTATCATATTCTCTCCATGCTCGTTCCAATTCCTAAAACCAAAAAGTGTTAATTACTTTATGGGGAAAATGTGCTTTTATGGTGTTATCACTCCAATTGTAACTTTCTAGATTTTAGAAAGTCGTATAGTTTATAGTTACCAAAACAGGAATTTTTATAACCATCTTTGTCCCTTTTTAAAACTCAGTTCAACAAAAATGCACTAAGCAACCTAAGTATTACTGTGCTGCGGTTTATTTCCTAAAATGTAGAAGAGGCATAAATAAAGCATTTTCTTATCTGTCTTCATTAAAAGTTCTCCATGAATGAAAATGCTTTGTATTTTAGCATATTGGAATTTCAATAACACCAGAGGCTTGACAAGACTTTACTTACAATAAGCTTATAGTAATACAATAAAACAAATGAATTTAGCTAGCTATGTAAACAATTCAGTGAATTCTGTTTGTGAAGACTCAATATAGACACTATTATCCATCTGTACTTTTCTCCTTTGGAAAAAAAATCACCCCCAAACCAGTAATATCACAGAGAAGATTTTGATGTTTGGTCTTTAACAGCTTGTCATTTGTTGAATATAGAATAATTCTAGAGGTGCTTAAAAATACATCATCTGCCAGACTCAGTGGCTCACATCTGTAATCTCAGCACTTTGGGAGGCTGACAGGGGCAGATCACTTGAGCTCAGCAGTTTGAGACCACCCTGGCCAAAATGGTGAAACCCTGTCTCTAATGAAAACACAAAAATTAGCTGGGCCCGATGACTTGTGCCTGTGGTCCTAGCTACTTGGGAGCCTGAGGAGGGAGAATCGCTTGAACCTAGGAGGCAGAGGTTGCAGTGAGCCGAGATTGTGCCTCAGGGGGCTGAGGCAGGCAGATCATGAGGTCAGGAGTTTGAAACTACCTGACCAACATAACAAAACCCTGTCTCTATTAAAAATACAGAGAAAAAAAAAAACAAAAAAAACCCAGGCGCAGTGGCGGGCGCCTGTAATCCCAGCTGCTTGGGAGGCTGACGCAGGAGAATCGCTTGAACCTGGGAGGCGGAGGTTGCAGTGAGCCGAGATTGCGCCATTGCACTTCACCCTGGGTGCCACTGTGAGACTCCGACTCAAAAAAAAAAAAACTAAATAAAGTAAAAGAAAAAAATAAAGAGCTACCTTATTTTGTATATTCTGTAACTTAACTTAAAATAACTTTAGAAAATTTAGGTGATTGGCTGGGTGTGGTGGTTCTCGCCTGTAATCCTAGCACTTTGGGAGGCTGAGGCAGGTGGATCACTTGAGCCCAGGAGCTCGAGACCAGCCTGGGCAACATAGAGAGACCCCATCTCTACGAAAAAATACAAAAATTATCCAGGTGTGGTGGCGCTTGCCTGTGGTCCCAGCTACTTGGGGCAGGGCTGAGGTGGGAGGATCGCTTGCGCCCAGAGGCAGAGGTTGCAGTGAGCCAAAATTGTGCCACTGCACTCCAGTGTGGGTGACAGATGAAGATCATGTCTCCAAAAAGAAAAAAAAAAAAAAAAATTGAAGCTATCTTGCCAGTCTTTTTTTTTTTTTTAAGTAAAAAAAAATCTTAGGTGAAGAAAAATTATTCAAAATGTACTGGGAAAACAGATGTGTGCCATCACCCCTATGCCTGGCTAATATGTTTTGTGTGTGTGTGTGTGTGTGTGTGTGTGTATATATATATATTTTTTTTTTTTGGTAGAGACAGGATTTTGCCATGTTGCCCAGGTTGGTCTCTAACTGCTGATCGCAAAGTGATTCCACCAGCCTTGGCCTCTCAAAGTGCTGAGATTACAGGTGTGAGCCACCACACCTGGTCAGCAAATTCTTTTTACATGAATAAATATGAAAATTAATTTCCTTTAACAAAAATTAATTCTAGCCATGGTTTAATTTGTGTGCACCACAAAAACTGCAAATTTAAATAGTGAGTCTTTGATGGCTTTAGGGAGGGTAAATGAAGACAACAGATCCAATGACAGCCCAGTGGCTAAGAGGGTATTACAGGCTAACACCTAAGCTCCCTTGTAGAAACGCCAGGGTTCAGGGTAGGCTTAACTGCACTGCAGAGGCATTTAAGTATAAGAACATTTCAGGATGGTAGGAATCCTTCTCTTTCTTAAAGAAACATTAAAAATACAGATTGGGAGCTAGACATTCCTTTATCAATATTTTGGAAGTGAAGAGGCACAGTATACTTTCAATTTTCCTAACGTGGAGAGTCCTGCCACTGAACTGGCCCAAGTCCTGTAATCCCGCTAGGCCTACCTGTTTCTGTCTTTACCTCAGCTCCTCAAACATGATTACCAGATGGGTAGGAACACAAGACAACAGAGGACAGCGAGGAAAGGGCAGCAATGGCACAACACATTTCCTCCCAACATCTGGCTGGGTATTTCATTAAAGAATCTACTAGATTATATGAGTACCATGCTAATAATCTTTAAATATGACCTTACTTATTTGTGGTCAAGAAGCTAATATAGCAAGATAATTTAAAAGGGCTAATACTTTTCAAATATACAATTACCTTAAAATCTCAAGTACTTGCCACAAAATAGTGCTTTCAATAAAAAGTAGAGAATGACAAGCTATACAGTTAAGAGAATAAATGAAGGCCAGGTGCAGTGGCTCACGCCTGTAATCTCAGCACTCTGGGAGGCTGAGGCAGGGGGATCACGAGGTCAGGAGTTTAAGACCAGCCTGGTCAACATAGTGAAACCCTATCTCTACTAAAAATACAAAAAAATTATCTGGGCATGGTGGTGGGTGCCTGTAGTCCCAGCTACTTGGGAGGCTGAGGCAGGGGAATCACTTGAACCTGGGAGGTGGAGGTTGCAGTGAGCTGAGATGGTGTCACTGCACTCCAGCTCGGGTGACAGTGCGAGACTCCGTCTCAAAAAAAAAAAAAAAAAAAAAAAAGAGAATGAATGAACTCTTTTTTGAGATAGAGTCTCGTGCTATCACCTAGGCTGGAGTGCAGTGGCACGATCTCAGCTCACTGCAACCTCTGCCTCCTGGGTTAAAGTGATTCTTCTGCATCGACCTCCAGAGTAGCTGGGATACTTGGGACTACAGGTGCGCACCACCACACCTGGATAATTTTTTTTTATTTTTAGTAGAGACATGGTTTCACCGTGTTAGCCAGGATGGTCTCAATCTCCTGACCTCATGATCCGCCCGCCTCAGCCTCCCAAAGTGCTAGGATTACAGCCATGAGCCACCTGTGGCCAGCCTTCTTTTTTTTGAGATGGAGTTTCACTCTTGTTGCCCAGGCTGGAGTGTAATGGTGTGATCTCGGCTCACCGCAACCTCTGCCTCCAGGGTTCAAGCGATTCTCCTGCCTCAGGCTCCCGAGTAGATGGGATTACAGGCATGCGCCACCATATCCGGCTAATTTTTGTATTTTTAGTAGAGACGGGGTTTCTCCATGTTGGTCAGGCTGGTCTTGAACTCCTGACCTCAAGTGATCTGCCCGCCTCGGCCTCCCAAAGTGCTGGGATTACAGGCCTGAGCCACCGTGCCCGGCCTGAATGAATTCTTTCAATCTGGAACTATATGGATGAACCTCGTAAGTTAAAGGAAGCCAGGCAAAGAGTATATAGTTACACTTCACATAAAGTTCAAGCCTGAGTGCAGTGGCTCATGCCTGTAATCCCAGCAGTTTAGGAGGCTGAGATGGATGGATCGCTTGAGCCAAGGAATCTGAGACCAGCCTAGGCAACATGGTGAAATCCCATCTCTGCAAAGTATACAGAAATTAGGTATGGTGGCGCATGTCTGTAGTCCCAGCTACTTGGGAGGCTGAGGTGAGAGGATCGCTTGAGCGAGGTGGAGGTTGCAGTGAGCCTAGACTGTGCCATTGTACTCCAGCCTGCGTAAGAGACTTTGTCTCTGAAAAACAAGTTCAAAAATAGGCAAAACTCATCTATAGTTTAAATGTCAGGTGCTAGGCTATAGCTACTCAGGAGACTGGGCAGGGGGAGGATCACTTGAGGCTAAGTGTTGGAGGCTGTGGTGTGCTACGACTGCACCTGTGAATAGCCACTGCACTCCCATCTGGGCAATGTAGCAATACCCTGTCTCTAAAACAATTTAAAAAAATTAAAGGAAAAGAAAGAAGAAAAGAAAAAAGTCTGGTAGTGTTCCTTTTGGGAGAGGAGCCTCTGGCATGCTAGCAAAATTCAATGTCTCGATATAGATATTGGCTAAACTACTAAACTGTGTGCTTTCCTGAGAACATGTTATATTCCAAGAAAAGAAAAAAATAGTGTACGTGTTGGGCAGGAGGAGGGACTGCTGCAGAGTCTTCTAGAGATAGGGTTTTGCTCTGCTGCCCAGGCTAGAGTGCAGTGGCATGATCATAATTCACTGCAGCCTTGAACTCCTGGGCTCAAGCGATCCTCCTGCCTCAGTGTCCCAAGTAGCTAGGACTACAGGTTTGCACCACCATGCCCAGATAATTTTTTAATTTGGGGTTTCACCATGTTGCTCAGGCTGGTCTTGAACTCCTGGGCTCAAGCAGTCTTTCCAAAGAACTGGGATTACAGGTGTGAGCCTCTGTGCCAGGCCAGACTTTTTTCTTACTCTGTCACCTGGGCTGGAGTGCAGTGGTGTGATCTCAGCTCACTGCAGCCTCAACTCCCCAGGCTCAAGCAATCCTCCCACCTTGGTCTCCTGAGTAGTACAGGTGCACATCACCATGCTGGGCTATTGTTTTTTAATCTTTTGTAAACTTGAGGTCTCACTATGTTGTCCAGGCTGGTCTTGAACTCCTAGGCTAAAGCAATTCTCCTGCCTCAGCCTCTCAAAGTGCTGGGATTACATGTAGGAGCCAGCAGGCCTGGCCAAGATTTATAAAAAAAAAATTGTCTAAGTTTAGGGTATGGAACAAGTAAATTTTAATAGTGCTTACTTCTATATAGTCTGTACTGAGACAAGACTTGGCCATTGTGTAGGGGAGAAAATGAAGTAGGTCTAAATACTTAAATGTAATGAAATTCCAGATTTCCAAAAAAATCAGTTAAAGATTTTAATATTTAGCTAGACAGCTATACAGCAGATATATACTATGTCCTTTATTACGAAAGGATTAATGGCCAGGCATGGTGGCTTATGCCTGTAATTCCAGCAGTTTGGGAGGCTGAGGTGGGAGAATCTCCTGCGCTCAGGAATTCAAGACCAGCCTGGGCAACATAGGGAGATCTTATCTCTACAAAAAAATTCTATTAGGCCGGGCGCGGTGGCTCACGCTTGTAATCCCAGCACTTTGGGAGGCCGAGGCGGGCGGATCACGAGGTCAGGGGATCGAGACCACAGTGAAACCCCGCCTCTACTAAAAATACACAAAAATTAGTCGGGCGTGGTGGCGGGCACCTGTAGTCCCAGCTACTCGGAGAGGCTGAGGCAGGAGAATGGCGTGAACCCGGGGGGTGGAGCTTGCAGTGAGCCGAGATTGTGCCACTGCACTCCAGCCTGGGCGACAGAGCCAGGCTCCGACTCAAAAAAAAAAAAAAAAAAAAAAAATTCTATTAAAAAAAAAAATCGGCCGGGCGCGGTGGCTCACGCTTGTAATCCCAGCACTTTGGGAGGCCGAGGCGGGCGGATCACGAGGTCAGGAGATCGAGACCACGGTGAAACCCCGTCTCTACTAAAAAATACAAAAAATTAGCCGGGCGCGGTGGCGGGCGCCTGTAGTCCCAGCTACTCGGAGGCTGAGGCAGGAGAATGGCGTGAACCCGGGAGGCGGAGCTTGCAGTGAGCCGAGATTGCGCCACTGCACTCCAGCCCGGGCGACAGAGCGAGACTCTGTCTCAAACAAAAAAAAAAAAAAAAAAAAAAAAAAATCAAAACTAATGATGCATTTCCAAGTTTTTAACTAAGGAAAACTTTCCTTTTCTTATCTAAAATCAATGGCAATTTACAACAAAATCTACTCAAGGGAATGGTTACACAATACACTAGACACAAATCTCAAATTCTTTCCTCTGTATTTTACTGTCACATTGCCTCTTTTTTTAATTATCAAGTAAATATTGTAAGACTATAGGTGGCTATAGTAAAAAAAAGTAAATAATTGCTATTATTCTTAGAGCTAATAAACTGTTTTACTTCTGGTTTGCTTCTCAATTATGGTTTCTAAGTTTTAATTTAAGAAATGTCAATTCATTTTTCTGCTTTTCATTAAAAAATAAAACCTGTAACTTTGGAAAAGTATTGACATAGGTTTTTAATATCAAAATGAGGGAGAGGCAATAGATGTAGCGTAATTATTCATTAACTTCCTAATTTAAACTCAAACATCTCTTTCCAACTTTAATTAATATTACAAATTAATGCCCACCACTATATCTTGGAAAATTAAAGCCTTATGATATTTAAATTAATTTTACTGGTATATTTCGAGGATCAGGCAAAAAAATTAAAATGTTAATTTTTTGGTCACTAATACCCCACCATAACAGTCCTGCCAACTGTATTAGAAGCAGTTGATTTTTCAGGTCAATCAAAAGAAAGTTATGTCTGATTTATTCATTTTTTTCATTTTACCTTCAGGATGTAGAGATTTCCCGGCTCACATTTGAAGAACATGCTTAATTATTTGAGGAGTTTTTTAAAAAATAATTTTTTTTTAATGAATTTATACTTGTCATGTAACTGCTTCTCAAATAAAATCACTACTTATTAAGCACATGGCATGCCTCTTATTATACTATCTAATGACTACACTGGCTTTTTTTAACCTAAAAAGATGTTTACGTTTTTTTATTATTTTTTCACTTAGCCTTGACTTGAAACACACTAAAAAGATGTTTAAAAGGGCACCAACTCAAACTATAAAGTGAGGCTCAACTATCAGCCACAATTATAAAGCTATCCATATTTTAAATTTCTAGTTTATGACCACAATTGTAGTTATTCTATGTTTTAGCTATTTGTAATCTTTAACTCTCGTGTTTAGTTTCTTCTCTAATGTTTTCTATGAAACAAAACTTGCTTTTTATTGTTAAAAATTCTAGATATAATAAAAATAGAAAGGCTAGCACACAGGGGAAGATTTAAATAAATAACTATTACTGGCTGGGCGCGGTGGCTCACGCTTGTAATCCCAGCACTTTGGGAGGCTGAGGCGGGCGGATCACGAGGTCAGGAGATCGAGACCACGGTGAAACCCCGTCTCTACTAAAAATACAAAAAATTAGCCGGGCGTGGTGGCGGGCGCCTGTAGTCCCAGCTACTCGGAGAGGCTGAGGCAGGAGAATGGCGTGAACCCGGGAGGCGGAGCTTGCAGTGAGCCGAGATTGCGCCACTGCACTCCAGCTTGGGCAACAGAGCGAGACTCCGTCTCAAAAAAAAAAAAAATAAAATAAAATAAATAAATAAATAAATAACTATTACTGTGCCACACTTCTGTTGGCTTTTTTGTGGATTTTCTTCTGTTTTGTTTTTTGAGACGGGGTGTCACTTTGTTGTCCGGGACCTCTCTGGGCTCAGGTCACCCTGCTGCCTCAGCCTCCGGAGTAGTTGGCACTCCAGGCACACGCCACTGTGCTCGGCTAGTTTTTTTCTTTTTTTTTTTTTTTTGTAGAGATGGAGTTTCACCATATTGCTTAGGATGGTCCCAAACTCCTGGGCTCAAGTAATCTGCCTACCTCAGCCTCCCAAAGTGCTAGGGTTACAAGCGTGAGCCACCACACCAGCCTGGGGGAAACCAAAAGTTGGTTCTCTGAAAACAAAAACAAGATTGACAGACTGTTAGCTAGAATAATAAAGAAAAAAAGAAGATCCAAATAAGCACAATGAGAAGCAACAAAGGTGACATTACAATGGATCCCACAGACATACAAAGGATTCTTAGAGACGATTACGAACACCACTATGCACACAAACTAGAAAATCTAGACGAAACAGATAAATTCCTGGAAATATACAATCTCCCAAGATTGAATCAGGAAGAAACTGAAACACTTAACAGACCAATATTGAGTTCTGAAATTGAATCTGTAATAAAAAACCTGCCAAACAAAAAAAGGCACGGACCAGATGGATTCACAGCCAATTTCTACCAGATGTACAAAGAGCTGGTATTAAGTCTACTGAAACTATTCCAAAAAAATAAGAAGGAAGGTCTCTTCTTTAACTCATTCTATGAAGCCAACATCACTCTGATACCAAAACTTGGTAAAGACACAAAGGAGAAAGAAAACAAAGGCCGATATCCCTGATGAACATAGATGCAAAAATCCTCAATAAGATACCAGCAAGCCAAATTCAGCGGCATATCAAAAAGTGAATTCACCATGATAAAGTAGGCTTCATTTCTAAGATGCAAGATTGGTTCAACATATGCAAATCATAAATATGAGTCAACAAGTAAACAGAATAAAAAACAAAAAACATATGATCATCTCAGTAGACATGGAAAAGGATTTTGATAAAACCCAGCATCTCTTCACGATAAAAACCCTTAAGAAATAAATCCATATTGAAGGAATATGCCCTAAAATAAAATAGTAAAGGCCATCTATGACAAATACACAGCCAACATCACACTGAGATGGACAAAAACTGGAAGCATTTCTCTTGAGAACTGGAAAAAGACAAGGATGCCCACTCTCACCACTCCTACTCAACATAGTTCTGGAAGTCCTAGTCAGAGCAATCAGGCAAGAGGAAGAAATAAAATGCATCCAAATAGGAAAAGAAGTCAAATTACCTCTCTTCACGGACAATGTGATCTACACCTAGAAAACCCTAAAGACCCTATCAAAAGGCTCCTACAACTGATAAATGACTTCAGGAAAGTTTCAGGACACAAAATCAACGTATAAAAACCACTGGCATTTCTATACACCAATAACGTTCAAGCTGAGAGCCAAATCAAGAATGCAATCCCATTTGTAATACACACACACACACACACACACACACACACACTCCTAGGAATGCATCTAACCAAGTAGGTGAAAGATGTCTATAAGAAGAACTACAAAACACTGTTGAAAGAAATCATAGATGATGCAAACCAATGGAAAAACATTCCATGCTCACGGATTAGAAGAATCAATATTGTTAAAATGGTCATATTGCCCAAAGCAATCTACAGATTCAATGTCATTCCTATCAAACTACCATCATTTTTCACAGAACTAGAAAAAAATTCTTAAATTCATATCGAACCAAGAGTCCAAACAGATAAAGCAATCCTAAACGAAAACAAAGCCAGAGGCATTAAACTACCTGACTTCAAACTATATTATAAGGCTACAGACTAAAACTTCATGGTACTGGTACAAAAACAGACGCAGACCAAGGGAACAGAATATAAAATCCAGAAGTTAAGCCACACACCTATGGCCATCTGATATTTGATCAAATTGACAAAAATAAGCAATGGGGAAATAGCTTCTTATTCAATAAATGGTGCTGGAATAGCTGGCTAGCCATATGCAGAAGAATGAAACTGACCCGTTACTTTCACCGTATACAAAAATTAACTCAAGATGGATTAAAGATTTAAGTGTCAGGCCTCAAACTATAAGAATCCTTTAGCCAGGCATGGTGGCTCACACCTATAATCCCAGTACTATGGGAGGCCGAAGTGGGCAGATCACATGAGGCTTGGAGTTCGAGACCAGCCTGGCCAACATGGTGAAACCCTGTCTCTACCGAAAATACAAAAAGTAGCCAGGCTTGGTAGTGGGCATTTATAATCCCAGCTACTTGGGAGGCTGAGGCATGAGAATTGCTTGAACTTGGGAGGTGGAGGTTGCAGTGAGCAAAGATTGTGCCACTGCACTCTAGCCTGGGCAACAGAGTGAGTCTCTGACTCAAAAAAAAACAAAAAACAAAAAACAAAAAAAAAGAAAAAAGAAAAAAGTAATAGCAACAAAAACAAAAATTGACAAGTGGGAGCTAATTAAAGAGCTTCTGTAAAGCAAAAGAAACTATCAATGGAGTAAACAGCATACAGAATGAGAGAAAATACTCGCAAATTATGCATCCGACAAAGATTGAATATCCAGAATCTATAAGGAGCTTAAGCAATTGAACAAGGAAAAAACAAAACAACCCTTTTAAAAAATGGGCAAAAGACATGAACAGACACTTAAAGGAAGACATACAAGTGGATAATAAGCATATAAAAAATGCTCCATATCACTAATCATCAGAGAAATACAAATTAAAATCACAATGAGATACCACCTCACATTCATCAGAATGGCTACTATTAAAATGTAAAAAAAAAAACCAAACAGATGCTGGCAAGACTGCAGAGAAAAGGAAATGCTTATACACAGTGAGTGGAGATATAAATTAGTTTGGCCACTATGGACAGCAGTTTGGAGATTTCTCAAAGAACTCAAATCAGAACTACCATTTGACCCAGCAATTGCATTGACTGTTATATATCCAAAAGTATATCCAAAAGAAAGCAAATCTTTCTACCAAACATACACATGCACTTGCATGTTCACCACAGAACTATTTACAATAGCAAAGACATGGAACCAACCTAGATGCCCATCAATGGTGGACTGGATAAAGAAAATGTGGTACATGTATACCATGGTACTACACAACCATAACAAAGAATGAAATCACGTCCTTTGCACCATCATGGATGCAGCCAGAGGCCATTATCCTAAGTAAATTAATGCAGGAAAAGAAAACCAAATACCATATATTCTCACTTACAGGTAGAAGCTAAACACTGGTACTCATGGACATAAAGATGGTAACAGTGAAACTAGGGACTACTGAGGGTGGGGAAAGAATGGGGTATAAAGGTTGAAATCGGGTACTATGCTAGGTACCTGGGTGATGGGCTCATTCATACTCCAAACCTCAGCATCACACAACAGACAAAGTTAACAAACCTACACATGTACCCCCAAACCTAAAATAAAATAAAAATAAATAAAAAGTATAGGGAACACTGCTTTACGTGTTTCCCTTGTGCTAATCCTAGTTTTGTGTACTTTTGTGGCCTACCAGGTGAGGAGAAGATGTTTTCAGAACCACAGCTTTGATCTACAAAGGTGCTAATGTTATACCCCTTATGCTTGGGGCTTAGATTTGAACTAGTACTATGAATTGACTGAAAGATTCAGTGAAATCCTTTGAGATTCTGCCAGCAAAAATGTAATTCAAATTTAAATCTAATCAAGATTCACTGAGTGCCAACCATATGCCCAGTATGATGTTATGCACATGCTAACATTTGCAGCCTTAAGCTACAAATATAAATAAGTTTACATAAAGGCACAAATAACATAGTTTGTATTCTATGCAATAAGACTTGTCTTAGAAGAATATATTCTGAGGGTTTGTCATAACCACTGATTATTGTTGAAGGCAAGGAAAAAGAAACCAGGAAAGTGATTACATAAGATAAAAACCAGAAAAAGGGATACTCAAACAAGATCAAATTTTATTTTATTCTATTTCATTTATTTTATTTTATTTTTTTGAGACGGAGTTTCACTCTTGTTGCCCAGGCCAGAGTGCAATGGCACGATCTCGGCTCACTGCAACCTCAGCCTCCCGGGTTCAGGCGATTCTCCTGCCTCAGCCTCCTGAGTAGCTGGGATTACAGACATGAGTCACCATGCCTGGCTAATTTTGTATTTTTAGTAGAGGTGGGGTTTCTCCATGTTGGTCAGGCTGGTTTGAACTCTTGGCCTCAGGTGATCTGCCCGCCTAGGCCTCCCAAAGTGCTAGGATTACAGGCTTGAGCCACTGCACCTGCCTCGCCTATTTTCTATTTATTATTACCATTTTTTTTTTTTTTTTTTTGAGACGGAGTCTCGCTCTGTCGCCCAGGCTGGAGCGCAATGGCACAATCTCGGCTCACTGCAACCACCGCCTCCCGGGTTCAAGCAATTCTCCTGCCTCAGCCTCCCGAGTAGCTGGGATAACAGGCGTCTGCCACCATGCCTGGCTAATTTTTGTATTTTTATTAGAGGCGGGGTTTCAATGTGTCAGCCAGGCTGGTCTCGAACTCCTGACCTTGTGATCTACCCGCCTCGGCCTCCCAAAGTGCTGGGACTACAGGCGTGAGCCACCATGCCTGGCCTTCTATTATTAATGATTTTGTTTTAGAGACAGTGTATCACTCTATCACCCGGGCTGGAATGCAGTGGCACAATCACGCAGCCTTGACCTCCTGGGCTCAGAGATCCTCCCACCTCAGTCTCCTAAGTAGCTAGGATCACAGGTGTACACCACCATGCCCAGCTACTTTTTTGTTTCTTGTAGAGATAGGGTCTCCCTAAATTGCCCAGTTTGGTCTCAAACTCCTGGGCCCAAGCAATCCTCCTGCCTCAGCCTTCCAAAGTACAGAGATTACAGGCGGCAGCCAGCACTCCTGGCAAAATTCATTTCTATTAACATATTTTTAACAAATTTCCCATCTGGGCTAAAGTTAACCTTGAGATGGAGCAAATTCTAAGCCTACTGATGAGATTTATTAATCCCAGTTGATAAGGAAAGGGATTCCCTAAAATTCGAATTTCAAGAGCAGACACCAAATCATTAAATAGTTTGCAACTAAATGTCTGTAGAGCCTACCATTTTGATTTGACCCAAGTTGTCACAGAGACCCTGAGCTTCTCATTAGCTTGGCATTGACAGTTTAACCCCATTTTCCCTTTCTAAGCTCACATTTTCTATCCTCTCACAGGAATCCTCTATCCCAGTCAGGCAGTTAGTTCTATTTCCTCCTTTTCCAAACATGTCTCCTATGTTCTCATCTTTGCCGTGGCTTAAGGTGTTTTGTATTATTTGAATAAACCACTCTTCACTTCTCTTCTCGTTGTATCCAAATCCTACCTATCCTTGATTAGCTCAGTATTACTTCCTTGTAGACAGTATTTCAGGTGCTTATATTTTCTTTATGACTATATTACAGAAATCCATGTAGATCTAAGTCTTCAGAACTGTGGTAAGAAGATCTGGATTTGAGTTTTAGGTATATTGTTTATTAGCTTTGTAACCTTGGGTAAGTCATTCAGCTCAATCATTCATCCAATGTGAATGACACATAGTTTCTTATTTCAAGATACTCACAATGGAAAGGATATTAAATTTTAAAAAAGTCTATAAACATGACAATATAATTAAGACTCAAATGAGACAACAGAAATAACAGTATTTTAAAAATGGAAATAGAAATATAAGGTATTTAAGAATTCCTCAAACTAAGTTTTCAATGATTTCAAAATCATGGTATATTCCTTTAAAAATAGCTCACGTTTGGAATTCAGGGTTCAGAATAGAAGCCAAGTTGAGATTCTGGGATCTTGCCAGCCTGGAAAGACTCCTCTAAATTAAGCTGTACTATCTGTGGCCCTTCTTAAAAGATAGCTGCTCCCTAGCCCATTGAAGGTACAGACAAGGGTTTGGGAGCAGTTTTATATAACATGGCAGTTTTTCCTAAGATTTCTCTTTCAAAAGAGCTGCTTGGACTGGTGCTGTTACTATGTTTACAGAGATGACCACATCATAGGATCTAAAGCCAGCTGTTTAAACTCATAAAACACTCAATTTATAAGCTGCAAGTTAAGACTTTTAGATTTGTTAATTCCAAGAGACTCATAGTCATAGTTATATGGCTATGAGTTACAAGGTTCTGTTATGTATATTTCTTTTTTTTTTTTGAAATAAGAGTCTCACTCTGTTGTCCAGGCTGGAGTGCAGTGGCATGATCTTGGCTCACTGCAACCTCTGCCTCCTGGGTTCAAGCAATTCTTGTGCCTCAGCCTCCCAAGTAGCTAGGATTACAGGCACCTGCCACCATGCCCAGCTAATTTTTGCATTTTGGTAGAGACGAGGTTTCACCATGTTGGCCAGGCTAGTCTAGAACTCCTGACCTCAAGTGATCCACCTGCCTCGGCCTCCCAAAGTCCTGGGATTACAGGTGTAAGCCACCGCACCCAGCCTTGCTATTTATATTTCTATTGATTGATTGATTGAGACAGAGTTTCAGTCTTGTTGCCCAGGCTGGGGTGTGTAATGGCGCGATCTCAGCTCACTGCAACCTCTGCCTCCCGGGCTCAGATGATTCTCCTGCCTCATTACAGGTGCGTGCCACCACACCTGGCTAATTTTATATTTTTAGTAGAGATGGGGTTTCACCATGTTGGTCAGGCTAGTCTTGAACTCCTGACTTCAGGTGATCCACCCACCTTGGCCTCCCAAAGTGCTAGGATTACAGGAGGGAGCCACCGCGTCCAGACTACTTATTTTCTTAATGCAATAAACAGGAGTACCTATCTGCCCTGTAAAACACTCATTTCACAAAGGACAAAATGTTTGGCTGGGTGTGGTGGCTTACACCTGTAATCACAGCACTTTGGGAGGCCAAGCCAGGAGAATCACTTGAGACCAGGAGTTTGAGACCAGCTTGGGCAACATAGTGAGGCCCCATTTCTATGAAAAAAAAAAAAAAAAAAAAAAAAAAAAAAAAAAAATCTAGCCAGGCGTAGTAGTGCCAGCCTGTAGTCCAGCTACTTGGGAGGCTGAAGCACTCACTTGAGTCCAACAGATTCAGGCTACAAGTGAGTTATAGTCAAACTACCATACTCCAGCCTGGGTGACAGAGTGAGACCTTGTCTCATAAGTAAATAAATAAATAACAGAATGCCCACTAATTAAATAATCTTTTAATTTTATGTTCCTAAACAGAAGCACACTAATAACAAATTAATATTTTTTGCTATAATAATAATGAAGAACCCTAAAGAGAGCCCAGTATTAATAAAAGAGAAGAAAATAGAACTACATATTTAAGCCACTTTTATTAGGGGAAAAAAAAATCTACTTACGGCAGTGGCTCGAGAAAGTTCTCGACACGTACTAAGCAGTCCATTTTGTAAATCATCCCTTTGTAACACCACTGTCTGAATGGCTGCTGGGTTATCTGCATGCATTTCTATCTCTTGGCTGGCTGATAGCAAAGCTTGTTCAAGCGTGTACTATTATAATAAAAAGAATTACACTTAATGTTCTGCATCATTGTATTAATTCTTTTTACTTATCAGTGTCCTGATAATAATCATATTAAGTAACATCAATTGTAGATAATAAACATAATTGTCCTACTTTCTCCTTGTGGAGTTGCTGAAGTTTCTCTTCCAGCGCATGCACCACTTTATCTTGTTCACATAATCGGCTTAACTTGGCCTAGGTTATAAGAGAAGATGTCTTGTTAGCAATTTTTTATTTTTTCTGTAATTGGAGGTAGGCAGTCATTATAAGACCAAAAATCTTTATTTCAATCAATAAAAGTTAAAATATAGCTTATAAAGATAGAATGCTTAAAAAATAGGCATGCAAGCATTTTGCCTCTACAATCTGCTAAATAGGTTAAGTGATATATGCAGTCCTTAATTAAAATGCTTACTGGATTCTATTGTTATATATTTAAAAAATCATGCTCTTAGATTCTTAGAAAATAATATAAACAATAGATCACTTCTAATTGAAATACAAATAAAAATATTATTAATGGAGAAAAATAACTTTCATCGGGTTTTAGTGTTTAAATTCTTAATATTACCCTAATTTCTTAATTATGAAAGTACAAGAAAGTATTCTAATAAAATTTCAGTAGTACAATAAACCAGTTTTAATGTTTCAAAATGAAAACACTGGACAAATTGGAAATATGTCCCCAACTTTATGGCATAATGACACATAAGCAAGAAATTTGAGACTTTACCTTCTTTGCCATTTATCTATTAAAATAACTATCTTATCTTTGTCAGACAACAAGACTCAGGCTACATAAAATGAAAGGTGTTAAAAAGAAAAAGTGGGGGGCTGGGCTCGGTGGCTCACCCCCGTAATCTCTGCACTTTGGGAGGCCAAGGTGGGTGGATGACCTGAGGTCAGGAGGTCGAGACCAGCCTGGCCAACATGGCAAAACCCTGTCTCTACTTAAAAAAAAAAAATACAAAAAGTTAGCTGGGCATGGTGGCGTGCTCCCATAATCCCAGCTATTTGGGTATCTGAGGCACAAGAATCACTTGAACCTGGGAGGAGGAGGTTGCAGTGAGCTGAGATCATGACACTACACTCCAACCTGGGTGACAGAGGCCCTGACTCAAAAAAAAAAGAAAAAAGAAAAGAGTATAACAAGGGAAGAATGTATGGCAAATCAGCAATCTAAAAGATTTAAAAGAAACTAAATTTAAAAAGTAGTGATAAAATTTCTAAAGGCCGAACTTTATCTGAAAAACATAGCAATTCTTTGTCTCCAGTCTCCAGTCTTCCATAACTTTTCTTTTTTTTTGAGGCAGGGTCTCACTCCATAACCCAGGCTAGAGTGCAGTGGCGTGATCCTGGCTCACTGCACTCTCCCTCCTGGGTTCAAGAGATTCTCATGCCTCAGCCTCCCGAGTAGCTGGGATTACAAGCATGTACCACCATGCCCAGCTAATTTTTGTATTTTTAGTAGAGACAGGGTCTTGCTATGTTGCCCAGGCTGGTCTCAAACTCCTGGCCTCAAGTGATCCGCCCGCCTCGGCTTACCAAAGTGCTGGGACTACAGGTGTGAGCCACCGTGTCCAGCCAATCTGTAACTTCTAAAAATCAGAAACAGTTTTTGCTTTCATTTAAGTGATGCTTAATATGTTGGACTGCTAACAATAGGGAGCAGTGGGACGTAGAGGGCAGGGAATAATAATTTAGAGCACACACATAAAATATGAATTTATCTGATGTCATTTTGGAGGACTTGGGAGAAAGAAGTTTTTTGGTCATGCTTATTTCCAGTGTTTTTGGCAGAGAATATGACAGAGTACTGACAATATATATCATACTAATACTTACATCAATATCTACTTCTTCAGGTCTGTATTTGTATAATGTGCCTCTACCTTCATCTTGTGACAGCTATAAGAAAAAAAAATCATATAGCAACTTAAAAAATCTTATTTAAAAATATATTTAGCCTATAATACATACTTTGGATTTATATTAAATATATATAACATAACAAAAATGGATTTTAATGATTCTTATTACTTTTAGAAGTTTAATTCAAACACTGATCAACAAAGTAGAAAAATACTTGACAGTGATATAATATGCAAGATACATACGAACAATGTATGTAACAAGCTTGTTAAACATAATAATATGCTGGTCAAACAAAACTAATATAGTATATTACATTATTTCTTTTAAAGACACACATTATTTTAATACAAAAATTGACAAATACAATCGTAGCAACTTTATCAAATCAAATACTTAAATTAAGCATAGTTCAACAGTCAAAACCATCCTTCACAGTATACACATAATCACACACTGTATATGTGTACACTCAAATGTCAACACATCTTAACAAAACCTGTAACATATTGTCTACATATATATAATATATAAACACACATACACAATATAGACTTATCTTGTTCTTCTGTCTTAAGAACTAAAAGATAATGAAGGAAAAGGATGGGTTTAATTGAAAAGAGGAAAACCATTCGAAACCTCATAAAACTGAAAGCCTATGTTGTAAACTATGGATAGTCAAATTTCATAAAAAGTTTATGTGTGTTAGTTGACTCCATTTATGTTACTATATTGTAAGGAATTATTCAGTGTACTTAAATATCCTTTCTTCAGCTTCTTCCCAGTATATTTTGGTTAAAAGATATTTTGGTTACTTCAGATTGTGCTTACCAAGATTTCAATAGCCATCCCAGTCAGTTATACCACAGATAACATCATAGCCTCTGCAGGCAATACTTCACTATTTTTCTTGTCTTTTGATTTTTTTTTTTTTTTTTGAGACGGAGTCCCGCTCTGTCTCCCAGGCTGGAGCGCAGTGGCGCGATCTCGGCTCACTGCAAGCTCCGCCTCCCGGGTTCACGCCATTCTCCTGCCTCAGCCTCTCGAGTAGCTGGGACTACAGGCGCCCGCCACCACGCCTGGCTAATTTCTTGTATTTTTAGTAGAGACGGGGTTTCATGGTGTTAGCCAGGATGGTCTCGATCTCCTGACCTCGTGATCCACCCACCTCGGCCTCCCAAAGTGCTGGGATTACAGGCGTGAGCCACCGTGCCTGGCCTGTCTTTTGATTTTTATATTGACTGTGAGAAAATAACAAAAACACAGTAGAAAAAATTTAAATGGGGCTCATTGCATGTTTACTAAATGGCACAATTTTTTCAAGGTGGGGTTAGAAGTAATGTGTCCCAATTATATTCCAGTTTAGAAAATTAAATTTCAGATATGCATAATACATAAGAATGTATAAATGACAATTCTATATGTTTTCTCTATGAAAGAAACTGCTTGACAGTTACAGCTTTAAAAGGAAGCATTATTTAAACAGGAGATAACTTTGAATTGATCTAGAAATGTGGCAATCAGGAGAAGGTTAAAAATATAAGCATTCCAAACATACAATAAATCCTGGATTTATATTTCATTTCAAGACATGACTTTCACATACCTCATGCAAATGAATCTGTGACTATTTAAGGGTATGCACAGTGATTGTTAAACCACAAAACTTTCATAGAAATGAATATTACATGAAAAATGAATTTAATGACAAAAGTTAGAATACTCTTACACTATTCAAAATAAGTATCCTCAGGTGTGTCCTGAGAAGTGTCAACTGTCATTGTAAATTAAAGCACCTAGATCCAAGAAAGTAATTTATATTCCTATCTGGAAAAAAAGTAATATAAAGTAAGTTTTAAATAGGTAGATCTATGATAAAAAATGTAAGACAATGCCAAAATTCCATTTTCATATTTATCACAAATTAAAGAAAGGTCATAAGCTACTAAGGTGTTCAAATATAGTTTGCTTAATATTTATTTATTTATTTTTTTTGAGATGGAGTCTTGCTATTGCTCAGCCTGGAGTGCAGTGGTGCGATCTCGGCTCATTGCAAACTCTGCCTCCAGGGTTCAAGTGCTTCTTCTGCCTCAGCCTCCAGAGTAGCTGGGATTATATGTGCACCACCATGCCCGGCTAATTTTTGTATTTTTAGTAGAGACGGGGTTTCACCATGTTGGCCAGGCTGGTCTTGAACTCCTGACCTCAAGTGATCCTCCCATCTTGGCCTCCCAAAGTGCTGGGATTATAGGTGTGAGCAACCACGCCCGGGCGTTGTTTGCTTAATATTTAAAGTTAAATGCAAAACAGCTTTACTAGACTACAGAATCTGAATATAACTAGTGGACAGTGTTTCACCTAGATTAAAATAGCAAATGTACCCTATATCTCAGAGTCAACAGAAAAAAACATTAGTATATTAAAGTGAAAACTTAGTAATTTATAGTAAATCTCTAGGATATTGATATACTATTTTTATTTGGGGAATCTTATTGCAGATTTATTTTTACATCAGTTAGCATATCATGATAGAGAAAAATGTCTACTGTAGTTACAACTTTAGAGTGATATATCCTTTATAGCCATATACATATATTATACATATCAATCAGATTTTTGTGGTATTTCTACTTTTAGTACCACTGAAATTTTTCTTTAAATCTTTTATTAAGTTATTCAATAAAGATATTCATTAGACATCAACTAACCAAATCCTTAAACCTCTCCCCACACATTGCTTTTACGACAGAAGAAAAGCATAAGAAAACAAAATTTTTCCTTAAACAAACAAAACATGCCTTCATAGAATTGACAAGGTTGCTATTTCGTCCTCAATATGAAAATCCTGACCCCTCATCCCAACCTCCGGCCTTACCCCCCCCCCCAAAAAAAAGTAAATTTCATGAGCATTCTGGTTAATTCAAGTTTTGCATATTTAAGTTCATGGTAACACTGTTTATCATTTTTTTCAAATACACCTTTAGCCAAAAAAAAAAAAAAAAAAAAAAGGTTTGGTTTGAATACTTCATTCGAAGTACCTTAGCAACACTAGAAAAGCAAATGAAAAAATGGGCTATGTAGTAATTACATAACCTTGTGCAGTGCTCCAACTTCAGGTTGAGAAGTGTATTATATAGATTTTATTAACTACATAAGGACATGTGTTATATTTTATTTAGGATGTCGGAACCTTTTAAAGTATGTGATAGTTTCTTTTTTTATAAAGCTGTCTTGGCATTAAAACAGTTACTTATGTTAATTAAAATTCAACTTCAATATCCCTTAGGTATGTGGACTATATATATTTTAGAGTATATGAAGATAATACATAAACTTCAAAAAGGAGTTTTGGGGAAATATTTTAAAATTTGATAAAATTAGACATTATATCCATAGATGGCAAAAAATGCTTATAGGACTATAGGCATTTGTTGATATTGCATCTTTTAGGACAAATTACTTATCAGGTGATTAATTTCACCGGTATTAATCATGTTATAAAAACTATGGTCCTAAAATGTAACTGTGAAAGGTGGTGTAGAATACAGAATGCTTTAAAAAAAAAAAAAAAGAAAAGAGATAGTATCTCATTCTGTCACCCGCCAGGCTAGAGCACAGTGATGTAATCGTAATCACAGTTCATTGCAGCTTCGGATTCCTGTCTCAGCCTCCTGACTAGCTAGGACTATATGTGTGTGCCACCATGCCTGGCCAATTTTTTAATATTTCGCAGAGACAGGGTCTTGCTTTGTTACCCAGGCTAGTCTCAAATTCCTGGGCTCAAGCGATCCTTCAGCTTTGGCCTCACAAATTGTTGGGATTACAGGCATAAGCCACCTCGCCAAGCCTGGATTCAGTTTCAAGTCTTTTTTATTTGACCAATTTTAAGAAAATTACTGCCTAGGTAATTTCTTGAGTGTTCTCCAAGGAAGAAAAATGCAAACATTTCCAAAAACTGAGTGGCTATGATTCAGAATAAAATAGGTTATAAAACATTTTGCCATTGTATTTCTAGCTAAGTATCAATAACTTATTAATACAACATTGTCATTTAACTTCAGAAAAGCAAACTGTAGCAGTACATTTTCCCTGGATAATAACATGATGAGGGAAACCTGGAGAAAAATAAAATACAATTTCAGTTTGTGCAAATTTATAAACACAGTTTAAAAAATGTGTCAGGCTGTCACTTTAATCTATTAAGGATGCCCTGCATAATAATTAAGTCCTTTACTAGTGGCTGAATAAAAATAAGACAGTCTGAAGACTTCCCAGCCTTAACAGCACTGAGAGTTAACACTGATTTCCTGGTAACTGGTGACTCAGCCATGCCCAGGCAAGGCTGCTGACATTAGACATTCAGATCTTTCTGTTCTGTACAATTTTAGTTTTCTTTCACATATTAATATAAAGAAATATTTATATAAATCTATTGCTCTTTCAGTATTCAAGGTCAGTGATGCTATAATGTGCCAGTTTCAGACATCTTCACTTCCGCCCCCCCGCCAGCCCTTCCCACTTCAGATCTCCACATTTTGGGAAAACCCCAATTAGAACTTTTAATGCAACTGAACAATTTAAACTATCAGACTTTCGCATCATGAACCATGAATGTTGAGCATTACTAAAAAAAAACAAAAAACAACCAAACCAAACAGGAAATCCAGGCTACCATTCTCATCTAAAATATGCAAAATGTGATAAAAACATAACCTATTATAACAAAATCCCTTTGATCTCATGTCAATTTAGCATTATATAGATGACATATTTTACTGACAGCTTCAGACACTGCAGAAGGTATCAGTTTTGGAATAAGTATTAAGACTCTCGGTGTGGTACTTTGGAATACAGTACCAAGGTCTATAATCTGGTGATTAAGAATTGAAAGATTCCATTTTCTTTTGATAAGTAAAGCTGTTTAACTTTAAATATTTAATAGTTTGTTAATCTCTTTATTGCAAATTTGAGACTATTTTCAGTCATCTAATAATATACTTTAAATATTTTGAAAACTGTGCTGAAATATAAGTCATCCTCTGATCAACTGTATCCACTCCTCAGTTACATGGCCCTGTGATGCAGATCCCATGGCAACTGAATGAAATAGAGGCCTTAAAAGCCAGTGTGAGCTCAAAGTCGTTCTTTTTACTAGGTGCCTTATATATTTTAATCAAAATATATATTCATTTTTCATGTTAGTTAATTTTCTTCTTCTGCATGATTTTTAAAGATTGTAAAGGTCATACGCCAGAGTAATTTGAGGGTGTTTAAGTGGAAGAAGCTGATGTTGAGAAACACATAGCTAGAAACATTTAGACCATGAGATACACAAAAATTTGATAGAAACATATAATGACTTCTTTTGCAGATCTGCAGATTACTAAGGTTCCTAAGTTAAAGCCAGCCAACTCCATGACACACATTTTGAATAAGGAAAAAGAATAGGGTAACTTATGACAGTCTTGACGACTGCTTGAGAATGGTAAGAATACAGCGAGAAAATACCCCCAATATGTTAAAAAGCAGCTATCTTTAAGTTTTACCATACCATAGTACAGAAACTAGATTTAAATAACGCCCATACAAATATAATCTTTCTTAAAACACTAGGTTGGGGGAAGTTATGGAGGGCTACCCCTGAAAGTAAATATTTTTACAAAGCCTTTTCCCTAAAAAATAGGTATAATGCTTTTAAAATTAATAAAACCATATGAAAATCTAGTAATTTTGCAAATGTACTGCAGACCTCCAAGTACATATCAATCAAATACTCTGCACAAAAACTTTAGGAAAATGGCACATTTAATATTCAACAGCAAAATGTTCAGCGAAGCCATGCTAAGAATACTGCAGCATCTTGAAAAGCATGGATGAATTGTGGTTTTCCAAATAAATATAAACAAAAAATAAAATAAGAAAAACACTGATGTCATGAGTAAATCTGAGAATAAATCAAAACTGTCACTGAGGGATTTTGCAGATGATAAAGCAGTATCATTCACTGTCCAAGACCTTACTTGCTGGTACAGTTGGGGTCTTAGCGCCGAGTTCTCAATCATTGTGTGAACCATGGTGATAATAGGTTCATTTTCTTTCATCTATTTCAAATCAGGAGGAGCATACAGCAAACATCAGTTTACAGCATAGCTAGATTTGAAAGACGACACTGTAAATATAGCCTCTACTTTAATATCTTCCTAATAGTGCAGTTGTTTACATTTTACCCCATGGTTGTACAGATTTAATTCATATAAACCATTTCAAACAAGTATTAAACGCTGTGAAATACTTCCAAGAAAAAACTACTAATTGCAACACTGTCACAACTAGTTTTACTTCATACATATAATCATGATATAGTCAATTAATGAATATTTCTACATATACTAAAATAGATGATAAATCATAATTCAAAGGGTAAACGAAAGGGCGAGAACCTACACAATCAGGAGAAAAATAGTATAATTTAATTGATTATGAATTCAGTAATAAAGCTGAAAATGATAATTCAGTTCTGTGTAAGGTTATAAAAAATTAGTTCTCTACAAATATTAAAATATAATATATTGAATGTGTCACTTAATCACATATTTTATTAAAGGTAATCTTGACATTTATAGGCACTCTATTTTGGATTTTCTCACAGTATAATACCACGTGTAGAATTACACAAGGATATGCAAACTAAGACTTAATTCAGCAAAGACTTGGTATGTCTCCTCAGCTTCTAAAAGGGTAGTCTGAAACCAAGCTTAACATTTCCAGCTATGTTGTACTTAATTACTGCCTCTAGAAAAATATTTGTTTTAGCAGGCTCTGTACTTGAGTTAAAGCACTCAAGAGACCATTATGATGTATATAGTAAAAGGCCAAGAAAGCTTTACCATTTGTAAGTAGACAGGTCTGTTTATAATGGTAATTTGTAATGTTTACTTTATGTAATTTTCATCTTTCATATATAGAAAATAAGTATTTCTATCATGGCTGACAAATGCTACCTTACTGATTCAGCTAAGTCTACAACAAAAGTTCATTAATCTCAAAATTAGTAATTTATTAATATAATGTAAGAAAAAACTAAATCTTAAAACTCTTTTTCTAGACAATTATATTTTCAGTCTAATTGCCAATAAAATTTGTTTAGTTATCAAAATTAGAAACCTCCTGTGACTGGTTTAATCTACTTTTTAGTCAATTAAGTGATAATGAAACACACGCTTGTCTTTTAGCAATATCCCAATTAAAAGTTTCATTCAGACTAGACCATTTATTTTTAAATCTCTGTGCCTACAACTGCTTTTTGGAAGTGAGGACACGAAAAAAAAAAAAAAAACTTCCCTGAAGAATAGATTGACAAATTTTAGTCGTACATCAATGACTTTTGACAAAAGTATTCACATATGTAACAATCAAAACATACAGAATGTTTCCATCTACCCAGGTAGTTCCCTCATGTTACTTTACCACCAACCTGATTAATTAATAAATTAATTTTGTCAAACTTATTAATTAAATGTAAAGGTATTTGGAACAACACATCAGCTAAACAAAAAATTCTTACTGTTATGGTGATCTGCTGCCCAGATTGGAATGCAGTGGGCCTATCATGGCTCACTGCGGCCTCAAACTCCTAGGCTTAGGTGATCCTCCCACATCAGCCTCTCGCACAGCTAGGACTACAGGCACATGCCACCATGCCCAGCTAATTTTTTATTTTTTGTAGAGACAAGGTCCTCATTTTGTTGCCCAGGCTGGTCTTGAACTCCTGGGCTCAAGCAATCCTCCTGGCTCTTCTTTTATAATTGTTTTGGGGGAGCCAGGAACCTCGCTCATAAGAGATGGTGAAATTGATAAAGGTTGTGTGTTCTGTTTCACTGACCGGCGGTTATCCCATCTCTCTTCCTTTCCTTGGGCCTGCCTATTCCTCGAGACACAACAATATTGAAATTAGGCCAATTAATAACCCTACAATGGCTTCTAACAGTGCAAGTGAAAGGAAGACTTGCATGCTTATCGCTTTAAATCAAAAGCTAGAAATGATTAAGGTTAGTGAGGAAGGCATGTCGAAAAGCTGAGACAGGCCGAAAACTAGACCTCTTGTGGTAAACATTTACCCAAGTTGAGAAGGCAAAGAAATAAGTTGTTGAAAGAAATTATAAGTGCTACTCCAGTCAACATACAAATGATAAGAAAGCAACACAGCCTTGTTGCTAATAGGGAGAAAGTCGTAGTGGTCTGAAGAGAAGATCAAACAGCCACAACATTCCCTTAAGCCAAAGCCTATTCCACAGCAAGGCCCTAACTCTCTTCAATCCTATGAAGGTTGAGAGACGTAAGGAAGCTGCAGAAGGAAAGTTGGAAGCTGGCAGTTTGGTTTATGGAAAGAAGCCATCTCCATAACATATAAGTGCAAGGTGAAGCAGCAGGTGCTGATGGAGAAGCTGCAGCAAGTTATTCAGAAGATCTAGCTAAGATAACTGAAGAAGGTGGCTGCATTCAATGATAGATTTTCAATGTAGACGAAATAGCCTTGTATGGGAATCAGATGCCACCTAGGACTTTCATAACTAGAGAGGGAAAGCCAATGCCTGGCTCCAAAGCTTCAAATAGGATGACGCTCTTGTTTGGGGCTAATGCAGCTGGTAATTCAAGCTGAAGCTGATGCTCATTTACTATTGTGATAATCCTGATGTTAAATCTACTTTGCTTATGCTCCAAAAACGGAACAACAAAGCCTGGATGATAGCACATCTGTTTACAGCATGGTTTACTGAATATTTTAAACCCACTGTTGAGAACTACTGCTCAGAAAGATTTCTTTCAAAATATGAGTGCCCACTGACAATAAACCTAGTTACCCAAGAGCTCTGATGGAAACACATAAGGAGATTAATGTGGTTTTCACGACTGTTACCACAACACCCATTCTGCAGCCCATGGATCAAGGAGTCATTTCAACTTGCAATTATTATTATTTAGGGAATGCATTTCATAAGGCTCTAGCTGGTACAGATAGTGATTCTTCTGATGGATATGGGTGAATTCAAGAAGAAACTTCTGGAAGGAATTCACCATTCTGGATACTAGATATTTGTGATTTAAGAGAGGAGGTCAAAATAGCAACATTAACAGAAGTTTGAAAACACTGGTTCCAACTCTCATGAATGAGTTTGAGGGGTTTAGAACTTCAGTGGAGGAAAGAACTGCAGATGTGGTGGAAATAAAAAGAATAAGAAGTGAAGCCTGAAGATGTGAGTGAATTGATTCAATCTCATACTAAAACTTGAGTGGACGAGGAACTGCATCTTATGGATGAGCAAAGAAAGTAGTTTCTCGAGATAAAATCTACTTCTAGTGAAGATACTGTGAACATTGTTGAAATGACAACAAAGCATTTAGAATATATAAACTTGGTTGACAAAGCAGCAGCAGAGTTTGAGAGGATTCAGTTCAATTTTACTTTTTTTTTTTAAATTTTTTGAGACAGAGTTTTGCTCTGTTGCCCAGACTGGAGTGCAGTGGAGTAATCACAGTTCACTGCAGCCTTGACCTCCCCTCCTGGGCTCAAACGATCCTGCTGCTTCAGCCTCCCAAGTAGCTGGGACTACAGGCATATACATTTTTAATCCTGGCTGATTAAAATTTTTTTTTTTTTTTTTTTTGCAGAGACAGGGTCTTGGTATGTTGCCAAGGCTGGTCTCAAACTCCTGGCCTCATGCAATCCTCCCACCTTGTCCTTCCAAAGCGATAGGCATGAGCCACCATGCCCGACCCCACTCCAATTCTGAAAGAAGTTCTACGATGGGCAATATGTTCTCAAACACCATTGCATGCTACAGAGAAATGTTTTCGTGAAAAGAAGAGTCAATTGATGTAGCAAACTTCATTGTTGTCTTATTTTAAGGAACTGCCACAGCCATCCCAACCTTCAGCAACCACCACCCTGATCAGTTAGCAAATGTCAACATCAAGGCAAGACCTTCCACTAGCAAAAAGATTAGGACTTGCTGAAGGCTCAGATGATCATTAGTGTTTTTTAGCAATACAGGTTTTTTTTCTTAGACATAATGCTATTGCACATTTAACAGAATACAGTATAGAGTAAGCATAACTTTTACAGGCACTGGGAAACCAAATAAAATAAAAAAAAAACACGCCCAGCTAATTTTTGCAGAGATGGGGTTTTGCCATGTTTCCCAGGCTGGTCTTGAACTCCTGAGCTCAAAGCGATCCACCAGCCTTGGCTTCCCAAAGTGCTGGGATTACAGGTGAGAGCTACTGTGCCTAGCCTGCATTCTTTTTTTTTTTTTGAGAGGGAGCCTCGCTCTGTCACCCAGGCTGGAGTGCAATGGTGCCATTTTGGCTCACTTCAACCTCCGCCTCCCGGGTTCAGGCAACTCTCCTGCCTCAGCCTTCTGAGTAGCTGGGATTACAGGTGCCCACCACCACACTCAGCTAATTTTTGTATTTTTAATAGAGACGGGGTTTCACCATGTTGGTCAGACTGGTCTCTAACTCCTGACCTAAGATGATTCACCTGCCTCGGCCTTCCCAAAGTGCTGGGATTACAGGCATGAGCCTGGCCTTCAAGTTCTTAAAAAAAAAAAAAAAAAAGAATACACATAATTCACTTCTGGTTTGAATATGAGAATCCTAGAAACCATTTTAAGAGTGGTGTTAACAGTCTACATATTGTGTTGTAAGGAATCAGAGGAAAGACTACATGGTACACGTAGGATGTTTAAGGATTCACTTGAAATGAGTTAAATGCTTTGCTTCTTGCTTTAATTCCTTCTTTGAAGCAACAGGTAATACAGATTTACATTTAAGTTAATTGCTAAATTATAAAGCTATTATAAAAGGCAGATTATTTCATAATAATAGGAATGAAAATGTATGATTCAGGCCTTATACAATTTTTTTTAAGTTTAAGGGTTTTATTATCAAAGTCTTGTAAAATAATTTCAGAAATTGTACATCAACATGGCACAGACTGTAGCCTACTTTTGTTTTTACTGCACAAAGTGGAGCTTGAAATGTAACAAAGAAAGCAGTTGCTTAACTACTTTGCATATATAACATGAAATCACTGTGTGCCTAAGAATACTACTGCAGTAACACAAATTTATCGGTTTTATACAACTTGAGATTTTATTTTTTTTTTTAGACAGAGTCTCACTGTCGCCCAGGCTGGAGTGCAGTGGCACGATCGAGGCTCACTGCAACCTCCACCCCCCGGGTTCAAGTGTTCTCCTGCCTCAGACTCCCAAGTAGCTGGGATTACAGGTGCCTACCACTAATTTTTCTATTTTTAGTAAAGACGGGGTTTCACCATGTTGGCCAGGCTGATCTTGATCTCCTGACCTCAAGTGATCTGCCCGCCTTGGCCTCCCAAAGTGTTGGGATTACAGGTGTGAGCCACTACAGCCAGTCAGAGTTGTCTTATTTTACAAGCATATGAAGGTCAATTTCCAACACTGAGTTTAAAACAAATAAATTAATGAAAGAGTGGAAAATTCAAAATAAGGGCAAGAGATGAGTTTTTTGTTTTTTTTTTCTTTAAGGTGGACTCAGGATAGATAGCTTTCACTGATGTAGATGTGGAATAAATTATTTCAGGAAAAAAAAATCCCAAACATGAAAAACTATACAACTGTACTTCAAAATATACTATTTACTCACTGCCAAAGACAGTTTTACTTGAAATCTTGTTTCTGTAATTAAACCTTAATTAGCCATCAAAAAAGGTTAGTGCATAATAACCACTCAAAGTTAAACCAAAATCACAAAAATTTTGCTACAAGGCTTAAAGGATTATCTATTTCTTTTCTCTTTTTTTTTTGAGATGGAGTCTCGCTCTGTCGCCTAGGCTGGAGTGCAGTAGCACGATCTCGGCTCACTGCAATCTCCGCCTCCTGGGTTCAAGTGATTCTCCTGCCTCAGACTCCGGAGTAGCTGGGATTACAGGCATGCACCACCATGCCTGGCTAATTGTGTGTGTGTGTGTGTTTTTTTATTAGAGACAAGGTTTCGCCATGTTAGCCAGGCCGGTCTGGAACTCCTCACCTCAGGTGATCTGCCTCCCTCAGCCTCCCAAAGAGCTAAAATTACAGGCGTGAGCCACAGTGCCCAGCCGGATTATCATTTCAAATGCTCATTTCCAGATGGAACTATGTTAATTTGTCATGTCAACAAACAAGACCATAAGTAGATCCATCATATTGGAGCATTTTAATGACATTTAGGATATTCTTGCCACAATAACATGCAATCAGTGCATTTCCTACATGGCTCTATTATGGCAATGAATAAAATTCTATAAGTACTATAAGTGAACTTAATACAGGAAATTATATGACATAAACAATCCATTCTTGCTGTAGATGCATGCAGCTCTTCATTTTTGTTATGAAGAAGCACCAATAGTAAAACGGGTTACACCATCAGATTTCACCATGACAAGAATTGCTTACGTCATACCATTTTCTAAAAGCTTTTTGATGTAAATAAGTAGTATCAGTAACAAGAGCTTTATAACCATTAATAACTCAGAGCTATATACATCTAGGGTTGAGATGAACAAATACAACATTGAGAAATCACACAAAGGAATGACACTGATGCATGTATACAGCTGGATTCCCATAGAGGCAATATTCAGTCACTCATATCCATGTCTTCTTCATGAAGATCATTCCCATTCACTTTGCGTTCTCCTAGTGAGTCACCAGTTCCCTTTTCCACAGAACGTTTCTTTGTTTTAGGGGAACCTGCTTCTATTGCTTTCTTCTCTTTTTTTTCTCTCTCTCACTGTCATACCCTTGTTCCTCTTCATCATAAACCCATGTAACTTTTACATCTGTATCACTCTGATTTTCTTTCCTGGTCCTTTTCCTTATCTTTACTCTTCTTCTTGCTTGTTGATTGTTCTCTTTCATTCCTATTTCTTTATCTTTCTTCTTCTTTTTATGTTTCCCAGGGGATGGTGAGAGAGACAATTTTCTTTTAGGAGACTGAGACTTTTTAGAAGATCTTGTTCCACTCCTGCTTCTTTGTTGTCGTCTCTCTGTACTTCTATAACGTCTAGCTGTGCTGTAACTTTCTGGGGGTGTTTTCGAACGTTTCTTCTGTCTTCTTTCTTTTTGTCCTTCGTTTTTGATGTGCTCCTTGACCTTCTACCTCTCTCTCTAGAATGAGATCTTCTCTGTCTTGAGCTTTTGGATAATCAACGACTCCTAGACTTACAATGTAATTACTCTCTTGATCTGCTTCTTGACTGTGTCTAGAAGATGAGAGTCCTCCTCCTAGAAGGTGATCTTGAATGCCTTCTTTCTTCTTTATCTGGTTCTATAGCAGACGAAATTACGGAGTGTGCTTCTTGTACTCTTTTCATAGCTTCCTCTATTTTTTTTTTTGAGACAAGAGTTTTGTGCTCGCCGCCCAGGCTGGAGTGCAATGGCACGATCTTGGCTCACTGCAACCTCCACCTCCAGGGTTCAAGCGATTCTCCTACCTCAGCCTCCTAAGTATTTGGGATTACAGGCATGCGCCGCCATGCCCGGCTAATTTTGAATTTTTAGTACAGACGAGGTTTCACTATGTTGGTCAGGTTGGTCTCGAACTCCTGACCTCAAGTGATCCACCCGCCTCAGCCTCCCAAAGTTCTGGGATTACTGGCATGAGCCACCACGTGGGACCCCTTTCTCTATTTCTTTACTAGAGGTATCCGATTTCAGACTTGGTGAAACAAGACCAGCAGCTACATGCTTCGATCAACAGTACTCATAAGCTTCAGCAACTGATCTGTGGCAGCAGACTGAGTTCCAGTTTGCTCCAGGAAGCCCACGTGCGGCAAGGGCAGGAACAAGAGTAGGAGCCCCCAAGGCAGCAGGTGGAACAGCGCCAGCCTGAGTAAGTGGGTTAGGAGTAGGCAGGAGCCCAACACCAGGCAGAAGACCTGCCATTGCATTAGCTGGTGCCAACAGAGACAAGCCTTGGCCTTATCAGGAATAACTCCTTCTGCATATGGTACGTTATCAAAGCTCTGTCAAGGAATACAGTGTTTGTCAGACATGGTGCGACAACTGCTGAGTCTGGATCACGGAACTTAACGAGATTGAGATTGGCAAAGGTGAATTATCCGGCGGGAAGAGGTGTGGTTCGTCGATCTTGCCTAGGAAACCGAAGAGAGTCCGCATCTGCTCAGAGCTAGCGCTCGGGGAGATTAGTCACCTATTACCTCGATGCCGCCGCCACCACCTCCTCCGCCACTGGGCCTGCCGCTGCGGCCCGGATCCGCAGTGCTGGGGACGATGGTAGTGTTGCTCATGGCGCTGCTCGCGTTCTCGCTCCTGCTTTAACACATCAAACACACAGTGAGGAGGGGGAAGAGGAACCGGTTCGTGGGAGGAGGGTGTCCGATGCTACAGCCTCTGCTGCTTCAGCCACTGTTGCCACCTTTTCTCCACCCTGCTGCACGCCGCGGGGGTGGGGATGAGAACACGCTAGTTGGAGACCACGAGAAAACAAACGGCCACCCCCACCTCGCCTCCAACCGCACAATTTTCATAATTAACTCTAGCTGTAAATAAGAAAACATACGTGGCAACATCTTGGAAATACACTTAGGTAATAATGCCGGTGTATTTCTGTTCACAACAAAACACATTTTTACTTGAAATTTCTAAGTCCAAATGTTTAGAAAAACTATCTAGAAAATCTGATACTTAATCCTGGCCTCTTTAGCAGTTTTGAGGTCTGTTGGGCAAATATGAATAACTTGATTTATTTCTTTAGATGGAGTATCGGACTGTCGCCTGGGCTGGAGTGCAATGGGGCGATCTCAGCTCACTGCAACCTCTGCCTCCCTGGTTCAAGCGGTTCTCCTGCTTCAGCCTCCGGAGTAGCTGGGATTACAGGCGTGCGCCACCAAGTCCAGCCAATTTTTTGTATTTTTAGTAGAGCCACTGCGCCTAGTCTTCAAATAGGTTTTTTTTTAAGATGGAGTTTTGCTGTTGTTGCCCAGGCTGGAGGGCAATGGCGCGATCTCGGCTCACTGCAACCTGACTCCCAGGTTGAAGCGATTCTCCTGCCTCAGACTCCCAAGTAGCTGGGATTACAGGCATGTGCCACAACGCCCAGCTAATTTTTTGTATTTTTAGTAGAGACGGGGTTTCTCCACGGTAGTCAGGCTGGTCTCAAACTCCTGACCTCAGGTGATTCGTCTGCCTTGGCCTCCCAAAGTGCTGGAATTACAGGCCTCAGCCATCGTGCTGGGTCTTTTTTTTTTTTTTTTTGAGACATAGTCTCGCTGTCACCCAGGCTGGAGTGCAGCTGTGCCATCTTGGCTCACTGCAACCTCTGCCTCCCAGGTTCAAGTGATTCTCCTGCCTCAGCCTCCTGAGTAGCTGGGATTACAGGCGCTCATCACCCCGTCAGGCTAATTTTTGTATTTTTAGTAGAGACGGAGTTTCACCATGTTGGTCAGGCTGGTCTTGAACTCCTGACCTCATGATCTGCCCTCCTCGGCCTCCCAAAGTGCTGGAATTACAGGCGTGAGTCACTGCACCCCACCTATTGAATAACTTCGTTTTAAAAGCCCATCATCAAAAACCATTGAATTATATGTAATTACATCTGCTAGGATCTTGTGCAGAATTTCCCAACTGACACCCATGGGCTGGAAATGGGTTACAAGGTGTGGGGACAAGGACCACCTCAGCTTCAGAACGCCTAGTCTGCTCCCTGCAGGGCTAAGGCTCATGACATCACCTCCTGCTTATTTGTTTCAAGGTGCTGTACAAATATCCTCACTTTCTATGTGTCCACACATGAAAAAAGGTAGCACCAAGACAGTGCTTGTTTCAGAAAACCTAGACTTCTTTTTTTCATTTCTAACTAAAAAATTAAAAAAAAAAAGAAAGAGAGAAGGGGTTTCGCCATGTTGGCCAGGCTAGTCTCGAACTCCTGGGCTCAAGGCATCCACCCGTCTTGGACTCCCAAAGTGCTAGGATTACAGGCATGAGGCATCACACCCAGCTGACTTTTCTCCTTTCTTTGGTGTAGTTCTCGTACCTGGCAAAAGAAAAAAAAAAAGCCACCCCACAAAACTACCTATGGAGATTTAAAACCTTTACAGGTCTGGGCCCTGGCAATTCTTATTGGGAACTGGGGCAAAGACAGCCTTGAGTATTGTACTTTGTTTTTGTCTTTCTGAAGATTTACTGTCAGTTCTGAGAAGTCAGGCTTGTGAACCATGGTCCTATCCTGGCACCAATTCAAGTAAACATGACTGCCAAAGAATTTTTCAAGGTCCAGATGAGTTGATAACAGATACTGATCAAGGTAATTGCACAACTATCAAAGATAAAAAACTTCAAACTAAGTAAACACAAGTATTGGATCTAGATTAAAATATTTTCTTGTTGTCTAAGTATAAGATACAGCATTAAGAGATTTTAACCCCCTTTTAAAAGCTGATGTGCAATGGCACAATCTCAGCTCACTGCAAGCTCCACCTCCCTGGTTCAAGCGATTCTCTTGCCTCAGCCTTGTGAGTAGCTGGGATTACAGGTGCCCACTACTACGCCCAGCTAATTTTTGAGTTTTTAGTAGAGACGGGGTTTCACCATGTTGGCCAGGCTGGTCTTGAACGCCTGACCTCAGGCTTCCCAAAGTGTTGGGATTACAGGCGTGACCCACCGTGCCCGGCCAGTTACTCTTTTTCTTAAGAGATGGGGTCTTGGCCATGCGCGGTGGCTCACGCCTATTGTACCAGCACTTTGGGAGGCCAAGGCAGGTGGATCACTTGAGGCCAGGAGTTCGAGACCAGCATGGGTAACATGGTGGAACCCCCCTCTCTACAAAAAATTAGCTGGGCATGGTGGTGCAGGCCTGTGGTCCCAGTTACTTGAGAGGCTGAGGCAGAAGGATCACTTCAGCCTAGGTGGATGAGGCTGCAGTGGGCCAAGACTGCCACTGTACTCCAGCCTGGGTGACAAAGCCAGATCATGTCTCAAAAAAAAAAAAAAAAAAAAAGCTCAAAGAAAAGATATCTTAAAAAAAAAAAAAAAAAAAAAAAAACAACAGGGTCTGACTATGTTGCCCAGGCTTGAGTGCAGTGCTTATTCACAGATGTGATCCCACTACCAATCAGCATGGAAGTCTTGACGTGCTGCATTTCCCACTGGGCTGGCTCACCCCTCCTTAGGCAGCCCAGTGGTCCTCCATTCCCAGGAGGTTGCCATATTGATGCTGAACTTAGTGTGGACACCTGATCAGCATAGTGCACAAAAGCCCACAACTCCTGGACTCAAGTGTTCTTTCTGCTTCAGTCTACTTGGTAGCTGGGACTATATAGCCTTGTGCCACTGTGCCAGCTACTTTAGTAGCTTTTAAATGTCTGTTTCAAACCTATCGCTGGAGAAATGAGACCAGCTCTGAACTCAGAAAAAATAGGATATTCTAACTCATGAGGTAAAATGCTCCTGAATCATTTGGGGAGGGGGAAAAGAGATGAGTAGTGAGCAGAGCCAAGATAGTCATTCATACAATTCATCCTTAGAAAAAATTAATTCTCCACACTCCCTTTAAATATAACAAGCGATTAAGCAGTGGCTTAATTGCTCTCTTAAAAGTTTATATAATAAATAGTCTAGAGGCAGGGTGTGGTGGCTCACACCTGTAATTCCAGCACTTTGGGAGGCTGAAGTGGGTGGATCACCTGAATTCAGGAGTTTGAGACCAGCCTGGCCAACATGGTGAAACCCCATCTCTACTAAAAACACAAAAATTAGCTGGGTGCGGTGGCGTGCGCCTGTAGTCTCAGTTACTCAGGGGGCTGAGACAGGAGAATCAGTTGAACCTGGGAAATGGAGGTTGCAGTGAGCTGAGATGGCACTGCTGCACTCCAGTCTGGGCAACAGAGCAAAACTCCGTCTCAAAAAAAAAAAAAAAAAAAAAATTCATATAGAACAGTGCTGTCCAACAGAACTTTCTGTGATGATGGAAATGTTCCACATCTGTGTAGTTCAATATTGACTACTTGAAATGGGGCTAGCGTGACTGAGGAAATGTTTTTACTTATATATATATGTAACTACAAATTTAAATAGCCACATGTGGCTAGTGGCTATTATATTAGATACCAGGTCTAAAAATTCTACACCAGTAGGCTGGGGGCGGTGGCTCACATCTGTAACGGCAGCACTTTGCGAGGCCAAGGTGGGAGGATCACTTGAGGTCAGGAGTTCGAGACCAGCCTGGCTAACATGGTGAAACCCTGTCTCTAAAAAAAAAAATACCAAAATTAGCTGGGTGTGGTGGTGGGCGCCTGTAATCCTACCTACTCAGGAGGCTGAGTCAGGAGAATCACTTGGACCTGGGAGGTAGAGGTTGCAGTGAGCCAAAATCGTGCCACTGCACTCCAGCCTGGGCGACAGAGGACCAGTAAAGCAAGTATGATTTTCCCCATGATCTGCAACTGATTTGCAGAAGGGGAAACCTTTGCTCAAGCTGTCTTGTAACTTAGTTTACTTGAGTCTGAATTCTGTGCTAATAGTTCCTTTTTTTTTTTTTTTAACAGTCTGGGTGGATACAGAGCAGTGCTTCTGTTCTTCACTGTTAACTAAGAAGAAGACCCATCTCTTGCTGTCATTTTCCATTTCAGTGGAAAAGGGACTTTTTCCTGAGTTCTTAATGACTTCTTCGGAAAAGATTTTTTAAGTTGGGAATCTGTCTTAACAAAAGCAAAAAACCCCATAGCATAATCACAGAATACTCCATTTTCTCAAGAATGTCCTCCTGTGTCTACATCAATAAGCTCTTAAGATATGCAGCAAAACTAAAAAGCTGAAGAATTTGACATGCCCACGGTGAGGCTTTAGGGAATGTGCGGGTCTTTATAAATAGGTCATTTAGATAATAACCATGTAAATTTGCCTTCCACTCTCTCTAGGCACATCTGAAAGTCCAAGAACCTGAGATTGAAGGGTATATGCTACCTATTGAAACCACTCCTCAACAGGAAGCAGGGAAATTTGAAGTGACTTCAGTAATAGAAGAATGTAAATAAGTCTCTTTATAACTGAAGGGGTTATTGAGATTATTTCAGAAGTTTTAAAGTAATTTGAATAAATTATCTCATGTTTTTCCTATAAGTAAAACCTGCAAACGTTATTGTTGTTAGATAGTCATAAGAATCAACAATATTTTTAAAGATATAGCTAGACTTTATAATATTTCCCCTTTTCTTCAAGGAAGATAGATTATGTACTTGTGGTATATTTGAAAGCAAACTTTGAAGGCCTGGGCTAGTGCCATTCCAAATAACTTACTTACATTTGCCTACGTATAAATTTTACAGATCTGATTTTTTTTTTACTTCAGTAGCTTAAAATATTTTCCTTGTTTAATGGCCTTTTCCTAATCACTATTCCTTTAATTTCAAGCAAGGCTACTACTATGTTTATTCCTGGCATCCACAGGAAACAGGAAATATTAAAAGAACTCAAGATCAATTAAAAAAATCTTTTACTGTGAACATAAGGTTTGAAATTGTCACATTTTCTTCTTTGCAAATATTTTAAGGATACACTAAAATCTACCATTTTTAAGTGAAAAAACATTCCTGAAGCGAAAATCTTAACATCTCTGTTAGTCAAAAAGGTACTTGTTCTTGACATGGATAAATCTATTCTAAAATATACTTGAATTTTATTTTATTTTTGAGACAGAGTTTCGCTCTTGTTGCCCAGGCTGGAGTGCAATGGCGCGATCTCAGCTCACCAAAACCTCTGCCTCCTGGGTTCAAGAGATTCTCCTGCCTCAGGATCCTGAGTAGCTGGGATTACAGGTATGTACCACCACGCCAGGCTAGTTTTGTATTTTTTTTTTTTTTTTTTTTTTTTTAGTAGAGATGGGGTTTCTCCATGTTGGTCAGGCTGGTCTTGAACTCCCAACCTCAGGTGATCTGCCTGCCTCGGCCTCCCAAAGTGCTAGGATTACAGGTGTGAGCCACCGCACCCGTCCAAATTTTAAATCAAAATTAAAATAACTTCTAGATAGAAGGATCTGGATTTTATCAATGGTTAACTGTGTTCTTACAAAGATACAAATGGCACTGAGTAGCTGAATTCCTACCATTAATTCAAAGATTTATCAGCTTATGTTTCAACAACATAATGACACCTTTAGGTCAATTTTAGAAATGGTTTTGGCATTTATACTCAACCTTATTTCTTTCCAAGTTTTGAACAAGAATTCTACACTGTGGGCATTAGCATCATGCCTTATCTTTGCATCCTGAGTTCCATAAATCTTTGCAGAATGAATAAACTTGCTGAAAAATGTACATAAAATTAAGACGGGGCAAAACCTACTGTAAAATTAAGACAGAAGCAAAGCCTGGTATAATGAGCTACTTTTACAATTTTTTAACTGTAAAATAGTATTTATAATATTTTGTAAATAAAAATAGAATTGTATAACTATTATGCATTTTATAATACGTAGGGACATTTTGTTTTCACTTTGCTGTCTTGTTAGAGCCATAGCTAGAAGCTGATATTCCTCAGGTAACAAAGACAGCAGCCTGAAACTCTAAGAACAGAATGACCCATTAATTTTGAAGGAAGTTAAAATAGAATTTTTAAAAGATGAAAGAAAATCCATTAATAGAAGGCTTTCACCCCAGCTTATGATTTTGGGAAAGTCATGGAATCTGATTTAATGGGGATAAAGGTAATTGGTCCGTATGCTGCAGAGCCTGTGTATGTGAAACAAGTGGGATGTGGTATAGGATGGTGCTTTGTGAACTGTAAAGTGATACTTACACAGTAAGGTTGAACAGGCACTACACAGGTACACCATGCAGAGAACGGAGTGTTTTGGAAGTATCTGAGAAATGGTGACTCACTGGCTGGAGAAACGGGTTTATGGGGGAGGAATTATTTCACAAGTTGTGGCGTGGTGGTGGAAGACTGAAGGCTTAAATGACAAAAAGAGACTTTTTTTGTAAGGCAAAAGGAGTCTGTGAAATTTCCTGAGTTGGCTAAAAGACATAATGTGGCAGGAGCTTCAGGAAGATTAAATGAGCAACTGGACCTAATTTCAATTTCAGCAGTCACAGACTTCCCATTTACCGAGGGCTTACTAGTTCCCCTTACTGTGTTAAGAAGTTTATAGATATTACCTCAATTAATCGCTAACAACCCTTAAAGGTTCACACTACTACTCTGTTACAAATGTGAGAGTGGAGGCTTACAGTTAACGAACTTACTATCCAAAGCCAGGGAAATTAAGATGAGGAATATCCAAGACTATTATACAATAAAACGGGATACACGACGAAATCCAGATGTGAGACCAGGAATATTGCTATGTGCATGCAGAGATTCAGGAGAAGCATTACAGAGATTTGCTGACTCAATGATTTGCTGACTAAAGATTCAGGAGAAGCACTGCCAAGATTTGCTGACTAAATGGTAACGAGGGATCTCACATACATAAGGTGTTATGGTAGCCTTTGTTCTCCTAAGCAAACACCACGCCAACATGTAATCAGCTAAAAAAAATCTGTTCAGATAGTTCTATAGAATCTCATGATTTTTCCATTTTCAGTGAAACTGTTTCTAAAGTACATTTAATTCCAGTTTAAAGTTATCAGTTTAACTTTAATACATGCTGATGTTGGGCAGACAAGATTTTAGGAGAACATAATACAACTCCAGGCACTTGTCTGACTTAATTCTGCCATTTTCACAAATTTGGAAAATCTCCATCCTTACAGTGATGGAGCGGCAGGCAGGATGCCAAGGAGGCTTGTTATACCTTAGGTCCTTCCAGGTAGTCTGCCACTTGTTTTTCTTCTTCTTCATCAGTCAGACTGTGAAAGACTGGTGTCAGGCTGTCCCAGCCATAGCCTGTAGAGGAGACTCGGCCTCACTTTCTCTATGTGTTATCCTCTTTTCCGCTGGGGGTTTTAAGGTGCCAGCCTTAAAGTTCCTGGTCTAAGCAAATAGTAAAACAAGAGTGCTGATGGCTCTCAAAGCCCACTGAGTTCCTTCTGAAGGAAGATGTATTCAATAAATGTTTGTGACATGACCAAAGTTAATAGCAACTGATATTCTGAACCATTTTTTCTATTATTTTATTTTTTTGCTTTAGCTTTTTGGTCAGGGACTTGAGGGATAAAGATGACAAGCTTTGGGCCAGGCGTGGTGGCTTACACCTGTAATCCCAGCACTCTGGGAGGCCGAGGCAGGTGGACCACCTGAGGGCAGGAGTTCGAGACCAGCCTGGCCAACATGGTGAAACCGTATCTCTACTAGAAATACAAAAATTCACCAGGCGTGGTGGTGGGTACCTGTAATCACAGCTACTCGGGAGGCTGAGGTAGGAGAATCACTTGAACTCGGGAGGTGGAGCTTGCAGTGGGCCGAGATTGTACCACTACACTCCAGCCTGGGCAACAGAGTGAGACTGTCTCAAAAAAAACAAACCAACAAACAAACAAAAAAGACAAGCTTTGTTTTGGGTACATTGAGGATGTGCTGAAGGCAGAAATTTCAAATGGAGATCTCCACAGGCAACTAGAGATACATAACTGAAACTGTGGAGAGGTGTTTTGGATAGCTTTTTTGCCCCTCTCCACATTTTTTTGTTTCAGCTATTGCTGAGTCAACCACTTTGTGTATGGGAAATCCACGTAGGCATAAATTCAATGTGGTGGTGAGTTAGTCTCACAGGGCAACCCTTAATCAATGGAGGATGGGAGCCAGTACAAATGCTTCCCACTTCTATTGTTCACTTGGGTAATTGTGCAGTGTTTCTACTCATTTGTCAACAGGCATCAATCAGTCCCATAAGGCCCAAGTTGCCCACGGCAGTTGATAATATACCCCTTCCTTCCTTGTTTACTCTCTTCTCTCACACCTTGATATCACTTCCCAAAGGAAACTCCCTGCAAATGAGCCCACATTAAGAAAGCCCACACTACAGACTCTGCTTTCTGGGAGAAACCCAGCAGGGCTAGAGATGAAGACTCACACAGTGACAGCTAGTAAAATGAAGAATAGATGAAAACGAATTCTCAGTTGAGAGGACACCAAGAGATGGAGATCTTCCCCAGTTAGCACTGAGATAGGTTAAAAAAAAAAAAAAAGCTTAAAAAATGGGACAGATTACTGCTAAGAGCAGACCCATGATAATAATGTAAGAGCACTAAATAGGCCAATTTAAGAGACACATATTAAATTCTAATCTAATCCATTATCCATTTAGTCTTATAGTTCTGCCATTATTATTATTTCATATCCTGCTCAAGAATTTTCTGAGTTTTATCTCTGTCCCTCCTACTCCTCTTCTTTTTTTGGAGATGGCGTCTCCCTCTGCTGCCTAGGCAGGAGTGCAGTGGTGCGCTCTCGGTTCACTGCAACCTCTGCCTCCTGGGTTCAAGCAATTCTCCTGCCTCCGCCTGCCGAGTAGCGGGTGGTACGCACTACTACGCCTGGCTAATTTTTTGTTATTTTTAGTAGAGATGGGGTTTCACCATGTTGGTCAGGCTGTCTAAAACTCCTGACCTCAGGTGATCCACCCACCTTGGCCTCCCAAAGTGCTGGGATTACAGGCGTGAGCCACCATGCCCAGCTCAAAAATGATTTTCTTACCCTCCTCACAAGAAGTTGATAATTGTTTTTTAAAAAATATACTGATAAAAGGACACATACGTAGGTGCTGATTGTTGACAATCTATCCCCAGTCTACTGGATCGCCAAATAAACATGAAATGTTTTTCATTCTCAAAAAAAAAAACAAAAATGTACTGGTAAATTATGAAGAAGGATTCAGCTATTGACTCTGGCAAATCTTAAACATTTTCATGCAAAAAAGAACACATAGGTATGCTTGAACTGTATTTTTTTTTTTTAACTGTACTATGGCAAACTGATTTGTCATGAAAAACTTCCTGCTTTTCCATGACTTTGAGGATAAGGTCCTTTAGCTATATGATGTTAAAAGAAGAGGCTAGTCACTGCAGTAGAATATCATAATTCTGGGGGGGTTGGTACATGTTTGGTTTACCCACAGTAGGGAGCATGCTTACCAAAAGCACGTGAAGCATTGCTCTAAGTCTCTGGATCCTTCTGCACATCTCCACCTACATACTTCGTAGTCACAGTTGCTAATATCTCACCTTCTGTTATCATTGCCTACTTGAAAACCTGGCATGAAGGTTATTAGGGAAAAGGAAAAGGGGAATATCATTGAAGTTCCCTCACAACTGCTCTTCAAACACTAGTAGGGAATGTTAGAAAGAAAAAGGGTAAGAAACAAATGGAAGGAAAAGCTAAAACAGAGGTGAGGAAAATGGAGGGAAACACGTTCCAACTTCCCCATTCCTATTAATACTCCTTTCATGCCTGCATCAAAAAAAGTGCTACCTCTTCATTCATGGAGTTTTTGACTGCTTCCTCTCTTCAGCTCCTGGTCTAGTTTCTAAATGCCTAATTTCATTCTTTTGCTCAACCCAACCAGTCCTGGTCCAGGCTACAGGAGCCAAGAACTAGAAACTAGCATAGATCTAGTAAGTGACAAGACTGAGAAACTTCAAGTCCCTACTCCCAATGTTAGATCTGCTGAAGAAGGCATACATGTTCCTAAGATCTGAGGTTCGCACACTGAATACTTTTTTTTTTTTTTTTTTTTGAGATAGAGTCTTGCTCTCTTACCCAGGCTGGAGCGCAGGGCATAATCTTGGCTCACTGCAATCTCTGCCTCCCAGGTTCAAGTGATTCTTGTTCCTCAGCCTACCAAGTAGCTGGGATTACAGGCACACACCACCAGGCCCGGCTAATTTGTGTATTTTTAGTAGAGATGGAGTTTCACCATGTTGTCCCAGGCTGGTCTCGGAATCCTGACCTCAGGTGATCCACCCACCTTGGCCTCCCAAAGTCTTGGGATTACAGGCATGAGTCATGGTGCCTGGCCACAATGAGAAATTTTTTTTTTTTTTTTTTTTTTTTTAGAGACAGAGTCTCACTCTGTCGCCCAGACTGTAGTGCAGTGATGCGATCTTGGCTCACTGCAACCTCTGCCTCCACCTCCTGGATTCAAGTGATTCACCTGTCTCAGCCTCCCAAGTAGCTGAGATTACAGGTGCCCACCACCATGCCTGGCTAATTTTTGTGTTTTTAGTAGAAACGAGGTTTCACTATATGTTGGCCAGGCTGGTCTCGAACTCCTACCCTCAGGTGATGCACCTGCCTTAGCCTCCCCCAAAGTGTTGGGATCACAGGCATGAGCCACTGAGCCCAGCCACTGAATACATTTTTAAGAGAGATGTTTTCTTCAGTGTGGTTAGGGTGTGTGATACTGTTAGTCTGGTCTTCAGATATAGCACACGGTAAAATACTATCTTTCATGGCCTGGCTTGGGAATCTAACCACCAGGGACACTATTAAAAATCCTTAATAACCAGTAGGGTACAGGAGCCAAAACAACCAGTGTGCTCCTTTTTCTCTGTCTTACAACCAAATATCATCAAATGGTTTGGCTACAATCAGCTCCTATGGAAACCTGTTACTCCAGTTTCAAACAAATGACTTATAGTTGGCTCTGTGGAACCTTTTAGGGACTCCTAATCATAAAATGATTGCTCAGCAGGGCAGCTTATGCTTGATCTGCCCTGTTAAGAAAAAATTTTTTTTTCAAAATTTTCTCTTTCCCTCATAAAATAAACACCAGCCACTATGGCACTTTCAAAGAACTACAACAGGATATTTCATTCTTCAGGGGAGGAGACCCCACTTTAACTGCTGATAATCTGAAATTTACTTCCAACCTCCTGGCAAGTACACAGCAAGGGCAACACTTTACTTATGGCTTCCCTCCATCCATATTATATTCTGTTAGGCAGAAAAATAAACATGGAAAAAGCTAATAAATGTTAAATCCATTCAGTAGATGCATTTTAGGATGAAGCTGGCAAGTGTCACTTAAACTGTAACCAAAAGTGTCTTCAATATTCAGCAACAACTAAGCTGGGTGAGAAGAAAATGAGTTACTGATATATTATGTATTTATTTATTCTCTACATAGAGCATGGATGAGGTACATAAAATATATAGTTGGGATTACTGTATGTATACAGGTTCTACTTTGGGCCTATGCTATCTTAAAATTCACAAAAATGACAAACCAGGGCTAGTCTTACATAAATGTGGGCTTTGACTAATACACTAACCGGGCTATGGAAACATAAACAAACTGTAATAGTGTACTTCATAATGAAACAAAGAACCGAAGAAAATTCTACCATGCAATTAGTATAGCTACTGTTATTTTTAAACCATTTTAATACATGATTCATCCTCATAAACCATGATAGTGAGAATCAGATTTTATTGCTGAAGTTATAGGCACCAGAAGTCAGGATTTTTGGATTGCCTATTTAATATGTAAATCTGTAGACTTTCAGATAAGGCAATTTTATTTTTTATTTGTAATTAAACATTCCAGTAGCATCAGAAATGAGTTGACCTCTGAAGCACCTATGAGAATACTCTTTGGGTCTATTTTTTTTTTGGAATAGTGACAGCGATTAACAGAATTTAAAGAAATCACAGTTTTGCTTTTGATTATTATAATACCTCACAAGGGGCAGGAGGAAAACTACATTTTGTTGCTGGTCTTGGGTTATTCTGATGATTTATTAGGGGAGGCAAAATAAGTGTTAGAGTGAGAATAGATTAGTACATGTTCATTTGTTATGATATATAGTATAAAATGTGACCAGAGCCTTTTCCTCTTTCAGATTTTATAATTTACTCTCAAATTTGTGGTTATATAAAACTGATGAATCAATTCATAAATCCAAGGAACCAATAATCCCTACAAAAACAACAGACCTGGTACTCTAAAATGTTACGTTACTGGCAGTAACAAGATTAAAAGCTGGAAATGTTTGAGCTGAATGAAAAATTTTATTAAAATTCAAAGTCATCTAAATCATAAATTTTTAATAAAATTATTTAAAGAGAGATTTTCTTTAGGAAACCTTAAGGATATATACATTTAAGTATATCTGAGTTTTTGGGCAAAGTCTCCATCATGTTTTCATATGCTGTCTAATTATTACCTAAAAATGGCCCAATTTTTGCTATCAAAATATTCTTACTTCAAACACAAAGTATCATTCAAACAATTCTGTAATTCTTCTCATTATCACAAACTTTAAAAATTGAATAGCTTTACTTCAGATAAATTACTGGAAAAGCTTTGGTGACATGTTGAGAGAATAGAGAAGATCAATAACACACTGGGATGTTTAGAAGTCACCGGTAGGACCACAAGCATGGAGCAGTAGAAAAGGTTAAACAAAGCTTCCTTCGAGAGGAGTGATGGGAATGTGAACCTCAACGAGATCTAGGTCATTTAGGTAAAGGGATAAAACACAATCTCGACCTGGGAAAGTGATTGAGGAAGGGCATCTTAGCATATGGTGGTGGTTTGATACATTTACCTGTCCTTTTCTAAAATTTTCTGAAGTTCTGTCTCTGCAAGCTTTGATTCAATGAGGTCAGTAATAAATTACAGTAAACCACAAGGTTTACTTTCAGAGATGCTGGGTAACTTCAGATTCATGTTTATATCATTGTTTTTTAAACCTATTTTTTAGGACTATTTGCAGCTCTAAATACGAAGGAGTTTTTTATTTCCCATGTATCTTAGCAGCTTTCTGGCAGTGTGGAATTTTGAAGGAAGATGCATTTTTCTAGTGCATAATATACAAAGTGCACAATATACACTGTGGTTAAATTTCAATAGCCTCAATCTCTGGATTGAAGATCCGGATACATGAAATGCTGATTTTTAAAGCATTCCAATGGCCAAAATGCTGATGAAAATGTTTTGTGGAAAATATATAAATTTTATATTAACAAAAGTGTGTTACTTTTAAAAATTAAAATAAGGAAAATGATTTAACACCTTTCAAAGGGTTATCCTAATGCAAAATCCCTCTTTAAATACAACTAATTTAAAGTAGCACATTACTGTTTTGTTTCAAGCAGGCAAATATAAATATGAAAGCATTTGTCTTATTTTCCACAGTTATCTCTTTATTTGATAAAATAGTCAAGTTTGGACATTTTGAAACAAGCTAGAATAAGTTTTAGCTTGACTTATATAAAAAATGCATTCAATGAAAGAAATTATGTCTAATAACAAAAAATTCCCAACAAATTACAATTAAATATTAATAGAGCATTTTATAAAAACTGAGTCACTCTTTGTTCAATGCCACTTTCTTTTTCTTTTTTTTTTTGAGATAGAGTCTCGCTCTGTTACCCAAGCTGGAGTGCAGTGGTTGATCTTGGTTCACTGCAACCTCTGCCTCCAGGGCTCAAGTGATTCTCCTGCCTCAACCTCCCAAGTAGTAGGGATAACAGGTACGCACCACCACGCCCGGCTAATTTTTGTATTTTTAGTAGAGACGGTGTTTCACCATGTTGGCTGGGCTCGTCTCAAATTCCTGACCTTAGGTGATCCACCTGCCTCAGCCTCCCAAAGTGCTGGGATTACAGGTGGGAGCCACCACACCCGGCCCATTGCCATTTTCACTTTTGAACATTCACCTCAACCAGGTACACCTGGTGCCACCACTGAGGTAATGCTAGGAATGTGAGCCTCCTATAAAACTGGCTCTACACACGTTGGCAAAGACCAAACACTGGAAGTAATCAGCAAACAGGGAATAAGGACAGGCAACTGAAAATCACCTCCACTACACACTTCACCCATCTTCCTTCCTCCTTTACTCTCCCCGTCTCTCTCTTTCTCTGTTTCTTTATTTTTAAGATAGAGTCTTGCACTGTAGCCCAGGCTGGAGTGCAGTGGTGCACGATCTTGGCTCACTGCAACCTCCACCTCCCAGGTTCAAGCAATTCTCGTGCCTCAGCCTCCCGAGTAGCTGGGATTATAGACGTTCACTGTGACGCCCGGCTCATTTTTCTATTTTTAGTAGAGGCAGAGTCTCTCCATGTTGGCCGGGCTGGTCTCGAACTCCTGGCCTCCAGTGAGCCGCCTGCCTCGGCCTCCCAAAGTGCTGGGATTACAGGCATGAGCCATTGCATCCAGCCAACTTCACCCACCTTTAAACTCCCCTTTGGGAGTACAGAGCACACTACATTCACCCTCCTTCTTGCCTTCCAACAAGACAATTCACAGCTTGGTGTCTGTTCCTTTAATTAGGTCAGCTCCAAGCTGAGATAAGCCTCAAGGAGTAGGTGTTTTAATGGGATAAGAAGAAAGAAGTCTAGAGAATTCAGGCTCTCAATTTCAGGTGACCCAGCATTTGTATCCCTCTTTACCTCCACATCTGTCCTTTCTCCCTGTTTATTATGGAATTCCTGAATCCACCTGGTCAGAGATTTCATATTCTATCACTTGTAAAAGTCATGTTATTAATTCAAAGTGACTGAAATAGCTGAGAAGCCTGAAAAACTGTATTATATTTAAGAAGTTCTATTAAGTATTAAAAGTAAGAAAATCTCTATGAATCCCACCTGATGATCCAAATATATGGTGTTCCTTTGGAGATGATGTGAAAGAATTTCATTCTAGTAGGCACCAATTAAGAAAAAAGGGACAGAGAAAGAGGATGTGGAATTCAAGAAAAGGTCAATTTTGGAATAAGAAAAACAGGTAATTTACTACAACCTATTATATTACAGTACATGACAACTTTCACGCACATGCTCCCCTGTAAATGGTACAGCTGACATACTAAATTATAAAATTATATTTTGTTTTGTAAGAAATTAAGTAGACATGCATATGAACAATGAACTAGTAAGCAGAAAAATTCCTTAAAATAGCTTTAGCAAACTGACTGTTAGAACTTTTACATGTCAATTATTTCCTCTAATATAGTACTACTTCTTTCAATAAGATGTTTCTTATATAACCAGAGCTATAAACCCTTTGAGAAACAGTTATGTGTTCGTTCTTTTCATTAAAAATAAAAGACATTTTAAAATTAATTTTTAACATTTAAAAGGCAGTATTATTAAAGTTATAAAGAATTTTTAATTTATTGTTTTACTGGAAATTATAGGACTTCTCAATATTTGTTTTACCAGATGTGGAAGTCACAGTATTCAGTGAATAACATGAAGTTAATGCATACATGAAGTGTTGTACCCATTGCCTTCCTCAAAACCAAAAGCCAGTGGGTGAGAGGGTGGGTAGAAGGCTAAGAAGAAATGCACCCTACCTGTATTTTCTTTCAGTAATGTATAAATAAGTTGAATTCTCAAAGGGTTAATAGGAGATTCTAATGTTGTCACTATGATGATGGTACGGGCTCATGCTCAACACTAATGACGCTGATCATATTGACTAATGAGTGGTTCAAAATAAGAGATGACGGCAGACGACACAAACAAATCTCTCCATAGCTGACCTTTGGGCTGTGGGCCTCAAGCTTTAGCTGCATGAGCTGTGCTAACGTATGCTCCCGGATACTACTCAGTTCGGCTTGCTGCCGTCTCAGCTTTATTAGCAGCAGCGTAAGCTCCTCTGGCTGAAGGAGTACAATTTAAGAATCCAAACAGTGGAAAACAGATTAATTGTTGTCTTAAGTGACAGATATTAAACCAAGATTTCTTGGCAAGTTTCCTCTTATGGTTGACATCAAACATAGTGCCTAGGCACTATGATGATAGGTCCTACATAAATGCATAGATATCTAGAGAAATAGAAGGAACAGTGTTACTTTAAAAGATACAGCAAAACAACAGTAAATTAAGGCATTTTCTCAAAACTCATGAGAATATTTAAATGTTAAGTACAAAAAAGCACAATGCCAAAAAAACATTATAAAGGTTTGTACATAAGCGCTACTAAAAAATTATTAAAAGAGATTTTACTAAGATATCTAAAAAATTACACCTTTCCCCAGCAATAGTACAAATACCTGCATGTCCAACTTTCTAACAGAACATACATAAAATAATTAAAATAAATGTAGGCCGGGCACAGTGGCTCACGCCTGTAATCCCAGCACTTTGGGAGGCCGAGGGAGGCAGATCACAAGGTCAGGAGTTCGAGACCAGCCTGAGCCCCACCTCTACTAAAGATAAAAAAAATTAGCCAGGCGTGGTGGCATGCAACTGTAATCCCAGCTACTCGGGAGGCTGAGGCAGGAGAATCGCTTGAATCCAGGAAGCGGAGTTTGCAGTGAGCAGAGATCACGCCACTGCATTCCAACCTGGGCGACAGGGCGAGACTCCATCTCAAAATAAATAAATAAAATAAAATAAAATAAAAGTAAAACTTGGATATCTTCTCATTATTAAACTTGGGATCTGGGTTCTATTAATTACTTCCCAGTTATATTCTGAAATGTCACTGTTGCTGCTTTCATATAGCATTTTTTATGACCAAAAGATCAGTTTTATTTTTTAAGAAAAAGAGTTTCCATGGGCACATAAACCCCCCTGCTTCACTCTGGGAAAAGAAGAGAAACTTTTTTTGGTTCCTGATTGGTGACTGTGATCCAAAGGAAAACAAATTTTCAATGGTGGATGAAATTCCTTAATGGGCCAATTTAATATACTTTTCTTATAGCCCATAAAATATTACTTGGTATTTCTCTGAGCTTTGTTATGATTAACAACTGAAAGCAGGCTACAGGCTCTCCTCACTTGAGTGCTGCAGTGTACTCTTAAAAATTCCAGGCTAAAAAGTATTCCCGAGATTGGTTTGTTTTGCCTACACAACAGCATTGCACTAGCTCTCTTCTGTTCTGTTTATTTGCTATTGCTCTTTATTTTCCTACAATTCTTTTCAAAAACAGAAATCATTTTTAACCATTATCCAAAATCATATTAAAAATTATTGCCTTCAGACAGAAAAAGTGTTAGCAGAAGTAAACTACAGTTACTATTGGATTCCTTAGATAAAACTGGGTATCCACAGGTGAGACAACAGTTTTTTACTATATATTAAATGGTCAAAGAATGTTTGGTGTATGAGATTTAAATAAACCGCCTAAGGAAAAAAGAACAGTTGCTTTTGCTCTGATGCCAATCCTATCTTGTGACCTCATGATGCTAGGATAGTCCTTATTTTATGCTCATCATCTCCAACACTCCAGGTCTTGCCAAGGAGAAGGTAAGGTGGGGAAAGGGATTTAGATATTCTAAGAACCCAGAGTGATACCGCAAGAAATACTGAAACTCTGGTTTATTGTTTATGGAGCCAAACAGATTAAGAGATTTTCAAAAGGATGAAAGATACCAATAACTTTATTTAGATTTTGAGGCCAAATAAAGAGGCACATTTGACCAAAGAAAGTAGGAGGTGGTAAATAAATTTTGTGCTAAATATCCACTAGAGGGAGCAAGGCAGAAGAGAAACATTGGTGGTATGTTATTTAGCATTTACTCCATGATTAATGACTATTTCTCAGGCCAACAATCTAATGTTTTAAAATTCCCACATTTAAAAGTTCTTAGTCTTAATCAAATAATCTTTGGCAAATAAACTGCAGGAAGTTTAAAGCAAGGAAATATTTCATTTTATCTAAACGTGTAAAGATAAAATAAAACAATGTTTTTAGAAAACACGTAAGATGAATTTGATTACTGCAGAAAAAGAATTTTAAATAATGAACAACTATATACACAGGTGCTAAAATCACATCTTTACAGAAACTGAGGTTATCTACTGACAATAAAGCCAGTGCCCCTGATAAAAGAATACCATTAAACTGAAGTGAGGAAAAGTAATCTTTTCTCTTTAACTAGAAGTATCCTGCTAATATAACTCCTTTCCAATTAACATAACACTGACAATGAAATGATAATGATAAATACTTGCTTTGATTGAACGCTTGTTACAGTCTTTCTTTTTCGGCTGATATGTAAATCAGTTTCTTTTATTAACAGCTCTAAAGAAGTTAATCTAAAAATTCACACGAAAAACTTAATACGCTGGTAGTTTGACTACAAATAGCTGCTTGCTGGATTTGTTCACTAATTAATTACTGCAACTTCTGTTTTAAGGATAAGGGAATGAAAGTAAAGAAACCCACCTAGTTTATACAGTAAAGTTTCTTTTTTTTTTTGAGACAGAGTCTTGCTCTGTTGCCTAGGCTGGAGTGCAATGGCAGGATCTCGGCTCACTGCAAACTCCGCCTCCTGGGTTCAAGCGATTCTCCTGCCTCAGCCTCCCAAGTAGCTGGGATTACAGGCACGCGCCATCATGCCCGGCTAATTTTGTATTTTTAGTAGAGACGGGGTTTCAACATTTTGGCCAGGCTGGTCTTGAACTCCTGACCTCAAGCGATCCGCCTGCCTTGGCCTCCCAAAGTGCTGGGATTACAGGCATGAGCCACCGCACCCGGCCGTAAAGTTTCAAAATATAATCTTTTATTTGGCCAGTCAGACACTTAGGAAAAGGTATCCACTAAAACACTGAAATGGCTACATGATTCCAAATTCTTCTGATGAGCATCTCACAAAAGCAGTAATGTTTTTTCTTTGGGAGAACCTCTGAAAATTCAAACTTAAAAACTATTTTAGATATGTACCTTCCTGTGTAGCACATAAATAAAACATGGTATGGTAAATAAAGATATTACTCACCGTTTTCCCTTGGAGGCTCTGGGGACTAACAGACTGTAAAGTCAGGCCAGCTGGCACTGACCTTCTGTCAGGCACATAGACATGCTAGGAAAGTAAAGGCATAATGTAATTCTGTGGTAAAGTTTTTTTTTTCTTATCAATGTCAGCAAGGAGAAATCTTAAATTCCTATTATGAAATACCATTTAAAATTGCTATTAGTGCTTATGAAAGATGATAGAGACTAAAATTTCTTGACATAAAATACTGATGTGGGGTTGGGTGCAGTGGCTCACGCCTGTAATCCCAACATTTTGAAAGGCCAGGGTGGACAGATCACTTGAGGTCAGGAGTTCGAGACCAGCCTAGCCAACACGGTGAAACCCTGTCCTGTCTCTACTAAAAATACAAAAAATCAGCCAGGCGTGGTGGCGTGGGCCTGTAATCCTAGCTACTCGGAAGGCTGACATGGGACAATTGCTTGAACCCGGGAGGCAGAGGTTGCAGTGAGCCGAGACAGCACCACTGCACTCCAGCAAGGGCAACAGAGCAAGGCTCCATCTAAAAAAATAATGATGTGGATGAGCAGAGTCATTCTTTTTTTTTTTTTTTTTTTTTTTTTTTGGGGGGGCAGAGTCTCACTCTGTTGCCAAGCCTGGAGTGTATAGCAAGATCTCAGCTCACCACAACCTCCACCTCCTGGGTTCAAGAGATTCTCCTACCGCAGCCTCTCAAGTAGCTGGGATTATGGGCACATGCCACCACGCCTGACTAATTTTTGTATTTTTAGTAGAGACGGGGTTTCACCATGTTGGCCAGGCTGGTCTCGAACTCCTGGCCTCAAGCAATCCACCTACCTCGGCCTCCCAAAGTGCTAGGATTACAGGCGTGAGCCACTTGCCCAGCCTGAATAGAGTAATTCTAAAATCTGGTTTAGAGGTTTTCAAAAACTCTTTGACCTCAGGATACCTTTATATTTTTAAAAAGAAAATTTAGTGGCAAGAGTGGCATTGTTTTACAGTTTTGCAAATCTTTAATGTCTGGCTGGATTCTTGTATCTGTTTCTGTATTTAATCTGTTGTGATAATCTCTTTTAGTGGAAGTATGTGAAGAAAATCTACCCTCAATATATACAGTTGGAAAAAAGGAAGAGAATTTTAATAGTTTTTCTTGATAATTATAGATGTTCATCTTTGACACTGTGCTATAGCTCAAAAAAGTGATTTTTTTTAAAGGTTAGTTACAAAGTGATATCTGAAACCTTATCAATGAACTTTTGATACTCTGTTACATTAATATCCACTGGTCTATTTGTACTTTATATGAATCTTATGATATCAAACACTGGTCATCTGGAAAATATTGGTTCAGTGAGTTATGCAATGTTCTAAATGTTGACATATGTCAGTATACAATATAAAAACATCACAACTGTTAATATCACCACCAATCTTTAAGCACCGGAAAGCTGTCAAGTTCAGGGTGGCAGATACATGATTTCCAAAATTCTATTTTTTGCTTGAAAACTCAAACGTTGTCATCAGTGACAAATACTGTCAGTTGTTTTCCTTGAAGTGACAGGATAGCATTCACTTTGAGAAAGTGTGTCTATCAAATACCACGTCTGAATATTGATAGTTGTCTTTTGTTCAAGTAAAAATGTGTTTCACAGTAAAAGGAACTAATTCAGCTTGCAACTCCGTCATGTGTTTTACTGTGAGACAACCATTAGCACTTTGGTATGCCATAGAAATGCTTTATGCATTTACCATTTCATCACAAGTAATAGTAAAAGAATATGTAACAAAATTTTAAGGTTCAATAAAATTATTTTCTACTGTTTCATGAATGAGGTTTATAAGTGAACCTGTTACTTTATTTTTTACTTCAAGTGTGTGGCAGTGAAGGCTACAATGACCACTAGTATAGTCTGGAGCTACTGCCTTGGTTTATGCTAAGGTGCCAGAAATTTTACTCACCATCACTTCTGCACTACTAGAGCAAATAGGAACACAATGAATAATGCCTTATTATGATTATAAAAATAGTTTTGACTCCCTGAAAGGGTCATGGGGAGGGAACCCCCACAGGGGTCCATGAACTACACTTTAAGAACCACTGATCTAGATCAAGGAAGACGATAGGATAGTTTGGAGGAAAAATTTGGCAATTTTGGAGAAGTCTTTCAGGAGTAGCAGTAGTAGACAGTTGGGAATTGGATAGAGAATATAGATTCATCTCATATTTGCTGTCGAAACAGATGATATATTCTGGCCAAGAACATGAAAAATACTATTAACCACGAGAGCATGTAATTTAGAGCCAATTGTTACACCATACACATTAAGTTGTATTAGATCAGATTTTTCTTATATAATGTTACTATTTTTATCAATCATGTTTCAGTCTTTGGACAAAGTGAGGAAACACTGAACTTTGTTACGATGGAGTTCAAAGTGAGCCTTTTTTTGTGAGGCAAATTAAAACTTTCTTCAAAGGAAAATTCCTGATTAATTTATTAATTTTAACAAATGCTTATTTATGGAAATATCAAGCAAATGCTTGGGTAATAATGCAGCTGAAGGATTCAGCCTGTCACAAGGATAAGAAAAGAGCATTTTAAAACAGTATAAAGCAATAACTTATTATTACTATTTTTTGGGTCAGAGTCCTGCTCTGTCACCCAGGCTGGGGTGCAGTGGTGCAATCAAGCTTACTACAGCCTCAACCTCCCAGGTTCAAGTGATCCTATGGCCTTGGCTCCCCAAACTGTTGCGAATACAGGTGCGAGCCACTATGTCTGGCCAAAGAATTCTTTAGTATGAAAAAAAAAGCACTTTAGGATAGACCTTACGGAACTGGTTGTGTACTAGCTAACTAACCAAAGCCACTGCTTTAGCATTATGAAAAGCTGATCGATACGAAGCACTTTGAATTCACTTCAAATAATCTATACTAAGCAATGCTTACACCAACTTAATATACAAAGTAAAACATGATCTCCATTTTTTAAATGTATACATACCATTAAGCTCTAATATTAAATCGAGTGTTTAAGGAGTTATCTCAATATGCCATATATTCATTGGTTAGAAGATAAAGTTAACACTTTTATCCTCATGAACAACAGGATGAGCTTGATACAAAATATCAGGTATGCCAGAAGACAGTAGGTGTAGAATTTCTAAGTGTGTAAAAAGCCAATAAAAATGAATGTGGTCTAGGCCAGGCACAGTGGCTCACACCTGCAATCTCAGCACTTTGGGAGGCTGAGGCCAGTGGATCACTTGAGATCAGGAGTTCAAGACCAGCCTGGGCATCATGGTGAAACCACATCTCTACTAAAAATACAAAAATTAGACAGGTGTGGCGGTGCATGTCTGTAATCCCAGCTGCTCGGGAGGCTGAGGCAGGAGAATCGCTTGAGCCAAGGAAGCAGAGGTTGCAGTGAGCTGATATTATGCCTTTGCATTCCAGCCTGGGCAACAGAGTGAGACACCGTCTCAAAACAAAACAACAACAACAACAAAAACAAAACCAAAAACAACAAAAAAATGCATATGGTGTTAACCTACATGGAGAACTGATGAGATATGGTATCAAGCAGAGAATACAGAATGCATCTGCTCAAAAGAACTGCTCCTGTGTTCCTGAGAGATGAAGTGTTGCAATTAGGTATTTTTTATACATGAGATCTTAATGTTGAAAAATATTTTTATTTATTTTTTAAAACAAAAAAGAGCTGCCTTGCTTACTTTCTCCCCATTCTTTTGTCTCTCACATTTAAAATAGTATACTAGAAAGAAAACACAGCATTTATAAGGTAGTGAGTTAACACAAAATCAGCAGCTATTTTACCTTAGGGTGATGGGCCCTGTGTCTGCGGTCTATTGTCACATCTCCTCTCTGAATTGGTGAAGACACTTCCGATCTGTAAGTTCGTTGAGGGGAGTATCCCTGATAAGCAGCTATTGACCCGTGGGAAGGTGATGTGGGAATAGAGTGCATCGTCTGGTCAGAAATATTTACCATGGTTTTGGGACTACTCAAAGTACTTTGTCGAGGGAGGGTGCTCTGTTTGTTATAAAACTGACGCTGCTGCCATTCGTAGAGCTGCCACATTGTGTCATCTCTCATGGACCTCCGTTTCTCCTCCGCTCCAGGTCCTAATGTCTTGTCATGAGTGGAAGGGGTTACACTGCAGATACTTTCAGGCCTTGTCTTGCTGTTTCTTGGGAGTGTTCTATAACCTTCAGGGTAGCGGGCCATAATCTGGGCTCTGTGACTTGGCATATTTCTTGGTAACGTTTGGTAAGAAATTACTCTAAAATAAAAAAATAATTAAAATGTAAACATGAAGGAGAGTTATTTTCCAAAATCCAAATTAGAGTACTTTTTTTTTTTGTTCCAGTAAGTAAAATATACACTAGAATGTATTTTTTTTTTTTTGGAGACAACAGTCTTGCTCTGTCACCCAGGCTGGAATGCAGTGCCGTGATCTCCGCTCACTGCAACCTCCGCCTCCCGGGCTCAGGTGATTCTCCTGCCACAGCCTCCCGAGTAGCTGGGATTACAGGCGTCCACCACCATGCCCTGCTGATCTTGAATTCCTGACCTCAGGTAATCCACCCACCTCAGCCTCCCAAAGTGCTGGGATTACAGGCATGAGCCACCATGCCCGGCTTAGAATGTATTTTTTTAAAGATCAAAATATTATACAAGGTATAAACTATTAACAGATTTTAATCTTTTTATGAAATTCAATTTAACACACTTAATACAAGATAAACAGCATCTATATCAATTACACAAAGACTATTAGTTCCACATGTAGTTTGATTTAAAGATGAAAGAGTATTATACTTCATTTGAGAAATAAGAATGTTTAAAATCTAATCTCAATTCTGTCACTATATTTTATGTTTTTCTATAAATAAACTCTTATTTTTATAAATCTCATCAGAGGACTAGGATTTCTATGTATGGATGAAATATGAAGTGAATTATACCCATAGAACATAAAGACAGGAAATAAATTACTGCAAGTATATGTTGACTATTCTGTTGTATGCTTTCTTTCAGGAAATATGGTTATTTATGGGAGTAAATACATCAGTACATTTGGTTTGAAGGAATAACTTCCTTTCATAGCTTTTCTTAACTTGAAATATAAAAGTGTAGGCCGGGCGCGGTGGCTCACGCTTGTAATCCCAGCACTTTGGGAGGCCGAGGCGGGCGGATCACGAGGTCAGGAGATCGAGACCACGGTGAAACCCCGTCTCTACTAAAAATACAAAAAATTAGCCGGGCTTGGTGGCGGGCGCCTGTAGTCCGAGCTACTCGGAGAGGCTGAGGCAGGAGAATGGCGTGAACCCGGGAGGCGGAGCTTGCAGTGAGCCGAGATCGCGCCACTGCACTCCAGCCTGGGTGACAGAGCGAGACTCCGTCTCAAAAAAAAAAAAAAAAAAAGAAATATAAAAGTGACTTGGAGCTGACACTCAGAATTCTATTAAGGATAAAATACTTAAATATCACAATATTTCAGATATAAAACTGCAATCTCAGCAATTTTGCAATGTTTCCTGCACAGTAATTAATATTCCACTTCATAGATGGTAGAACATTTTTCAGGAGGCTTTTTAAAAGCAATCTAAAAATGCTTCATGTACATTATGCATGCAAAGTATAATTCTTTTAAAATGCTAATTTTGGAAATTGGATATGTAATACTACCATTTCCAAAAATGAAAGAATACAATTTCAGTTTACTATTTTTAAAAAAACCACTTTGGGCCAGGGGCGGTGGCTCACGCCTGTAATCCCAGTACTTTGGGAGGCCGAGGCAGGCGGATCAAGAGGTCAGGAGATCGAGAACATCCTGGCTAACATGGTGAAACCCCGTCTCTTCTAAAAATACAAAAAAATTAGCCGGGCGTGGTGGCCGGCACCTGTAGTCCCAGCTACTCGGGAGGCTGAGGCAGGAGAATGGCGTGAACCCAGGAGGCCGAGCTTGCAGTGAGCCGAGATCACGCCAGTGCACTCCAGCCTGGGCGACAGAGCAAGACTCCATCTCAGAACAAAACAAAACAAAACAAAACAAAACACTTTGATAAATACACTCTTTTGAGTTTATAAAACTATCACAGTGCCAACCAACTTCATACTAAGTGAAATTCATGATATAAAAAAGATTTTTAAAAGTTAGGGGAGAAGTGAGCCAGAAAAAAAAGAATCAATTAAAAACTCTATGTAAAGTTCGCATTTGTGTTTCCCTATTATCTTTTTTTTTTTTGGAGACAGTGTTTTGCTCTGTTGCCCAGGCTGAACCTGTGCAACCTCCACCTCCCAGGTTCAAGTGATTGTCCTGCCTCAGCCCCCTGAGTAGCTGGGACTACAGGCACCAGTCACCATGCCCAGCTAATTTTTTGTACTTTTTTAGAGACGGGGTTTTGCCATGTTGCCCAGGGTGATCTCAAACTCCTGAGCTCAGGCAATCTGCCTGCCTCAGCCTCCCAAAGTGCCAGGATTACAGGAGTGAGCGCCTGGCCTCCACTTCCTTTAGATACAGAGGTATAGGTATAATTCAAATTCTAAATACAAACATACTTTTTTTTTTTTTTTTAAGATGGGTTCTCACTCTGTCACCCAGGCTGGAGTGCAATGGAGTACACTGTAGCCTGGTCCTCCTGGGCTCAAGTGATCTTCCTGCCTCAGCCTCCTAAGTAGCTAGGACTACAGGTATATGCCACCGTGTGGCTAATTTTTTATTTTTCCCAAACGTAACTTTTTAACCACCACTAGCACAAGAAACATCTAGATTAGAAAAAGTAAGATTAGGCTGGGCGTGGTGGCTTGCGCCTGTAATCCCAGTACTTTGGGAGGCTGAGGCAGGCAGATTGCTTGAGGCCAGGAGTTCAAGACCAGCTTGGCCAACATGGTGAAACCCTGTCTCTACTACAAATACAAAAATCAGCCAGGTGTGGTGATGCACGCCTGTAGTTCCAGCTACTCGGGAGGCTGAGGCAGGAGAATTGCTTAAACCTGGGAGGTGGAGGTTGCAGTGAGCTGAGATCGTGCCACTGCACTCTAGCCTGGGTGACAGACACTCTGTCTCCAAAGAAAAAAAGAAAAATTACAAGTATTCATCTTATACTATCATCTCCATGGGCATAAATTTATATCCTAATATCAAAATCAACATAATTCAATGAACCAAGTATGTGGAAGGGTTGGGACTCCACAAACTCCGGTTTCCTGATCTCTTCTTTCAATGTTTAGTTAGCAACTTTTTCCTAATATTACATGGGCTCCTACTGGTTGTGAAAATGTCAGAGATATTGGTAATTACATGGACCAGAAGGGATTAAATATTTGATGGGAAAATTATTTGACCATACTCTTAATAATCTGGGAATCCTTCACTGATAATCTGGATATAAGAGCTCTCTTTTGACCCAAAGACCTGTCAGTAACAATGCACAAATACTGATATAGTTACAAAAAGATTTCAGGCTGGATGCAGTGGCTTATCCCTGTAATCCCAGCACTTTGGGAGGCCAAGGCGGGTGGATCACTTGAGGTCTGGAGTTCAACATAGCAAAATCCCGTCTCTACAAAAACTAGAAAATATTCGTCGGGTGTGGTAGCATGCTCCTGCACTCCCAGCTACTCGGAGGTTGAGGCAGGAGAATTGCTTGAACCCGGGAGGCAGAGGTTGCAGTGAGCTGAGGTTGTGCCACTGTACTCCACCCTGGCCAACAGAGGGAGGGCCCTGTCTCCAAAAAAAAAAAAAAAAAAAGAGAGATTTCATTGTGATGAGGTGTGATGAATTGAGTGCATTCTGGACTATGAGGCACCCAATTAATAAACTGCCTGCATAATTTGTGTCTATTGGGGTAGTAAAATTATGTTACCTTTATACTAAGAGAAAATCTCATGTTAAATATACCTTCCCTTTGTGGGTTAAAGCATCCAGAGAGGATATAGTGGGAAAACAGTAAAACAGGAAAAGTGGTTGATCAAAAATCAAGAGAGCCAAATTTTGATTCTTGCTTTCCTATTAAGTACTTAGACCTTAGATGAGTTACATATTCTGGGGCTTTCAGAATATTGGGGGCAGGGTAGGGAAGTAGGGGAGAAAAGACCAAGAGATTTTATATATATATGTGTATATATATATATATTTTTTTTTTTTGAGATGGAGTCTCGCTCTGCCGTCCAGGCTGGAGTGCAGTGGCATAACCTCCGCTCACTGGAACTGTCTCCCAGGTTCAACAATTCTCCTGCCTCAGCCTCCCGAGTAGCTATGATTACAGGTGCCTGCTGCCATGCACAGCTAATTTTTGTGTTTTTAGTAGAGATGAGGTTTCACCATGTTGGCCAGGCTGGTCTTAAACTCCGGACCTCAGGTGATCCACCCACCTTGGCCTCCCAAAGTGCTAGGATTACAGGTGTGAGTCACCACACCTGGTCCAAGAGATCACACTTGGCGTTACAGAAAGAACTTGTGGGCTAAATAGAACTAAAATGCAGGTCTCCTACTTTCTAAAGCAGCACTCTTTTAACTACGCCAGTGATCCCTAAACTTTTTGAGTTTTTTTTTAAATCCCTCTATTTTTAAATTTTGCCAAAGATATGAATATTATTTTTAAAAAGCCATATTCATCTATCACAATGACTTAGTTAAAAATAAAAAGGTATTAAAATTAGGAAGGATATAAGCTTATCATACCAGAGAGCCCTTTATATGCTATTAAAATCTAGCCAATGGCCAACTGAAACTGGGATCCTCTTTTCTCATCTAGAAGATGATTTCATCATAAACGTACTCTAGAGCTCTAAAATTCTATGCCTTATTTTGTATTTTAAATATTTCTAATTCTTTCAACTATTTCTCCTAAACTAAATTTCCTTCATCATGGTGGTTGTTCTTTTTTTTTTTTTTTTTTTTTTTTTTTGTGAGACAGAGTCTCGCTCTGTCACCCAGGCTGGAGTGCAGTGGCGCGATCTCGGCTCACTGCAAGCTCCGCCTCCTGGGTTCACGCCATTCTCCTGCCTCGGCCTCTCCGAGTAGCTGGGACTACAGGCGCCCGCCACCACGCCCAGCTAATTTCTTTTGTATTTTTAGTAGAGACGGGGTTTCACCATGTTAGCCAGGATGGTCTCGATCTCCTGACCTCGTGATCCGCCCGCCTCGGCCTCCCAAAGTGCTGGGATTACAAGCGTGAGCCACCGCGCCCGGCCTGGTGGTTGTTCTTCAGTATTTCAATGTCTCTACTCAAAAAGAGGTTGTTCAAAATTGAACAAAATGTCTCCAGACAAGAACCGCTGCATTCAGGCCAACCATCCGATGCCTTCGGGGTGGAGAGAGGGAGAAAAGTACCCAATTGCTCTTATATAACCAGTATAAAGAGTTCAATTCCTTGAGGCTTTCCCTCCACGGGTATTTCCTATTTTGCTTCTGCTTGGTCTTCCTCCCCATCTTCACCATCTCCTATCATACGAAAGCCAGAAACTGGAAAACATCCAGAGCTGGCAATCCCACGACTATGTGCAAATATGTCAGCGAGGGAAAGCTGACTCCATCCAAGAGACTTTGCATGGAGGTAAAGCAAAGAGGTAAAGCAGTTCACTGACACACCTTGGTTTATTTGGTCATTCATAAATTCAAGAAATACTACAGGAGGCTTAATATGCAAAAAGCTAGAGATGAAGCACTGAGCTGTATCATAGAAACATGCAAGGAAGGGGACATACATTATCAATCTAAAACACAACCAAAATTGCTTATAAACTAATATCTAAATTATAGTTCAAAAATATAATTACATTAAAACACTTTTGTCAAGTGCTCTGAAGTATTCATAATGTTTGGGTTGGACCCTGTTGTAGAGATGTATATTGAACCTGAACTGTCAACTATCATATGATCATTAATAGCAGGATATATATATTTTTAGTAAGCTTGGCTAATTAATGACATTAAAAGGCTCTTCTGTCATCTTTGGAACCACATTTGGAGAATTTTAATTAAAAATTAAATTATTATTAAGCAAATTTATTTTTATCCCATATATTTCTAGCACTTTGAGACCTGTTTTTCAAAACTACAATTCCCTTTAGTGACTTTTTTCCCCAAAGAAATTCAAATTAAGCAAAGTGTGATCTACTTTTAACTGAACGCTTAAGAAATGAACACTCTAAGCTCCTACATCAGATTTAGCACCCCATTGACCAGCAGCTGCCTGTCAAGCACCATAAAAGCGCTTTCCCTGTGATTCTGCCATGCAGAACAATGGCTTAAGGACCATGCATCTTAACAGTGCCCGCCACTCAGAATGAAACTTTAAAGCTTTGTTCACAGATGCAGGGATCTACTATTTGACTAAATATTAAACCTTTTTCTTCATATCAGAACTTTAATAATAAAAGGCTTTCATAAAGCTTTTTAAAAAATGATTTATATATTGAATTACAATTGTTTCATTCCACCAATAAAAAATCACTTCATTACAGAACACTACAACTATTTTTATGATGAAGTTTATATCATAATGTAGATGATATTTTCTTATGATCCAAAGCGGACTCAAGCCATTTCAAAAGAACATGTAAATAACAGTATTTATAAAAACTGGCATAACAGTTAACCCAAAAATGTAGGAGGAACACAGAGAAAATCTTAGCTCAAAATAACCTAAAACCAGCCTTCAGAAGCTGCTGGTCTATGTCCAAAAGAAAGAAGTCACTGAAAGACTTTGCTGATATTAATTACACTCATAAAGGAACCTAAAACTAGTATCTATACTTAACAATTTTTAAGAATCCTCTAATTTCCAGGTATCTGTTGACTCTCTCTATACACTTTTAAACTTAAAGTATGATTTTTGGGGAAAAGTGATTCTTCTTTGAAGTAAGATTCAACTTGGTGAGTGGAGACTCAGCAATCTTCTGATTTGGATTTCTATCATTTTCCTGAAAGTGATTACTTTCCCAAATACTTCTAAACATCCTTTCATTTTTTTCCCCCCAGATCTGCTTCCTGCTTCTTTTCTGTCTAATCAAATTGTATTATTTTCCTGCTAGTAATATATGAGCTTATTCATATTTGTCATTCCATCCAACATTAAGTAATCTAATTTTTATTCATCTGTGCCTTAATTAATGCTTTTATTTATGATTTTGGTCAATCTGGTAAGTGAAAAATAATGCCTAATTGTTTCTTTAATGTGCAATTCCCTGATTACTGGTAAATTTGAGCATTTGCCAGTTTCCTTTTTAAAGAAAATTGACAAATAAGATTATATATATTTATGGCGAACAACATGTTTTGAAATATGTATATTGTGGAATGGTTAAACCAAGCTAATTAACATATGCATTACCTCACATAACCCATCCAACCACTAACTTCTCTTTTCCCAAATCTTTTCTTTGCAGTAAAAGGCACCAAATTACCCTAGTTGCCCAGGCCAAAAAGGCAGGGTGTCACTCTTGATTTCCTTCAAGAAACTTCCAGATTGGAGTGCAGTGGCGCGATCCTGGCTCACTGCAACCTCTGCCTCCCAGGTTCAAGAGATTCTCCTGCCTCAGCCTCGCAAGTAGCTGAGATTACAGGTGAGCACTAAAATGTCTGGCTAATCTTTGTATTTTTAGTAGACATGGGGTTTCACCATCTTGGCCAGGCTGGTCTCGAACTCCTGGCCTCAACTGATCCGCCTGCCTTGGCCTCCCGAAGTGCTGGGATTACAGACAAAAGCCACCTTGCCCAGCACCAAACGTAACCTTGAGCAAGACGAGTTTGCAATCAAGCACATCAAAGCAATCAACTAGACTTGTCAATTATATCCTGAATACATCCTCTTCCTCTTCTCACTTCAATCACTTAAGTAACTTTTGAACTTTCTCCAATTTATTATCCAGATTTCTGAGACATCAATCTGAGTATCTCTCTCCTAGCTTATGTCTCTAGCCTTGTTCTTCACTCATTGTTTCCCCAGTAACAACCAAGTCATACTGGATTTCTTTTGATTCTTCTGTTCTCTACCAAGCCTGGAGCTTTGCATATCTAAGCCATAATATGCATGTCATTCTTCGTATCACTGCTTGTGTTTTGCTTCCTCTACAAAGGTTTTCCTGGACTCTGAATCCTTAAGATTGTGCTAGCTGTCCCAAGATGTGTTCCTACAGCAGCACCCTGGTCTGCCTTCATTGTATTTGTCACACTAAATTGCATCTACTTATTCAACTGTCTCCTCTACTAGAGAATTATCTTTGTGAGTACCTGGACTGTATCTTTCCATTATTTTACTTTGTGGTCCCACAATTAGCATATAGTAGTTGCACAATAAATATATTAAGAAAAAGTACATGCAAAAACGAATAAATGCTCATATAAATACATTTACTTTTTATTTTTTTAAGAGTTGGGTTCTCACTGTGCTGCCAGGCTGGAGTGCACTGGCACAGTCATAGCTCACTGCAGCTCCCAACTCCTGGGCTCAAGCAATACTCCCACTTCAACTTCCCCCAAGTAGTTGGTACTACAGGCATGCACCACTGTGCTTGGCTAATTTTTAAAAATTTTTTACAGAGATGGGGTCTTGCTAGGTTGCCCAGGCTGGTCTCAAACTCCTGGCATCAAATGATTCTCTTGCTTTGGCCTCCCAAAGTGCTAGGATTACAAGCACGAAAAACAGCACCTGGCCTTGAATTTAATAGTTATGTGCATTCTGATTTAAAGAAAGCCCAAGAATAAGACTGGGAATTAGAGAGCAGCAGGCCTTTGCTGCCTCCATATTACTTGTCTCAGGAGAACCTTGCATTGTACCAACCTGCACAAAGTGGTAATGGAGGGCAGTCAGAGAAGAGTTGATAACGGCAGGGGACAAGACAGGGGTGGGTTGGGAGGACAGGGCTTGCTCCCTCCCTCTCCCAAATAAACTCTATCTCTACCTGTAACCCAAGCCTTTCCTTGTGCTTGGCCAGGTAGGATGACTCCTTGCCACTAGCAAAGGAGGGGTGACAAGGGGTGACAGAACATAAGAGACAGAGAATAAATACTTACATCTGATCATCATAAACAAAAGATGTAGTAATGAAGCTATAACAGCTAAAACACAATTTAAACCAATATTTTAATCAGTAGCTCAGAAACCAATCTCCACCAACACGGCATCAAAGAAACCTGGGTTCATGATGACAAGATAGACACTTACCCCCTGGTTTCTTCTTCATGACCCCTCCCCTTCTGGATTTTAATCCACTGTTCCAACTGCTGCATTGAATTTGTTCTCTGTATGACTCGATCAGCCTCTGTGTATAAGGGCCCTGTATTGGGGCGATTTCCACCTCTAAGATCTGCCAGGCTAACATTGACTATTTTGTTCTCTGAACTACTCAAGTTGATTGGTCTGTAGTGTGCAGTCTGAGCAGGGCATGCTGACCCACTCTCATATTCAGATGGCAGAGAATTCAGCTTTACACTATTAATTTTTGTTAAGGGTCTATCTTGACCATCCTTCTGAAATCCGTATTTTTCAGCTTCTAATGCCTTTTTTTCTTCAATTTTGCTCATTTCCTTGTTTTTTTGATTGTTTTGGATCTCTGGTTTAATTAGCACTCTATGGTTGGGAATGTTATTGGTTTCTTTAGTTGGTGCATTTTCAGATGTAATCTTGTCCACTCTGAAATCAGAGAAGAAAATCATAATAAATCAGATGAAATAATGCACATGTTACTTCTGGGATTCAATCTAGGAAAAATTATACTTTACGGGGGTGGAAGCAAGGGGACTGGAAAGGGTCACAGTGGACAAGTCTACACAAATACCCAATGCTGTGATATTAACATTCAAGCACAACACCAGAAGGTATAAACAGAAAGGGGGAAAAAGAAAACATAAAGAACTAGAGGGTAAAAAGTGATGTGTGCTCCCACCATTAGGAATCTGAAAATAAAGCAAATTAAGATTGCCTTATGACAGTTAAACCACAAAATCTACACTTAAAGGACCACAGTAGACAGTCCCTTGAAAGAAGCAACATGGCTCCCAGCCAAGGTTAGCTCCTTGTTGACTCATGAGACAAACATGAGTCTGGTTGTGGAAACGGCTGCAACAAGAAATTATAGTCTGATGCTATCAAAGATCTGAACCATATGATTAACTCCTTTTGTTTGTATTCAAGAGGAACTCAGTATGATTTTAGAGCTCTTGGAGTCTGACTGCACACGTCCAGCTTGCAATTCTGTTCTTACTGGCTGTGTCTTCAGGCAAAGTACAGAACACTTAAAGTGCCTATGCTTCCTCTTTGGTAAATGGGTATGATTGTGCCACCAAGATCAGAGGGTTCTTGTGAGAATCAGATGAGTTAATGAGTGGCTGGCCCTGACCTTATTACCATCATAATTCCATCACATCAAGCAATCTTGGGTTAGAATCTGGCATCCCATGTCCACCTGGCCACTGAAAGAATGAGCTAGTTAACAGCATGTGTCTAGGTCACTTGACAGTTGTACTGCTCACTATTCTAGTTGCCATATCTAGGTCTTTCCCTGAGCCTAATCACTTCCAGACTCTGAAAAGATCAAGCTGAGTGTCTGAACCTGCACGAAACTGCCAAGATCATGCCACTCCAGGAGGCCTCTCAGGAGCCAGCCAACCCTCCATATTCCAATAAATAAAAATGCTTCTATCAGAAACTAGTGTGGTAATGCTGCCAATGTTTATGATGTGTGGAAAAGATGTAGATCTATATACATATATCTGTAATCAACTATAAATGAAGATATCTAGAAGGTTTGGAATATGGTCACCAAGGAAAAAAAATTAAAAAAAAAAAGGTGACTATTTTTCTTGGAGTAAAGTTATGAACCATCCATATATTTAGGTTAGATATAAACCATAGCTTCTAGCTTGGAGGCAATATTAGACATTGGGAAAATTTACTAAGATAAGACTATGTGCTACTTTCTCTTGAAAAATAAAAGTTGGCCAGGTGTGGCCGCTCATGCCTGCAATCCCAGCACTTTGGGAGGCCAAGGTGGGTGGATCACCTGAGATCAGGTGTTTGAGACCAGCCAGGCCAAAATGTTGAGACACCGTCTCTACGAAAAAATAAAAAAAAAAATTAGCCAGGCGTGGTGGTGGGCATCTGTAATCCCACCTACTCGGGAGGCTGAGGCAGGAGAATTGCTTGAACCTGGGAGGCAGAGGTTGGAGTGAGCTGAGATCGTGCCACTGCACTCCAGCCTGGGCGACAGAGTGAGACTCCATCTCAAAACAAGAACAACAACAAAGAAGGCATAGAACATTTACACTAAAAGCACATGTATCCCTTGCTATTTGGAAGGGTAGGAATTTTAACATTAAACATAAAATAACTGAAAAGATTTTTAAAACATATTTACTGTAGTCTATCTAAAGCTATTATTACTGTCATCATGATTATTATCATTATTATTTGAGATAAGGTCTCTTGCTGTATAACCCAGGGGGGAGTGCAGTGACGTGATCTTGGCTCACTGCAACCTCAACTTCCTGGGCTCAAGTGATCCTTCCCTGTCAGCCTCCCAAGCAGCCGGGACTATAGGTACACGCCACCACACCTAGCTAATTTTAAAATTTTTTTAGAGACGGGGTCTCACTGGTCACCTAGGTTGGTCTTTTTTTTTTTTTTAAGACGGAGTCTTGCTCTGTCACCCAGGCTGGAGTGCAGTGGCGCAGTCTTGGCTCACTGCAAGCTCCGCCTTGCGGGTTCACGCCATTCTCCTGCCTCAGCCTCTCCGAGTAGCTGGGACTACAGGCGCCCGCCACCAGGCCTGGCTAATTTTTTGTATTTTTAGTAGAGACGGGGTTTCACCGTGGTCTCGATCTCCTGACCTCGTGATCCGCCCGCCTCGGCCTCCCAAAGTGCTGGGATTACAAGCGTGAGCCACCGCGCCCGGCTAGGTTGGTCTTGAACTCCTGGGCTCAAGCAATCCTCCCACCTTGGCCTCCTAAATTGTTGGGGTTACAAGCGTGAGCCACCGTGCTCGGCCTAAAGCTATTATTTTAAATTAAAACTGTGGCAGATTTTTTTTCTTTTTCCCCAAGATTTATCATTGAAAAAGTAGTCAAAAAGACACATATGATGACTTTTCTCTAAGTGGAACAAAGCTGACTCAGAAAAGTATGCTAAGGTACCATAAATAATATAAAACTTGTGATCTAATTTTAAAAAGTGACATTTAAGTTATTGCAGAAAATACACTGAGATATATAAAACGAAAATAATGGGCTTAGAGATGAAAATTATTCAGAGAATCCACATTATACTTAGATTTTTTTTTCTTTTGGCCATCAATGATTTGCACACTAGGAGACTATGACATTATAGAGAACAGGTGAAATACTTTATATAAAGTTAGGGAAAATGAACTCTCAAGTTAAAAACTGGATGTTGTATTAGAGTGATATGCTCTGATAAATATTTTAAGTATTTGAGCCGTACAGCAAAATGAGTGCATTAGCTTAAAACCAAGCAAACAAAATCTCTCTATACTTACTTTCACTTTGAATGACTAAATCTAATAGGGTGGGATAAAAATGCCAACAACTAGGAGTAGAAGAAAACACGTAATTTCTACAGGATAATGGACTCTAAGCTGGGCACACAGGTGGTATTAATAAATCTTGTCTGAGTAAATTACACTAACAAAGATGGCTGAAAATTGTATAAGCACATAACTAGTGAACTATTAGGTTGCCAAAAGCCAAGCCAAATAATTGTCATCTTTATCATCCCAAACTATGAGTAATTATTAGTTTTCAGAGTGGTAAATTTAATAAAATAAAGTAGAAACATGCTGAAATTCTGAGAAAAGTATAATATACAATATTGAAACTATTTAGACATAAATATTTTAATTATTATACAGATTTCTGTATTCTAAACAATTGCCTAAAAATTTTGCTTTGAAGTTAAAAGTATTGAAGTTTTTTTTTTTTTTTTGACAGGGTCTCACTCTGTTGTCTAGGCTGGAGTGCAGTGGCACAGTCACAGCTCACAGCAGCCTCAACCTCCTGATTGAAGTGATCCTCATGCTTCAGCCTCCTAAGTAGCAGGGACTACAAGAGTATGGTACTACGCCCAGCTAATTTTTGTATTTTTGGTACAGATGGTGTTTCATCATGTTGCCCACTGATCTCAAAATCCTGAACTCAAGTGATCCCTCAACCTCCCAAAGTGCTAGAATTACAGGCGTGAGCCACCATGCTCAGCCTGAAGATTTTAAATGAATTCTCTTCACCTACACATTTTCTCTCGTTATCAGTGCTAACCACCTCATCTTTATGCTACTCAGGTAATTTTTACACATGTAATTCCAAAAACAGATTTTCCTTCTATCTGCTGTCATCCTGGAATACGCATGTGGCAAAAGTGGTTTTTCTTAAAAATAGATGTCCTAGAGCTATATCCTACACCCTCTTTTCTTTTCAGTTTTTCCCCAGCTCTAATTACTAGTGACTGGGTAACTTGATTTAGACTTGATATTTACAAAAATAGCACAAATACACAGCATCAACCTAAGTCTTTTAGCCAAAAAGCCAAGACTTATTAAAATGCACACTAGAATAAGAAAAACAAAGGACTAGATGTATACTGTAACAATCCCTAATTTCCTGAGAAGAGGGAAAAAAGGCTAAACTTGCACATTAGCATCTTTCTTACATAAGATATGTGCTCAGCTGTCACTGACTGGAAGAAAAATTAACTTGCATCATAATTTTTTCTTCCAATTACAGGAATATATATATTTTTAAAAAGCACATTATACTACTTGTATTTACATAGTCTGAGAATCAGATTTCCTCTAACTAGATATACTGAAGAATATTAAAATGATTCGTATCTTCAAGCAGGGAAAAACACATGGATCAATTTTAACAGCACTTATCTATATTATGAAGGAATCTGAGTAGTGGAGTTTCAATATAAAGAAGGTACAATTCACCAAGAAGTGGATTTATTTGGAAACAATCTAAATGCTTGATGAACTATTTTCTGGAGACATTCATTACAAAACAATAAAAATTAATCAGAAATGTTGAAAAAGTGAAACTACCAAAGTTTCTTACTGTAATTCATTACACTTTAGAAACATCAACACACTATTATAGAAAAACACAAATTAACTTCATAAAAATAAACTCTTCTAAGATTTAGAATCTTAAAAACACTATCTCGAAGGATAAAAATCTCTGTAGCTTTAAGGTAACAATTAAAAACGTACTCACCGGAAATTAAAGGTAATTCTGTAAGAAGAAAGAACATTCAGTTTGAATGTTAGGATTCTGGATTCACCCCAGTACACTGATAGGTGAAAATGAATAAAGAAGAAAAAGAAGAAAAGTGGAATAAAAATGTAGGTGGTATCGCAAACTAACAAAATGTGTATTAATTTAATTCAGAACAGGAATTGATCCTTGCTTTCTGAGGAAAAAATGATTTCATACCATGACTATTAAAATGATATGTACTATGACAGTGAAATACTTGCAAGGCATGGAATAAAATGGAAGTGGAAATCACCATCATTTTTTCTACAAGCCTTTACCTTTTCACAGGTTCTGTCTGTACTAGGGCAGCATCTAACATGGCTTTCATCCACAACTCCATTTCCTTTCCTGTATCAGTGCAGAAATAATAGGTCCGCATGTTTGGATGGGCTGCCTGATTGAAAATGACACGATCATTTTAAATAAAAATATAGGATTCTGTAAAAGAAAAAGAAAAAAAGATAAGTGATTCCTGACATAGAGCACTGCTATCAAATTTCAGAGAAAGTAGACTTATCTTTTATATGAGCTATGGAAATGAATCAAGAAAAAATATAACTATTAACTTGAAAAATATATATTAATTTTTTTCCCCCTAACTTTACCCTCTTTCTTTTAGTTGTGTGCACACTCTAAAATTAAAAATTAAAAAAAAAACTGCATGGAAAGGAAAGGAGGTGAGAAATGAAGCACTTAGTGGTGCCTCTTCCATCTCCACATTTCTAGCAATTTCCATTTACTGCAATTCACACCTTCATTTTTTTTTTTTTGACACAGAGTCTCACTCTGTTGCCCAGGCTGGAGTGCAGTGGAGCGATCTGGGCTCACTGCAACATCTGCCTCCTTGGTTCAAGCGATTCTCCTGCCTCAGCATCCCGACTAGCTGGGATTACAGGCATGTGCCACCATGCCCAACTAATTTTTGTATTTTAGTAGAGATGGGGTTTTGCCATGTTGGCCAGGCTGGTCTCGAACTTCTGACCTGAAGTGATCTGCCTGCCTCAGCCTCCCAAAGTGCTGGGATTACAGGTGTGAGCCATCACGCCCAGAATAAGAATATTTATTCTTGAATAAATATTCCTTATTCAAGAATATTCCCAGCAACCAGCAACCAAATTAATAGAAATGTACATGTTATGGCATTTCCCTCCTGAGTTAGCAATTTCTTTAGGCCTCAAAAGGCACTGCTGTATTTTATAGAATCCTTTATAGATATCTACACCCAAACACAAAAGATTTATAAATGATCCGAAATGGTGTTTTCTTTTTGAGCTGTTCCTTAATAAACTACTCAAATGTTCTATGTTAAGATGATTAAAACCACCTACAAAGTGTTACTGGACTCTCTGAGCGGGGTTTTGGAAAAATAAAGACCACTGCCCATATTTGTGATCAATGGAAGGAACACCGGGCTAGTGTCAAGACAATCCAGTTCTAGCCATGACTCAAGACACTAAGAATCCCCACTCACGCTTGCCATCAGTCAAATGGAAATATTTACTAGATGATGTCAAAGTACCCAGTCTAGCTTTAAGTTCCATGCTTGTGTTCAATAATTGTCTATAAAGTTTCTACTTACCATTCTGATAAGCATTTGCATCAATGTCAGCAAACTTAGGAGTAAAGCAGCTCATACATTCAGGGGAAACAATACCACAGAAGAGAGAAAGTGAAACAATTACTATTATTGTTACAGATAAAATTAAAACTGAACCAAATAATTGCAGAGAAAATATACTTAACATGCATGGTCACTTTTATTGCTATTTTAACACTGTAGTATTTTTTAAGAGTCTAAAAACGCAGAAGAAAGTCCTACAAACAGCATAAATTGATAAACATTAGCTAAATTGATAAGCAACAAAAAAATTTAAATGCATGGCCTGATAATAGTGCTAATATCATGCACCTCTACATGTGTACTTCATAAAGTTATAATTTTAAATTTTCAAAGTGTTAACTTTTGTTATAACATCATAAAATCTTTAATTATGTTTCTCTGGTTTATACTGTTGATAAAGTTTATTTTGATAAAGTTAATTTAAATATTAAGATACTCTCCTCTTATCCTTAGGTCTTCCCTCAAGTTACATTACCTTCTCATTGAGGCCATCCATGACCCAACCCCTTAACCTCACCACTATACCTTTCCTGTTCTTTTTCTCCATAGATCATGCAACAATTTTTTTTTTTTTTTTTTTTTTTTGAGCCAGAGTTTGGCTCTTGTTGCCCAGGCTGGAGTGCAATGGTGCGATCTCGGCTCACTGCAACTTCCGCCTCCCAGGTTCAAGTGATTTTCCTGCCTCAGCCTCCCAAGTAGCTGGGGTTACAGGCATGCGCCACCCTACCTGGCTAATTTTGTATTTTTAGTAGAGACGGGGTTTTTCCATGTTGGCCAAGCTGGTCTTGAATTCCTGACCTCAGGTGATCTGCCCGCCTCAGCCTCCCAAAGTGCTGGGATTACAGGCATGAGCCACCGTGCCTGGCTATTTTTTTTGGGGGGGTCGGGGGAGGGAGGGAGTCTTGCTCTGTCGCCCAGGCTGGAGTGCAGTGGCACAACCTCAGCTTACTGCAACCTCCGCCTCCTAGGTTCAAGTGATTCTCCCACCTCAGCCTCCCCAGTAGCAAGGACTATGGCAAGCGCCACAATGTCCAGTTAATTTTTGTATTTTTAGTAGAGACGAGGTTTCACCATGTTGGCCAGGCTCGTCTCAAACTCCTGACCTCAGTTGATCCTGACCTGCCTCGGCCTCCCAAAGTGCTGGGATTACAGGCGTGAGCCACTGTGCCCGGCCTGCTCATGTAACATATTGATTAGCAAAAGTTGTAAATCAGCTGCAGTCCTCAGTATTCTTTAAAAGTGGTGGGACTTTAAAATTGAATCAATTTTATAATGGTACAAACATTTTCATTGTTAACCAGCAGCATTTCCCCCCCTCTTTTCTCTTAAAATGAAATTTCTGCAAGAACCTTATAGTTCTTACTCTAAAACAGACTGAAAAACTAGGTGACCTCTGAAATTTATTTTAGCCATAATCATAAAGCAAAGAATGCAGAATGATTTTTGAAAACAAAAATCTCCAAAAAGCACTGAAGACCTCTTACTTGACAGCGATCCACAAACCAGTAATACCATAAAGATTGGTAGGTACTATTAATCAGGGAAGGGGATCTCAGGTCTGCTTGGATTTAATAACAGCAGATTTCACATCTCAACTTCAGTGTTCTCCGTAAAGTACCTGATGATCATGATGTACTTAGACCCAAGAACATCTTTGCAATTATTCTCTAAGTTTTTCAGTAAATGTACATATATGTACCTTTATTAAAAAACATTGTCTCTTATAGTACTCTTCCTCCAAATTTATTATTAATAATTATTAATACAGACTCTCACTCTGTCACCTAGGCTGGAGTACAGTGGTGCAATCTTGGCTCACTGCAACCTCTGCCTCCAGGACTCAAGCGATCCTCCCACCTGAGCCTTTTGTGTAGCTGCCACTACAGGCACACACCACCACACCTGGCTAATTTTTGTAATTTTAGTAGGGTCGGGGTTTTACCATGTTGGGTTCAAGCTCTCTGTCTGACTCGGCCTCCTAAAGTGCTAGGATAACAGGCATGAGCCAATGTGCCCATCCTATTAATAATTTTTTTTTGAGACGGGGTCTTACTGTGTTGCCCAGGCTGGACTGCAGTGGTGTGATCATGTCTCACTACAGCCTTGACCTCCCAGACCCAAGTGATCCTTTCACCTCGGCCTCCCAAGTAGCTGGGACTAGCCACCATGCCCGGCTAGTATGTTTTTTTTTTGTTTGGTTTGGTTTGGTTTGGTTTTAGAGACAGGGTCTCACTATATTCCCCAGGCTCAACTCCTGGACTCAAGTGATCCCTCCACCTTGGTCTCCGAAAGTGCTGAAATTACAGCCACTGTGCCTAGACCCCAAATTTATTATTAAAAAATTCAGATGTACAGTAACCTTGAAAAAATACATAATAATCACCAGGATATCCATAATTATATTCATCAATTATTAGCATTCTGACATGTTCATTTTATCTAGAATCATTTGAAAGCACAGACATGAAGACACTTGACCCCGAAATATTTTAGCATGTGCTTCCTAATTAGAGGGACATTCTTCTATACAACCATAAGACCATTAATTAATATATTTTAAATATAAAAATCACTATAAGATAGCTTTTTTGTAATAATCTATGGCTCAATATCCATTTTTAACCAACACAAGTTTTGAACACAGAATTAAAAACTGCATTTTTCCTTACCTTAAAAGCATATTTGCGATTAATGTGATCTTCAGAGGTAAGCAAAGCTATCTGAAAACTAGGTAACAGTATGCTTCCCAGGATACCCTCTTCTTTCTCATCTAAGAGATAATTTAACATCTGATTAGAATTTTAAATGTTTTCATGAAGCAAAGTTTTTCAAGATCTATTTTTGCCAAATCAAAAGATTCTTGTATATAAGTGAACCATATTCGTGTTTAGGCAGGCCTTTATAAGGTTTTAAATGAAAATATCAAACAGCGCAAGAATTTATACTTTGGTATATATACTGCATTCTACAAAGCCCCTTTACATGTCATTCACTTAAAAATATACTGGCATGTAAGTAATGGCATTAATCCACCCACATCTCTGATAGGATTTAAATGCCCAACCATTCTATCCCCAGACAAATACATGGCTTTCTTGGTTACATCCTTCAGGCTTTGCTCAAAGGTCTCATCAATGAGGCTTTCCTTGACTACTGTATTTTAAAATGCTATTTATTTAACGTTTTCTCTGTTCTCCTTTGGGAATGTTACCACTGCCTACTCTCAATACCTCCGGCATACTATATGTTTTAGCTATTTATTTGTTTATTACCTTTTTCTCCATGCTAGAATGAAAGTTCTACAAAGACACTTAGAATGACAGTGGTAGATGCTCAAAAAAATTTGTTGAATAAATGAAGACACATGTGAATACATATTTGAACTATGCTATATAAATTATATGCTTTTTAAAACATTTAACTTTGAAGGTTTGCTTTTACTAATCATTCTGATATACAATAGTGTGACTAAATTACAGGCCTACAAGGCAAGCACATAAAATATACCTAGGAAAATGATAAACATTAATCTTGACACAGTATAGATTCACACTATTAACTTGCTGCTCGGGGGCAGAGATATTTATGAAACTTGAAATATGTACTTCATTGTTATAGACCTATAAGACAAGTGAATAAAGCAGTGTCATCAGGCTAATAAACTCACCAATGAGAAATCATAAAAGGGAAATAATTCTTTTTATTATGCTTGCTGTGTGTGATTTCTTTTTTTTTCCCCTAATTATCAAAAACTTAACAAGGGATTTTATTTATTTCGCCCTCATTTCCAGAGTATCTGGTGAAACATCCAGAAGGGAAAAAGTTACATTAAATGGTGGCTTTTTTCGATAGCTTTTCTCATAGCAATGGAACAAAATTTTGTTTTTACTATTCTGTGCTCATTCAGGTACGATTCACTAATGCGTAAAGGGATGAACGGAAGTACAGATTTAGTCCAAAAGGTTAAAAAGAGTTGGAAAGCAGTCATGAATTACAGAGAATGTGACAATTTAAAAGAATAAGGCAAACCCTAATTTTGAATCCAATTTTATGTTTTATGTTTATGTAAAGGGTATAGTCAGAAACAGCACATGAAGTCATCTTTATTAAAAAATCATTTTAACCAAATAATACATCCTGCTATGTCCCATAATAAAATAATCTTTCCTAAAGTTGCTTCAGAATAGACAGAGGCACTAAAGCACAGGGTGATTTCCCTAGATTACGTGAGGTTGTTTTCCTGCCTAACACTAACTAGCTGTGAAATCCTAGCCAAGTTATTGATGCTTAGTATCTGTTTTATCATCTATAAAATTGAGGACAATAGGACTTACCTCAAAAGATTGTTATGAGGGTTAAATGAGTTAATACACATAAAAAACTCAGCACGGAGAGTGAAGCATTAAATATTGCCATTATTATATAAAATCAAAGACAGTGCATGTAAAAAATCTTCATCTTCTATCAAATGACTATCCTGAGTTCTTCAGCTTCTTAAACTGCTTTTAATCATGACACTCTTCTGTTTAGTTCTATATCAAGCCTGACCGAAGGACTGTCCTAGTTTCTATTACCTAGAGAGACTCATAGACTGACAAAGAGTAAGTACTCAGTAATGTTTGCAGAATGAAAGAACTCTCCACGGAGTCAGCTGAGGCCTTTCTGAGACTGCATGGCAGCCCATTTTCTTTTGTCTCTGCCATTTCCTTCCTTCACTTTGCCACAGCTTATGGTTCCAAGAACAACACTCTCCAAAAAGCTTTCTACATATTAATCTCCATCATATAATTTGCTTCCTAGGGAACACGACCTGGGACAAGAGCCATAAGAATCTTAACATTTTACTGGATTCAAGTGACATTTTAGATTCCCCATTTCTACTTAGTTTTAAAGACATTTGGGAATATCTTTAGCAAATCAGTTATTTTGTCTTAATTTCCATTATCTGTAAAACATGGACTGATCTCCAAAAAATTCTGACAACACACTTTGTATGTCAGTAGACTAGATGCTTTGAGAAATGGAGAAGAAATGAATGGGGCCACTGCCCTCAGCATTTAGGAGAAGAGGATATCTGAGTGGGGGCCAAAACTCGTGATTAAGAGACTAGAAACTAACGGTGTCAGCTCTGGAGTCAGAGTGCCTGAGTTCAAATCCTGACTGTGCCACTTGCAAATTGTGAGACCCGAGGTAAGCACTTTGTATATCAGTTTCCCCTTGCGTGCAACGAACATAAGATTCCCCACATTATCAGGTAGCTGTGAGGGTTAGATGAAATAGATCATCTATATAACTTGCTCAGCACAGTACTCAACAAATAGTAAATATGCAAAAAAAATATATAGGCTATTATGATTTCACTGAAATCTGATTATTTTAATTTAAAACCTAACATTTCTTATTGATAAAATAGTAAAAATGTGTAATATCATATACTTCTTTCCAACAATCTGCAGAGCAGTCATCTGAAATGAGTTAAATGATATTTCTCTTGTTTTTACAGTTTCTTCTTTTTTATATTCCTCCTATCTGGGAAACTACTAAAATTAATAAATACATTGCATATAAAATGCAGGTGTTTAATAATAAGGAATCTCAGACTCAGCATGGCTTGTTTTTTTTTTTTTTTTCCAACTTCTATTATAGGTTCAGGGGTACACATGTGGACTTGTTACAAAGGTAAATTGCGTGATGCTGAGGTCTGCAGTACAAATGAATCAGTCTCCCAGATAGCACAACACCCAGCTGGTACTATGTTCAGCCTTCCCCTCTCTTGTGGTCCCCAGTGTCTATTGTTCTCATCTTTATATCCATCAGCATGGCTTCTGATTCACTTTTACATTTTTCAAATATGATCAAAAGCTTTCCTATTATAGTAAAAGTGATGAGTCCCACCTTTCCCTGAGCAACAACAATAGCAAATTACAAGGAATTCAGTGGTTTTTGTTGCAAATTAACATCAATAAATTCTTGGCTGGGCATGGTGGCTCACACCTGTAATCCCAGCACTTTGGGAGGCTGAGGCAGGTGGATCACTTAAGGTCAGGAGTTTGAGACCAGCCTGGACAACATGGTGAAACCCCGTCTCTACTAAAAATACACACAAAAAATTAGCTGAGTGCGGTGGCGCGTGCCTGTAATCCCAGCTACTTGGGAGGATGAGGCACAAGAATAACTTGAACCTGGGAGGTGGAGGTTGCAGTGAGCCAAGATTGCACCACTGCACTCCAGCCTGGGCAACAGAGCAAGACTCTGTCTCAAAAACAAAACAAAACAAACTTCAACAAATTCTTGTATTAGAAATTTAAAATATTAGAAATAATAAACATTTCTTGTTATAAGTAGTCCATAAATATACTGAAAAAGAGAGGAAAAGAGAAATTATAAGCTTAAGGATAATGGCTGAAATACAACTCCTAACTTTCTGAAAGAGTAAGAAAACCCCCAAGGAAAATTGTAGAGTAAGCTTAGCATTTAACTAAAGACAATACCACAATTGCAGCCTAAGGAACATCTCTATGACAAAATGCAGTTTTATAGGGTTGGTTAATTCTGACTCAGCAGTAATTCTCAACTACAGTTTGCAGATGGAAACAATTCTAGTAATTCCAAATTTTGAAGGTTAATACGTATTATAATGCTTCAATACACAACTATAAATTTTGCTATCGGTCTTTTGTGCAGTCAAAAAATGTAAAAACTACTAATCAGTTCTAAAACTCTGTTATATCTTATAAGTTATACTTCTCGAGAAAAGTCATAAATTACTAATTATGGGTAGACAATCTAATTCTTTCATGATGGTTTACAACCAAAGTTTAAAGTAGAGAAGAAGGAGAGATTATCCAGATTCATGATTTTATACTACAGCTGAGGCAGATTTTTCTGGAGAGTGCCACCTAGGTATGCCTTTCATTGGCAGGTAACAACTTTGTAGTATCTTGTAGTATCTAAGAGATCCATGTGGCATATGAAACATCTCTGGATTTTTATTTAAAACTGAATTAATAATTTACTAAGCAGAGAAAGGCTATCAGTGTTTGGTCAAAAAAAAAGTTCAAAATGAAAGTATTTCTTTGTATTTCATTTTTTTCATTTGCCATTACATATTAGTAGTCCCTAATATTCTAATATCATTTGCCGGGGAGCAGAATTGGGTGCTTGAAGGACCCATAAGCTAGATCTGACAAAACTGACATGTGAAAAGAACCTCCTCAAACTAAGGATTGTAGCTATTAAGCACCGAATTCAAGAGTAGCATTATAGAGCAAAGATTAGGGAAGCTGAACCAAAACTCAGACCAAACATGGTCTGAAGCACCATATTTATTCTATCATAACCCCAAACCTCAGAATGATATGTCAAAGAAGAAAAAATCTGTTTGATACTATTTGTTGATAATAAAATAGCACACAGAGTTACAATACTTTTTTTTTAAAATATCTGACACATATTACATATCAATTACAAAATAACACACTAAGACAGTAGGGTAAACTTACCTCTATAATAAAAGAGGCAAAGGTCAGAAAGCACAAACCAGCGTTTCTTCCACAATTTCATGCCAGTACTGTCCTGGATTAAATCACATATTTAAGGATTATTTCTCAAACAATAAAAACTCACATGTGCATTTATTTATTTATTTTTATTTTTTTGAGATGGAGTTTCGCTCTTGTTGCCCAGGCTGGAGTGCAATGGCACAACCTCAGCTCACTGCAACCTCTGCCTCCCGGGTTCAAGCAATTCTCCTGTCTCAGCCTCCAGAGTAGCTGGGGTTACATGCACCTGCCACCATGCCAGGTTAATTTTTTGTATTTTTAGTAGAGACAGGGTTTTACCATGTTGGTCAGGCTGGTCTCTAACTCCTGAATCAGGTGATCCACCCGCTTTGGCCTCCCAAAGTGCTGGGATTACAGGCTTGAGTCACTGTTCCTGGCCTTGTGCATTTATTTAAACTTTTAAAACAAGGAATTTTTGATACATGTGTAATATAACCTAACTAAAAGGCCAATTAAAAATTTGGAGGTAGTTTTCTAGGGCCTTAAGATATTCCCAACTAGACTGGTCTCCGAAAATACCATCATGCAAAAGGAATATATTAAGGCAATTTGATTTGGCTTCGTATTTGTAAGCAATTTGGAATTCACTCTTCTCAACACAAACATCTGCTAGGATGAGAATAATGTAACCATGCAGCAATGCGTGCATTCTGGTAAACCAGATTTAATAAATATGTTAATCTTTAACAAGAAGAAAAATATGTGAATTGAAATTATTCCAAAGGTAATGTGATTTAAAATGTGAATAAAGAAACCTTAATATACAAATACGTTTCACAAACATATTTTTCTTACATCTATAGTTTGGGATTTGCTCATCATGCAAAAAAGAGAGACTATTTGGCAGCTATTTCTAAGTAATTTAGTTCATTAAAATATCAGGCTCAAACAAAATTACAATTTTAATAAAAATTACTTTCCCATATGCAATGTAGCAAAATTGGAAGTAAAAATTAAACAGATACCAAAAAAAAAAAAAAGGAAAAAAGAAAAAAAGAGAGGCCAGTTTGGATGTGCATTGATTATTTCTAAATTTATTTCTAGCTGTGAGTAATGACTTTAGAATTATAGAAATTAACATGGGTAAAATCTTTCAAACTAAATGATTTGGCCTTAAAATTGACAGCTATACCAAAAAAGAGACAAAAAAAAAGAAAAAAAAAAAGAAAAAATTAAATGGCAAATGATATCTTCAATTTTTTTTTTTCTGAGACAGTCTCACACTGTCACCCAGGATGGCATGTAGTGCTACAATCTCAGCTCACTGCAACCTCCGCTTCCTGGGTTCAAGTGATTCTCGTGCCTCAGCCTCCTGAGTAGCTAGGATTACAATCGTACACCACCACAGCTGGCTAATTTTTGTATTTTTGGTAGAGACAGGGTTTCTCCATGTCGGCCAGGCTGGTCTTGGACTCCTGTCCTAAGGTGATCCACCCACCTTGGCCTCCCAAAGTATTGGAATAACAGGTGTGAGCCACCATACCCAGCCATCTTCAATTACTTATTCTTTCTTCAGTATGGATAAGGGACACTGTAAACAAATATGTGTCACACACATATTACAAAATAAACACTTTTTTTTTTGGAGACAAGGTCTTGCCCTGTCACCCAGGCTGAAGTGCAGTGGCATGATCATACCTCACTGCAAGCTCAAATCCTGGGCTCAAGCGATCCTCCCACCTCAGCCTCCGGAGTAGCTGGGACTACAGGTGCACACCACCACACCAGGTTAATCTTTGTTTTTTGTTTTTTTTTAAAGTAGACATGAGGTCTCACTATGTTGCCCAAGCTGGTCTTGAACTCCTGGGCTCAAGTGATTCTCCTGCCTCGACCTCCCAAAGTGCTGGGATTACAGGCGTGAACCACTGTACTCGGCCCAAAATAAACACTTGTTAGAGAAGCTACTTGGTAATACTTTTGCAATGCTAAATTAACCAATGAATCAAGAAATAGGAACAAGAGCTATTTTAAATAAGGAATGCCATTAGGCTATTAGGCTCAGTTTTGCACTGAAATAGTTGATCATAATTTGGACTTATTAGAAAGACTAGCTGGAAAATATGGAGAAAATTTTCTATTAGAAACTGGGATGGGTGTGGTGGCTCACGCCTGTAATCCCAGCACTTTGAGAGGCCAAGGTGGGTGGATCACTTGAGGAAAGGAATTCAAGGCCAGCCTGGCCAAGGTGGTGAAAACCCGTCTCTACTAAAAATACAAAAATTAGCTGGGCGGTAGTGGCACACGCCTGTAATCCCAGCTACTTGTGAAGCTGAGGCAGGAGAATTGCTTGAGCCTGGGAGGTGGAGGTTGCGGTGAGCTGAGATCACACCGCTGCCCTCCAGTCTAGGCAGGTGACAGAGTGAGACCGTCTCACACACACACAAAAAAAAAGAAACTAAATGTGCAAAAACCTTTTAGCCTGGAAAGCTTAAATATCAGATGGTTAAAATATAGTCAATGATCTTTCAATAAAAATTATGACTCTTAATAAATAAAAATCATTAGGTCACCTGAAAGCAATTAGCAATATTTAACAGAATAAACTGACAGCAATGAACTAATATTTAACTTGCTTTGTATCATCTGTACGTATGTAGAATCAGAGAGAAAGAAAAAATCCTTGAAGATTGAGGATGTCACCTCAGTTATCTACCAGTCACTTATCTGAAACCTAGCTGCAAACTTGGAAGTAAATAGCCTCTATGTAATCGAAATGATGTCAAAATCCAAGGAAGTAATGTACATACATCTTTACTAATTCCAAAACTAATAAGGTTCCAAAAGAGCTTAGCAAGTTCCCCAGTCAGTGCAACAATATAAACCCCAACTCATCAGGACGCCTGAGAGTAAACCCTGTATGAGCAAATTAAAAAGAAAAGAAAAGAAAAGAAAATAACCAAAAAACATAAGAGGAAGAAAGAATAACCTCATATTATAGAATCAAAAATCTCAAAAAACTCAGAAAAATCTGAAATTATTGTAAAATTTCTGTATAAATAAAGGTGGGAAATATACAACTGTATATTTCTCTAATAATTTTTATATCAATAGAAAAATGAATACCCTTGTATTAATATTTAGTTGTTTATTTCAATTTTGACATTTCTGGATACTTTTACCATGCTATTTCTAACATTTTCATACAGCATATATTTAATTTTAAATCTAGAAATACCCATAGCACACAGTCTCTGTTGTAAGTAATGTCCACTCCTTTTTCTGTCTTCACTGTTCCCTTGATATTCTTCAAGGGTAACAAGTAGTCAAAAAACCTGGGTGGCTTCTCCATAGTTCCTTCTTAATTTTATGATTTTATAGAATTGTCTTAGGTACATTCAGTTTAAAAGGTTCCTTCTGTCTTTTGTTTCATATCAAATAGAAAAAAAAAAAATACCTGTTTATAAAGCCAACCTCGTCTGACAACCGGTGCATTAGGATTCCTTTTAATTGAATTTGACCTCTTTCCAAAATTATGAACTTTTTTTGAAGCTCGTGAAGTCTAAATAGAAAAAGAGCATGACAGAAAATGTGGTATTAATGCCTAGAGATTTGAGCTTATTTTCCTCTTAAAATTTAATCTCTTTTCAGATTTTCCCAAGACTTGCAGGACTTAAATCTTTTCAGAAAAATTATTAAAATTCTACTTTTGCTGGGTTAGTCTTCTGAAGTGTAAGAATTCCGCACCAAAAATTTTTCCCCCAGGGTATCACAAGTTTTACAACCTTTCCTTTAAAATCTGGATAGGATATACAATTTTTAGAAACACAGAGTATGTGGCAATATTTTGTCCTACCTGCTATATAAAATGAATAGATCTTGAGTAAAAACTGTTAACAAATCTTTAAGAATAAACCAAACAACAGAACTTTTCCCTTTATATCTGCATTTAATAGTGCAGGTTCAATTAAAGAAAGTTAATATCACTCAGTCTGAGGAGAAATAAACAGATATTAAATATAAACAAATATATCACATCAAGTCAAAACAAGACGGGAAGGATCTGCGTAATGTGATGTAGTGTTTTCTTTTTTATGGACAACTCTGAACTTAAACTAGACAGATGGGGTTTACTGGATTCTTCAAAATACACATAAGGATATACAGTTTTTAAAAATACTGCTATGGTTACCATGAAGATTTATTTTGGCAGGAATCATAGTGGTTACCAACAAACATGAAAACAATGAAGCTATAAAGTAACATAAAATTACCTCTTTTCTACTTGTTCAGAATCTTTGGAAATCTAGCATACTTCATTAGAATTTTGTTTTGGGAAGCTTTTATTAGTATGTAAGAAAATTTTAAGGCCCAATATCAACAAAATTTTTCCTAAAGCATGTTTTCTTGATAGATTTTAATTTACTTTCAAACAGGTAATGCTTAAAAACAGCATAAAACTTAAATGACACAAAAAGATACACAAAGATCAATACTCACTCTTGGGCTCCAGCACCCAGCTAGCCCCACTCGCAACTGTGTGGCAACCAATATCACTGTATGTGTGTGTCTATCTATCTAAAATAATTGTTCTCATGATTAATGAGTATTTTTCTGAAATGACTGCATATTTTAATATCCACTCTTCTGTTCCATTATTTCTTGGAGCTCACTATATAAACCGAATGCCTATTTACCCATACTGTCATTAATGTGCTGTGTTATGAAACTTTCTGACTGTTGGAAATCTGTAGGTGAAAATGGTGTCTTTTTCTGGTTTTAATTAGTATTTTTCATATTATGGATGAGGCTGAGCATCTTTTTTCATATATTTAAGAGTAAATTCCATTTTCTTTCCTGAAAACTGATTTCATATAATTTTTCCATTTCCAAACTGGCTCATAAGCCCTTTTCTTATTGATTCACAGCACTTCTTTAATGATAAGGAAATTATAAATTATTATAAATTTCTTTAATTGTTATATGAATTACAGACACTCTGCATGGATAATAATTACATGTGGTTGAATTTCTCATTCTCTTATATTGTTACTTCTGAGTTTTATGTCATATTTAGAAAGCCCATCTGCATTCTGAGCTTTTTTTTTTTTTTTTCCAAATCTTCCATTGTTTTTTTCTAGTGCTTTTATAGTTTTGTTTTTAACATTTCAACAACTGATCCATCTAGAACATTTTTGGTGTAAAGTATGAGGAACAGATTCAACTTTTTTTCAAGACAATGACCTAGTGGCTCTCAATCCATTCATCAATTTCTCCAGATTTTAATTAAAATATACTCATAAAGCATTATGCTCAGCCTGTTGGATTTATGTTACCTAATAATCAGAAATTATTTATATTATTTGAAAATTTACATTCATTTATAATCTCCTAACAAAATTTTATTTCAAAAACCTTAACTGGCATTTAAAATACTATTATTATACTTATCTTATAATTATCGATTTCCTTACAATAAACATAATTTACTATTACAATAGTTTTGTTGAAAAATGTTTTCTCAATCTAAGCATTCTTATAGTCAGATCATTTGATTTCTAGGCTATTACATTAATAATCACCTTTAAAACTTAAGTGTGTCCATTCTCTCTCACAAATATCAATATATTTCTTTTTTTTTTTTTTTTTTTGAGACGGAGTCTCACTCTGTCGCCCAGGCTGGAGTGCAGTGGCACAATCTCAGCTCACTGCAAGCTCTGCCTCCTGGGTTCACAACATTCTCCTGCCTCAGTCTCCCAAGTAGCTGGGACTACAGGCGCCCGCTACCACGCCCGGCTAATTTTTTGTATTTTTAGTAGAGACGGGGTTTCACCGTGTTAGCCAGGATAGTCTCGATCTCCTGACCTCATGATCCACCCACCTTGGCCTCCCAAAGTGCTGGGATTACAGGCGTGAGCCACCGCACCCTGCCATATCAATATATTTCTAAAATTATTCCAAATTAAAAAATTTAAGTCACTGAATTACAATCTTATTACTTTGTATTTCAGGCTATTGCTTCTTGTATCAATTACCGCCAAATTCATGTAATAACAAAAATGTAATTATTATTCTATACTTTTAAGTCCATTATGGGTAACGGTATAGATACTGTTTACTCCTTATCAATAATTAATATAAAGCAAAATAACTTACTCTGCCTACAGGGCTCATTGGATGCACTGCATAATCTGAAGTCACGTTATAGTTAGAAGCTTCATTTATCATACTTATTGGTCGTTCCTTCTTTTCTTCAGATGTCATGGTTGCAACAGTCCTGAAAATACATGTCAAAATGCTAGAACTGGCTGTGTATGTAACCCGCTTTATAATTACACTTCTCTACAGTTAACAACGCGAGTGTCCTACTTTTTCACAGTACTTGGATCCTAGTTACTCTAGAGTCAGGCCTTAATACTTACAACAACTTTAAATACAGCTAACACTTTTCCTAAGCCAAAAATACATTATTATCATGTTTATTTATTATTATTTTTTAAGACAAGAGTCTCACTCTGTTGGTCAGGCTGCAGTGCAGTGGCGCAATCTTGGTTCACTGCAGAATCTGCCTCCCAGGTTCAAGTGATTTTCCTGCCTCAGACTCCTCAGTAGCTGGGACTACTGGCACGCGCCACCACGCCCGGCTAATTTTTCTATTTTTTTAGTACAGTCAGGGTTTCACCATGTTGGCCAGGCTGGTCTTGAATGCCTGACCTCAGGTGATTCGCCCACCTTGGCCTCCCAAAGTGCTAGGATTACAGGTGTGAGCCACCGCGCCTGGCCTATCATGTTTATTTATAATAGGCATTATTGCAGATATTCTACTTGGTCATCTAGCTGAAAAATTAAAAATGAATTATAAGATTATTCTAATTTTAAAAACAATAACAATTTCAGTAACTAACTCTGTGAATAGCTTTACAGTATAATACATTCTTTGATGCTTATAAAACTCTTGTGAAATAGTAATTACCACTATCTGATTTAAGGATGAGAAAACTGAGCTCAAATTAGTTTAATAATCTAACCATTTACACAGTTTCTCTAAGCTTGCATCCCGGGTTCTTGAGCTTACTGTGTTTGAGGTACTATAAAAACAGCTTCTGAAATTACATTCTTCATGAAAAAAATGTTTAAGTCAGGTTTCTATATGACACATTGTGAACAGCTGGCATTCTGTTATTATACTTGACTACAAATGTCCAGATAAGAAAGCTGTTAAATTGAAATATAAATAACAGCAATTTCAGTGCTAACCCAATTTTGAACGCAGGCATTCCATGAAACTCTTTACTTACTGTTCATTCACTACAAAAATACAATTGTCCTGTGATGGTTGTCCTGTGACTGGATGTTTGCAGGTCACTTTCCTTTCATTATGGCTGAAAAAAGAATAAAAGAAAAACAGAACATGTAGGTATTTAAAATGCCCATTTATTTATTGTAACATTAAAGTTAGTCTACAAAGGAAATGAAATTCAAACTCTCAGCCTTTTCTTGTTTTTGTTTTTGTTTTTGAGACGGAGTTTTATTCTTGTCGCCCAGGTTGGAGTGCAATGGCACGATCTCGGCTCACTACAACCTCCGCCTTCTGGGTTCAAGCAATTCTCCTGCCTCAGCCTGCCGAGTAGCTCGGATTATAGACGCCCACCATCATGCCCAGCTAATTTCTTGTATTTTTAGCAGAGACGGGGTTTCACCATGTTGGTCAGGGTGATCCTGAACTCCTGACCTCAGGTGATCCACCCGCCTTGGCCTCCCCCAAAGTGCTGGGATTACAGGCGTGAGACACGGTGCCTGGCCACCAGCCTTTTGAGATTCCTAAATATATCTTCCCTACTATCTATTGGGAGTGTGTATGTGTGTAAACGTTACTTATATTTTTACAAAAAAGTTAAATGCATCCCTTCTCAGTCTGGCCTCAATCCTTTTTCATTATTTCATAAACAAAGGTAAGTTGTAGGCCAGGTGCCGTGGCTCATGCCTATAATCCCAGCACTTTGGAGCGCCAAGGAAGGTGGATCACTTGAGGTCAGGCATTCAAGACCAGCCTGACCAACATGGTGAAACCCCATCTCTACTAAAAATACAAAAATTAGCCAGGTGTGGTGGTGTGTGCCTGTAATCCCAGCTACTCGGGAGGCTGAGGCAGGAGAATTGCTTGAACCTGGGTGATGGAGGTTGCAGTGAGTTGAGATTGTGCCATTGCACTCCAGTCTGGGCAACAGAGCAAGACTCTGTCTCAAAAAAAAAAAAAAAAAAAAAAAGGTAAGTTGATTTGGCTGTTTGGCTCTTTACACTGCATTGTAAAATATAATGATTACTGTATTTTATACTTCATAGGTGGGTCATGAAAAGTAAGTATGAGTGTCTACCTACCTCTACTGTTTTATGGTCCAACATGGGTGCATTACAGAGTACTAATGCCAAATTCATAAACGGAAAGAAAACCTAACAGTACTACTGTATGGGCACCAGTACCTTAAAAAAATAGAAGGTTCTGAAACAGGAATAATTTACAGTGTTTCTGTTTTACAAAATAACCTTTACATAGATAATGTAATGAGATTAATTTTTTGACACTTGAGGAAGGTATGTTGTAGAAAAAAAATGAAATCTGAAGGAGAAGCAAAAATCTTAAGTAAATGAAATGTGGAAACGACAACAAAAACAGAAAAATCTGTTACGTTTACTGAAAAAAATTGCTTTGAATTAAGTAATGACTATTTTTGGAGAAAAAGATGTTTGCCTAAGAAATAGTATTCTTTCTAGGTTGAGTGATAAGATTAGGTCTTCAACTGTTTTCTTGAATGAAAGAAGGAAACAAACCCTATTTATTTAAGCCAAAAATACTAGATGCTCAAAATAACATGCAATATATACTGATATATTACATAGTCTATAATAATTTTCATTAGGTCATATACAATAATCTGTAACAGAGACCTATCATTGACATGCCTGACATTAGAAAATTTACCTTGTAAGGTCTGTATTGAATATTAGTTTTCTTTTGTTAATCTTAAAATATTAGTACATGTGCTCTGTATGGTGAGAAGTCTATAACCACAACCTGCAAACTTCCAGGTAAATTTCATATGCTTAAATTCTTTTTCCAAATACTAATTTTCATATTTTTTTGGGTAACTCAATACCCTGAAACTTTATCCATTAAATAAAATTGAAACGGTATTAATATAAAGATATAAAGTTTTAAAAAAATTCCATATTGACTATTGTAAGAGTAGAATCATTAATGAAACACAGTGTTTCTATTATTCCTTAAATCAAGTGGTCTAAGAAGCACATAGAGCCATCTGCTAATATTTAGAAAAATTTTAATAGATACAGCACTTGGCCGGGCGCGGTGGCTCATGCCTGTAATCCCAGCACTTTGGGAGGCCAAGGCGGGCAGATCACGAGGTCAGGAGATCGAGACCATCCTGGCTAACGGTGAAACCCCGTCTCTACTAAAAATACAAAAAAATTAGCTGGGCATGGCGGCGTGCGCCTGTAGTCCCAGCTGCTGGGGAGGCTGAGGCAGGAGAATGGCATGAACCTGGGAGGCGGAGCGTGCAGTGAGCCAAGATCGTGCCACTGCACTCCAGCCTGGGTGACAGAGCAAGACTCCGCCTCAAAAACAAACAAACAAACAAAGATACAGCACTTGACACCCTGGGAGGTAGGTGGCTCACTGTTAGGTCCTGACCATTGTCCTTGGCACAACGGAGGAGTGACTGCTCAGGACCACAGGAAGGGCAGGGAAGGGAAGACAATGATTCTAGCCTTTTCTCAATTCTACCAAAGCTTGTCTCCTGTATTATTACAAATTCTATGTTTTCATCTTAGATCTGACATTCTTTTCCGCATTTCACAAGTTTTGTTTTTTTTTTTGTTTTTTTTTTTTGATGGGCCTCAAAATTCAGATCAAGAGAATCATCAGTTCTGCTATAACGCTTGCTGGAACTGTTTCAACATGATTTGTATGTTAAAGGAACAATTTGAGCATAACCCAACTTGGCACTTGCTTATGCATGATTTTATCTGTGAGAGACTCTAGATGGATGCAAAAAACTGCACCCAAGAAAACCCAGCCACATAGGAATACACAAAATGTATATCTGCACACACCTCAAACATGTACCAGCTACTTCAGTTCATTACCTGTTTTATGAAACACACCTATCCACATCTGGTGATACAACTTTTTTTCTTTTCTTTTCTTTTTTTTTTTTTTTGAGACAGAGTTTTGCTCTGTTGCCCAGTCCAGGCTACGGTAAAGTGGCACAATCTCAGAGCACTGCAACCTTCGCCTCCTGGGTTCAAATGATCCTCCTGCCTCAGCCTCCCAAGGTAGCTGGGATTACGAGCATGTGTCACCATGCCTGGCTAATTTTTTCCATTTTTAGTAGAGATAGGGTTTTGCCATGTTGGCCAGGCTGGTCTTGAACTCCTGGCCTCAAGTGATCCACCAGCCTTGGCTTCCCAAAGTGCTGGGATTACAGGTGGCAGCCACCGCACCAGGCCTACAGCTTTCAACGCAATTTCAGATAACCTTCCTCCCAACACTTCCCAATAATTCACATGCTGAAACCCTTTCAACACCCAGACTTTCACAAGCAAACTGCGGGTCTTTTTCAAGGCCAAATGTCATATTTATTATGCTACCATTTTTATTCGGTTTCTATCTTTATTCCTATGTGTCACTAATGAAGTTTTTGAGTGGTGTGCTCCTAAATCCATTTTCCCCCCAAGCCCTGCGTTTTTTGTTTCCAGATTTTGCACGATGAGGTGATTTTTAGGGACACACATGCTATATTTTCGCAAAACATATTGCACTACTAAATTACAAACTAACATATCACTATCCTATTAAAAATGCATTAGAATTTTAACAGACACTGAAACAAGGTGTCACTTAAAAAATTCTTGCCAGATATTTTATGCTTAATAAAAACTGAAAATAAAAAAAGTATTAAAAAATTGTATTTCTAGAAGAATCCTTATAAAAAGGATAAAATTCACGTCTTTATTTTTTTTTTATTTTATTATCTTTATTTTTTGAGACGGAGTTTCACTCTTGTTGCCCAGGCTGGAGTGCAATGGCACGATCTCAGCTCACTGCAAGTTCCGCCTCCCAGGTTCAAGCGATTCTCCTGCCTCAGCCTCCCAAGTATTTGAGACTACAGGCATGCACCACCACGCCTAGCTAATTTTGTAGTTTTAGTAGAGAGGGGTTTCACCATGTTGGTCAGGCTGGTCTCAAACTCCTGTCCTCAGGTGATCCACCCGCCTTGGCCTCCCAAAGTGCTGGGATTACAGGTATGAGCCTCTGCGCCCGGCCAAATTCAGGTCTTGATATAAGACATACCTATGGTCACAGAACAAACTAATTCCCACGTTGTCTCTGTAGTCACTGTGGCCTAGCAGGAAGTCCAAACTTTTCTAAATACAATGCCAGTGTTTACCTACTCTTACTTCCAGACTTTTAATGTATAGGTCTAGACAAGTGGTTCTCAATTGGGTGATTTTGCCTCCAGGGGAGCATTTGGCAATCCCTGGTAACATTTTGAATGTCATAACTGGGGAAATGTTACTGGTGTCTAGTGGGTAGAGGCCAGGGTGCTGCTAAACATTTTATAACGCAGAGCAGAGCCCTCCATGTCCAAATAAACCTCCAGAAACGTCAGCAGTGCTGAAAGTGGGAAGCCCTGCACTAGGCTATCATAACCCTTAAAATAACTGACTCCACTGAATAAGAAAAGCAGTATTTACTATTTGTGTTCCTGTATTTCTCTAAACACAACAGAGGTAGCAGAAAACAATGGCAGTTGAGAGCACAGTTTCTTAAATCAGACTACAGAGGTTTGAATCCCAGCTCCTCCATTTAATAGCTAGGTGATCTTTGGCAACTTACTTTACCTCTCTGTGTCTCAACTGAATAAAGGCAGCTATGTCACAGGTTATTCCTTCATTTAGTCAACATATACATGTATATACACACAAATATTTTCATAAATATAAGATCCATATAGACATATATTTATATACAGTAGTCCTCTCTTATCTGTGGTTTTGCTTTCTATGGTTTCAGTTACCCTCAGTCAACTGCCGTCCAAAAATACTAAACGGAAGATCCCAGAAATAAACAATTCATAAGTTTTAAATTGTAAGCTGTTCTGAGTAGTGTGATGAAATCTCTCTCCATCCTGCTCTATCCCATCTATGATGTGAATCATCCCTTTGTCCAGTGTCTCTAAACTGTCGATGCTACCTGCCCCGTTAGTTACTTAGTTCTCAGATTAACTGTTGAGGTATTGCCGTTTCTGTGTTCAAACAACCTTTACTTTACTTAATAATGACCCCACCCCACCCCCCAAAGTACAAGACTAGTGATGCTGGGGTGCTGTTACACTTTTATTAGTTACTGTAGTTAATCTTTTACTGGGCCTAATTTTTTAAAAAACAGAGATAGATGGGTTCTTGCTGGGTTGCCCAGTCTGGCCTCAAACTCCTGGGCTCAAGTGATCCTCCTACTTTGGTTTCCCAAACTGCTGGGATTACAGGAATGAGTCAGCATGCCTGTCCCACTGTGCCTAATTTATAAATTAAAATATATCTTAAAGCAGTGAGAAAAACATAAAAAATCCTTGCCCTCATGGAACTTACTTTATAATGGAGCTGTAGAAAATAATAAGCACTTGATAAATGTTATTTACAATTATTATGAAATGCAGGACGTTCAGTATATGTCATCATTATATTAGTATTTGGTCAATTATTTAAATTAAAAGTTTAACTTCGTGCCTACCCATACAGTCACATGTCACTTAACTATGGTAATACATTTTGTTTGTTTGTTTCATCATACTCAACCCCAACTATGGTGATACATTCTAAAATATATTAGGTGATTTTAGTTGTGTGAACATCATAAAGTGTATATACACAAACCTAGTTGGTACTGCCTACTATAAAAATAGAAAATATATTTATATATAAACCTAGGCTATATAGTAGAGCTTGTTGCTCCTAGGATAAAACAGGTATGGCATGTTACTGTATTGAATACTATAGGCCACTGCAGTATAATGTTAAGTATTTGCATATCTAAATATATCTAAACATAGAAACGGTACATTAAAAAATATGATAGTATGCCTGTAATCTCAGCACTTTGGGAGGCCAAGGAGGGTGGATCACTTGAGGCCGGGAGTTCGAGACCAGCCTGGACAACATGGCGAAACCCTGTCTCTACTAAAAATACAGAAATTAGCCAGGCATAGGGGCGCACGCCTGTAATCCCAGCTACTCTGGTGGCTGCGGCATGAGAATCGCTTGACCCCAAGAGGCAGAGGCTGCAGTGAGCTGAGATAGCGCCAATGCACTCAGGTCTGGGCAAAAAAGTATGGTATTAAACACTCTATCCCTCAGGCCATAATGCAGTGATGTGAACACAACTCTCTGCAGCCTCAACCTCCCAAGTTCATGCAGTCCTCTTACCTCAGCCTCTCAAGTAGCTGGGACTAAAGGTGCACGCCACCACACCCACCTAATTTTTAAAATAGCTACTTGGGAGGCTGAAGCAGGAGGAATGTTTGAGCCCAGGAGTTTCAGGCTGCAGTGAGCTATGATTACCACTGCACTCCAGCCTGGGCAACAGAGCAAGACCTTGTCTCTCTCACTCTCTTTTTTTTAAAATTAAATTTAAATTAAAAGTTTAATTTAGTGCCTACGAAGTTAATTTTTTTTTTAAAGCACTCTGTTATTCTAGAGTGTTCAGGGCTAAAGAAAACAGGTCATATTTACAAGCTCAACTTGATGATTATGCTCTACTAAAGTCAGCATAAAATGAACAAATGCCCCCACCCCTACCTTTTTTTTTTTTTATAAAAAGAAAAGATACCAAGGAATTGATAAATAGCAACACAGATTGCTTGTGCTTGGTATTATGTTTTTTTCCTATTTATTACCAGAGTTTTAATCATTTACTATAATCAGAAGAGTAAATGAAAGGCCTGATACTTTAAAGTTTCTATGAAACTATTATTTCATTTAATAATAATTTGGTTGTGAAGGATTTTAAGGTGACTAAATCAATGTGTACATAAAATGGTATATATATATTTCCATCAAACTGTATAACACTAAAATGACATGTCTACTGGAGATAAAATAGAAATTCATTAGTCTACCTAATTCCTTTTCTAATCTTATGTATTTTATAAACCAAATAATGAATTATGTAGGTAACTACTGGAACACCTGGGCTATGCTGAACTTTTAAGCAGACATCTAGTTCTGAGTTTTCTGGAAGCTTAGATAAAAAGAGAAAGCTAAAGCACACAGCTCCTATAAACTACTGATGGAAGGAAGAGCAATTTACCAGGTTTAAATCAACTTTGAGTGACAGGTTTCTTTTACATAAATAACTAAAACTGCATGACAGCACTCTGAAAATGGGGGAAGCTGGTGTTTGTCTCCCTTTCCAGGGTAATTAAAGGAAGATACTTTTCATAGAGTCTACATTGCTATGGTTTTCCCTCCTCAGGAGACATATGAAGGAGGATGCCAATGGCGTTCCTTAAAAAACATCATAACCATGCACACATTCTCTGATGAAAATAAACGCATAAAGTGCACATTTCAATATAAACCCGAATAAAAATAGGCAATCAGAAAAAAAAAACTTGTTTGTTAATATGGTGTTTCAAATTTCCAGTTTAAATAATAAAAGCCCATAAAAGTGAGGGGACTATTTCATTCTTAATGGAGAGTTACATCAAATTATACAAGGAAAGAAACTATTCAATGGAATTAAGTACTAACTGACAAAAGAAATTTGGTATTAAAATTCCTGTTATCCAATAAGACCAAAACCATGTGGAACTTCATTGAATGCAAAAACCTTTTTTTCTCTGATATCTATAGGTAAAATACCCTTATTAGGAGTTATTTAAAAATCAGAATTTGATTTTTATAGCAATGAATCCAGTACTAAATGTACTAGATTTTTTTTTTTTTTTTGGTCTTGCTCTGTCGCCCAGGCTGGAGTGCAGTGGCGCAATCTTGGCTAAATGCAACGTCCGCCTCCCGCGTTCAAGCAGTTCCCCGTCTCAGCCTCCTGAGTAGCTGGGATTGCAGGCGCCTGCCACCACGCCTGGCTAATTTTTGTATTTTTAGTAGAGACGGGGTTTCACCATCATAGCCAGGCTGGTCTCGAACTCCTGACCTCGTGATCTACCCGCCTCGGCATCCCAAAGTGCTGGGATTACAGGCGTGAGCCACCGTGCCCAGCCTTAAATGTACTAGATTTAAACATTTAAAAATTCAAGTAATGCTACATATATATAACAAAGCAGCAAGCCAGGTGTGGTGGCTCATGCCTGTAATCCTAGCACTTTGGTAGGCTGAGGCAGGTGGATCACGAGGTCAAGAGTTCGAGACTATCACGGCTAACATGGTGAAACCCGTCTGTACTAAAAATACAAAAAATTAGCCAGGTGTGGTGGCAGGCGCCTGTAGTCCCAGCTACTCGGGAGGCTGAGGCAGGAGAATGGCGTGAACCTGGGAGACGGAGCTTGCAGTGAGCCAAGATCATGCCACTGCACTCCAGCCTGGGCGACAGAGTGAGACTCTGTCAAAAAAAGAAAAAAAAAAAGGCAGTAAATGAGATATATTCTTTAAACCACATATGGAAAAGAACTATTCCTGATTTTAAAATAATACTTATGATTTCAAAGAGATGATGACTCAGGATTGCTTAATACTGCAGCACTGCCATCTTTATTGGGTTGCCCTATGCCTTTTAGTTAGGCATCCTCACAAGCCCAAGCTGGCTGCTGTATCACAAAGTAATACTCTGAACCACAAAGTCTAGAGTTAAAAGGAAGTTTTTTTGTTTTTGTTTTTTTATTTTTGACAAAGTCTCACTCTTGTTCCCCAGGCAGGAGTGCAATGGCGTGATCTCGGCTCACTGCAACCTCCCCCTCCCGGGTTCAAGCTATTCTCCTGCCTCAGCCTCCCAAGTAGCTGGGATTACAGGCGCCTGCCACCACGCCCTGCTAATTTTTGTATTTTTAGTAGAGATGGGGTTTCACCATGTTGGCCAGGCTGGTCTCGAACTCCTGACCTCGGGTGATCTGCCCTCTAAGTTTCCCGAAATCTCCCTGGCCATCTTTCTCAAGAATCTCACTAGTCAGAGATACGAGATTCCATGTCCAATTCAACCAACGGCAAAATAAGGGGGACTACTATGGTGAGCGAGCTAACTCCAGTCAAAATTCACAACTTTGTCTGTGGCCGACCTAGAAGAAACTGAATAAAATGTAGTTATATTATAATAGCAAGGAAAAGGGGGAAGGAAGAGGCTATTAGTTAAGAAATATTCTGTTTTCTTAGACAAAGCAACTTACATATGGTCCAAAGAAAATATCTGCGCTAGCATATTCAAAAGTAGATTTCTCTTGTTTTATATGGTAAAAGAGGAAAATGGTTTTACTAGTTTCTTGCTTCGGGAAGGTAAAAGGGTAATTTAACCTGAACTTCAGACCTTTAGAGATTTTGTTTCTACCTTCAGAAAAATGTTTTAATGTTTTGGCTACACACTGACTACCTTTCGCAATGCAATTTTTCCTTGTGGGAGCATGTGTTTTTGGTGTTTTTTTTTTTTTTTAAATCTCTATTTCATGGGTAACTTCAGTGACAAAGCAGTTAAAATCCACTCTGCTTTTTAATCCAAAATCCACTCTGCTTTTTTAAAAGAATATTGAAATTGCTATTAACATATTGCCAATAACAGCCAATACTATTCTTCTGAGTGATACATTACAGTCAGGCAAAGCAAGCTTTATTATGCAGTGTTTCATACGTGTAACTATGGTAATATCGTTGGAAATGTATCTACTGTGCAAAACGAGTAATATATATTTTAGAATCCCACAGAAGAGATTTCAGTTGTTTCTTATTAAACTCAGATGTGAACCCATTTATATGGTTTGCTCTGAATCATGTATTTCCCTAAAGGGAAAAAGAGAAAGATTTAATTTAGTTTAAGAAAAATAGAATAGCATAGTGGTTTGGCAGCTGCCATTTGGCAATTATTCTGCCAATCCTGGCAACAAAAGCCAGTATCATGACTTGGACTTTTATAAAGGCCCAACCCACAAAAGCTGCCACATATCCACAATAATGTTAGACTGGAGTGGGGCAGAAGAGGTGTGGAAACTATGGAAGCTACTGTATTTCTCTATGAAGAAAACTATGCAGCAAAAAGCTCAAATGTGTGCTTTTAACTTGTGTTTTCAGTATGCTTCTAGTGCACAAAAAGAGTACTATAATTTTTAACTATAATTTACTAGATTCTCAAGTTGGCCTCAGTTTCATTACTCTATAAAAAAACAATTATACTCTCCAGCTTGTCTTAAAATTGAAGGGCTTTCATCAATAGAAATCACACAGTGTCTTGTAATTTTGCAACTCAAACAATCAAACCTTAATTAGGTTTAAAAAACATATGTTTGTAGCAGCCATTTAGTTATTAAATCACTTCAGCCTATGCTAGTCAAGTAATTTAAAAATTATTATTAAATATAAAATTTCTTAATGTTTTACATAGATAACTATTTTAATTTATTTTCATTGTAATAAAAAGGAGAAAAATGTCCTGTTGAAATCTGGCTGCCACAAAGACTGTTTCTGCAATGTATTTTTAAACTGAAAATATGCTGGCACAGAAAATTGTGCCTACAATTAAAGGCAATGTTTTAAGAACAAAAGAAAAACATTAAAAGTGCTCTGCCTTTCTTGAAATTGAATTTAGTCTTTTTTATGTGAAGAAATAACCACTGAGTTAGCAATCTCAAAGACTGTAATTTTTTTTGAGGGGTAAAATATGAAAAGTATATATTTCCTTTCCCCACATTTAGTTCTAAATGCCATTTGCCTTTAACTTAGAACTAACTGCTTCCAGACATCCTGCTCAAACCTCAATGTTTCATTTACCCACCATCTACAAATTCTCCTTAAGGTCTTAACCCTTTATTTTCTATTCTTTCTCCTCTCATCATTTAGAAAACGGATAATTTCCAATTTCTTGGGGGAAAAGAAGGGATTAATCAGGTGTGAAAACCTCACTCAACCTCACCTCCAGCAATAAATATTATGATCACCACCATAACAGCTACCCTTAAGCATTTCAGTGCTACTCACATATTCAGCTGTCACATAATGGCCTTGAGAATCCTCACAGAGCCCATTTGAGGTAGGTGTTATTATTTGTAGTTTATGAATACATAAAATGAGGCTCATAGCATTTAGAAAGTTGCCAGAAGTCATACTCCAAGTAGGAGTGCCTCCAAGGCTTGAGCTGCTCTCCTTTTTAGATCCCAACCTTTCAACAGCTGCCCCTTTCTCCAACTCTTCCACAGCCAATGAGACTTCTCAGTTCTGCCTTTCATCTTCTGTTCAACGACACTAGAACAGAATAAAGCCATACTTTCCTTAGAGGCCCTTTCCTTCTTTCACTGACAGCAGATGTGCCATGCACATGCTGCCTCTCTCACTGCTCCTCTTCCCTCCTCCTCTCATCTCACTGCCTACCAGCACCCCAGGATCATTTCTATCTGAAGCACAGTAATGAAAGCTTTCCCAATTCCAGGTTAATTTTAAACCCAATGCCTCTCATCCTTGGAAGCTTCACAATCATTTCCTACTCTGAGCTGTTCAGACACAATTACCACCAAAACAGATTTAGAAATGTTACCTCACATTTCTACCATTACAGGTATCAAAGAATTTAAATACAAATAATAACAATTGTAAAGCATGTGTTGCACCCAACAGGAACTGAAAATCTTGCTTGACTCAGAGGAGATACTTAAACCCCAGTGAGAAAATATGAGTATGATGTAACACTGTAAGTACAAAGCTAAAACCATTATTATAGACATTAAGAACATTAAGGGGAAAAAAATTAAATGTTCAAAACATAAAGAGCTCACATACCAACTCACTTGTTTTAGGATTTGGTTTTTCACTGATAATTTCTAAGTTATCTTTCTTAAAAACTCTCTTAAATAAAACCAGCATACACATTAAGAATCTACAAAATGGGCTGGGTGCCGTGGCTCATGCCTGTAATTCTAGCACTTTGGGAGGCAGAGGCAGGTGGATCACCTGAAGTCAGGAGTTTGAGACCACTCTGGCCAAAATGGTGAAACCCTGTCTCTACTAAAAATACAAAAATTAGCCAGGTGCAGTGGCGCACATCTGTAATCCCAGCTACTAGGGAGGCTGAGGCATGAGTATTGCTTGAACCCAGGACGCGGAGGCTGCAGTGAGCCAAGATCGTGCCACTGCACTCCAGCCTGGATGACAGAGTGAGACTCTGTCTCAAAAAAATAAAAAATAAAAAAACAAAAAAAGGAATTTACAAAATGAACACCTTTTAACGAATTTAAAGCAATTTTGAAAGTAATGTAAGAATGATTCAATTAACACCATGCTAGTTAAAGACGAAATGTACCTATCACATCCATTCCGAGTATTACGGCACAGTTACATTTTAGATCACTTGATAAATTAAAAGCAAAAGTGCTTAACATAATTTAGATAATTCTTTCACCTGTAAGTAATTTGAATGAATCTGAACTTAACCATTTAAGAAAATGGGAAGGTTAACTGGTACTACATGGTTAAAACAGAACTATGATTCTTAAAATGTACACAATAATTTGCCAAAGTAATTTTCTGCCAAGTATTCAAGAATTAAGTGATACTGACTGCTAATAACATCTCAGCCACTGTGCAGGCGAATATGGTTCCAAGACTCTCTTTTTTTAAAAAAATTGTTATTTATCTTTACAATTTATTTTTCTTTTCTTTTCTTTTCTTTCTTTTTTTTTTTTTTTTTAGATGGAATCTCACTGTATTACCCAGGCAGGCTGGAGTACAGTGGTGTGATTTTGGGCTCACTGCAACCTCTAACTCCTGGGTTCAAGTGATTCTCCTGCCTCAACCTCCCAAGTAGATGGGATTACAGGCACCACCACCATGCCCAGCTAATCTGTGTATTTTTAGTAGAGATGGGGTTTTACCATGTTGGCCAGGCTGGTCTTGAACTCCTAGCCTCAAGTGATCCACCCGCCTCGGCTTCCCATAGTGCTGGGATTACAGGCATGAGCCATCACACCCAGCTATTTTTATAATTTATTTTTCAACTAAAAAATTAAGACAGTATGTATTTATCGTGTACAACATAAGACTCTCTTAACAGCATCTGAAGCCACCTCATTGTAACAAGACTCTTCACTATTGAGTCTATCCTCCAAGCTGAGCTTCAACTTCTTTCTGTAGAAGAGGAATCAAAACCAAAAAACCAAACCAGCAGCACAACAAAACCCCTACCTCTTTAAAAGGATAAAGTATCTGGTTACACACCAAGGCATATTAGCTGGATCTAACAGAGCCCTCACCACATAATACTGAACTTGAATGTGTTAGTAGAATCAGATTTCTTAAAAACAAGTAAATTATGTCACTTCCTTGCTTTAAATAATTGTTGGCTCTCTGCATCATCCTTAATGTGAAGTATAATGGCTTGCATACAACTATAATTTAATGAATAAGGAACACTGATAATGTGATCCAAGGTTAAAGTTTACTATTGAATGATAGACGGAAAAAGCACTTATAAAGCCACGTAATAAAAATGCTCGCAGGGTATATTTTAGGGGGTTAAAAGAATACTTACTCGAAAAGTTGCAGAGTCACTTGTATAAAAATATTGTGTCACAAAAGTCTTACTGACTTTTAAAATAAAACTGGGCAGAACCCTAACTCAGAAACGTTTCAATAATCAGAAATATTCTCATCATTTAAAAGCAATAACATGGCATTCAAAAATATACGTAGCCTGTAATCCCAGCACTTTGGGAATAATAATAATAATAATAATGATATTAAAACTTAGCCAGGTGAGGTGGTGCATCCCTGTAGTTCCAATTACTCAGGAAGCTGAGGTGGGAGGATCCCTTAAGCTTAGGCGTTCAAGGCTGCAGTGAGCTATGATGGTGCCATTATGCTCCAGCCTGGGCAACAGCAAGACCCTGTCTTAAAAAAAAAAAAAAACTCCCTAATGAATGCTAATTTGTAATATTTTATTGTAACATGCATTATATAGAAGTTTATTATACCTTTGGGAAGGAAACAAAAGGCAAATTAGAAAAAGTTTAAGTATCCACTCTTTTGAGTGTGGTCACACTCCACTTTAGAAAGTTAACCAAATTATAACCTATACATAAATTACCACACAATTTAAAGAGATCCAATTATTTTTATTGTAGATAAAACACACTCTTTCCAATAGAGTCAAACGGACAGAGTAACAGTTCAATTTAAAAGGGAAAAAATTGCTAATCACTTATTCCTTATCGTGCAGTATTCATTTTCATATGCTGCATGAGTTTTAAACAATTTCTTCAAGAATAAAAAAGTAGCTGACTCATAAGCCAAATGATATTCCTGTGATACAAAAAGACTTTGTAAAAACGGTTGGCTTTCTTTCAAAATAGCTATCTTGTAGCATAACAAATACTTTTATTCATTCTATATGTGCTAGGCACTGATGACACAGCCTTAATAATATTATAAATACAAATAAATAAACAAACATGAAGAGTCACATAACCATAAACAAAATACAAAGGGGAAACTGATTAGGGATTGATCTTGCTTAGAAAGGAAAAGAGCAGAGAAGGCATCATGGAAGTGGCTACCATTTGAATTGAGCCTGGTGGAATCAGTGGGATTAGTCAGATGTGGCTGGAGTTCAGCACAGATTGAAGCTGGCTAGGGCACAAAGAAATGTGGTTGAAAATCTAGGCTTTGACTAACAATATGTTTATGTATATAAAATGTGTTATATAAGTTTTGAAACAATGTATTTGCTCCCCTCCTAGGTTTTCTTTTACTTCAATTCCAAAATAATATATTTTTTAAAACTCTGAAAAGGCCCAAATAGTAATGCACTTTATGTGATGCACACAACACTTAATTTAGGTTCAGTTTAGTCAACAAATCATTATCCTCAAGCACTGAGAAATTTCTCACTTGCAGATGAGGCACGAGTGGGACAGAAATCCAACCCCGAATAGCAGGGTAAGTAACCCAATTCCTATAGCAGTGACATTGTGAGCAGAGAGACATGGGGGGAAATCCAATGGCCACTACAGGACCCTGTGATGACAATATCTCACTCTGGAGACACATTTCCTTCCAGCAGAGTACAACACAGGGCATGCTATCAACGGGCTAGTTAACTAGCAGGTTTTAATCATCAGAGTGAAGATGCAATCTCTACAATGCAAAGATCAAGATATCCTCCCTCAGGTATTTAACTTGCTTTGCCAATTCATTTCTTCGTGTTGAAATTATTTATTAAGCATCCTAGATGTACAAGGTTTTGTACTGTCTACCACAAGGAAACAAAAATATAGTTTAAGACTATAAGGGCCTTAAGAAATACTATTCCATCTGAGTTTACAAGGCTGAATTTCAAACAAAGAAGAGTAGCACAATTACACTTTTTCAAGCAGTCTATATAGCATTGGTGGAAAGCGTTCCTCAAATGATACCTTATTCACTGGAAAACAGACAAGTGCTCTGTTTTACTGCTTTATTCTTGAGTAAAACCTTTATGTTAATTTCAAGTTATCCCCACAGCTCTGCTCATTGCCCTCTTTTTTTGTTTTTGCCAGATTTAATTTCCTGTTCATACAAAAAAAAGTTGAAATAGTTTCTCCTCACTTGAACTTTAGTAGCAACCCATGACCTATGATGTCATAATGTCTCAAAAACATCTTTGTTTAAAATGTATACTGAATATTCTAATTCATCGTCAGCATAGTAACTTACTGATTAAGTTTAAAACACAGACTTAAAGCCATGTTAAAACATTTTCAGTGGATTCAAGATAAATTTTAAAAGAGAATAGAAATATTCCTCTGTATAGTTAAATTGGGTAGAATCTTAGTTGGAATCTGAAAATTCTGCAACTTAAGGAAAAAATTGTGGATCTTAAATTAAGACTGTCGAGTCAAATAGAGCAAACTTGAAACCCTACTTCCATATTTCTATGCTCCTAAGTATTATAATATACGGGGAGTCATAATATGAAGCAGTTAGTGTTAATTCCTAAAACTTGTTACTCTTTTCACATTCACATATAAAAAGCTCATTTAGATCACTTCAATACCTAACTATATTATTCACAAAAAATATGTACAGCAAGTAATTCTTCAACTGCTTCAGAAAACTGAAGTGAAAACAGTTAACATATTTAGTAAGAATTTCCATATCATGTTTTCCTCATCTAGACTTGAAAACTAGAGTAGCAAACAAACAAAAAACTAGAGTAGCACAATTATCAGAAAAAAACTATTCTTTTTTTATTCTTTAAGAAAAAAACTTTGGAAATTCTTCTAAAAGACCTTGAAATCACAACACTGCTGCTGAAAATGCAAGAAAACAATTATGCCAGAAATGGCAAAATGTAAGACTTTATAGGCTTTTGTTTGTACAATATAAATAGAATGAAATTACAATAATATCATTCATCCATATGAAACAGGGAAAAAGAATTTATAAGCAAAATAGCTATGTCTAGAAACAAAAGAAAAAGCTTACCCAACATAACCTACTTCTTAAACTAATGCTTTTAAAACAACAAAATCAATTTACATAGTACAATTCAAAGAAACATGAATTGATATTAATAATAATAAATCTTGCCTGGCCTCTACGATTAACAGCAGAACTCTTAATTTCTTTAAAAAATTAAGAAACTTCTTAATTTCTTTAAATGCTAAATAAAATACAATCTGTAATATATAATCTGCCATTATATTGCTCTTAAATTTTAAGTCAATAAAGATTCCTATTTTGAATCATATCACTGAAATGGCCCAAATAATTGAAGAATTAAAGACATAGCAGCTTCTATTAATAAGTTTAGACTAGTATTGATATACCTTAAAAAAATTATATAATGCATACTGTTAGTACCTCCACAGGAACATCTGAGGAATTATTCATCTAATTATCTTTGGAGGTCTAGGGGCAAATCAAGTATCTTCTCTAAGTTAAAAATAAGGAATAATAAGATTTTAAATAAAAATCTTTAGGTTTTAAAGCAATTTGTGACTACTATGTATTCATGTAGCCTAAAGTTAAGGAATAGCTAAGAGGAAGACATTTCCAATGCTCAAATCTTAAAATGTTCAGCATTTGAAAAGCTAATAAATATACTTATATTTCTACAACAAAACAATACTTTGTTTATAAAAATATTTATAGTATGTAAATCCTTTGCACTAGGCATTGTGCCTGGCACCAGAGCTACAAAGATTATTTGCCATAGGATCATTAACTGAGGAAAAGGACTACTGTTCACTTAGCTATTAGCTATTTATTATTAATACATTAAAGTAACAAGAATTACTCACCAGCCTTCATCAAAATCAGTTCTTAAAAGGATGAATTCAATTATACGCAAAAAGGACACTGGAGTAAAAATAAGACTCAACTGCTTTGTCTTTAAGCTGTTCTCAATGAGCACTGTGGGGACGAAGCACTGAGGAAATACACTGTGGTTGTGAGGCTGGCCTGCCACTCTGGAAGTCTGACACCAGACTGACGTCACATTCAAACATGTCACTGCAGCCGCAAACTAAGGCAGCTCCTCCAGGAAGAATCTGTTGTGATTATGCATGCCTTCCAGACGTAAGAATAAAATATGATTTCAATTCCTTTAAAATTGGCATATAGCATAGGATGGAACACCAAGATATATGGCTGCAAATAGTTACTGAAGAAAACGTTTACTGAGTATTAAAATAACCTTAGCTCTAAATAAATGCAAATTTCTTGTTGAAACTGTAAGCACATCAACTAAAATGACTCTAAAAACAGTTTTTCCTGTTTTTTCCAAGATGATATATATTTGTTTCAAAAATTCAAGCAATAAAAGGTATATAAAAGGCTAAAATTGCCTGGAATTCCACCACCCAGAAATGATGATGATGGTTGCTCAGTTTTATTGATCACTTACTATGTTAAGCACTTTATAAATTCATGTGAGCCTCATAACCCAACAAGATAGATTCTATAGTAGTGATCTCCATTTTACTGAAGTAACTAACATACAAAGTAGTTAAGTAATTTGCCCACAGTCACAATGCTAATAAGTGATTAAATAGGATTCAAACCCAGGCAGAGTGCCTGCACTGCCCAGACATTTGATTACCAAGGTATACTAACTAGCAGAAAAGATAAGAGTTGTTAACATTGTGGTGAACATCATTTCAAACCAGAGTTTGTAACATAAACAAGTATTTATTCAACAGAAGGAAATAAAACTATACACGTTGTTTTGCAACATGCTTTCTTTCACTCAATAATGTGCTGTGGACAGGTTTCCATGTCAGCAATTACATTCCTAACTTTCCTTTTGTGATGACTGCTCAGATATCTTTGTGCTTTTCTGTGTTTAGCTATGTAGGATAATTCTCAGAAGTGGGATGGATAGGTCAAAACACGTGCATGTTTTCAACATTTACACACACTATCCTCCAAAAAGAGGTAACAATGTATATTTGTACCTCAGTGCATTAAATTTCTCCTTTCCCCACATCTCAGCTCATACTGAATACTGACAATGACTTTTCTTCTTTGCAAGAAAGCCATCGCACCGTTTTAATTGTGTGTGTGTATGTTTCAATTTAAAGTGAGGTTAAACCTTTCTTCATATGCCTATTCACACAGAAGGCAGTACAGCTTAAAGCTCAAAAGCACATCAGCTATGAAGTCAGATGGCCGCGGTTCAAGCCCAACTCCTTTTCTCAACAGTTTTCTGACCACAGGCAGGTTACTTAGTCTCCCCGTGATTCCATTTCCTTACTCAGAAAATATAATAATGTAATACTCATGAGATTTTTCTGATTATTGTATGAGAAAAACCATGTCAAGCAATTAGAACAGTGCTTACCACATTCTAAGTGTTTAATTAAATGTTGACTGACATTTAGTGGCTGACTGTATTTCTTCTACAGTTCATGCCCTTTACCCAAAATGGGGATTTTTAACAGTGTATGGGCAAACCATTTTACAAAACATATTGTACATACCTTGTTAGAATGCTACTGATATAAAAATTTTTAGATACCTCAATCTGAGTTGTCTTACAACTAAATCTAGCACACAACATAACTGGTGCTAAAACAAATTCCTTTCATATGAAACTGCTGTAACAAAAATTAAAAATAGCATCTCAAGTTGAGAAAACAAAATTATTTCATCATGTAATTTGAAATATAGATAAGCAAGCCAACACAGTTTGCTATAACCAGAAGGGTTTGCATATGTTTTAGAGAAGTAGTGATTCATGATCTTTCTCACTTTTTTCAGTGAAGCCTTTGCTAGTTTCAAATACGTTCAAGTTTAAACTCCTCATACAATAAAAGAAAACAAATCCATTCTCAGAAACATGAAAAAGAAGTCAATGAAACAACTTTTCCACAGTTCTAAAAGCCAAGGACAGCCCCCTTTAAAAAACATAAATCAGAGAATCTAAAAGATAATAAAAAACATAAACCATAACCTATAAACACCATATGAAGATTAAAACATAGTAAGCTTACTATCCTTACCCCCAAATCAATTTGATCTTCTATTATATAATAAAGGCTTCACTGATCTCATCAGACAGCTGTAACAAAATACCTCTAAAAACTTACTGAGAAGGAATTTTGTATTATCCTGGCAGAGCTGGTTTAGGCGTATTCACTGTTGTATATGCTATAAAATCACCCCATTTGAAGGCAGACATTTTTGTAATAAAATTGCAGCACAATGTTTGCATAATCACACAGTGGCATGGTGGTTCTGCATATGGCTGCCAGGAGAAAAACAATATATCAAATCAGCAGGGATGTGTCAAGAGACTCTGGAAGCTTATGAGGGATACTAAGAAGCATCAAGTCAACCAAGGGTTTGGTTTATGAAGTTACCAGCACCCTGCACAGCTTCTCTAGAACCTGTGAGGGTCAGGCCCTTTAATACAGCCACCGTTTACAGAAGGACTGCCACAGGGAAAACACAGTTGTGAAGGGGGGCATAAGATAAGGTCCCTGCTCTCAAGGCCCTAACAGCCTGAAGTGACAGTTTAATAAGGAGAAAGAGCTGTAAACAGATCATTATAACACAACCTCATTTGTAGAGCACAGAAGAGGAAATGGCTAAATGCCTGGGGGAATCTGGAAAAGGCTTAACAAACTGACAGCTGACCTGACTATTTCAAGAGGCAACTTCAGTTAGAGGTAGCCGTAGTTATAAAAGCGCAAATCTAAGATGTAATCTAAATTTTACATTTAAAAAGGATGCCCTGTTAAAGAGAAACTATTCATTTAAGGAAAAGAATAGGTTACAAATAGGGCAATTCTCACAAGTTCCTTGTAAAATTCTGCCCAGTTTCCCCAAATGTCACTGATGACAAGTTTAGCTTTCTCAATTCTGCCCAAACCACGTTTTAGGAAAAGAAGCTGAAGTAGACTGTGGATCAATGCTCCACTACTTTGTGAGAGCTAATAAACGTCTTTAAATCAAGGGGAATCCTATATCTCAATAAATCCTGATTCTCTTTTCACGTTGTCTCTATACTATAGGTCAGGAACAATGCTTCATTAAAAAGGCACAGAAAAAATCCAGTGAGGGCCTCCAAAGTATTCTCCACAAAATAACATGTTTCAGCACATTCCTCAGCAATATTTGTGATAATGACTAAAGATCTAATTGTGATATTTGTAATTTTTCAGCCCTTAGGTTACTTTACTTGTCAGTGCCATTTAAAACTTTGACCACTCTCTTCTTCAAAGTGCCAGCCTTGACCTTGACTTAACCTAGTTTCCCAGCATTCACTCTAGTAAACAGGTTTATGTTCAAACAACTAAATCCAGCATTGAGGTGTTTTGAATACCATAAATTGGTACCAATTTACTCATCACACATATTCAAAGTAGTTCTTTTAACGGGTAAGAAACAGATCTCCTACCAATCTCTTTTCCATACAGTACCTAACAGTGCTGTACAACATGATGCATGCAAATGTTTCATCAGTTGACTACTGATTTTTATTGCCTAGGTCATTTAATACAAATTGTTCAGATCAGAAAAATACTAGTATGAGAAAAGCACAACTGCATATTAAAACCCAAGTTTAAACAGAGGCAAAAATTAAGGATAATGATAACCTCCTTTTCCCCCTTTTCCCAAATTTCCAAATTCATTTATTTTGGTATAGCACATACCATTTGTTCATGACTTAAGAAAAGAAAAACCAAAGTAACGCTAATTACAAAAGTAAATTTTAAAATAATTTGAAAATATCGTGTCTTTCTCTCCCTCGTATCCTCATTATCTTCTGCTAAAAGTTGGTAATCAAGTAAGGAGTAAATCAGCTTACAGAAATTAAACTCTCACACCTAATGATTACCTGAGGTAGGTTTCAAATATCCCATGAACTTACGGCACAGGTAACCACTATATAAACTGAAGTAGAGTATGAGAATAAACTCTATGCCACCAAGGAAGACAATCGACGTGGGTATGGGGCCAACAACTTCTAAACACAATGTTAGTCTAGTCATCCTCATTTGATACTGACATAATAGTTCAGATATTTTTCATCCACTACCCAAGAAATGTTCAAGGGTTGCTCCATGCTATCATCTTGGTTTTCTTTTAGAGGTGAAATTTCACTACATAGCAACTCTTAGAAAAAGTAACTGGAAGAGTTGAATGATTTAAGAATCAAATGAATCCATAAACACCTGCTTAGGAAGAGACCATTTATAACGAAAAAGCCCTTCATACACTAAATCTTCCTCCTCAGAGAGTGACAACTTCTAAAATACATTTGCTTACTAATGGGATTCAGAACTATTTAATCTGAAAATATCAAGTTCTCAAGTTATCAATGACAAGTTAGCCCTCTAAGGCCAGTTTAATAAGAGACTTAGACATTTTTTATTCTCATTTCTTTCAAATCCTTTCTAAATTCTTTCCACTTCTTGTACGAGATTAGTAGCCACAAGTTCCTCCTTCTGACCTCTGTCATAACTTGCATATCTCACTAATTTACATTATTCAGGTCCAGCTCAAATGTTTCCTTCTCAGAGAGATCTACCCCAATCTTCCTCACTCAGGTAGTTCCAGTACTACATATTAGGAACAATCAGCATAACCAACAAAATTTAGAGACATGGGTACTTCCATCTCAAATAATCTGTTAATATAAACTATCTTGCACAATAGGTGGAAAGTGTGTACTCATGGAGACTGGACTAACATCTAAGTTCATTCATACAGCCAAATACAAACCAAAATGAGAAATACAATCTAAAAAGCAGCAATTATTTGAGCAATAAAACTAATCCTATTTCTTCCCTGTGTCCTTGTTTTCATATGGCATCTCAGCTTCTGAGCTACAGGAGAAATGTGTGGTTATATTTATATCTCCTTTGGCATATTTAAACTCTATCTTTGGGTGCTTGAAGATAATTTTTCTCGATGGAAAAAAACAGATTGAGTGGTGATTCTTTTAATGGACTCTGGAATCTTTACATTTTCACCTTAATCATTACAGTTCTAGAAAAATTTCCAGTCAAAGAGTATATATGCAACAAATGTAGTATAAAAACTTAAATTTACTGATTTTATAATTAAATATACAGTAGTAATAAAAAATTAGGTTTGTAAAAATTTGTGCTTTATGTAAGATAATCTTCAAATTCTAGCATAATAAATTCTGATTCAAGAACACGTTGATGATACGAAATCATAAATATGATGAATATAAAATTAACGACTCAAGCTTTATGAGTAAATATTTATATATACATATATAAATATATATACATATATGTGTACATATATAAATATATATACATATATATAAATTCAGTTGTAGTTTCCTTACCTAGGTCCTAAGTATAACCTTTTGGATGAATATACATTTTTAAACATTGACAAAAATTGCACATATTTATGTGAATGTACACTTGTGAATGGCAGTTTGTGACTTACACTCTAACTGTATATAAAATGATTTTCATTCTGAAGGAAATAAAATCTAACTCGTTTTCTACAGAGCTTGATTTACCAAAAAAAAATCTATTATTCAAGTACTAACAGTCAATTCTACACTTGTACCATCTGCTTGGAAGACACATGGTATGTTTTTGATGCAGGAATAGAATTAAACATATGATAGTGTTACCAGTTTCATTATCATCAAAAAAATAGGCCTCAAAGAAACTCTTACAATGGTTGCTTTGTGTGTTAGCTTGATTTACTTATTAAGAAACTCCTGTTTACCCTTTTGTAGGGAAGGAAGAAAATACCCATGTTTTAAAAAAACCACAGTACAGGACAGACTGTGTTATGGAGACTCATGATTAAGACACAGCCTTAGGACCTAAAAGACAATTCTATCTCTACAACGGACTCAATGAAAGGTCCTGAAAAAGTAACTGACTTCGTAAGTTGTCCTTTACTCACCATGATATTGAGAGGTGACAGCGTGGTGGCAGCCCTCGCTCGCTCTCAGCACCTCCTTGGCCTCGGTGCCCACTCTGGCCGTGCCTGAGGAGCCCTTCAGCCTGCCGCTGCACTGTGGGAGCCCCACTCTGGGCTGGCCGAGGCCGGAGCCAGCTCCCTCTGCTTGCGGGGAGGTGTGGAGGGAGAGGCACGGGCAGGAACTGGGGTGTGCGTGGTGCTCACGGGCCAGCGCGAGTTCCGGGTGGGCGCAGGCTGGGCGGGCCCCGCACTTGGAGTGGCCGGCCGGCACCGCCAGCCCTGGGCAGTGGGGGGCTTAGCACCCATGCCAGCAGCTGCGGAGGGGGCGCCGGGTCCTCCCGCACTGCCAGCCCACCCGCACCGTGCTCAAATTCTCACCGGGCCTCAGCTGCTTCCCCACCGGGCAGGGCTCAGGATCTGCAGCCCGCCATGCCCAAGCCTCCCCTCCGCCGTGGGTTCCTGCTCGGCCCAAGACTTCCTGCACCGTCCCCGCTCCGCGGTGCCCGGTCCCATCAACCGCCCAAGGGCTGAGGGGTGCGGGCGCATGGCGCGGGACTGGCAGGCAGGTCCACCTGCAGCCCCAGTGTGGGATCCACTAGGTGAAGCCAGCTGGGCTCCTGAGTCTAGTGGGGACTTGGGAGAAACTTTATGTCTAGCTAAGGGATTGTAAATACACCAATCAGCACTCTGTGTCTAGCTTAAGGTTTGTAAATGCACCAATCAGCACTCTGTATCTAGCTAATCTGGTGGGGACTTCAAGAACCCTTATGTCTAGCTAAAGGATTGTAAATACACCAATCAGCACTCTGTGTCTAGCTAAGGGATTGTAAATACACCAATCAGCACTCTGTATCTAGCTAATCTGGTGGGGACTTGGAGAACCTTTATGTCTAGCTAAGGGATTGTAAATACACCAATCAGCACTCTTTGTCTAGCTCAAGGTTTAAAAACACACCAATCAGCACCCTGTGTCTAGCTCAAGGTTTGTAAATGCACCAATCAGTGCTCCGTGGGGACTTAGAGAACTTCTGTGTCTAGCTCAGGAATTGTAAATGCACCAATCAGCACCCTGTCAAAACGGACCAATCAGCTCTCTATAAAATGGACCAATCAGCAGGATGTGGGTGGGTCCAGATAAGGGAATAAAAGCTGGCTGCCCAAGCCAGCAGTGGCAACCTGCTTGGGTCCCCTTAAACACTGTGGAAGCTTTGTTTTTTCGCTGTTTGCAATATATCTTGCTGCTGCTCACTCTTTGGGGAGGCACTGCCTTTATGAGCTGTAACACTCACTGTGAAGGTCTGCAGCTTCACTCCTGAAGCCAGCAAGACCACAAACCCACCGGAAGGAATTAACAACTCCAGACAGGAGGAACGAACAACTCCAGACCTGCCGCCTTAAGAGCTGTAACACTCACCGCGAAGGTCTGCAGCTTCACTCCTGAAGCCAGCGAGAACACGAGCTCACCAGAAGGAAGAAACTCCGAACACATCCGAACATCAGAAGGAACAAACTCTGAAGACACCACCTTTAAGAACCGTAACACTCACAGCAAGCGACCGCGGCTTCATTCTTGAAGTCAGTGACACCAAGAACCCACCAATTCCGGACACAATATTGCATAACAGACACAGTCATGTGGTCTCATGTCAACAACTCCAACCAAGACCATCTGCCTGCCAACATCAAGTTTTACTGGGTACGGCTATTTTCCCCTAAAACCAAACAAAAAACAAACTAAATATTTCTCTGCTATGAGTGACTTAAAAAACAAAAACAAGTTTTAACTTGCCACACTTCTACATTCATATTTCTGATACTGGAGGGCAGATTTCTTTGTCCATTTTTACACTTCATTTGTATAAATTCCTTTGTCAACAAGTTTTTTCTTTCCTTTTAAATGAAACCACTTATCCTTATTTTGGAAATTTATTGAAAATGTTACACTGCTGTCTAGTGTTAAAAAAAAAAATCACATAAATGGTTTGAGATTTGATTACTTGGCTAATAATAGATTTTTCATTCTGTAGGAGAATTAAAAAATTAAAAAGAGAAAAAGAGAATGTCTAGGTGTGGGTGGGTAAGTGGAATAGATAAGTACAGAAGTAAAATACAAGTGAGAATATTAGATATGCTACTGCACAAATGGACTTTGGCTGCCTAGATCAGAATTCTGGATCAGGTCTTAGGAAAACTATTGTACGTCTCTGTGCCTCAGTTCTTCCTTCATCTCTAAAATGGGTCTAATAACATCTTCCTCATAATTGTTACGATGAAACAAATGAGAACAAAAGCCTTACAACAATAGTGTCTGACATATAATTAGAGCTTATTATGCAAAAGCTATTGTTCTAAAAGACATGTAGATCAGAAAATAAAACAGAGAAAAATATAAATGGGCTTTGAGTTTGAATCCTATCAAGGACAGGTAGGATCTGGAGAGTAGAAAACAGGAAGTCATGATGCAAACATATTGGGGTAAAAATGAAATGGTTAGTTTGGCTTAGTTATAATGCAATGGCTTAGTACGGTATATGAAGAGCAGGACTGAAAGGTTGTATTAGACAAAGGGACCTGGTGTAACATAGTAGGCCACAAACAGCTACTAAAGAGACAAGGGTTATAATCAAAGGAGATTTATCAGCAGGGGACCATAAGTCACATGGAGGGTTGGCGAGGGTGTGGATTTATGAAAAATGCCCTTGAGAAAGCTGATTTTCCCATGAAGTAGTTTCACTTACTGTGATGCAGGGCTTATACTAAGGACCCACCACAACAATTAAAGCACTAAGCTGGGATCTTAGTGGGCTCCCGTTGTCCAGAGGTGATGCAGTGAATGACTACAGAAATGAATGCGAAAGAAAATGAGATGTGATATGAACTTGAAAACAAGTTTGACTTAGCTTATATTACTGTTTAGATTTTGAATGAAACATTCTCTTATAAAGGTTTTTGCAAAACAGCTGCTACTGAACTCTAAACCTGGTTAACTTTCAACAACTGCGCTGCGGCAGAGATTGGTCATTGCTATCCACTGCCCATTCATTTTTTCTTGCTCAGCTTTATTCAGGGAAGGAATGCACCCTGCGAAAGTACTACATTTCATGGCTTCCCTTGCAACTAGGTACAGGCATGTTAATTAGGCATAGCCAATGAGGTGGGGGACCTTAGGAAATTAATTCATTTGCCCTTCTGATTTTTATACCTTCTGGATATAATGAGAGCCATTTCAGAGCACGAATTAATCTTGAGAAAATCACTCACATTCTAGGACAGTAAAGCAGGAAAATGGAAGGAACTCTGATTCCAACCCTAGAATACTTATCTCTGGGACTCCTTTACTTGAAAGAATAAACTACTCTGTGTTTAAACTACTCACAGAAGCTCTTCAGCTTAAACCAATTACTGGCATGGGGAACAGGATTAACTCTACAAGAATAACTATTATTTAGACCCTGGGGCTGAGGAAGCTTACCTTCCCAGAGGACATGAGAAAAAAAAAAAAAAAAAAAGAAAGAAATCACTAAAACAAAATTGGGATTCTTTCCAATAGGAAGAAAGTTGGAAGGAAGAGTGGATAGCAATTTGGTAGGCACCAAGAATGGTCTATCACATTCTGTGACCCCCAAAAAAGTACATTCAATCAATCGAAATGTAATTTAAAATGAAAAAGCCAGTTCTGTGTATTAAGTAACTGAAAACATTAACAATGAGCAACAAAAGATTAAGCTGCCAAAACTTTAAGTTCTGCATAATAGAAAACATCACAATAGAGGTACGGAACTGGAAACTGGAAGGATATAACCGACTTCCTTATACAGTAAAATTACTGTCAATCAAGTAAAAAAAAAACTTAAAAATTGCTATCCAGAAAGATTCTCCAATTCTAAATAATCTGTATAACTCTTTGATTCCTAAATTGGCTAAATATTTCAAAAACGTTACCTACATATTAGATATAAAAGACAAAACAAGAAAGGAATAAAGCACAATAATTTAAATAACAGAGCACATTCCGTTCTTAAACACCATTCTTAAAAAGTATGTTCAGATGACTGAAGATCAGACATAAAAAATTATGACTATCCAAACACAAACTTTAAAAATGGACCAGTTTCACAGCTTTTCTTTGAAAAATTTCATAACAATATATGCTAATGTTACCTAACTATAACAAAAAATTCCAGATTGTTCATAATTTAATTTGGAAGTCCAAGAGTCAGTTCAGGATCTCAGCATAAATATTTAGTGTTGACAGGAATGTAAATGGTGCAGGTGCTATGGAAAACAGTTTAGCTCAAAAAGTTGGACACAAAATTGCCATATGACCTAGCAATTCAACTCCCAGATATATATACCCAAATAATTAAAAACAGGTATTCAAACAAATACTTGTACATATATGTTCACAGCAGTACTATTCATAATAGCCAAAAGGTGGAAAGAACCCACATGCCCAATCAACAAATGAATGGAAAAACAAAACGTAGCATTTACAAATGATGGAATATTATTCAGCCATAAAAAGGAATGATGTACTGATACACGATACAACATGAATCACAAAACCATTAATGCTAAGTGAAAAAAGGTAGACACAAAAGATCACATATTGTAGAATTTCATTTATAAGAAATGCCCCAAATAGTAAATCCATAGAGACAGAAAGCAGATTAATCTTTGGAACTGGATAGAGGTGATGGTTGCATTCCATTGTGAATGAATGTATTAAATACCAATGAACTGTACATTTTAAAATGGTTACTTTTACACGATATGAATTTTACCACAATTGAAAAATAACTAATGTAGCATTAATATGAAATATGTAAAGATCTGAAGGAAGATGTGCATTGGAATTTAATCAGTTCTAGTTAGTAGGATTTTGACTTGCTTTAATCGCACAATTTTCTACAATTTTTCCCCTGACTGAATATATCCTGGGATGATCTTCATTACTTCCAGTCCTCCAAGAAAACTTAAAATGTGAGTCTACATTCAGATTAATCCCCACATTGCAAATGGAATTGCCAAATTGCACATCCAACTTGTTCAGAAGACAAACAGGTTAAAAAGCATTCTGATCTAAACCACAAATGAAGGAGATTGTAATAATTTACAGTTATGAAGATCCTTGAGGAAACTTTTTGGTAGTTTGGGACCCTCTAACATCACCTTATAATGCTTTTGTTGCTTCTTATGAGAAAAATGGGATTAACAGATTGTTTCCTACTGTCTTGTTCTTCTACAAGGATCAGAGTGGTCCTCTCTAGAAGGCAGACCATACAGCATAATGTAACAAGGGAAAATAATAGGCAAGAACTGCAAATTCTGTACTAAAACTCCACAAATGCTAAAACAAAAACCCCATATTTTCTACAATTTTACTTGTTTGCAAATTTTCAATTAAAAAAGAGACAGAAAATTAAAATCCTACCCTCAGATGTTTTAGATGTAGTAAGCAAATTCCGCACTGGTCCACAATTTCTGCTCTGAGGAAAGTAATGAAAAGGGCTACATACTTCTCTCCTGTGAAATGGAAGCTGGATGTGGCTCTGACACAGGCAGTAGGCATTGGTTTACCATCTCTCCCCAAAGATGGAGTAAAAAGGAGCAGTTTTGTGGCTGTGAAATATTGAGACTCTCACCTTTGGGAAAGCGGACTGAAAGTATCTGTAAAAGGACAAGTACTGATAGGTACTTCCTACTGTATGGAATCAAGGGATTGCAAAAACGCTTTCCACTGGTATCTGTCCTTCATTGTCTTAAAACTGCCGTCCCATTGTGGCTAACAGAAGAGATAAGCCCAATTTTAACAGATTCTTTTTTCCCCTTTTTAGGCGATGAGGTCTTGCTATGTTGCCCAGGCTGGAGTAGAGTGGCTATTCACAGTCACAATGATAGCACACTATAGCCTTGACCTCCTGGTCTCAAGTAATCCTCCCACTCCAGTCTCCTATCAGCTGAGAGTAAAGGTGCACACCATCATGCCTGGCTAAAACACTAATTTTTTCCAAGTAAATGTCAAAAAATTTGCTTTTAGAACGTGTATACTGTATCTATATATTTAAAGCCATATACTTTTGAAATATTATCACTATCATTATCTAATGAAACATAATTTTTATTTCATTAGAACACTGAATGATGGTCATTGAAAGTGCTTTAAGCAGAGACAGTCACTGAAGCAAATTGTCTAAAATTCTGTAACTTAGTCATATTTATTTAGAAATATTTCATTAAACTCTCCAAAACTGAAGGCCATTTAAACTTATTTTATGCAACGATTTTTAAAAAAATTTTTCATATGGCCCTATTTGGTTGTAAAGAAGGTAAGTGTTCCTTGAGATAATGTTTTACTATGAAATGCAGAAAATTGGTTTATACCATGTAAGAGCAAAACCCACTGATAATGGGCAAGTGCGTGGGAAAAGAAGTTAATGGTAGAATTCTGTCCAGGAAAAAAACAAAAAGAAAAACAGAAAAAAAGATTAAATTAAACCAGACTTCCAATTAAACCAGACTTCCAAACTTCATCATTCCTGGACCTCATTGAACTTCTGAGTGCCACATGTACTATTAACAATACTTGAGAGTTACCTTATTAAAAAAGCAACCTAGTCTCATCCTAAGCAGGATCTGTAAAACTGCAGATTTTTATTAAAAAAAAGCTAGTTTTCTAACACACAATATTAAAATAAGAAAATTTCATCCACATACTACCTTGTTACACTGTAATTAACTTTAAAACACTTCAGTATAAACAGTGGAGGAAGGCAGTTAATATATTAAATATCCTATTAATGATTCACATTCAAGGAAACCTAGACAACAATCACAAAGGCACTACAAGTATCACTAATTCTGTATCAGAGGGTTCATTAATTAGCATAAGGGATGTTGGAAATATTTTTTCACAGTGAGATGAGTGATATTCAAAGTATGTGGTTGGTTCTCTAGTCTTTACATAAGTAAGAAACAAGATCCCTGGCTATCCTGGAAGCCAAACAACTTTGGAGTAGTGGTCCAGTAGAGAATTTTACTTGGCTCTTCCTCCCTCGCAGTGAAGGATTCTGCTGCTTGACCCCATTAACTGAGCTGATCCCTCTGCCAGAATATTATGTTTTGAGTTAATCTTTGATGTAAGGTGCTTGCTGGAATGCCTAAAAAGAAGAGAGAGGGACTCTATTCTCATAGGAACAGTTTAAATGACCATTTTTATGCCTATTAAAAATGCCCAAATTTGTTTATCTCAGCTCACAACATACCTAAAAATCATTTTATATACTATCAGTGATATGTATACCATGCTTTGGGAAACACCAAATTAAACCTGTACAAAGAAAAAGTGAGTAACTTAAATATAACAAAACAAACAAGTATGGCTGTGGATTAAAAGTCCCAGATTTCCCAGATAAGTTACTGGGGTTCTAAAGTATTGGTATATAATCTCACAATGAAAACAACTATATAAACATTCTTAGAGTACCCTACTTATTTTACTCTAACACTTTTTAAAAAAACAAAAACATTTTAACAGCCGAAATTAAGAGGCTTCTTTCATATCTGATGGATTTTATAATCACTGTCCACCAGGCGGCAATTATGATATTGTTTTCATAACCCATGTATGCTTGAATAACAGGTAGAGTGTGTGTTCATGTCTTGGCAACCCTAGAGACAACAGCAGAGCACACATTTCCACTTAGGAGCCACAGGTTGTAGTGGGAGGCACTCAGCAACATTTTGGATACAGGGATCAAAATTAGGCTAGGCCTGCATAACTGCAAAGCTATCTGGATGGTATCAGGTGTGATGTCACACAATAATGAAAAAAAAAAAGACAAAATTTCACTCACATCTATTGTTTCTTCCTTCTCCATAAAACAATCAAATGCTTACTTAATAATATCCCTTGGATTATATGAGCTGACTCACTGCAAAAATTTAGGCCAAAATTAAAGCAAACTGGCAGCTACCCCCCTAAGTGTGGTGTTCAATCGAGTGAATGTCTTTGGCAGGGTAAGCAGAGACTCCATCACCTCCTACTATATTACACTTCACCAACTGCCCATATTTACAGCATCTGCCCAGCTCTCAAAGGCATTTGAGCTTGTCATTCCAGAATTAAAGAGTAGCTAAAAGAAAACCTGATGTGCTGACATTTCAAAAATCATTTACACATCCCTGTGGGTCTGACTCAAACATCTATTTTCTCCGGTACTGACTTTCCACTTCCTCTTATTTATATATTATTAATTGATTGCCTTTTTATTATAGGCCATTTCAAAATCTTCATAGGAAGAGGCTGGTTATGACTAAGTTGCTATTTCAATCAATAATCATTAAGTATACATTGCAATAAGGGATGGTGAGTGTGAGGTGTCCGCATGTGTGAGTGCACTCTGTAATTCCCAAAGCTGAGAACAAACAAATCATTAAATTAGGCTCTGCTTACATTTGCAAAGGAAACTGTACCAAGATTTTTACAAAGCACAAAATTATTTGAAGCATAAAACAGAAATTGTAGACACTAGGAAATGAACATAAATGTTCCTAAATCCAACCCATCTGTAACTCCAAAGGATTAAAAAAATGTAGCTTTGTTTGAGGATCTTTCTTTGATAATCTCAAAGAAAGCTGGACTGTGGGTGTGTGTGTATAAATATATATAAGTATGTATACATATATAAACATGCACATTCATAAATATACATACATATATATACACATATACATATATTTTAGAGACGGGGGTCTCGCTATGTTGCTCAGGCTGTCAGGCTGGTCTCAAACTCCTAGGCTCAAGCAATCTTCCTAACCTCAGCCTCCTGAGTAACTGGGACTGCGGGCACATGTCACCATGCCTGGTAATATTTTTAAAAATTAACTAAAGTCAGTTGTTTATTCAGATTCCCTTAGGTTTCACCCAATGACTTTTACTTTTTCTGTTGTAGGATACCACATTATATTGAGTCATCGTGTCTCCTTAGGCTTCTCTTGGCTATGATAGTTCCCCAGACTTTCTTGTTTTTGATGACCTTACTGAAATAAAGTATGTAGTTTCGTTTGTCTTTCGTCTTACAGACTCCATCCATTTCCAAAGTTCATTAGGTGAGCACCTTTTTGCCCCATGCCGTTCAGTGTGGTTGTGTCATACATTTGCAATAGGCTCCTTTGTCATAGCCTGCATTCTACCGTGGGATCTCCTTTGACATCCCCGAGGATTTTTTGCATACGGACAGGTTTTACTTCCTGTGTTGTAAACTTCAATGGGTTTTCACAGACAGTGTCACATAAACATAATTACAGTATCATACGGAATAGTTTCACCACCATAAAACTCTCCTGTGCTTCACCTATTCAACCCTTCCTCTCATCCCCTAAACCCCTGGTCTTTCCACTCTATAGTTTTGCCATTTCCAGAACGTGTATGGGAATAATACAGTATGTAAACTTTTTACATTGCCTTCTTTCACTTAGCAATATGCATTTAAGACCCATTTATGTCATTTTTGTAGCTTGACAGCCCATTTCTTCTTACTGCTGAATAATATTCCATTATTTGGATATACCACAGTTTATTTGTTCATTCACCCATTGAAAAACATCTTGGTTGCTTCCAGTTTCGGCAACTATGAATAAAGCTGCTATAGACATTCAAGTGCTGGTTTTTGTGTGGACATGTTTTCAACTGATTTGGGGAAATACCTAGGAGCATGACTGCAGAATCATATGGTAAGACTATGTTTAACTTTAGTAAGAGACTGCCAAAATGTCTTCCAATTTTGCATTCCAACCACAATGAATAAGAGCTCCTGTTGATTCACAGTCTTGCCAGCAGTTGGTATGGCCAGTTTTTTGAATTTTCGCCATTTTAACGGGTGTGTAGTAGTATCTCACTGTTATTTAATTTGCAATTCCCTACAGACAAACGTGTTGAGCATTTTTTTTGTATATTCATTTGCCATCTGTGTGTTTTCTTTGGCAAAGTGTCTGTTCAAATCATTTGCTCATATTTTAATTGGGTCGTCTGTTTTCTTATTGAGTTCAGATATTTTTAATGAAGGAATTACACGTTCTGTTAAAATTCACATAATTTGCTAGACAATAGACTACAAATAAATTTCAACAATTTGTCTAGGTCTGCATTTCACGTAGGAACCAATAATAAACTACTCAACTTTTCAGTTTTCTTTTTAAAAGCAGCACAAAAAATTGAATCAACCCAAAGGTCACAATCTCTTACGGAGAAGAGATTAAAGATATTAATATACATTCATAGAAATAGTGCACACCATAGCTTTTAACATGCTCACTATAAATTCTGACCACAATTTGGCTTTATAAAACATCTAAAGTTGTATTGTTTAAAATGAGTCATGAATGACATAGCTTGTCCACTACCAGGGCTCTAGCATACATCTATGTTTCATTTTCATACTTCTGTCAAACTTAATGACGCAGAATGCAAGCTAGTTGACGTCAGTTAACTGATAGCTTTTCTCAGGAAGTATTGGGCATTTCATCTGGAAATGTGGCTAACAATTATTTAAAGACAATTAACTTCATTTTATGTAGAAATTACAACTGCATTCCATGAACACATATGATTGATGAAAGCATTTACTCAAAGCTTAAAAAAAAAAAAAAAGAAAAGAGAAAAAAGCAATTGGAGAGTTTCTTGGACTTTCTCTGTGTGAAATTGTTTCTTTTTCTTTTTTTGGGGGGGGCGGTGGGAGCAGTTTCCAGCATTTTATTATGAAAAGTTTCAAGTATAGTTAAAAGTTGAATTAATTGTATGGTTAACATCTATACTCATCATCTAGGTTTTATAATTACATAATATTGTATTTGTTTATCACACATCTACCTACCATTCTTCTATCAACTCATCTTTTGTGTGAAATTGTTTTTTGAAAGAAGAAAATCGTTTTGAAAGTATTAACTGTTGTTTTATGGTATGCTTGACAAAACCAGAAAGGTACTTCTATTGTTCCTACTTTTTAAATGACTCCCCCATCCATACCCATACCAAAACCAATTATATAAAGATCTTGTATCAGTTATTTTTCTCTGAATGACACCAGAAATTGAGCCTATACATTAGGTACAGAGAATAACCTTCCCCTCTGAAAAATCCATGGGAAAAAATTCAATTAAAGCCTAAGATTAAAAGCAATTTAACTGTATTTTAAAAATAAAGGCATATATAAAATGTTATATTAGAATGCTTTTAAAATAATAACAGGTAACCTATAAGTATTCAATGTATAGTAACAAGTCTCTCTAAATTATGATTGCCAATTCAAGGGAAGAACTTAAAAAAAAAAAAAAGAAGGGAAACAGGAGTATCCGGAATAGCACACATCCAAATAATTCACAAATCTTTTATAACTGTTTCCCAAAACACACACACACACACACACACACACACACACACACACACACACACATTCAAACACAAAAATAAAAAATAAATACAGCCCTACAAGATTAAAAATAGAAGTGTAATCAACAGAATTGTTACTAAAATGTTTGATTCCATCCCAAATTTGGAAATATAATTTAAGTCTTATTCACATATACAGTCATCCCTCAGTATGCTCGGGAATTTGGTTTCAGGACCACCTGCCTATATCCAAATCACCACCCCTGTGTAAACCCAAATCAGTGCATATGCGAGTCCTTGCGGAGCCCATGTATATGAAAAGTCAGTCCTTAGTATATGCAGATTTTGCATCCTGAGAATACTGTATTTTCAATCCTCTTTTGGTTAGAAAAAAAATCCACATATAAGTGGACCAGCACAGTTCAAATCTGTGTTGTTCAAGGGTCAACTGTAGTTTCTTTTTCAATAAATAATAATTATTTGTGGGCTTTTTTCTTTTTTAAAAATGTAATAACATATAGAGGAAAATGTAACAAAACAGTGATCCCATTGCCCAGGATAATCTGCTGATATACCAAAATAAGTAAACACAATATATACATATAATTAGATAATTCAAAGCTATCCAGGCAACCTTTCTATCAACTGTTTCAGATATACAAATTGAAATACTCCTCCACTCCTTTTTACTGGAGCAAAATCAATCATACAACTTTAGACATGTTTTTTACAGAGAAAATATTTTATGGAGAAACATTTTTATTCTACAGAATTTTTGGATATTGCTGCAAAGATCATGAATTTATAAATACAGACTAATATGTTCTTATCTCTTATTCTTGTTATATCTAATGAAATTTAGGTTTCTTTCATAAATGAGAATAAAATGTTATCTATTCAAGAGTTTAGCATTCAAATCTTTATCCTCTATTCTTGCCAACTAGATTAAATATATGGCATCACTTTTTAAAAAATCACTGGCATCTTTGAATTTTTAAATTACAGGGAAAGTTAAGAGCTAGAAGTTAGGCAAAAATAACTCCGTTTTCTCATGTGACACTGGAGGAGAAAACATTTTGTGCAAACATTACTGGTAACCTGTTATAACTCTCTGTGGAGCAATGTCTCGGATGTATCTAAAACAATGCTATTTGACAATCCTATCCCTCTCTGACTAATGTCCCCCAGCCACAGAGAAGCTACTGATTTTTCAACTATTCTTAAGCTTCGAACAAGCCCCAGCAGATAATCTTACTTTCTAATTTACTGAAATAACTTAAATCATCCGACGTCTTCTCTCAACCACCTGTGGTAGCCAGTCCCCAAGATGGTATCCAACAATCTTGAGGCAGTCATCCAGCTAAACTGTGGCAATTTCCTGACCCACAGAAACATTTATTGTTGTTTTAAACACTGTATTTTGGGATGATTTGTTATGCAGCAATAGATAAGTTAATGTAATCCATTTAGCTATTCTGAAAGCTTGTAAATATTGTTAAGTCCTCAAATTTAAAAAGCACACTTCTTCCCTCAGCTCTTTCATCTTTCTCCTTCTGCCAAACTCCTCCGGAGTCCACACCAATCATGCTACTGAAACTGCTTTCTTAAAGGTCAGTCAATATTCTCATCATTGCCACATTAATGATCTCTGTTTCTTTCTCATACTGCTGATGTCTACGCAGCTTTTGATGACTGGAAATCTTTACATTCTTGGCTTCCACAGCACTGAATTCTCCTTAGCTCTGACCCAGGGAGAATTTTCCTACTTGGACTAATTTTCCAACTTCCTTCATGGGCTGTATTTTTATTCATACCTGTTGAACATTTTTATTCTGATTTGCATCCCTACGTTATCCCACAATTGGCATAGTGACAGCAACAAAAGCAACTGGCACAATTAAAATTTATTAAGCACTTATGTGCCAAGCTCCTATCACATATATCATCCTGTACATATTTAGCCTTTCCATTACTCCTTGGTGCCTAAATATATTCTGCAATTCTGGGTAACCTACTGCTTTATTCAATCTTTCCCTTTCTGGGAGTAAACTGCATCCCACACGTGTAATTCTCTTGTTTACTATCATATCAATCATCTCCCTGGCATACAGAATAATGCATAACACGTAGTAGGTGCTTATGGAGCACAGAGTAAAATATTTGTTGCATGACTGAAAAACCCCATGTATCCCTTTTAATACTATATTTATTGATTATAATACATTTAAAAATCATAATTACAACATGGGGATGAATCCTTGGCATTGCCATTTTGAAAGTCAAAACCAGTCTAATATTGGCCATTGCATTTACTTAATTTAGACAATATTGTTGTAAGGCAGTCTCATTGCTATGACTATAAAACACAATCAAAATAACTACATCAGTAATTACAGTATTGAGAAAAGAAGTCATGGAGGACTTTTTCTGGACAGAGAGACGAGGAAAGAAGGATTAGAAGCATCCCAGGTTATGTTTAACATATTAAGAGATAACAGTAGCAGGCAGACAATCAGTAGTAGATCTGGAAGATAGTAATCACATTTACAAGAAAATATGATAGGAAAAACCTATGTCTCATCTTCATTTTCTCCATGTCCTAATAACAGTTCTTAGCCCACAGCCATCCAGGCAGTGAATCCCTTAGGTAGTCTAGGCTCCGCCCTTAACAGAATTTTTTTTTTTTTTTGAGATGGATTCTCACTCTGTCACCCAGGCTGGAGTGCAGTGGTGTGATCTGGGCTCACTGCAACCTCCACCTCCCAGGTTCAAGCAATTCTCTTGCCTCAGCCTCCCAAGTAGATGGGACTACACGTGCCTGCCACCACGCCTGGCTAATTTTTGTATTTTTAGTAGAGATGGGGTTTCGGCATGTTGGCCAGGCTGGTCTCGAACTCCTGACCTCAAATGATCTGCCCACCTCGGCCTCCCAAAGTGCTGGAATTACAGGCATGAGCCACCGCGCCTGGCCAACAGAACATTTAACCACTAGAAGGACCACATTAGTTTAGGACCTCTAAGAATCATCTATATTAAGATGAGTCCAATGTTACTCTCTTAGATTTTTTCCAAAGACAGCTGTAATAAAAAACCAAAGGAAGCCTGCCTATTTTGCTGCAAAAATTTTGTACAGCAAATTGTCTATTATACCACCCAGTGTTCCTAAATAAAAACCCACATGAGAAATTCTATTCAAGGAAAAACTGTCTCTCTGGATAAACCAAAGTGCCTCTTCTTTCTGACAACATGGTAACTTATATTTCCCTTTTACAATGGGAAACTAAGCTAAAACTGAAGTTCAATTACAGCAGTGTTATTGACTACTATGTTTAGCAAGTTTGTATTTTGTGATTTTCTTCTAAACTTATCTATATTTTATTGCTTATCTTTTAAGTTTTCTGGAAAAAAACAATAAAAATAAATGTAATTCATACCCAACTCAACATTATACAACGTTTTCTAATACAGCTTATTTATAAGTTGGGGGCTGACTTGTTGTTAAATTACCATTTTACCTTTGGAGACACAAATTTAGTCAGAAAGCCAAAAGTCAGTGCTTCTTCAAGCTATTGATATTATATTTACCATGTTGGCAATTATTAAGTGCCTATTATAGCTCATGTTGGCTAGAACAATTTTTTTAAACTTGCTGAATTACTTGAGACTAAATTTAAAACTGCTAAAATTTTTAAAGATGTCTCAGAGTAGAATAGGGCTCTTTATATGGCTTATTTTATGAAATGTTCTCAGAAGAATATGATTATATGATTTCAAATATAAGAATGCTTTACAATTTTTAAAAAGCATAACTTGAAGTGCAAGGGGATGCTGTTATCCAAACTACTATCTGCAACGCCCCTTACCTCCACACACATGAGGATAAAATGTTAGCTGTTAACATGTCAGAGGCCATATTTCCCTGGCTATTTCTGCATGCTAGAAAGCACTAAATACTCAATAAATAGTTACTCAGCATCTGGATTCTATTATAGCTTCCATATTATTTATAACTCATATTTTTATATTTTACATTAAAAAAAAACTTCTGGCTAGCTGGCTAACCTAAACCAGCTTAAACTGACAACGAAGTTCCAAGTATTGCAAAAGAAGAAATAGTTTTTAGTAAGCAGATACATTTTAGAGCAATTTTTTTTTTTTTTTTGAGATGGAGTCTCACTCTGTCGTCCAGGGTGGAGTGCAGTGGCACAATCTCGGCTCACTGCAACCTCTGCCTCTCAGGTTCAAGTGATTCTCCTGCCTCAGCCTCTGGAGTAGCTGGGATTACAGGCATGCGCCACCATGCCCAGCTAGTTTTTTATTTTTAGTAGAGACCGGGTTTCACCATGTTGGCCAGGACGGCCTCGAACTCCTGACCTCAGGTGATCCGCCCGCCTCGGCCTCTCAAAGTGCTGGGATTACAGGCATGAGCCACTGCACCCAGCCAATTTTTTTTTTTTTTTTTTTTTTAAGGAAAGAAATATGCTGCTTTCAAATGAAAGGCAGCATCTACCCATGCAGATTGAATGATGTGATGAACAATTCATGGTTTTCACTTTCACATGGGCTCTTAACACCATCTGGCAGACAACTCTTTCATTTGCTTTCATTCTCCCTTCAGCAGCTATTCTAAAATTTTTGTCACTCTCCTTAAGCCACCATCCTAATCACTGCCATGCCCCAAGCAAATATTTGTTGCCCTCAAATCTTAGGGTAGTTAAGCCCATCCTCCATCATATGTCCCTGGATCTGTTTTCTTCCCAACATCCCTGGCACCTTGTCCTAACAACTGGTTCTTCTCTTCCCTCCATCTTCAACCTTTTCTCTCTACTGGCTCCTATGTACCAGCTGAAAAACACACTTTAGTCACTCCCATTCTTTGATGATGTTGAATTTCTCTTTTCCTTCTCAGTCAAAAAGGCTATTTGTACTTCTGACACCCTCCCTCCCACCTCTTTCCCTCCTCCATTAACTGTAATCTTAATTCTATTCTCCCTGTTGCCTCAGCAAAGGTCACTGATGTCTCTTTAACTAACAAAGTCAAAGGGTACTTCTTAGTCCGCATCTCAAAGGACTGATGTGTAGCACCTGAGACAGCTGACACTCCCCTCTCCTGGTTTTCCTAATCTCAGTTCTCTGGTTCTTTTATGCTGATCACTTCTGCTAGGTCTGCTCTGCTGAATTATCATTCCTTTACCCAGCAGCTAGACATTTGTTTCTTCTATGGTTCTACCTCCAAACCTGCTTCATTTTACACACTCCATCCTTAAGTGGTTCAATCCATTCCTTATTAATCTTATCATCAATAACAATATTGATGTTTTAACTAAACCTTTACATTCTAAATCTATTGCTCTGATAATACTAGCATTATCATAATTATTATTTTGTTGTGTAGAGCCCTATATCCAATTTTTGCTTCTCAAAAAAAAGAATATCCTATCTATATTTCAAACTTAAAAGGTCCAATCTTAATTCCCAGTTAAACCTGTTTTTCCCCTGAAAATGTCTAGTCTCAAACACAATTCAAATGCCAGAGAGAATAGTTCTCCCTCTCACATTCGCTACCTGCCATCCCAGTTCATCAAACCTAACATTCTATCTCCTTAACTTACGTTGTATCGATCTATCTCTATTTCTGCTGCCACAGTTTAAACTCCTTGTCCCATTTTCAACTGTACTATTTCAAACATTAAGGAATCTATGCCCTATCTCCTCCTCCTTCAATTTGTCCTCCACACTGCTGCAAGTTTCTCTAATACGCAATTTGTCCTGTTCTGCCCCCCTACTGAAACCCTTAAAAATGACCCTCACCAAAGCCTGCAGGATTCTCTAAGCTCCTTAGCATGGCATACAAGGCTTTTCAGATTTGCCTTCCTCATCTGCCTGTGCTCCCTGCCCCCAAGCACCTCACATTGAATACTCTAGCAGCATTGAAGGACCTGTTCCCTGAAGACATCTATAATCTTTTGGTCTTGCTGTTCACTCTTGTCTAGAGTGCCACACATCCCTGCTTTTCTGCTTAGCAATTTTTTTTTTCAAAGAAACCATGCTTAGCAAATGCTTATTCATCCTTCAAAACCCAACACAGACATAATCTGCTCTGAGAAGCCACCCACACTCTCATATCCTTGGGCAGAAGAAATCGTTCCCCATCCATGCCGCTGCACACAATACACATACTTCTCTCTCACTGTATGAAGCACCTGCTCCAAAGGGATCAGTCACCGTCTTTGAAGATTTAGGTCACCTGGGTCTGGAATATGTAAATAATCTCATGTTTATTTCACTATCTGACATAAATGATATTCTTATAGACCCTATTTCCCCTATGTGGTAGATTAGGAGTTGTCTGAATTCTTGGAAATCTAGTATAGGTAGTGGAACAAGACTGAAAATAATTCTTCAGTTTAGAGATTAAGAATCTTGGAGTTACATAGATCTGGGCTTAAATTCTAACTCTGCCACTTACAGTCTCCGTGAACTTGAAATTAAAAAAAAAAAAAAAAAACCCACTCTCATCATGTTTTTCTCTTTCTGAAATGGGAACAATATCTTCCCTGTAGATGCTGTGAGGATATGTTTGATGAATTTATGAACATACTGGTCATGCAACATTTCAAAAGTTATAAATATTTAAGATTAAAACTAAACTAATGAGCATGGATTAATTTTTCTTTTTTTTTTTCTTTTATTCGAGACAGGGTTTTGCTCTGTTGCCCAGGCTGGACTGGCACAATCTTGGCTCATTGCTACCTCCGCCTCCCGGGTTCAAGCAATTCTTGTGCCTCGCCTCCCGAGTAGCTGGGATTACAGGCACCCGCCACCATGCCTGGCTAATTTTTGTATTTTTAGCAGAGATGAGATATCACCATGTTGACCAGACTGGTCTTGAACTCCTGGCCTCAGGTGATCAGCCTGCCTCGGCCTCTGAGTGTTGGGATTACAGGCATGGGCCACCACAGGCGGCCGATTAATTTTTCAAAACCTGCTTACATTTACTTGAAAGTAATGTTTTAACAGATGCCTTATATTTTTGTTTCTCTTTTGACTTTGGTTGATAGCTGCCCCATGTTTAAATTTTTTTTTAGATGGAATCTCGCTCTGTCTCCGAGGCTGGAGGGCAGTGGCGTTATCTCAGCTCACTGCAACCTTCACTTCCTGGGTTCAAGTGATTATCCCAACTGTGACAAAGACTTAGCAGATGTGACTGAATTACCAAAGTCACCAACGTTGTGGTAATTTGTTACAGCAGTCATAGGAAACTAATACAAGCCTCCGTTAAATAAAATTTATAGAAGGTCATTGGTCTGGACTGAGCTCCTGCACTAGGCTCAACAGACCAAAGGAAAATGGAGTTACTCATGCTGAAGTTCACACCACCAAGCCAAAACTAAGTTGTTTATCTGACCTTCCAAGAAATCAGGAGAGGAATGGAGGTAACACCCAAATCCCTGAACAGGCCAATTTTAGCTGGCATGATAAAGCAGTACCTCTTGCTTTAAACTTTACAAGGAAAGTAACTTTGAAACAACCAATCTGCTTTTTGTTCTCTGTTTCGGCTTTCATCAGCCCTTTTCTGTCAATAAAACCAACCTCCTCTGCTCAGCTCATCACAACACCCATTCTATTTTATAGGATGAGGTCTTATCTCATTCTAGAACTGCAAATAAAAGCCAATTAAGATCTTTAAATTTTTTTGTGACTAGGTCATTTGATATCTTCTATTGACTTATAATAATAGAAATTTATTTTCTCTCAGCTCTAGAGGCCAGAATTCATGCCAAAATCAGTTTTAATGAGCAGATATTAAGGTGTTGAGAGGGATTCCATAGGCCGTAAAGGAGAATAAGTTCGTGTTTGCCTCTTCCAGCTTCTGTATGCCTTGGCTGGTGGTCCCATCACTCCATCTCTGCCTCAGGAGTCACACTGCTCTCTGAAATCTCCCTCTGCCCACCTCCCCTTCTAAGGACACTTGTGACTGCATTTGCCACTGCCCTCCCCACAAAGATCAAGGAAAACCTCATCTCAAAGTCCTTAATTTAATCACATCTGCTAAGTCTTTGCCACAGAAAGTAGCCTTCACAGGTTCTGGGGTCAGAATATTATCAGTACACACCCTGAAGTGGGGGAGTATTATTCAACTTGGTGGGGGCAGGGTATGTGTTATAAAACCAAAGAACAAAGTGTAGAGGCAACTCTCTATCTTATTCATATCTTTGGTATATCTGTAATTTTTTACAATAATTATTTCATAATTTTTAAGTATTAAAAACAAGAAAAAGAATATAATGTAATATTCTTCCATAAACCCTAGAAAATACCTCCTTAAGCCTTAAAATACATGGCTAAGTTTCATGTTAATGTCTAGATTTACAGCAGTAACTCTATTGAATGTCACTGTTAAAATTTATAAATAGATCAACTCTTCAAATATAAAAAAAAAAAACTGCTTCCTTATTAACTCTTCAGAAAGTAGAGAAAAGGCAGTGAAAATGACAATGTCTCTGACCAGCCAGGAAACACATACACTGATTAAGTCTCCCAACATTCACATCCTTTGCTCTATAATTTCTACTTCTTATTAACCTTAGTAATCCATCTCCCAGATGAATTTTGCTGGGTAGATATTAACTGCTGCACTTCTTCCTTTCCTGCCTCTGACAACTTGACCTCAAAGGGAAAATATGTTTCTGATATATACTTAAAAATCGTACTTTCTTATTGACTTAAACTATAATTTCAGATATTTATTCTCAAGGAAAATGTATAGCTCCAAAAAAATTATGCATCAAAAAAATCATAGCTCATCTGGAATGGAAAATAACCCAAAGATGTGTGATAGACAGCAGACAAGCTGTACACCAGGCATCAAGAAGAATGGGAGAAGATTCCAACTCCTAAAATCCAGAACTTTTCCACTGGAAATCATTCATGTTAAATGACAGCTAATGGGAAAAGTTCCATTTGTATTAATAAGTCACAGGTCCTCTGTTCTGGATTTACAGTCTTTTACCTTTACAAAGTAGATTTTGGACTTACACTTTTAAAAATGTCAGAAATAAAAATCTCTGAATATTTGTAACATTTTACTAAGACGTATCAGGGGACTTCAAAAAGTCTGTGGAAAAATGAAATTAAAAGATAAATATTATAAACTAATCCTTAACAAAAACTCCATTGAGGTTAAAACACTTTTGTAAATAAGAATATCAGCCATTTAGTCCATCCCTAAATAACTGAGAGCCCTAAGAATTTAACCATAACAATGTAGTCTTTTTCACGTTATTAACTCAATACAAATGGACATCCTTTAAAGACTTTTTTAACATTAGGAAACAAGAAGTCAGAAGAAGCCAATTCAGGATGATGAGATGGATGCCTCATGACTTTCCACAGAAACTCTCACAAAATTCCTTTGTTTGATGAGAGGAATGAGCAGGAGCATTGTTGTGGTGGAGAAGAACTCTGTGAAGATGACTTCCCAGACATTTCTACTAAAGCTTTGACTAACTTTCTCAAAACATTCTCATAATAAGCAGATGTATTGTTCCTTGGCCCTTGAGAAAGTCAACAAGCAAAATGCCTTGCGCATCTTTCAAAATCGTTGCTGTGATCTTTGCTCTTGACCAGTTCACTTTTGCTGTGACTAAACCACTTCCACCTCTTGGTAGCCATTGCTTTGATTGTACTTTGTTTTCAGGACCATACTGGTAAAGCCATATTTCATCTTCTGTTACAATTCTTCAAAGAAATGCTTCAGGATCTTGATCCCACTTGTTTGAAATTTCCACTGGAAGCTCTGCTCTTCTCTGGAGCTAAGTTGGGTGCAACAGTTTTGGCACTCACTGAGTGGAAAGTTTGCTCAACTAATTTTTCAGTCAGATTTGTGTATACTGAACCAATCAAGCTGTCTATGGTGGTGGCTCCTATTTCTGCTGTTAACTGTCAGTCTTCAATTAGGGCATGAACAAGATTTATTTTTTCCTTGAAAACTGATGTGGATGGTCTGCTGGTGCAAGCTTCATCTCTAACATTGTCTTGTCCCTTCCTAAAATGAGTTATCCATTTGTAAACTGCTGATTTCTTTGGAGTGTTGTCCCCATAAACTTTTTGTGAATCATCAATGATTTCACCATCCTTCCACCCAAGCTTCACCATAAATTTGATGTTTATTCTTGCTTCAATTTTAGCAGAATTCATGTTGCTCTGATAGGAGTTCTTTTCAAGCTGATGTCTTACCCTTCTTAGTGCCTCAAACTAGGTCCTGTTCAGACATGCTATAACACATTCATACAGGTTTATTTTGGTGTAAAAAAATTTATGAAATCCATGCATAGTTTTATCACAATATCCATTTTCCATAAATTTTTGAAGTCCCCTCACGTTTTTCACTGTTTCTCTCTGAATTGCATATTCAATTTCTAGTACTTTATTTTGAGATAAATATGGCTACTAAACCACCAAAATATCAATTCTACACTAATCTTAATGGAAACTCAATCTATCTCCATTTTCAGGGACAATCATATTGATGTCAAATATTTGAGGCCAACATTCGATCTGCAGAGTACCCTGGGGTCAAGTAACCGGCCCATCTCAGGCTCTTAAGTAGCTAAGAATAGGAAGTCTTGCCCCTAGATCTATTAATATTTGTATCCTCTCTTTTTAGAATAAACAATGATTTGAGAACATGTATAGTCATTAGGTTACAGCAAAGAAAACTGCTATTTAAATTAGGTTTCAAATTTCACAGGAGTGCCAAAAAATGAGAGATTAGCTGGAAACCAAACCCAACTATCAATTTTTCAAAATACAATTTAAGAAAAAGTCCCCTAAAGTAGGTGGGTGGGCCAATGGAGCAGACAATAGGTATTCTACTTCCATGAGTATGATGTGTTTGAATGAAGAGGCAGAAGGTTTAAATTCAAGTGAAAAAATAAACTTTTTTTTTTTTTTTGAGACAGAGTTTTTGCTCTGTTGCCCAGGCTGGGGTGCAATGGCATATCGGCTCACTGCAACCTCCGACTCCTGGTCAAGCAATTCTCCTCCTCAGCCTCCTGAGTAGCTGGGATTATAGGCGCCTGCCACCATGCCCCAGCTAATTTTTGTATTTTTTAGTAGAGACAAGGTTTCATCATGTTGGCCAGGCTGGTCTCGAACTCTTGACCTCAGGTGATCCACCCGTCTAGGCCTCCCAAAGTGCTGGGATTACAGGCGTGAGCCACCGCACCTGGCCTAGATAAACATTTATTGAATGCCTACTTTGTGACTAACACCATGCTAGGTTCTTTAGAGTATGAGAGTAGGTTCTCTAGAGTACAGAATGAGTGGAAACTTGTGAGAATTATCAAAGTCTTTACTCGGTTACTATTTTATTGTAAATATTTCATGTAGTATTCATTGACTACACTCCTAGTGGCTTTCAAAAGTGCCATTTTAACTTATATAACTATTACAATCACCTTATCTACTAATTATACATTTTACATCTCATTACCGTGTAATTCTAAGATTACAAAATAGAAGATAAAAAGCAAACTGACAATTTTTCCTTCACTTATCCAGATATTTTAATATAGAAATTCATAGTTACAATTACTGAAATGCTTGCCAAATGTTTAATATTATGTATTACAGTTTTTCCTTTTAAAAGTAAACCATATGCCAGAAAAAATTAAGTTCCAGGGTAAGGTTCTAAATAAGATACTAAAGGGCAAGAAGTTCTGCTATGAACAATCCTTTATGGTCTATTATTCCCCAAACGTACTTGACCACAAAACCCATTTTCATCTACCACTACTTAGGATCTTTAAGTACTACTGAGATTCATCAAAATTAAGGAAATAAGTGTTCCTTAATGGGTAGATGTTAAGTTAAATGAGTAGATAAATTTAATGATTTGGAAATGAATAAGATATATAGGTATATGCTTAATGTCTAGAAACCTGGCAAAGAGACCCTTGCCATTGGTAATTTTTCTTTCTGCATTCTTCTTTCATTTTCCCAGTATTTCTCCACACTTTTCTTTAATAGATCTTCTATTCATTATTTCTCTTCTACTGATCTATGAATACTTATGATTAGAGGTATCTGAGACGAAAAAAATAAGAGAAAATAGTATAAAATAGTATAACTATACAATCTTGCCATGAAAATTTTGTGACCATCCAGTTTACAGTGAATATGAGAGAAAGAAGTTAAAACCACATCTGTCACCATTACATAATACATATGGAATATGTATTTCTGAGATTAGTTTCAAAGACTACAGAGGACTTTATAGATTTTATACACTTGAAATATTTTAGTTAAAAGAATTTAATAGAATTTGGAAAAGCAATACTTGTTTGTTTTCTTCCTACAATGGCTATTAGAGAATGACTTATCCCCTCATGAATCTTTGTCACAGTCTGTGAAATAATTTTATTACTTTAGAAACTATAAATGAACCACTTTATTGCCATGGTAAAGTATTATACTAAAAGTAAGTAGAAATAAACAAGGTATGCATCATGTGCAAGGTCAAACAAGTGAGTCAGTATAAAGAAGTGGGAATAGATTTCTTGAGTCCTGTCACCCAGTCCTCATCTCTAAACGCTAACCCTCCCTTTTCATGAATATATAAGCTTAAGTATACACCCACCTCCCTCATATGTGCCAATCCTGGAAAATGGCATAGTGGGGGAAGTTCACAAAATAAAGATATTTCAGGAAAGCCTCATATAATTGCCTGGCATTTGAAGGTGCTAAGTCTCTTCCTGTTGTTCCCACCCTCCACATCATTTTTTTAGGCCTCTTTAAAGCACCTTATATGCCTCAAATTCCCTACCTGACATTGATGTGTACTAACAAACATGATTTTCCCCAAAGGAAATAAATATGGTAATTTTATGCTTTTTCTTCAAATCTTCAAAAATTATAATGGTTTATCTCCAGCAGAGTAATGCTATTTTAATCTCCAGGAGAAGATTCTGAATATTTGGTTGCCAAGTTTACCTATTACAAATACATAATCAAAATCGCATTCATCATGAAATAACAATGTATAGATTTTAAATATTACATAATATTATAAGAGCATAATATGGAGAAAATGCATAAAAATATCACCCTTTAACTTCATGGTAAAACATGAACACTTTGGATTGAAAAAAAAAAATCACAAAACATTTAAATAAGATTATCTTCCTACTGATCACCATAATACGAGCTCAGAGAAAGTAACAGCCTAAACTGGCAAAACTATTAGCATGCAACTCTTCTGTAGCTAATTCAGTAAATAAAGATAGAATTCTAAATATGAATAAAGAATAACTGTAGTATCTTTTATTTTACAAAATGTTGTCAATTTCATTTTATTTTAGAATAGTTTATATGATCAACTGTATTACACATCAAACTTTCATTTTTGAAGGACCTTTTTAATAATATGTGTACATATTACTGTAATACACCCTCTCATTTTCTTTAAAGAATTTTTGATCTTATGCGAACTGGGTCTTACCTATTACTTTGGTAGATACAGTATAGAAATGTGAAAGGAAAAATTGTAATTTCATTAAGATGTAAGAACAAAAATGCTAAACTGTCCAAAAAAACAAATCCTGAAGTATCTCAGCACATAATTCTGCCAGCATTATTCAAAACAAGCCAGCAAGAAAATTTGTGGAGAAGATGAGAAAGTATCATCATAGCAATTTATGAACTTGTCACCTCAGAAATGTACTGGAAATATTTCAGAAGAGTAAGATTTCGACTGCAGAAACAATTTTCTCCCCATCTCGGCTAAGTAGCTTGCTACATAAAGCTTCAGCATAGTACAAAAAAGCAGCAGATATAAGTAAATACATAGACTAGCTAGGAATAACTGACCGATTAGAGCAAAATAGAACAGAACAGCCAATTAACTCACCAAATGGCCTTTTGCTAAAAATCTGCGTTCTTTTCTTTGTCTCAGGCTTCTGGTTTCTAAAGACAAATTACATGCTTTCTGACAGAATGATGACAAAGGGGCACACCGTGATCTCTTTTCTGCTCTTTCCACTATAAGAAAACTGAACCACACCACAGTCTCCAAGAGTAAGTACTTCATATGAGCATGCTCAGTATCTAATTTAAATGACTTGGTATTTCAACTCAGCATGTGATGACCTACATCCAAATAAACTCAGAAAGCTGCAAATTTAATAAAGATTATTAACTGACAATAAACTATATAGAACTACCAAATGATAACTGATTTGTTTTTAACTTCATAATCTTTGTGGTTCATTTAACTGGAAATGGTTATTTCTACAAGTTTATGAAATAACAAGTCCTTAGGTTTCAATATAGAATTAACTATGTCAACATAAGAATCCCAAAATGCTAGAATGAATTGGAAGTTGCAAAACATCCAAGATGTGATCCCAAAATGTAAATAGGATCACTGATAAATTAAACAAACTATAAACTATCCTTATTTCACTTTTCAATCTCTTATTCTGTTCTCTTGCCTGTTCACCAAGTAAAACAATCTGAAAACTATGCAGTGGTATTTTAATTTCTCCTTTGGAAGTATTAATAAAGACTAATAAACTGAAATGTTCAATGTATTAAAATGTTTGCTATCTTCAAACTACAGTGATAGGATTTTTCTTATCTATTGTTTACATATTAAATAATTGATTTATAGATTATACATCACCCAAATATTGATAAACCTATACAAAAATTTTTAAAGAATGTTGCATTTTTGAGAAAAAGTTTTACAAAAATGGCACAAAAATCAGCAAAATATTCTGTGTATGCATGTTTATGCCATCAAATACATAACTCACCTAGTTTGTTAAGTAAATTGCTGCAATGGCCATTAGTTTGGGATGATGAAAATATGGTCAAGAAGTTTTCTCCTCTGCTTCATTTTAATTTTCCTCCATAAATCTAGATCCAGTACAGCCCCACTAAAACCAGCCATACAACTCTTTCACATCTACTTCCCACTTTCACCTTGGGTAGACGAGCAAAAATAGGAAGTGTCTGAACACTTGACATGTCTCAAGCTCAGGATGGCAAGTCACTGACAGAGTGGGGCTGACCCATCTTTAAATGTACCCATATGCTAATTAGTGCTTTTCCCTTCTTCCCAACCCTTCCTGGTCACCTCTAGTACTTCCCTATTGTAAATCACCCTTCTATATAAATGTCTCATTTTTGAGAACAGTAGCCTCACAATCCTCTACCCTCCTGCCTCTTAACATGGAGGGTGTGGGAAGGTAAGAAGACATAGGAAATAGCCATCCCATGGAAACAGCTAAGATAAGGCCCTTCCTGGGACAAGGTTATCAAAAGGTCGCAAAAATTAAAATGTGTCAATACGCATATGTTCTGTGTCTCTAAGTACTGTATGTATGGGGGGGTAGTTCTGTAGAAAGAGTAAGTTAGCTACAGTACTCAAAGAAAGCTCTGATTCCTAAATGAGAAAGTGAAAATTCTTCACTAAAAAGAAACAAATAAAAAATCTAACTGTGAACTGTAAGTATTGAGAACATGTTATATATGAGTCACGGTACACTGCAATGCACAATGGAAACAAAAATGAGTACAACTATCTCTGTTTTTAAAAGAGTTCAACTGATAGGAAAGACTAGGCAAGAGTACATAACATATAACTAATCTAAGTATTACAGCAAAAGACAGGTGCTTTAGTGTTCTAGAGAGTTTACAGGAAAGAGAGAAAGCATTCGAAGGAAGGCAATTAGTAAAGTCTTTGTGAGAGGGGTGAACTTTCTGAAATGCCCAGGTGAATACTACGGATCTAGACTAGACAGGAGAGAGAAAGAGGAGGAAACAGCCAGGTCAAGGCTGAGATGTGGCACACTGGAGGACCTGTGAACTGGTGGTGTGGACTGGAGAACTTGTACTGACAATGTGAATACTAGAAAGTGACGGTTGTCAACACTGGGAAGAAAGAAAGAGATAAAAATTAATTATTCTGGAATGGAATCTGGAAGCAGATGGCAAGAAGTGTTCTATACCCTGGAGAACGGAAGAGTGAGGGAGTCAACTCTAAGAGACAGACAGAAAAACAGGTAAATGAGGACAGGTAAAGAGGTGGTAATTCCAGCCACAATGGCATAGTACTTACTCATTTCAAATTCACTTTATGAATTCCTCCATATCACTAAATTGCTCTCTAACATGCATTTCCTGTCTCCTATACATCCAACTTAAGTGTTCTGATTTAAAATTGAGATCATCTTGTAACTACATATATCCTTTAAACTTGAGGCCTTCTTTTTTAAATCCTTATATATCACTTATTCTTTAACTTACTGATTTACCCTTTCTCTACCAGCAAAACCTGATATAATGTTTCCCAAATACTACCCCAGTAAGAATGAATGTTTAAAAACTCAACCAAAGATATAACTAATTTCTATGACAATTGAATATCCTCTGAAGACTTTATACAGTTTTAGCGCTTTTGTCCTAATGCAGGTAGGACAGTGCATTTGTACTGATACATGAGGATGGGTGGATCTCGCTCATGACTTAAACATATCTGCCTTCCATCAGATACCTAACCAAAGGGAGGGAATGAGAGGAGCAAGACTGGAAATGAATACATGAGCCTTATACGGCAATTATCATTATCACATCATTATCACCCAGAGACCACAGTTTGTTAGGGTTCACAATTGGAGTTTGTTAGGGTTCACAATTGGTGTTTGTACATTCTACGGGCTGAGTCTTACACTGCAATCTGTTGTTGTTTTGTTTACCATTGGGTTATAGCAGAATCATTTGTGAAGCTAGAGAACAAACACACACACATACTCTCAGGGTCCAGAAACCTTTCAACCTGACCTGTCAGTGGAGCCAGTCTGTAAAACCTCCCTAAATTTTGAGTTTGCTCTGATTAAGAGCCACTGCTCTAGATGCTCACCAGTTCACAGCCTTTCAACTTATGAGTCTTGTTTTAAGGTGATGAATGACAGCTAGCACTTATAGAATGTCTCAAATATATGGTTTCATTTAATATTCGCAAATCCTCACATAATAGATCTTATTAATATTCTACCTGGTAAATAAATCTGGACACAGAGACTCAGAGGCTTATCCAGTGTCACACAGATAAGTGAATAGAATTGAAATTTGGACCCAGATTTTGGAACTTTTTTGTGGTAATAGAAACCCATGGTCTAAATGTGACCTAAAAGGCAGTGAACTTAGGAGGCAAAACTACTGAAAACAATTTTCAATAGTAAAGAAATATGGAAAAAGGTAGGGGAAGAGTGGGGAGTAACTGTGAAGGGAATAATTAAGAATGAACAAAAAGTAACGAACCCAAGGCAAGTGGTAGTAACTCAGCTTTTATTTAGTTTCATTGCAGTATAGTTCACATTTCATTAAACCCACCTATGGTTCAGTGTACAGTTCAGTGACTTTTAGTGAATTTACAGAGTTGTGCAACTATTACCACATCCAGGTTTATAACATTTCTATCACCACAAAAAAATTCCCTCATGTCCCATTTACAGTCAATCTCCACGTCCACCACCAGCCCTAGGCAACCACTGATTTGTTTTGTCTCTATAATTTGCCTTTCTGGGAAATTCATAAAAATGGAATTATACAATGTGTAGTCTCTGTGTCTGGTTCTTTTAGGTAGCATCAAGGTTTTAAAGTTCAGTCATCGTATACCATTTATCAGTCAATTATTTCTTTTTATTGCTGGGTAGTTTTATTTATATTTTATTGCTTTCTCACCCAGATATATCTACAGAAGGCATTTTTTCAAAAAAGAAAAGCATTTTGATTTTTAAATATTCAATCTTTAGGAAGATCTCTACCAAATCAGGAGCTTATATTTGCAAGTCTTAGGCAGAGGTATAAATTCTGCATAATAATTTGTTACTGTCTTACAAAAAAGAATTGTAAATTTTAAAACATATTTCCATAAAATAACTGTAATGATCCAGTGACTTTTACTGCAGTGATAAATCCTTAGCATCTACTTAGCATATGGCACGATAATGAACAGACCTAATTATTCATTATTTTGGCATTCAAGCTGTCTTTTGCTATAGACAATGTTTAGACTATAAGAAAATCTGTCATGTTTTGCTAGAAAAACAAAAAAAACAAAACCATACATGAAATAATTTTGCTGCTGAATAATGGTCTTATAGAAAAAATTTAAAAAAATATTTCACTATGTAAATAAAAAAATGGGGATGAGGTATAACTATTTCTGCACTCTGCTAAAAGACAGAAAAATAAATATTTCTTAGTGCTCCTTTCCCCAAAATCAGAATAGTCACTTTTTTTTCCCACTCTGCCTAAGGATATTGTTAATCAGATAGTTAATATCTTAAGTATTAAAAATTTGTAATTAAAATCTGCTCCCTTCATTCACACAATCATTCATTCCACAAATATCTACTAAGCATTAACTATGTACCAGACACTATTCTATGTATTACACATAACAGCAGTAAAAAGGTCTATGCTCTCATGGAACATATATTCTCATGGGGGATGAAACTCAATAAACAAAAAACTACATGAGATAGTGGAAAAGGGTTATGCAAAGAACTAAGACAGGTTCAATGACTCAGTGAATGGACTGTCAGGAAAAGCCCTGAGGGGGCAACAGTTAAGCACTGACTTAATGTCACAAAAAGGGGAAAAGAAATACAGATAGAGTGGACAGTTAGTTTAAAGGCTCTAAGCCTGGCATATCTGAAAGAGATGAAAGAAGGCCTCTGTGACTACAGTATGGTAGGGTGAGAGGAAAACAGTTGTAGAAGTAGAAAAGTCAGCTAGGGTTAGACTTACAAGTCAGATAATGAACTTTGGATTTTATTCTAAGTGCTATGGAAAGCCACTGGAAGACACTGACAGGATCTGAATTACATTTTTATATTTTAAGAAAATGAATCTAGCTAGTGTGGAGAATGGATTGTAAAGGGTCAAGAGCGGAGAAGCAGGGGAAATGCAAAGAGACTGCCACGGTTGTCTGAGTGAAAGATGATGGTGGCAAAGATGGGAGGCGTGGCAGAGATGGAGAGAAGTGAGCAGATTTGGCATACGTTTTGGAGGGGAGGAAGTGTCAACAGGGCTCACTGATGACAGACTGGAGGGGAGGTGGGGTGATGTTAACTGAAGGAAAGAGAAAAATTGAGAATGGCTGCAAAGGCAGCAAAGTTGTTTTCTCTGACTGTATGTATTAGACACTATATGAAGAGGTCAGTGAATGTGGAGATCAGGAAAGAGGTGGAGATGAATATTTATGGCTGACTGGCATACGGTGTACAACGAGACTTGGAAGGGAACGAGGCAACTTACACACACACACACACACACAACTTACACACACAACTTACACACACACAAACACACACACACACACACACACACACACACACACACACCGGATAGACTGTGACTTCAACAATGTCAACTGTGTGCCTAGTCCTTTGGGAAAAACAGATCTTTGTCTTCAGGGAGCTTCTATCAGAGAAGACAAGTGCAAACATAATAAATGATGTAGTACATTAGAAGGTGGTAAGTGCTATGAAAGAAAAAGCAGAGTGGGGCTCAGGAGTGTGGCTAGGGTAGCAAAATTAAAGAGGGTCAGGATAAGCATCATTCAAAAGGTGAGACATGAGCAAAAAGGGAACAAAAAGACAGGCAGAGGAAAAGGTCAGTGTTAAGACCCTGAGGCAGGAATACATAACATCTTCCAAAATAAGTATTGGCGACATATTTGCAAAATAGCCAGAACAGTATGGGAGACTGGTCTGAATGGGAGACCAGCAGGATTGGAGCAGTGAGAAAAGGGCCAGAAAAGGAATGGTCATGAAATCAGCATGAAACCCAGAAGGGTATGATGTCATCGAAGTAAGGAGAAAAGGGTGTTAACGCCCAACGATGCTGAATGCTGCCAAGAAGTGAAGTAAGATCTGAACAAAGAGGTTCCTAGTGTTGGAAGTGCAGTGTGGAGTCAGTGGGGAAGAGAGCTACCTCTACAGAAGGGCAGGGAAGGAAGTACAGATGGCAGGAGGTATATTCACTTCTAAAGGTAATAGGACAGGTTGGCTTGTGGGATTTAACTAAATTCTTACTCTATCACAGCCAGTGAACAAGGATTTGAAAATTTTAATTATGGCAACATGGTCAATCAGTGCTGGAATCAAAAACAGTCATTTTATTTTCTCATTCAATTATAAACCATAAAAAAAATCACTACTCTATTTCTCTTAAAAAAACAAAAAAAAAAACCAGAGAAAACAAGTTAAAAACTCATAAGCCAGAGTAGCAGCTTTGGCAGCAACACGATAGCAGCCACCATTTGTTGAGATCCACTCTGGGTGTTGTGGATACATTAATCATCTTTTGTTTGTACAGGAATATTGTGTCACAGAGGTTTTACTATTTATACTGTGTATGAGGAAAGGTAAAACAGGGTTTCTCTGCTAGGAAGTGGCAGGAAAGGATTAGAAGGAGCTTATGCTTTTTCTGCGTTGCCACAGTGTCCCGCGTTTATTCACACCTGCTCAGAACAAGAGATCACATAGGGGTAGGTTTTCTTCTTGCTTTGTAAGAGACACTCTTGCTAGCTAGATATGATATTTTTTATTCTTTAGGACACCAGGAATTATGTTAGTTACCTTAATGCCCTATTGGAAAAATTACAAATTACTTGTTGACAGTTTGTGGTTCAAATTTTTTCACTATATGCATTTAACAATATACAGGATTTTACAGTCTAAAGACCTAAGAAAAATCTACTATTGTCTTCATGTGTTAATTGGAAACATTTGATTGAAATAGTTAATCCTTAAAAAATGCTTAATTAGTACTGACATATAAAATATAATCTCTGTTGACAACTGAGAAAGGAAGATGACAGATTTTTCAAAAAGTTTAGAAAAGACTCATGAGACCTCACATTGTAGAAACAAAATATTCTTCAAGAAATCAGACTCAATAAAATACTGTTCAATGTCATGGAAAAAAACATAACTATTGCTTTTTGAAAATTGAAACTAGATACACTTCAATCATCTCAATTAGTGTAGGTAAGGCAAACACCAGATGCTCATTAAACAAAGTTATTTAATTGCAACAAAGAGAAAGATGCCAAAGTAAACAGAATAATCAATAGAGAATGGCTTCACAAATTGAATTCATCTGTAGTATGGAACACATCATGCAGCTGTCAAAAATAATAGGCAGAAGTGTGTGTACTGCCACGGAAGATATCTATGATACACATACATTATGTTTGTGTGTGTGTGTGTGTGTATATATATATTTATATATCTCATAGATATATACCTAAAAGGCAGGTAACAGAATGGTATATGTTAATAGCCTAGATAAAGGCTACTTTCACTTTTTTTTTTTTTTGAGACAGGGTCTCTCTCTCTCTCTCTCTCTCTCACCTAGGCTGGAGTGCAATGGTACAATCTCAGCACACTGCTGCAGCTTCCACCTCCTGGGCTCAATCAATCTTCCCACCTCAGCCCCCAGAGTAGCTGAGACTACAGGTGTGTGCCAACATGCCCGGCTAAATTTTTGTATTTTTTTGTAGAGACAGGGTTTCGCCATGTTGCCCAGGCTGGTCTCGAACTCTGGTCTCAAGTGATCCGCCCGCCTTGGCCTTCCAAAGTGCTAGGATTACAGGGCTGAGCTATCACTCACCCGGTCTCTTTACTTTATATCCTTTTGTGCTATATGAATTGTTCTGATAAGCATGTGTTAGTTATGTAATTAACAATTAAAAAGAAAGAAAAGAAATGGGGGGAAAAGGGGTTGTGGGAGGAAGGGAAAGGAAATAAAAAGGGAAATAACAGGAGCCAGGAATAAGATGACAGGTACATGTGCTAGCAGTGTGGTATGGAGAGATCTGGAGTGTGATGGTTCAGGTTCAAGTCCTAGTCCTGTTACTAACTTTGTGCAAGTTAAACCGCAAGGTTCAGAGGTTTCGTTTACTGAATAGTCTTACTATGGTAAGACTATTTCTCACCCTACACAATTATTGTGAACATTACCATGAGAAAATTTTTGAAATGTGACAAACACAGTGTCTGGTACAGTATAAATGCCCAATAAATGGTAGCTATTTTATGTTTTGAAATTACAATGCTAAAGAAAACAGTTTTACCTGTAAATCATTTGATTTTTATACCTTAAAGTATATTTGATATAAACCCTTTTCAATAGTTTTAATAAGTAGGTATTAATGATGATCACAAAGCCAATTCAGTAGAATATATGCTGGTGGTACTACTAGAAATGTATTTCATCTGAGATTTCCAATTCCAGCTTTACAAGTCCCTAGAGCACTTGTCCTTGTTCATACAACTCTGAATCCTAAAATCTGTGCCTCTTATCCAGAAATTTCAATATTCAATTTGTCTGTATAATGAAACTGGCAAATACTTGTACCTCCTGAAGTCATTCTGCAGTACAGAGGTAAAAGGGGGACACTAATGAAGGGCATATTCTCTAGACCATTCTTTCATATTTAAAAAAATCAGTTGGTAGGGATGTAAATTTGTACAACCTCTATGGAAATCGGTATGAAGATTTCTCAATGAACCAGAAATAGAACTACCAGGTGATCTAGCAATCCCACTACTGGGTATCTATCCAAAGGAAAATAATTCATTATATCAAAAAGATACATGCACTTGTATGTTTATTGTAGCACCATTCACAATAGCAAAGATACGGAATCAATCTAACTGTCCATCAGTGGAGGACTGGATAAAATAAATGTGCATATACACAATGGAATACTATTCGGCCATGAAAAAAAGAATAAAATCACGTCTTTTGCAGGAACATGGATGCAACTGAAGGTCATTATCTTAAGTGAAACAACTCAGACACAGAAAAGATAAATACTGCAGCTCTCACTTATAAGTGGGAGCTAAATAATGTGTATACATGGAAGCAGAGTATGGAATGAAGGACAACGGCGACTGACATGGTTTGGATATTTGTTCTGCCCCAGTCTCATGCTGAAATGCAATCCCCAATGTTGGAGGTGAGGCCCGGTGGGAGGTGTTTGGGTCATGGCGGTGGATCCCTCATGGCTTGGTGCTGTAGTAGCAATACTGAGTGAGTTCTCATGAGATCTGGTTGTTAAAAGTGTGAGGCACCTCTCTCCCTATCATTCTTTCTTTTAAACCTCCTGCTCTGGCTCTGTGACATGCCTGCTCCCACTTTCCCTTCTGCCGTGAGTAAAAGCTCCCCAAGGCCTCCCCAGAAGCAGAGTAAATGCCAGCACCATCCTTGTACAGCCTTGCAGAACCATGAGCCAATTAAACTTCTTTTCTTTATAAATTATCCAGCCTCAGATATTTCTTTATAGCAATGCAAGAATGGCCTAATACAGGGACTCAGAAGGATGGGAGGGTAGGAGAAGGGTGGATGATGGGAGGTTGCTTGGTAGGTACGATGTGCTGGGAGGCTGTCTGGTGGGTACAATGTGCGTTGCTCCAGTGATAGATGCACACTGAAGGCCCTGATTTTACCACAATGCAATATATATCAGTGTAGTAAAACTGCACTTGTACCCTATGATTATATACAAATTAAAAAAATCAAAACTCTAAATCAGAATAAATGTCCAAGTATAAAATTCATATCTAACTTTCCATTTGAAGTAAGAAATTGATTAAAAATTTAAACTGCCTTCTCACAACAACCTAATTTAATCAACATTATTTGCTTTTAAAATATTGGCTTCATGTGTTCCCAACATAGGGTCTACTGAAAGTTCATAAATTAATCTTAATAAACAAAGTCTTACCTAATGAAGCATCATTGTTGTGAATCTTACTATATTCTGCCCCTCTTCTAAGTATTAAGACTTTCCTTCTTAAAAAATCAAAACCACATTAACATTGCACCCTCTTATGTTTAAAGTTGACTCACATGCTACTGTCCTTGGATTTATGCACCTCATAAACACTCTAAAACCTAATCTACAATGTAAAAGTCTAAAATCTGAAACGGGGTCAACAAATTTATTCTGTACAGGATCAGGTAGTATATATTTCAGGCCTTGTGGACCGAACAGTCTGTCAAAACTATCAACTTTGCTATGGTGAGAAAGTAGCCATAGACATTACATAAACAAATGAGTATGGCTGCATTCCAACAAAGCTTTATTTACAAAAACAGGCGGCAAGCTGGATTTGGTCCACAAGCCACAGTTACTGACCCCTAATCTAAAGTATTAGTTAAGTAGAATGTCTATGATAAGTTTCATCACTCCTTAAAAGTTTAGTACCACATGCCTCTGATCAATTATTTACTAGATCAATTTCACTTATTAATTAGTTTTACTAATTTTAGTAAGAATAAATTCTTTTTTCTTTTCCTTTTTTTTTTTTTTTTGAGGCACAGGGTCTGACTCTGGCCCACGCTGCAGTGCAGAGGTGCGATCTGGGCTCAGTGAAACTCCTTCCACCTCCCAGGTTCAAGCAATTCTCCTGCCTCAGCCTCCCGAGTGGCTGGGACTAGAGGCGCATGCCACCACGGCCGGCTAAAGTTTTTTTTTTTTTTTTTTTTTGAGACGGAGTCTCGCTCTGTCGCCCAGGCTGGAGTGCAGTGGCGCAATCTCGGCTCACTGCAAGCTCTGCCTCCCGGGTTCACGCCATTCTCCTGCCTCAGCCTCTCCGAGTAGCTGGGACTACAGGCGCCCGCCACCACGCCCGACTAATTTTTTTTGTATTTTTAATAGAGACGGAGTTTCACCGTGGTCTCGATCTCCTGACCTCGTGATCCGCCCGCCTCGGCCTCCCAAAGTGCTGGGATTACAAGTGTGAGCCACCGCGCCCGGCCTCGGCTAAAGATTTTTTGTATTTTGAGTAGAGACGGGGTTTCAGCCATGTTAGCCAGGCTGGTCTTGAACTCCTGACTCCAAGTGATCTGCCCGCCTCGGCCTCCCAAAGTGCTGGGATTACGAGTGTCAGCCACTGTGCCAGGCCAAGAGTAAATTATTTTCTATTCTTATAATTTCATTAGGGTTCTCCTTAATATTTAATTTTTCATAATTCCACACTTCATTAACTAAAGTGAACTTAATGAGTCTTTCCTCATGAATCTCATTTTCTAAAATTTGTCCTTTTTACACCTTTGACTTCTCTCCAAGTTTCCTATGAAAAGTAGAAATGTCAGCACTTCTCTGTAATTAACTGCTTTTATAAAATTCAAAAATAAAGCAAGCATTTACACGTTTACTTTTTCCTTCATTAAAATTAAAAATAAAAATACTAAAATTTTTAATTCAAGTCAATTGTTAATAAAGATATCCTTTTAAAGTATGGTAGCTAGCCTCTAAGATGACCCTCAGTGATCCTCAGCCTATACACAGACTATACAAGGGTATACACACACCCTTGTATAGTCCCCTCCTGCAATTAATCAAGGCTGGCCTTTTTCACCAATAAAATATGACAAAAGTGACACCCAAAGTTAAGTCATAATGGCAGTGCAGCTTCTACCTTGCTCTCTCGGGCTTGGTCACTATGGACAAAGCCAACCACCAGGTCATGGGTCACGCAGCCTTGTGCAGAGAAACCAACTACCCACCCTCAACTTGCCAGACACGTGATCCTCCAGCATGAGCTTTCAAGCTTGCAGAGACTAAAGCCTTAAGCTCATAAGGCTCATCCAACCTCATAAGAGAACCTGAGCCAGAACTACCCAACCAAGCAGCTTGAGAATTCCTGACTCATAGGAACAGGGAATGTTAATAAATGATTATTGCATTATGTTTAGAGGTGATTTGAGAAAACAGTTGATATTCCTGTATCTAATTAGGTTACAACGTATCTTATTTTGTATAACTCAATATTTTGGTTCTTGGCAGCAGCAGTTGAAAAACAATCATCTGTACTGCAATAAGATGAGTTTAGGGGACAAGACTGACAACAACCACCACCACCAATTAGGCTGCATGGTAGTGATGGATGCTAGGCTGTTCATTCAACAACACTCAACATTAACTCAAAGCATTCAGTGTGGGAAGCTGTGTGTCAGGCTATTAAAGTATTAACAGTTTGATTTCTACATACTGGTCTATGACCCACAGTTCTATGCAAGAAACAATCCCTACTTCACTCCCATTCTTGCCCATGTAAATCTCATTGTTTCACAAGGCACTGTGTTTTTAAATCTTGGTCTGACCCATTAGTGGATAATGAAATGCAGTTAACAGGATGTTTGCTACCAGTACTTTAAAATAACAAAACAGAAGAGAAGGTATAGGTGGTAAAGGGAAGAAAGTATTTTCATTTTAGTATTATATAAAGTGGACAGTGGGTCATCCAACAATATTTATTTCTTATAGCGAGTCATGGTCAAAAAAATTAAAATAAATGACATAAAATACCAAATATGTTTACATCATAGGAAACTAATTAGTCACCACACTCGTCCAGTTAGCCGCCAGCTCATTTTCCTTTTCCAGCTTCTCTTTTTGCATGCCCTTTAAATAGCTAGGCTTCACTGCTCATGTTGTTTTCACACTGATATTTTTAAATTCCTGTGAAAATTGGCTCTGGCTTGGCTGTTTTTTTCCTAATCTCAGTTCTGCTTATCTGGAGAGGGTTGAGAATAGGAAAGTCTCTTCTCTTTTGGGACATCCCATTTAAAACACACCTAATGGTTGTCTCACAAGAGTAAGGCAAGCAATAAGAGGAAGATCAGATAGGGAACTTGCAATAACACTGAGATAACTGAAATTTCTGGCTAAATGAATCATCTTCAGTTCTCCAACATGCTAGAAATAATTAGATATGCTGGGCTTTCAAGGTTAATTTTTAACTCTAGAATGTCCAAGCAATAATTATATGTCCTACTAAGACTTTTAGATTGTTATCATTCATGTGCAGCATGTAAAGCTCTCTGATTTCATGATGACGGCCACAGATGTAGCACACATCTTGAATGCAATAAGTTATCTCCCAGCTTTCTCTCCCGCAGCACCTGGCACAGTGCTTTGCATGAACCTGAACAAATATATATATTTTTTAATTATTTGGGTAATTCAAAGACCAAAAACAGAAGTATTTATCCAACTGATAATTCATTTACTTATTTCCAATGCTTCAAGAGAAAGGCATTACTATCCATAAGGAAGTTTTCCTAGCTTTAAACCAGTATTTCTATCCCTGAAAATATAATTACCAGTAAATATAACAAAATATTTCCTAAAACTTTTTAACAAGATGAAGGAGGATTTCAAGATTGGGTTTTTTCTATCAAAAGGTGAACTGAAGCTGACACTAAGAGTAAGAATTCAAAGAGTAAGACTCAGCTGAATAGTAACTTTTAAAATATACGACACAAGGAGGAAATGAAGATGCAACATGTTGTAAGCAGATTTTAACAATTAATAAAGAAACAGATTAATGTCTTTGGAAAAGCACAGAAAAGCAAGTAACCAAATTCCACTAGAATGAGATCAAGAATAGAAAGTGGGGGCATTAAATCACAAAAGCTCTAATGAAAGGAAAATTCTGGCTGTTCTCAAAAGAGCCTTTTTCTAAGCAACATTCCCATTTTTATTAATTTTTCAGAAAGGAGTTATTTATGTCAATAAAATTTTAGCAGTTATGTCACCCTAGTCCTATCATTGGTCTACACAAGACTTGAGAGCAGTCTGTTTAATGGTCTGAATAGCATGAATATGTTGATATGTGTCAAATTTATTTTCCTAACCCATTCCTGAGTTGCAGACTGGTATACCAAACTTACTGCCTGAAATTTCCATCAGCTTTCCCACAACCATTTCAAACTTAACCTACCAAAAATGAATCTCTTGTTGATCTCCCACCTTCAATCCACAACTCCTCCCTGACCCCCTGCCCTTTACCCCAAAAGAACAAATATTTTTTCCTATTTCTAAGCATGAAATCTCCACTCAGCTGCATGAATCACAGGGCTGTAATTTATTCCTCTCTTCTAACGCAAGAAATCCTATGTTGTCTATCTGCAAAATCTCCACTTCAAATGGTCTACCTTCCTCCATCTCTGCGGACACTTTCTTCATCTATTTACCATCTTTCTTCATTTAGACAAATGCAATAGCTTCTTTACTATTCTCCTTGTTTCTACTCCAATTCTCACATCATTTAATTCTCCAAAATGCCAAGACTTCAATGAAGCTACTAGATCCCGCACAGTGTGGCCCCGGTCCTCCTCACCAGCCATGGCTGGGGGACCCCATCTTGCTTGCCTAGTTCCAGGCACACTGGATTCTTTAAACCCTGTGAGTCTCTTCAGCCTAGATGGTTCTTCTCTGGTAAACTAAATATATGTCCAGTCTCACGTTCAATCCATTTAAACACACTTTATTGAGCTGTGTAAAAACTTGTCTAATGTCTATCTTTCCTCTATGTTGACAGCTGCAAGAATTCAGGTGCAGTGCCTGTTCATCACTGTGACCCCAAAAGTTACCAGAGGTCTTGGTGTATAATAAAAGCTCAATAAACATTGGTCATTGAAAGGCTTTCTTTTACATTTAATCCCATTTACCATTAAGTATATATAATGCCTTTATACATACATTATAAATGCAAACAGACAATGACAAGGTAAAATAAAAAAGGAATTTAATTTGAAAAAGGAATAGAATCTAAATCAACATAATATATATTATAAATCTGTTCTTTTGTCTTTAGGGATTACAAGTTTATTAATACAGTACTTTCGTAAGTTGAATCTGCAAAATAAGACCTTAAAGGTAAACAAGCATCATGGTCTGATACAGTTATTCCGTTGAAATATTTACTTTAAGTTGGCCATTGCCAGAATCATCAATAAAATTTCAGAACCAGGAACATCATTTCTAATCTAATATGACTGAAATCTTTATATGAAAGACAGATTAATAAAATTTTAATATTTTAAATTCTTATCTTCCTATATTTTTCTTTCTCATACATTCATTATACTAGAAGTATAATTTTTGTCTTTTCAAAGTGAAAATAACATGCTGACCTGAAAACAGATTTTATTTATGAAAAAAGTGTATTAAGATAGGATGAAAGAAAGAGGAGGGAAATAACAATTTTGGGGGAAGGTAGGAGCAGAGAGGATTGGTAACTTTAAATTGCCTTTCTAATTCTACTTCAAAGTCCTTATGTCCTTAATATTACAGTAAAATTCCAGTCTGGACACTTCTTTACACTCAACTCTATTTGTACCTGCTCTTGACAACCTAGTAATGTTCAAACCTGCATATGTGTGAAGTGGCCACACCTTCCTTACCAGCCAATCGACTTCATTTTTTTCTATTTTTCGTAATGACCTTGATGAGAATGGCAATGTTCTGACAGATGGCAGACCAAAAATGGTTTTCATTGCTTGAAGAAAAAAACACAAATACGTAAGTAATTTGTCAAAGAATCTTAGCAAACAAGTAGTCGTTTCTGTGAAGCTTGGTTAGCCACCACTTACTAGGCACTTTATCTGAAGAAATGTTTCTCACTCAACTGGGAAAGAAACATAAATTGAAACAGCTCACATTTAAAAAAAATTAAAATGGCCTACTTTCATTTTCATAAAAATATGTTCTTGTATGCTACCTTTATGGGTTCTACACCTCCGTAAGGTAGAAACACGCATTCATCTCAATTACCATTCTTTTCCTACTTCTCTATGTGTTCCATTTAAAATCATCAGATAGGAACACAGAACTTATCTATATTCTAGTCCCTTCCACACTGAAAAGATCTGACTTTTATACCCAGTAAGATATTGCAGAAATGGCAAAACTTGACCTCTGAGCTAGGTCACTGAAGCCCTCGTGGCTTCTCTTTGCTTTCTCTTGGATCACTCACTAGGGGTAAAGCCAAGCACCATCACTGAAGAACTGAGGCCACCTGCTAACAACCTGGATCAGCCTGGAAACAGTTCCTCTGGCCCCAGACAAGCCTGCATCTTAACTGTAATTAAGACCAACATCTTAACTATAATCACCTAAGAGAACCTGTGCCAGAACTACCCAGCTAAGTCACTTCCGTAATTCCTGACTCACAGAAACTGAGATATTAAATACTTACTGTTGACTAAGACACAATATTTCCTTAGTTTTTATTCATCATGTGTACTACCAATTTGAAGCTCAGTGAATCTAGAAAGTTTAGATTTAGATAGGAAAACACTTTGCAATCCAAACCTGGAGTGCAAAAAGTCAGATCTAGACATAGCAAAAGCAGGCTTTTGGAACTCCATTTGTAAGACCTCACATATGTTAACTTGCTTCTAATGGCCAGAATGCTACTAGACAAGGCACTTTAGAGTACTGATAAAGACAGTCATATAGAAGATGCTCACTACATGCTTGATATATCAGTGAACCAATAAATGCAGCTGGAATAAAAGACACTATAATGCCATGGGTGGTTAGAGTCATAGTACACACATCTTTGTAATTACTTATTTACAACATCTCTTTCAACCACCAGAGGGCAGAAACAGCAAATTGTTATTCCTTGACCTTCTGATTTAACAAAGCATTTAGAAGGAATAAAATATAAATTCTGCACAAAAAGAGAAAGGAATGTTTCTTAATAAATAGGAAGATATTAAATTCTGCATACAATGCCCAAAAAAGCTTATAAATGAAAGCTCAGTTAGAATATAGGACTTCAAGGGATGGATACGAATCATAAATGGTATTCTAAAAAAGGAAGAAAGCAAAAAACAAGAGGTTGAGAGCTTTGGGTCAGTTTCAAAAAAACATGACCAGAGGGAATGTAGACTGGACTCAATTTCAATCTAAACTTTTTACTCTTACTCCATTTCTTCTAACTACTAATTAGAAAGTAGTTGGTATTATTCTATAGAAAAAAGTAAATTTGGTATACTAAATTCAAGCTCATTTTCAGTTATTCACGTTATTACAATCCAACTTTCTTGTTCTATTTCATCAAAACGAACATCACTGTGAACCTGCCAGGAGCTACATCTACTGCCAAGTGCAGTGCCCAGAAAGAAATAATCACCCTCACTGTGGCCAGCCTAACTTAGACCTATTATCTGACTGCAGATGTGACAACGCCCTTTGATATTTTATTATATATCAAGTACTTCCCAACTCCTCTGTTATTTTTAATGGTACCGCCCAGCAAACAGCTTATTGAATTATATTTCTATATATCGTCATTTTCTACTGAATTGAAAGCTTACTCCTAAAAAAATTAGCACAGCCATTTTCCTTTTTCTTCAAGTTACCTAACTAAGCTAGAGCCAGGGACAACTAGCCTTATATTAGTATGTTATGGGAACTCTGGCAAATTATGTTGTATCTATGGGTTTATGGTCTGAGTCCTAAGATATGTATGTGGTTGGCAAGTATATTTATAAGCCTAGAGAGACAGATAACAAATGAAATGCAATCCAAATATTTCACAAAGGATATTCTTATGAAAGAGACTGAAGAAGATAAATGTGCTAATTCTTGATTAATCTAAAAGGCATTAATAAAAATATCCCATCCCCTCAACTACAATAAATACCAAGATTTTATACGTATGTGTGTGTTATTAATTAGTTAATGGCTATCCTTGGAACAACCTGATCTTCATTATTTTTTGGTTCATTGGGCCCCTGCAGATACGGAGACTCCCGAATCATTTGCATTCTTTAAGATATGTTAAGTACACAGGCATTCTTCAGGGGAATGGGACTCTTCCAGCCTCAAACAACAGAAAATCCAATTCAAATTAGCTTAAGCAAAAGGAGGGAATGTATTGGTTCAATTAATTTAAAAGTTCAGGAGTAGATTCAGGAACGGCTAGATCCAGAGACTCAACTAATATGATCAAGTGTGTATCTATCTGTCTGTTCTTTACCTCCTACCCTTCTCTCTCCTCCTCCCAGGTCATCCCTACCCCTCCTCTCTCTGTCTTTCTCTCTGTTATTGCCCCATGAGGACAGCTCTAGGCTGACATCTTTACAACTTCAAATCCAACATAAGACATTCTCGTTCTCCAGAGCTTAAGGAAAGTCCCAGGATCTAGTATTACTGGTCCAGCTTACATAATGTGCACACCCCTGGTGAATGACTAGGATCAGGAGGTATGGAACAAATACTGACCAGATCTAAGTATAATAACAAGTACTGAATAAGGAGTTTTTCTCCAAGGTAAATGTGAGTTAGATTCTCAGAAGAAACAGAGGATGGACAGGGCACAAAAGAAATGTACGCCATCTCTGTATCACAGTTTCAAAGAGGTCCATTAATCTCCTCTCAAAAGTTAAGAACCAATGTTAAAAATTTCACAGTTACAAAGAGGTCCGTGAATCTCCTCTCCAAAGTGAAGAACCAATGTTAAAAAAAAAAAAAAAAAGGTATAGAGAAGAAGTACATTCCTAAAATGTCGATTTAAATCTAACACTGCACTATATTGCTCACAAGTAACTGGATACCTTAATCAAATACAGTGCCTTACTCTGCTTCCTCAACTTGTAAGCACTGCATTTGCCTCCGCTGACTATATAACAATCACTTCTTGAAGTACTGTTTTGTCTTCTGACTGTGGCTTCCAGGACCTGCATTAGCGGAGTTCTACCTCTCTGATTTTTATAGGTATTCCCCAGTGTCCTCTCCTCTTTTTCTATCTTATCACTTCTATTCAAATAACTCTCAAATATTCATTTCCAGGCTAAAAATTCTTTGAAAAATTCCATTCCCGCATTTTTAAAAACCAAATGTAGATCTCAAAACCTATAGCCACACCCAAAATATTCAAAATAAACATCACTTATTCTCTTCAACAAAATCAGCCTTTCCTACCTCTCAATCTATCTGTGAAATAATCTGATCATTCAGACATTCTATCTTCCATGAAGACTTCCTTCCCCTCTCTCCTCACAAGATGGGGGTATGCTTTCACAGCACCCTACTCACCAGCACAGTACTTATCCCATTTCATTGTGATGACTAGCTTACTTACTGAGCTCTTACACTAGAATATAAACTCACTAGCAAGGGCATAGCTGTATCTCACATGTACATCCTACATGCCAAGTACAAACAGCCAGTACATAAAAAGTCCCCAGCAAATGTTTAATGAGAAAGAGGCAGAGGGATTCATTTTTACTAAAGATCTGTCAGCCATAAAACCAGATTTTTGGGGGTTTACTATTCAAATAGATTATGGCTTGATAAATAAGGTCTAGGCAACAAGACTGCTACCAAAATTTATACAGCAAAAAGTCAGGGAATAGAATGAAAATTTAAAAATCACTACTTTCTTCTTATCTTTTTCATAGCCATTCCCTGAGGATTTTTAAAATTACTTTTAAAATAATAATGGTAGATATTAAACACTAGGAAACTTTGTTCCTCCAAAGGACTAAAAACAACATTCCATCCATAGGCACCAGACGTGGTTTCTGTAGCGGCCTTAACAAATTTTTCCTTATAAGACCAGGCACAGTGGCTCATGCCTATAATCCCAGCACTTTGGGAGGCCAAGGTGGGTGGATCACCTGAGGTCAGGAGTTCGAGACCAGCCTGGCCAACATGGTGAAACCCCGTCTCTACAAAAAAATACAAAAATTAGCTGGGTGTGGTGGTGCACACCTGTAGTCCCACCTACTCGGGAGGCTGAGGCAGGAGAATCGTTTGAACCTGGCAGGCCGAGGTTGCGGTGAGCCAAGATCGCACCATTGCACTCCAGCCTGGGCAACAGAGCAAGACTCCATCTCAAAAAATAAAAAAAGAAAGAAAAGAAAAAAATCTTTCCTTGTAAGTATCAAGCATCCCAGCTGCTGTCCCTTGAAACACCAAGAGATGGCCTTTTGGGGCAGAGGAGACTGAGAACAACTAACTCAATCACTGAAACCCAACCACTTGCTTGTCAGTGACATGCCTCTTAACATTAAAGTGTCATTACAATCTGAATTTTGGTTTGAGAAATTCATTATTATCGGCTTCTGTGACACTCAACATATTAGTTAATATTCTACATTTTCTCACCTGTAAAATGATAATACTAATAATTATCCCACAGGGTTGTTGATAATAAGTGAACATGCAGGAAAAGTACCTAAAGCACAGTTGGTGCTCATGAGAGAGACTACGGTAACAGTGGCTCTCTGGCACTCATAGAGGAAACTAAGGTTTGCTGGCTTCACTAAACTGACACCTCATTCCAGTGTCAGCTGATAATGATAACAGCTTTCTTGAATCTATACAAGGGAGATACTATTTATACTCATCTATCTATCTGTCTATGTAAAATACTATAATATTTCCTTTTCATGACTTCTTAAGTTGTATATAATTTTAAACAAACTTGCACACTGAATTCATCCTTGCTGTTTCCCCCACTCTTCTTTTAATCTCCTTTAAGTTAACCATGTACCATGTTTTGGTGTTTATTTTCACTAGTGGTTTTTAAACTTTAATTAGCAACAGCTCTGTTTCATTGCTCTTCAGAAATTTAACTTTCAAAAAACATAAACTTGTTTTGTTCATCTGTGAGGAAATGACAACAGCTTTGTTTTGTGGGACGTTTAAACATTATTCTCTTTGATTTTCTTCTTAAGACTGTTCACACTGACACCAAATAGTTGTAGTCTGTGTTGTTTTAGTACATTACACATAACCTTAGAAACCTTATCCTATTCAGTCTGGCATTTGACAGCAAATGAGAAAGTTAAATATGCTGTATTTCTAATATTTTACTTATACTTGTTGGGTTCAGTACTTATACTTATTTTTTATTTCTAAGCAGCAGACAAAATGTTTCTGGTATTTTATTTCTTCTCCATTACTTCTGTATAATTCTGATGGCAATAATGCAAGGCAACACTAATTCAATATAAAGCAGGCACTAGAAATATGATAAGGAGGAAGAGAAGGGTCTAGTCAATGCTACTTCGTCTTGCTATTGTTAGAGTACTCAAATTAAGTTAAAAGTACATTTCAACTTCCATTATTAACTATAAGCAAAATTACAAATAACATGGACATTTTCTTAAAACCACCTTGGTTCCATTAAATTTTGTCATTCATTTTAAAGTTCCCATATACAACATCTTTGCAAGAAACTGAAGCTTTTCCTTTAGGAAAGGATTGATGGAAAGGATTAATCTATGAGAATACAGCACAATCAAAACATCAAAAATGCCAAAACTATCTGTCTCACTGGCAATAACAAAAGAAAGAAAGTAATAGCTTGGATGGGAAAAAACAATCTGCTTCACAGCTCAAATTCTAGAAATGTAAAGAAAAAGTGCCCTCATCTGGCCAAATAAAAAACTTAAAATTTTAGGAGCATGTGTTAACTCTTGCTCAAGAGTAATTTTCTGGGCTTTAACTGGTATATAAATAAGTCTTAAAAAGTAAAATAATCCAACAACATAAATTTTTGCTGCCTTTAAAAAATATAACTGTTTGCTGCTAAAAATAACTACTTAAACCATAAGATAGAAAGCAAATTATGTAATATATAATCTCTTGAGAGCAAGGACTATATAGCAGTAATCATCTTTGAGCTCACCCAGATCTAGACACATAATCCTGTTTTATTTCTGATGAAGCTAATGAATGTAGTCAAATTGTAGTTGAATACAAATTGTCCCCATCAGCAAAAACATCCTTGACATTACCCATTACCTTACCTTAGCTGTCTCAGATTAATAAATTTGTTCTTTAAAGGGCTTTTTTTGAGTCAGAGTCTCACTCTGTTTGTTAACCAGGCTGAAGTGCAGTGGCGCGATCTCGGCTCACTGCAACCTCTGCCTCCCAGGTTCAAGCAATTCTCAAGTCTCAGCCTCCCGAGCAGCTGGGATTACAGGCGCCTGCAACCACACCCGGCTAATTTTTTGTATTTTTAGTAGAGACGGGGTTTCACCATGTTGGCCAGGCTGGTCTCAAACTCCTGACCTCAAGTGATCCACCCGCCTGGGCCTCCCAAATTGCTGAGATTACAGGTGTTAGCCACCATGCCCAGCCCTAAAGGGCTTTTTAAAATATCAAAATAACCAATACAGCCACATTAACGCTTTTCAGTATCACCTTTTACTATATTGAGTTAGTGGTATATTAAGACTTCAGAATCGTTATTTCAATGTTATACAATTATTGTGCTTCATTCAACAAGAGATTTCAAAAACTTTAAAAGATAACACATTTTAGGTACTGTTGTTCTACTTCATTTAATCACATTATTTTCCTTTAACAATCTTATCTTAGTGCTAAATTTAAGTTCCTTTACAATCTAAGCAGAATTCAATTCTAATTCATACCAGTACTGGTCTGTGGCTATCCAATGTGCTATAGTCTTCCATTTCGTTATACCTAGTTCAGGTCATCTCAAGTAAATAGTGAAATGTTACTACAGAGTTCTTTTTAATCTGATATTTTCCATTATATTAGAGAATCAAAATTGATTTTTTTTTTTACAATTTCAACTATGTGCCCATCCATGTGAAACATATAAAACTTTAGAATGGTGGTTTTGAACGCTGACTGTGCACTGTGGAGTTCTTTAAAAACAGATCCCCAGGCTCCACACCAGAGGTGTCTGACTTGGTGGGTCTCAGGTGAGCTTAGGCTTGAAGCTGTGGCTGATGTTTTTTAGGAGCCGTAGGTGAATATAAAGCACAGTCTCAGGAATCGGCTTTGGAATACAGTTTAAAAAAAAACACTATATATTTCAAAGATATATAGTTTTAAAATATTTATATTACTTCTATAACAAACCATTCAATTTTAAAAACTCGTATGACCAACATATTTTAAATCACCACTGTATTGCATGGGTCTTTAAAAATATAATTGCAACAATCACTGTCAATTTTTTTTTGGCCAAATAATTAGTCATCATATTGGTGAATTTCTAAAATATACTTGCAGGTGTAAAATTATTTGTGCATCAAAAATAATAACAAGGTGCTTTTTAAATACCATTAATCCACAGTATCTGACAAAATTGTTCCCTATCTGCTTATTGCCAATTTAGAACTTTCTGGATTCAACCACAAGGTAAATCCCCCTGCATTTTTATTATTTTTCTGTGTGAAGTACCCCAGATTTCATATGCCTCAGCCCTGAGGATGACTCCTCTCATGGGTTAATAGAAGGGTTTTCTGCTGGGCCTGCAAAACAGTCTTGAGAATGAAAATACCCTTGATTACTGTCAAATGACCTAGTCTTTCAGAGTAAAAATTTAAATCCCAACAGTGATTTAAAGTCTATATTCAGCTGTTAATCCCTTTTAGACTCAAAGAGCAGACACATACAATAAACCTCTAAGCTGACAGTTTGAGATCTGCTTACTACCTCTGGCATTTCCGTGCTCTAAAAAATAATCACCAGCATACTGCACCTTGATACAAGGTACAAAAACTAAGTATCATTAATCATGTGTGTGTTTTGAGAGCAGCCTGAAAGACTTTTGTTTACAAGTCTTTTCATATAAATTTATCCTGTTAGCCAGGCGTGGTGGTGCATGGCACCTGCCTGTAGTCCTAGCTACTCAGGAACCTGGGACAGGAGGATATCTTGAGTCTAGGAGTGGAAGTCCGGCCTGGGAAATATAGTGAGACCCTTTCTCTTTAAAACATATTTTTCTAATTTTTTTTCAGTATCTCTAATTTTTAGCTAAAAAAGGTTATTATTGTGTGTCCTTACAAATGAGAGGCTTTCAGCTACTTAATTAACCCACCTGTAATTACTGCAATAAACCCACCTCTCTCCCATATACCGGGGAAAAATTTATGCTCTAAACATTTATATTTAACTAACACTTCACTGTTTTAGTTTTTTTCTTTTTTGAGACGGAGTTTCTCTCTTGTTGCCCAGGCTGGAGTCCAATGGTGCAATCTTGGCTCACCGCAGCCTCTGCTTCCCGGGTTCAAGCGATTCTCCTGCCTCAGCCTCCTGAGTAGCTGAGATTACAGGTATGTGCCACCACGCCAGCCTAATTTTGTTGTTTTTTAGTAAAGACGGGGTTTCTCTCCATGTTGGTAAGGCTGGTCTCAAACTCCTGACCTCAGGTGATCTGCCCGCCTCAGCCTCCCAAAGTGCTGGGATTACAGGTGTGAGCCACCATGCCCGGCCAACACTTAATTCTTTTGTTCAATTGTTTCTTCAGGTTCCCCTCCAGTCCTTAGCCTTATGCATAAATTTATAAAATTGAGATCACAGTGCAACACAACTGTTTCCTCTGTTTCAATATAAAGAATACATATGGTTAAACAGAGGCCTGAACAACAATGTATGTGATCAAAAATGGAATAATAAAAAGAGCATTAAACAATTGTTATATAAAGCAGCCAATTTCACATTTTAAAAAACTGCATCCGAAAAACTAATTTCCCAGTGCAAAGGAATTAATTGTCTCGCATAAAAACATAATGTAATCATGTATGACTCAGGAATTTCTGGAAGAAGTAATGTGTATCTGCAATTAAAATAAAACAAATGCAGAATCTCTCCTCCTTTACCCTAAGCATTTGGTTTCTAATCCCAAATAGAATAAACCAGCTAGGACATACATGATTTCTAGGTTTCAACAAATTAGATTAACATCCAACAGCACTCCACCAGCCACTATAAATATTTCTACTTCTACTACTTTGTGTTTTGAGAGTTGTTTGTTTTTTATTTTTGTTGTTGTTTTAAAGAAATCAACCCACAGACATCACTGCATATTAGCCCACAACTCCTCTGTAGAGATTAAGGAAACTAACACCCAGTACGGCAGAATAAGGACACAATAAAAGCAATGAAGTCATGAGCTGAATCTCAGTTTTGCCACTTTCTGCCCAGGACAGATCTCTATCAACCAGAAAAATCCTGGATCTCTCACTAAAAAGAGGTAAGCAGATTCCCAAAAGCTACGGAGTATTATCATTCTACATTTTCCCAACACCGTCATATTTTAACTTATGTCATTTTATCAATGTTATTACTTCAATCATGAAAACTAAGAATAAAATTAACTACCTACTTGGAAAACTGCATGCTCCACTTCGTGTAGCTGCAATGCTGCACCTGTCTCTCTAACTTGTGATTTCTTTTATTTTCTACAAAATTATGCTGGCATAATCCCTGAATATGCTACAGTCTTTAATGATGGGATCAGTTTGATGTTTCAGCGATCTCTCCTGCATTTACCTAGGGAATCATGAATTCTGAACAAAATGTAATGTACAAGAGAAAAATCAAACCAATTTCTGTGTTGTACTCATTTTTAAATATGCGGCTTGCTACCAGTGAATGCATCCTCAATTTTTTTCATGTCACAGCACACAAAGGAAATGACAATACTTGGGCAGCACACTGGAATAATAGACCAAGGAGATTTCTGAAATGTGGGTAGGGGTGAGTGCTCAGTGGTTCCAGAAACCTAATCACAGCACACCAGGAGCCATGGAAGCTGTGTGCAGGAGTATGAAGATGATGACGCTAACATCACAGCCTCAATTGCCATAAGGAACAGTATGTTCAATTTCAAAGCTAGAGTTTATATTTCCACAGTGAACTCACAGAGGTATCCAATTAGTCACACAGAAGCTGATCATCAGCACTGGCCACATCACAGAAAAGCAATAATGGCAGAAAATATTCCTATCACTAGAAAGCCAAATCAGGTATTTTTGAGTAGGGAAATCACCTCTTACTGATCCCTAGAATTAAAAATGCACCTATAAATTATAACTTATCAAAGTAAATAAATATATAGCACAGGCCTGATTATCCTCAACTATAAACTGGAAATGAGGTATAAAGGAAACCACTATTTGGGCATGCCGTAGTTCAAACAGGCTCCAGGTCAACTCTTGGTGTGCTTTAAAATTATTATGATCATTTAAGCAATATTACCAAAATTAGAGCACAAAACTTCTTCCCGAGGGACAACACGGCACTGTGGGTGTATTAGATGTGTTGCAGTGGGAACTGATCCAGAGGCTTTGACACTTTCAAAATGAAACTCGTCTACATAACAACTGCTTAGCCTCCCTCATCCTTAGTTTCCTTATCTATCAAATGAAATATCATCTTCCTTATAGGTTCTGTTATGAGGATTACAGATAATACGTGAAATCTGGTTTCTACCACACGTGTCTGGTAGTCACATGCACTCAAAAAGAATAATTGTAATCACTAGTACTATTTTGTATTGTATTTTTAACACATCATTAACATATCTCTATGTTCAATATTTTTAAAAGCTACATAAATAACAATGTATTGTATTCTTGAAAACTGATAAGAGACATTTTAGGTGTTCTTACCACAAAAACAAAAGATAAATATGTGGGCCCTGCGCGGTGGCTCACGCCTGTAATCCCAGTACTTAGGGAGGCCGAAATGGGTGGATCATGAGGTCAGGAGATCGATACCATCCTGACCAACATGGTGAAACCCTGCCTCCACTAAAAATACAAAAATTAGCTGGGCATGGTGGTGCGTGCCTGTAACCCCAGCTACTCAGGAGGCCGAGGCAGGAGAGAGAATCGCTTGAACCAGGGAGTCGGAGGTTCCAGTGAGCCAAGATTGCGCCACTCCACTCCAGCCTGGCGACAGAGTGAGACTGTCTCAAAAGAAAAAAAGATAAATATGTGAGGTAATGCATATGCTAATTAGATTGATCTGGCCATTCCACAGTATATACATATTTCAAAACATCATGTAGCATACGATATATATATTATTTGTCAATTTAAGTAAATACAGAAAGTTAAAAAAAAATGCCTTATGTCTCAAAATAAGAAGGTGATTTCCTCTTCAGTTTTCTTTCCTATACCAAAGCTTCTATCAAGGAGAACACTTCAGTTTGGTACAAGACTTAATACCTTTACAACACTTGCTAATCTTCTCTGTTAATGAAGAGAAAGGCAGGCATGGTCCACGTCTATAGTCCCAGCTACTTAGGAAGCTGAAGCTGGAGGACTGCTTGAGTCCAAAAGTTCCGGGCTGCAGCGTGCTATGCTGATAGCATGTTCATACTAAGTTCAGCATCAATATGCTGAACTCCTGGGAGCGGGAGACCACCAAATTGCTTAAGGAGTGGTGAACTGGCCCAGGCTGGAAACAGAGCAGGTCGAAACTCATGTGCTGATCTGATCAGTAGAGGGATTGTGCCTGTGAACAGCACTACACTCCAACCTGGGCATATAATAATGCTCCATCTTTAAAAAAAAAAAAAAATTATTTATCTACTTTCTTATTTATTTTAAATAATAGAGAGAGAGGGGGGAGGGAGAAAGAGGCAGGGAGGGAGGGAGAGAGAGAGAGAGAGTCTGGAGAACTCCCTCCAAAGCTATATAACATTCTATCTTGTTATCTCGTGGCTTAATAAAATAAGTCAATTGTTAGACATTTGTGTTATATTCACTTCTCACTATTTTGAAGGTTATTTTTTTTTAACATCTAGACCCAGAAATAGAATTATAGAATTCAAAAGGGATTACCTTCTGGCTTTTAATACATATTTCTTAGGCAAACCTATCTTCCTGAATGAATACTGAGGTGTGGGGTACAACCCGGGCAGAATCCTACTGATTGTGAAACTCTGTTGGTTGACTCCCAATATACTTTAATTGAATCTTGGTACTAAATATGTTTGTTTAAGAGAAATTATAAAGAAATCAAGAACAAACTTTTCAAAATTATTTCAAAATAAGGGAAAGATTTCTTCAGTCACAGTTACTAAGCAAAAGAGTTTTAGCAACGTATATACACTTCACTGTTTCAAAATTTCTTAACAAAACTAACACATGTGTATAGTGCACATATATAATTTTTTCCCACAAACTACAAAGGATTTAAAGTGTAAAAGAAAATCTCTTCCACTTCATCCACATCAAAACCCAATAAAACCTGGAAGTAAGTATTGCTAACATTTTCTTTTGTGTCCTACCAGAATTTTTATATAGAAAAGCAAAAATAAATAAAAACTTTATCAGTATATAACATGCTTTAAAACTTGCTTTTTTCCTCTTAATATTAGATGTTAGCACATAGAAATCTATTGCTACATATATTCTACTGTTCCATAATTTAATAAAACTGAAAAAAGTCTGGTTAATTTCTATTTTTGCTATTTTGTATGTGTTGTGTGTATAAACAACATTTCAATGGCCATCCTTATAAACAATATGGAAGTTCAACCCAATATCAATGTGTACTATTAAATTTGCAGGATAAATCTCCAGGTATAGAACTGATGAATGAGCATTTTATATTTGACTATTTTCACAGTTTGCACTCGATCAGTAGTAAAAGAGAGTTAACTATTTCCCTCTGCCTTCACTAACATAGGGATATTCCCACATTGAAATCTTTGCCAATTTGATACAGGAATAAGATACCTCATTCCAGCTGGCTTCTAAAAAACTGGCCATTTATGTTTCTTTTTGTCTGACTTTCACTGTTCCCATTTTTTATTCACATTTCATATTAGCTTGCTCATTATTTTCTTAATGGGAATCAACTATTTTAAAATGCTACATACGCAAATAAAATTTCTCTCACTATAAAACAATTTTGAAGACTGGCTATAGTTTCCCTGTGTTGTATGAATTGCTTGTTTAGATTCTTGAACTTATTCATCTAAATCCGACTGCATGGAGATTTATGTTTACATACACAAATCTATTGTACAGATAAAAATACAACCAAGTGGCCCTCTAGTATGGAAGAGGCTAACAAAGACACAGCATCATGTAAATAATAAAAGGCCTAGGGTAAATCTAATTCTGGTCTCAGCTCTGCTACAATAAGCTGAATAACCTAGGTGTCACTTTAGCCCTCAAAGTTTCAGCTCATCAGTCAATAAAATGAAAAAGTTGGGCAGAATGGTCCCTAAGCCTGCTTCCAAGTGTAAATCCCATGACTCTAAGAGCTCGCAATGTTTTTCTTAGAGCATGAAACACCTATAGGACAAAATGAAATAATTGATTATGAAGTAAAAAATAAATAACATTTAAGTACATGTTAAAAATAAAACTCAAATCATATTATAACAAGATTAGCAACATGATACTACCCATGTTTGCTTTTTTAAGTTCTCAGAATATTAGAAACTTGGGGAAATATACACATACAGTGAACATATTCAAAGAATTAACTTACCACCTCCAGTGAGATTTTCTGATAATCATTTTAAGAGCAGTTTTGCAGGAAGAACAACAAAAAACGAAACCTATTTAAGAGCCCACTGCTATTAAAAGCTCCTTGGTGCCAGAATAATACCATGCCCCTTACAGGCATTTACATTGTTTTAATTTTTCAATCCTTGTATTAAAGATATTATCTTAAAATAAAATTAGATTTGTAATTGGGTTTTCATGGTTCTACTCATGATATTATTAAAAACAAATCACTTTTCTCCCATCTGAAGAATTATTTCTGTGCTATGATGCCTACGCTTATTCATTTTATAGTTTTAAAAACGTGTTTAAGAAAAAATTGTCTCAAACACAAATTATATGTAGGTGGAAAATCATTTCTATAGCAACAGTAGCTTCAGTCTATGAGCCCTGAAAGGTAAAAACCTCCTAATTCCAATACTTAAAACCTAATGTTTGATTTTTGATGGTGGCTCCTAATTTTTTATCACTACTAACATGAACTATCTAGACCACTATCATCCCCATGAGACCTGGCCAAATTCAAATCCTGAAAGTATAAAAATACATGATGCCTTTTTAAATGATAAAGTTAATTACAAGAAATCAAACATGACACCTTAAGCTATCCCCTAGGCTGTATTCCTCTTCTTTGTCCTGTTCCCTGGAGCCAAAGGGATTCGTGGGATGACAGCTTCAAATAGTGAGTGATTTGAGAATCTTTGAGGTCTTACTGCTAATAAAAAGTATTAGTACCATGTCATTACTGTATCTGGGGGAAAAAAAAAAAAAGCACTGCTCCCAGCTAGCATTGGTTTCGTCCCCACACTCAACTGTGTCTGGCTCCAATAATGGGGCACATTTTTTTTGGAGAATCCTTTCTTTACTATTCTGATGGGCAGAGATTGAAAACTGGCAACAAAAAGAAATTAAAGCTGTACTTTTTCATAAATAGATGGCAAAATTTTATGTATATGGGTGTATGCATACAAGAAAGGGAAATCAGTAGCAATTTTCTTTAAAAAAAACTTTTTTCCCCATTCTATTGCTCAGGTGCAAAACATACCTGAGACACAAGGAGAATGATCACCACCACTACTTTAACACCCCAAAAGCACAGGACACACTGAATATGGTGGAGTAATAAATACAGTGTTCATGAAATTCTGTGTTATTTTCCTGGCTCTGCCATTTTCTAGCCATGTGACTGTAGCCAATTTGATTTATCTGTGCTTCAGGCGTATCATCTGAAAATAAGAATAATGATGGTGCTCTCTTAAGGGTTACTGCAAAGATCAAATGAGTTAGTATATATAAGAGAACCGTGTCTGGTAAATGATAAGCACTTAATCAAGCAAACAGTTGTCTCCATTGTTTTGTTTTGAACCATTCTAACAGGTATGCAATGTACATAACTGTGATTTTAATTTGCATTTCCCTAATGACTACTGATGTCACGCAGATTTTCAAGTATGTATTTGCAATCTGTATATCTTCTTGAGGAAGTGACTGCTCAAATCTTTTGCACCCCCTGGGTTGTTTGTTTTCTTATTGGTGAGTTTTGAGAGTTCTTTATGTTACTTGGCTATGATTTCTTTGCCAGATACATGAACTGCAAATACAGTCATGAACTGTTTGTAGTGATGCTGATGTAAACAAACCTCCTGTGCTGCCAATCATATAAAAGTATAACACATACAATTATGTATAGTATATAATATTGGGTAATGATAAATGACTGTCAATGGCTTATGTATTTACCAAACTTTTCTTCTTATTGTTATTTTAGAGTGTACTCCTTCTATTTATAAAAAAAAGTTAACTGTAAACAGCCTTAGGCAGGTCCTTAGGGAGGTATTCCGGAAGCAAGGCATTGTTATCACAAGAGATGACAGCTCCATGAGTGTTACTGCCCCCTGAAGATCTTACAGTGGGACAAGATGTGGTGGTAGAATACAGTGATACTGATGATCCTGACCCCATGTAGGCCCAGGCTAATGTGTGTGTTTGTGCCTTAGCTTTTAACAAAAAAGTTTAAAAAGCTAACAAAAAAGTTTAATATAAAAAAGCATACAGAATAAGGATATAAAGAAAGAAAACGTTTTTGTGTAGTTGTGCAATGTGTTTGTGTTTTAAGCTACTTGTTATTACAAGAGTCAAGAATTTTTAAAAATTGCAAGAATTTTAAAACATTTTAAAGGGCCAGGCATGGTGGCTCATGCCTGTAATTCCAGCACTCTGGGAGGCTAAGGTGGGCTGATTATTTGAGGTCAGTAGTTCAAGACCAGCCTGGCCAACATGGTAAAATCCCTGTCTCTGCTGAGGTACTGCCACTGTACCCCAGCCTGGGCAACAAAGCAAAACTCCATCTCAAAAAAATTAAAATTGTATATCAATATAAATAAATCCACAAAAATTTTAGAATAGCTAAATCAAGCTTTCTTAAGCTTGGTAAATCTATATTTACAGATAGCTATTTTTTACAGGGTACGAGTGTCTCTTCAGTTTTATATTAAAAGAAACATTAGGCCGGGCGCGGTGGCTCACGGTTGTAATCCCAGCACTTTGGGAGGCCGAGGCGGGTGGATCACGAGGTCAGGAGATCGAGACCATGGTGAAACCCCGTCTCTACTAAAAATACAAAAAATTAGCTGGGCGTGGTGGCGGGCGCCTGTAGTCCTAGCTACTCGGAGAGGCTGAGGCAGGAGAATGGCGTGAACCCGGGAGGCGGAGCTTGCAGTGAGCCGAGATTGCGCCACTGCACTCCAGCCTGGGCGACAGAGCGAGACTCCGTCTCAAAAAAAAAAAAAAAAAGAAACATTAAAATCTTCCCAGAGGCAGATGAAGAAACTGATTATCTTCATCTTCCTCAGTCCTTTCATCAAAGTCTTGTCACAGAATGTAAATGCTCACTCCCTCTCTCAATTGATTTCTTCTTAACAATCACAGTCTTTTCAGGAATAACTGGACATCACAATCCTCAAGCTATTAATAAAGTAGTCTCTCTATAGATGCCCCTTTACAAGTCAAGTCAAGGTGTCTGGGGTTTTTCTCTGAACTAGGGGATGGGAAAAAGCAAGGAGAAATATCTCTATCACAATTAATTACTATTCTCATTTTACATACCAAACTGCAGAAAAGTTTTCACTTGATTAAAGATTTTATAAACTTCTTGCAATTGTCTTATTAGTCAAACACCAAAAGACACAATGGTAACAGACTATAACTATAAACAAGAGTTTTACAACTGTGGTTTAATAAATGTAGGGGCTGTGGCACAGTCATCCTCCCCAGTAATTCAACTATCCTGCCCTCTCAGCCAGGCGGGCTGCTTACTTTGAACCAAAGTATGTAAGAAAAGACAGCAAGTTTCAAAAAAGTATGTCGTCTCCAGAAATGAAGAATGATAAGTCAGTTAAGTATAAAATTATTAGAGGGGCTGGGTGCGGTGGCTCACGCCTGTAATCCCAACACTTTGGGAGGCCAAGGCGGGCGGATCACGAGGTCAAGAGATTGAGACTATCCCAGCCAACATGGTGAAACCTCGTCTCTACTAAAAATACAAAAATTAGTTGGGCGTGGTGGCAGGTGCCTGTAATCCCAGCTACTCCGAAGGCAGGAGTATTGCTTAAACCCAGGAGGCAGAGGTTGCAGGAGTGGGAATTGTGCCACTGCACTCCAGCCTGGGCAACAGAGGGAGACTCTGTCTCAAAAAAAAAAAAAAAGTCTTCTGAATTGTTATACTCACAAGTCTCCCTCATACAATTAAAAGTTTTCACCTCACCCATTCCTACACTTTCAATTCTTTTTATACACAAAATATCTGCAGAAACGTCAATACTCAAGTATAGTTACTGTACAAGGTTTTCTAACTCAAAGAAAAAAACATTCCATATAAGTCATCCACATATTTTTAGTCATTCAGCAAAGGCCAGACATTTTGATTTTATTAACGAATGAAAATAGGTAAGAGAGGCATTTCCAGATACTGGGATTGGGGTTTCTACCTGATCTGGTTTCATACGTTATTTCCTGGTTTATATGTAGGCTGCTTCCTAAAAATGGTTAACTCAGGGCTAGAGGTTACCAGTCAGCTCTAGGACAGTTAGACTACACATAATTAACAACAGATAGTTAGTACTGACTAAATATGAATTTGTTTCTCTTATATATTGCCTTTTCTCTACAGATAGTGATTAACATTCATTTCTTAGCACACACCATTGAGTCGGGAATGAGAAGAAAATGACAGAAACAGTTTACAAAAAAACAGTGGAGAAAAGTTACACAAAGTAGACGAGAAAGAACTGCAAGTTATCGGTAATGGCCCAGAAAGAGGCTCAATCCAAGTCTAAGAGACTGTGGCCCAATTAAATCTTGACCTGGTTTTTACCCAGGCCATTTCCCAGAAGCCAATGATGGTTTGCAGTATAAAGAAGGAAGACAAGGTTTAGGAAGACCTTAATTGAATCAACACATACAAGGTCTGAAAAGACTTGTATGGGTTCTTCCAATCACATATTTCCTGAATTTATGTATTTTGTTTAAAATTTTAATACATATGAAATTTGGCTCATTTTAGATTCAATGTGTGCATTTAATGTGGTAGCTTGTTCTCATAGACAAGATGGTATTAAATCACTGGTGGATCTTTCAATCAGTGTGTCAGGAGGCAATATTAGAAACAAGCCAACCACTGGTGGGCAAAGCCAACTTAGCACCGTCCTAGAAGTGAAGACCAGAAGATGCTGGAGGCTCTGCCAGTACTAGGCAGGGAGAAAGGGCTCAGATTCCTTTCACTGTCAGCAGAAGCCACCTAGGCAAGCAACACTAACTTATCTATGTTGGCTTTAGTTTACAACCCTCTTTTTTTTAACTTGACAACCTTTAAATAGCAATTAACAGACCTTTACTTAAATTCAAAGATTAAAACTCAACATTGTTCCTTAAGTTAGCCACCTGGGTCTACACTAACTACAATATTGGTAAAGCTGCTAAGCCAATTGCTGATTTTTCCATTTTTCTTTAACGGTAAAAATAAGGAAAATATGCCACATGTTTTCTAGGACTACAAACAGAATAAAATAAATCAGTAATTTGTTTTCTTCGATAAATTATTTGAATATCCATCATGTGCCAGTAGCTTAAAGAATATTACTCTAATCCTGTATGGCAGCTGATTAAGCTCACTTTACAGAAAAAGAGACAGAAACTCAAAGAGGTTATATGGCTAGAATCAGGACTGGAATTCAAAGTTAAGACTGGCTGGTTCCAATGCCCAGCTCTTTTCACTTCACCCAGTTACCTCCAGTATATTGACTCATTATTTCACCATTATTCATTTACCTTTTACTGTGTTTCTGACCATAACACATTCTTAGAAGGAATCTTATAATTCAGTATTATCCATTACTATTACACTCATTTGAAGAGCCCTTTCTTATTGCTGTTATTATTTGTAGTAAAGCATTACGAAAATCAGAATGTGCACATATGTGTGTTGCAGGTGTATATATGGGAGGGGGGAATGCATGGGAAGGTGCAGAATTTTAAGTGAATTTAATATTCAAACACAGGCAAAAATACTACTAATCGTATCAAAGTTTATTTCTCCTACTGACTTTGTTTTTTTTTTTTTTTTAAATCACTGCAATAACCTGCCTTCAATTTGGGGTCTTGTGGTTTCCACAAATGTATTGGCCACAAATGATTTGTTTCATCTGTGGTACAAATAAGACATAATTCACTTTGGTTATACAAACTCTGAAGCTTTATTTTGTATTAGAATAGCCTATTTATACATAAAACATAATATTTTTTCCACCAACTGAATCCAGATACAGAATTTCAACAGAATCTCAAAACCGTAAAGTCCACCAAAGAGAATACCTCAAAAGAAATACAGCAAAATGGCAGCCAGAAGGTGATTCCTTTTGATTATCTAAGAATAGCTTAAATCCTAAAGCCAAGCTGAAGTTTATCTCTACTTAAAACCCATGACTTTATGACTTGAAATCTATGTTTTGAAAGTAATCAAGAACTCCTTCCGGGGACAGGATGGGGATAGGAACAAACAGAAGCTCTCAACCAGTACGAAGTAGTTTTAGTCTCTCCACTAACCGATATACATATCATACTTTCAGACTAGAACAGTAACGCAGGCTGTGATTAAATATGGAATTACCAACTAACAGAAACTAGACTGATTCACATACTACCAGGGGTGCCTTATGGAAGACTTAGGGAACTATGAAAACCTCCAGCCATCCAATGACAAGCAGAAGAGGAAAATATCAAGTGGTGTGTCACTTTCCCCAGCAGACATCTTACGACACTGCATTCTTCTCCTTCACCAAGTTGATCATAGTTGTAATTTTATGTTTATTTATATGACAACTGTTTAATGACTACCTGCCCCACTAAAATGAAGACTTCATAAGTACAACGACCATGTCTATGTTCACTCACAACAAGAAATCCCAGTAAAGAACACACCACCCAGTGCAAAGTAGAGGCCAAATAATCATCTTTGGGTTGAGTGAATGAAATTAATGAAATAAATGAGATAAAAAATGTGGATAACACAGGTCAAACCAACAGGGAAGAGATAGGATTTCAAAACCTGAAAGCTGTCAGCGTAACTAAGAATCATGCACATGCAAAATTATCCCAGCTCTGCCCACAACCATGCTTCCAAAGCAAAAAAAAAAAAAACCAAACAAACAACAAAAAAAAATTAAGCCTCAGAAGACTTGCAGAGTGTTGTTGGCAAGTATGACGCCAACATTAAAATCAAGGCTTCTTTCTGCATAGGTTCCTAAATCAAACAAGCGATTGCATCTGATGTCACTTTTATATATCATATAAGTAGGCTATGTTCAGTATCCCTTTTGAAACTGACATTCTTTTTTGCTGTCTGGCTCTATTCTTCTTAGCTCCCAGAACAATCTGAGATCAGACTACTGCTCCAGGGTTACTCTGGAGATTGCTTTCCTCACTTATCTATACAAAGCATGGATTGCAAAAAGGGAAACAATCCTTAACAGATACAACAGGTAAATAATGAGGTGGGAAAGGTGGGGCATGGGTGTGTGAAGAGTATTAGTTTGCTAATGAAGTGTTAAGTCTACAGGGAGTAGTTATCATCTGTCTCGATGAATGTATGTTTAGTGACTTCTTTAATTTTTTATGTTTTTGGTAGCAGAAAGATAATACTTAGTAGTTTTAAAACCAATGGCTTATTTGGAATTTGACAACTTAATTTAAACAAATACAAGGTGGACTATACATTAATAGGAGTCACAAAGATTGACAAATCAAACGTCAGATGATTCACATAGTTAGGGAAAAATAAATTTATGTTGCCATGGTCATTACTACTTTCAAAGAGAAGGTGGAAAAAGTGAAATACATAGGGTTTTCTTTAAAGTTCAGTTTATCATTATCTACATTATTATAGTTACAAACATGGAAAGTTGATACTTAACTAGTAAATTGCAGAGAGTAGAGAAATCATGATCCGGAACTTAGAGCTGGCAGCCACTGATCTTTGCATAGGTGCCAGGGAGGAAAGTTCCTGGATCACAGCCACTAGTCAGGTAAGCTATAAAAGGACAAATTTGGGATGTGGCAGATCACTTAGGCGTGATAATCAATAATGTGTGAAAGATGAGTACGGGCACAAAGAACCCATAGGAAAAGACAGCCACAGACACTCAAATAAAAAGAGGCAAAAGCAGGGATAATGAGGTAACACTGTTATCTTTGGCTATTTAGTTATATAACATTAGATGCAAGACATTTAGAACCACGATGCGTTTAAATAACTACAATATGTTTCAATGACGTCAATATTACATGGAAAAAGTCAGATAAAATTCAGTCAAGTGTTAAGTTGAACTTTCTTCAACCCTGCTCTAATTTAAAACTTTTTTCCCCTTTTATATAAAGAACTGTTACTATTTTAGAAGCCCACACACAGTTTATTGAAAAAAAGAACATTCTGAGAGGCAGCATAATGTTACTGAAGAACAGGACTCGGGAGCCAGATCCCAACTCTATCACTTACTGCCTATCTGACCTTGGGCAGTTACTGCCTTCTTTTTGCCTCAGTTGCCATCTATAAAATGAAATGAAGTACAATAAAACCATTTTTTTCATCAACCTTGTAACAAAATGACAAGGAGGAAAACAAGGTTCAAGGACTTGCTGAATGTCCTTTTGCTTAAAGTTGAAGTTTCTAAGAACCTACTGACAACATTAAGTGAGGATGTACTGTACTTTCCCTTTTGCGAACCTTCTTCAAAACTGCTCATTGTGTAACTATGAGGAAATTGCACCCCCAAAGTGGTCTGGCCATTTGAATAGTTTGACCAACATACAGAGGTTTTAGAGCATAAATGACAGTACAAACTACTAAGTGTAGGAAGTTCCCCCAAGTGAATCCTACAGAGAAACTTCCCAGTCTTGGTTAAAGCACAGGTTGAACAGGTATTACAGGTTTCTAGTTTAACTCTTTTCTGTACTTCAGACCTCACCTCTGAATGTCAAAGAGCCTATCACTGCCAACTTAAAACTCATTAAATAAACACTCTCTAAAAACCTGTAAAATGATGTCTAGGATGCTGTAACATAAAAAGTTCCTATCCAGAAATAAGATTCTTTTGATCCAAAATGTAATTCATAAATTAAAAAAAAAAAAAACTAGACTACACAGAAAAGAGGTGAGGTACTCATATCCTTGGTTTCTAAATAAAACAACAAATGTTTACTGAGCATCAGGCATGTATCAGCTGCAAAGATGCATGTGCGTAAGCTTGACATAAATAGTGCTGTGATCGTGGGATAGACAGTGTGTGTTTCTTACAAAGCCATTTATAGACTACTCAACAGGAAAACCAAACATCACGTAGCACTTCTTTGAAGACCTGCAATATATCCACTGGTGGGATCGTCATCTCCACCCCATCAAGAAATTTTCAGCAGTTCCAAAACTCTAACTCTTAAGGTCTTCTACATAATTTGAGTGGGTGAGTGTCCCAAAGACTGGGGTCTTCATGAAGGACAGAACAGGGTATTTTTGCTGTTGCTGTTGCTGTTTTATTTTGGGGAGGTTAGTTGGTTTGGTGAGCTTTGTCGAGGTTAGTTGGTTGCTTGCTTTGAGGAGAAAAAATAGAGGGAAAATGAAGGAGATGAGGTGGGGAAAAACGGCAGGGAGGAAGAATGTGTTTACTTTGGAATATCTTCAATGGACAAGTCTGTGACATCCGCAAGTAGAAATGGAAAAAAAGGGTTTGAAGCTGGGGAAAGAAGACAGCCAGGGATAAAACTTTATGAGGTATCAACTATGGCTGTGGATGATATATATTGACAGAACAAGGCCACTCAGGGAGAACAGATATCGAGAGTAAGCACACATGAAGGATATAAGCAAGCAAGGCCACCAGCATTTAAGGTAGAAGATGAGCCAAGGGATAAGACTGAGTTGTCCTCAGAGAAGCATAGAGAGATTCCACTAAGAGCAGTGCTGAGCCAGGTAAAGATGGGGATTTTAAAGGGTGGGTAATGGTGCCAAGAAAGAAAGATTAATATCACAGCCACATTCAAAAGGTGTCAATGAATCTGGCTATTAAAAAAATAATCTGGAAAGGCCAGAAGCAGTGGCTCACGCCTGCAATCCCAGCACTTTGGGAGGCTGAGGCAAGTGGATCACTTGAGGTCAGGAGTTTGAGACCAGTTTGGCCAACATGGTGAAACTCCGTCTCTACTAAAAATACAAAAATTAGCTGTGGTGACACACGCCTGTAATCCCAGCTACTCAGGAGGTTGAGGCAAGAGAACAAGAGAATCGCTTGAACCTGGGAGGCAGAAGTTATAGTGAGTAGAGTTTGCACCACTGCCCTCCACCCTGGGCAACAGAGAGAGACTCCATCTCAAAAAAAAAAAATCTGGACAGCAAGAAGTGGGGAAAATATCAAGAATGAGGGCAAGTTAAAAGAAGCCTTTTCAGAAAGGGGGTGGCTCAAGCAAGTTTTCTGATTTGAAGAAATAAAACAAAGTGAGAAGAGTGTTATGCAAGTAACATCCTAAAGAGCCTTGGTCAGGGGGTGGAAATCAATAGTAAAAGGGGAAGAAAAATTTCTCAAGAGAGAAGAATAATGGCTACCCCTTCAAACGAAAGAATGGAAGTAAAAATGGAAGAAAATTCTGAGTTTGGTTGGTAGAAGGAAAAATCTGGAGAAAGAACATTCTTGTCAGCCAACTTTTCTCCACTGACAGAGAAGGGTGTAGTTGTATAACCTCCACAGAGGTGGTTAGGAGGTTAGTGGCCATTTAAAGAGCCACTGAGTGTTTACTGAGGACTCAGGTGAAATCTGGAAATTAGAAATTTGTAATGGTCCCAAATGAGTTATTTTATTTTTCCCAAGAGAACAGGAAAGAGACAGATAGATACATAGGAAGCCCACACTGAAAAACTAGTAATAAAATCACAAACAAGAAGTTAAACATAGTTTTCCAGGACACTGAAACTCATCAGTGACGGACAACGGGGATAACATTTGAAGGTACATAACCTTCATCTCAGACAAAATAGACTCTCAGGGCCTCCACAGTATGGCAGAAAAGATCAAATGAAAGTGAATTCAGGCCGGGCACGGTGGCTCACATCTGTAATCCCAGCACTTTGGGAGGCTGAGGTGGGTGGATCACGAGGTCAGGAGATTGAGACCATCCTGGCTAACACAGTGAAATCCCTACTAAAAATACAAAAGAATTAGCGGGCGTGGTAGCAGGCGCCTGTAGTCCCAGCTACTACGGAGGCTGAGGCAGGAGAATGGTGTGAACCCAGGAGGCGGAGTTGGCAGTGAGCCAAGATTGTGCCACTGCACTCCAGCCTGGGCGATAGAGTGAGACTCCATCACAAAAAAAAAAGTGAATTCAAATTCTGGATCCTGGTTAACTAGCCATGATGTTGGACTGGCTACTTTTTTGTGTCTTAAGTTTCTCATCTGCTTAAAGGGGAGAAGGGACAATGTACAATACCTACCTTTGTCAAATTATTTTAAGTATTGAAGGAGACAATATATAAAAAGAGCCAGCAATGTTTCTTGACATTTAAAAGGCACTAAATATTAGGGTTTTTTTCTCCGCATAAAATGAAGACACCAGATTAGTCTAGAGTCCTAGCCTACTGTAAAATTCTGTCTTAGATTTAGTTGTGTTAGCCACACCTCACACACTTTAAATATTGTGAGTTACTTTCTACCACCACCATCACCGCCCATAATTATACCACTTTACTTTCATTGTCTCATTAGTCCTGACAACAACGCTCTTAGGTAGACAGGGCACTTAGCTGCCAGAGCCTATGAGCAAACTGAGAAACAGGGAGATTGAATGACTTGTTCGATATCAATTTAATGTTCATTAGGTTATCTTTGTTCAATAAAGTCGTTGAAGTTCATTAAAAAGAAAGATGGCCTGTGTCTGTAGTGGACAACAGGCTCTCTGCCCCCCCGCTTTTTCTTTTTAAATCTAACTTACTTCTGATTTCATTTATATCTTATTTTCATTGTGCTTTAATTTGTCAACCATTTCACATGTCTTTTTTAAAGGGTATAAGGTAAATGCTACCCATAAAATAGAGAATATCTGAAATTAGATAACGTATGTAAAATTAGCCAGATCAGTACCTAGCATAAAAAGCACCCGATAAATATTTGTTGATGTGCAAAACAGCTTCTGACTGAACCCTAAAAATTCTTAATCATTTAATACATATGACAATCTTTGCCTGCCTTCTATGTTTACATGTATACTTCATTGGGGGAAGGCACATTATTTCAGTGTTATCTCTACTATCCACTGAAATAAATAATTTTTAGATGAAGACAGCCCCTAACATACATAAACCTAGTATTCCATGGAATCCAGAGGAAACAAAGGAGTCTAGAGATGAATTCAGAAAACTCACTAAGTTGGGTAGAAAATAAATTTTCCTTTATCTTCACTATTCTCTAAAATTTAGCATTTCCTTCCATTATGGATGCATGCAACAAGCCACACTTGTATTAGCAGTATCTCTGATATGTCACCAATAGAATTTAGATATTTCATATCAAATTACAGTTATTGCAGATACCCACTTTAAAAAGAAACATCTAATTTGAATATAATCAAGATTATACTTCTTTCCCCTGAAGGAAAGAATATTCGCAATTCTGTTTTGAAGTTGGCATCCACATACTCAATCTTGGTTAATCTCCCAGAACATGTTATGTTATAGTAAATCCTCTTCTTTCAATGCCAGAAAGTTTTTGCTCCTAGAAATGGTTTTACTGGTATCTTCTCAATCTATATCTCAGTATCTGCTAATCCTAGAGAGCAAGAATGGCCAACACACTCTAGAAAGTATAAGTCCTATTTTAAATCTATAGACGTTTGGTTTTTACTTTGAGCAAAATTTTATCATTAAATCAGCTTAAAACGGTGGTTCGCACCCTTGGTTGGCTGCACACTGGGATCACCTGAGAAGCTGTAAATTATAATGGAATTCTGTGGGGATGCCCACAAATATGAGGGGTGGAGACACGGAGATGGAGCGCGAGAGGGGTGCTGATTGTGCGTTTTAATAAGCAGCTAACCAGTAAGTCTGTTAGTTCTTAACACCCAAAGGGTTTTCTTATAAATCAGATATTAATATTTTTGGAGAACGTATTTTGTCCAATTCAGATGGAAGTTTTATGACATTCACTGAAGTGTTTTTCCAGCAAAGAACCAATGATTAACTCAAATAAGCTGTGGGGGGAAGGGAGAACAGGCACTTGGGAGCACAAGTGAGGGCAACTGGCACATTTCATTTTCTCTTCCTTTAAAATAATGGAAGTAAAGAGTGGGAAAAAAAATACATGAAGTTTTCCTACTCCCTTTCTTCAGAGAATTGTTCTAATCCCTTTATTCAGAGAATGATCTGAATATTTCTAACTTAAAATATTAATATAGCTCTACTAAGAAGGGACATGAACTTCTAAAAACTCAGATTTACAAAATAAAACAGTGTTGGACATTTCAATAAAAGATTAAAAGATTAGTGTTTCCATAATAAATCCTTTGATTTAAATGAAAACAAAACCTACTCTTTTGTTTTATAAATGTAAGCTTTTACTAATACTGTTATTATTGATTCTATTTCCATGTTTATCCACAAAATCCTTGAGTAACAAAAATTCTTAGGACAATATTGAGATTATAAGCCTCTACACCCCTACAAATTAAAATTTAATACTAAAATGTCAAAAATCTAAAACTCATACATTGACACAGCACTCGTTATTATTATATAAAAAAGTTTCATCAGTAGTTGACAAAAGAAGGCTGAAAAGGCAGGGGAATTATCATCGATATATATAGTTTTTCTCATAATTACTAAAAAGATGTACATCAATATTTAATAGGAAATAGTCAAGGCACATTAAGTGAATCAAGTTATGAATGTGTGAACTATAGTCCCAATTCTCTTATTATATAAATGTATAGGAAGGAAACTGAAAGAATACATGTCAATAGTTACATATACAGTGGCAGAGTATAGGTATTAATATTTTTTGGTGTGATATTCTACGTTTCCCAATAGAAGCATATATTCCTTTATATTCAGAAAAAACATATTTTTTCACGGAGTATATTGTTGTTATGTCCCATCTGGTTGCAATATAACAACTTAAAGTTAAAAAGTTTTTGGTTTAAAAACAGTGAAAGAACGATAAAATGTAAATTTATACAGTGGCAAAAAAACAACAAAAAAAAAGAATGAAAGTAATTTATGACCCAAGGTGTAATTTCATACTATAAGACAGATGATGATGATGATGATGATGATGAAGAAAATGATAGGAATGGGATGAGATGACTGTCAGTGTTCAATAACATGAACTTTATCTTAAAAATAAGAACACTAGAATTCTATGACTACATGTCATAATAAATAATTTTAAGAGAAATAAAAGAAAAAACTAAAACATAAAAAGTTATTTACTTAATACATACTAAAAAATAGATTTAACAGTGTAAAAATAAGTCCATGGATGACAGATAAATAACAATATGTTAACTAAAATGAGAGCTATATGGGGGTCCATCAACAAATAAATCACAGAAGCCAACTATGCTCTACCACAAGATCACCTTAATTCCACCATCCACAAATTGTCATCTGAAGGACCCACATCAACTTACTATAACAAACAGCTTACTATTGCCAATTATACGTAATTATGTATGACCATGCATTCCTGTATATACATAAAAAATGAATTCACTGATGCATTCCTAAAGGCCTTGCCTATCTCTAAGGGCTTCAAATACTTTGAGTAATTATCTCAATTTTTCAAATTAAAAGTTTTTATTTACCTATACCTGACATTCTTTGAACTGAAACATGCAGACCTATGCTAATTTGTATAGCATAAACGGCTTTATGAGAATTTAAACATTTAATCAGTTTAGAAAAGACATTTTAATGTTTAAAATGTATGTTATTCATCCCTGAAAGTAATATTATTTTGGAACTAAGTGAACTGTACACAATTTTAAATGAAACATTTAATAACAGAATAAACAGAGTAACAGAACAGCAGAGGTTAAAATTATAAGTCTGTAGATGTGTAAGAAAATGTTACAGCAATCATCTACTGAGAAAAGCAGACTACTGAATGGTATCTATATTATGGGTAAACAATATGAAAATGTTTGATGGTGAGATTGTGGGTAACTATTTTTAAAAATATTTAAGACTATGAATACATCATTGTTTCAACTGAAAAGGGCAATAAAAATTACAGATAAGGCAACTTTTCTAAGCCTAAATGCCCAATTTACTTCTTTTGGGATCCAGATTTTCAGTAAAGGAATAAAGAATAAAATGGAATGCACAGCTGTTTGCTTCTAGGAATACAAACAGGAGGAAATAAACAGAGGGAGGCTAATGTCTTTGAGACTGGGCTAACTACTTCATTCCCAGCTGTGTTTTAATCTCTCTTACCAAACAATAACAAACTCTTTTTTTATGACAGAGGCTGAGAATTTCCATTTGTGCCCAGCAAAAGTTAAAAACACATTAGAAAATATTTGAAATGTCAGATTCAGTAATTTGTCTGGTCTTATGTTCCAAGTTGCATAACATCAGTTGAATTATTCAGGAGTTAAACAATTTTAATTTTAATTCAGAGATGAAGATAGAGATGTCTGATCACTTACAAGTTAAAATATACATATACAGAATAAAGTATACATATACAAAGAATGAACAAGTTAAAATCACACCCAATTTACTACAGTAAGAAAATTAAGTCACTAATAAGGCAAGCTGGTATATCCTGAGGTCAGCTTATGCCACTGGATCATAACTACAAACAGGTCTGTTCTCTACCCTTCAAAAACTACACAAGATTTCTACTATAGCCACAGAAATCAGGAAAGGCAGGGATACAGTCAGATGGCGGTGAGGTAATACTAAAGCAGGTGAAATGTCTTTTACAGCAAATTTTAGGTACTAGTGCTTTTTTGTTCTTTTAAATGGAAAATCATAGTCAGTGGAAGCTCAGAACCTGAAAAAAAAAAATCAAGAAGAGGACATCCACGGATGTACTGAAAGTAGACATTCTTCAAGCTACCAATTTTCAATGCCACCAGCATAATACAGCCACCTTTACACAAGATGCTTGATTGTAGGATATACTCTAAGTTTAAATCTAAGTTTATAAACTTAAATTATTTATTTATTTATTTATTTATTTATTTATTTATTTATTTAGAGACGGAGTCTCACTCTGTCGCCCAGGCTGGAGTGCAGTGGTGCAATCTCGGCTCACTGCAAGCTCCACCTCCTGGGTTCACACCATTCTCCTACCTCAGCCTCCTGAGTAGCTGGGACCACAGGCACCTGCCACCACGCCCAGCTAATTTTTTGTATTTTCAGTAGAGACGGGGGTTTCACTGTGTTAGCTAGGATGGTCTCGATCTCCTGACCTCGTGATCCACCCACCTCGGCCTCCCAAAGTGCTGGGATTACAGGCGTGAGCCACCGCGCCCGGCCAAACTTAAATTTTTAAAACTTGATTATAAACTTGATCCAAGTTTATGGCAATAGCTGTATTAGTTGACATGAGTAGAGGTTTTTTAAAAAGCTGTCATAAAAGACACCATATATGTTACACAAAATGATGACTAATTATTCCAGAGTTACGCATCACTTAAATCTTCCATTGCCTCTTTTTCAATCTGGTAAATTTTTAATAATCTGATGACCTATTGTTTATATTGTACATGGCAGTTTTATCATAAAGCACAATTGCTAAAAAATCTTTTTGGGTAGAATGCCGACCCACCTGATTCAAACTTGAATCCCAGCTCTGCCAGCCCTGTAAGGTTTAGGGTCCTCATTTGCAAGATTAAATGGTTGCACAGTGACAGGTACATAAATGCTCAATAACTGATGGGTAGATTGGTATGGTGTATGCAATAAATGACACATGCATATAAAAGACCCAGCAAAGTGCTTGGAACATAGTTAAGTGTTCCATAAACAGAAGATAATACACAAAACAAGTGGACAAAAATTTAAAACCAGTAAAAATAGTTTCTGATTTAAATAACTTTTCTTAAAATCTAAAAAAAAAAAACCCATTTATTAGCATGCAGTATGTTATCTCTACCATCTAGAACCGTACCTAGAAAATGGTAGATATTAGAGAAATTTTGTTGCATTACTAAATAATGACTATCAACAAAATAAATCATGAAGTTCATGAAGAATTTGTAGACTGCTTATTTCCTCTTCATATCCCCAGTGCCTGGCAGATTATCTGACATAAAGTATTCGTTTAATTTCATCTTTTCCCACTCAACCAAAAAAGTACATTTATTTGAATTTTTAAAACTTCTTCTTTGTAATTTTAAACTCAGCATGAGGGTTTTGTGTTTATACTATAACATATATGAGGGTAAGGGCCAGGTGTGTGTGTGTGTGTGTGTGTGTGTATGTGTGTATGTACATATAGATATAAAAACCATATATATGGGTTTTTTCTGAGACAGATTCTCACTCTGTCACCAGGCTACAGTGCAGTGGCTCAATCTCAGGTCACTGCACTCTGGCTCCTGGGTTCAAGTGATTCTCCTGCCTCAGCCTCCCAAGTAGCTGGAATTACAGGAGTGCCATCATGCCCAGCTAATTTTTTTTTTTTTTTGTATTTTTTGTCAGTAGAGATGTGTTTTCACCATGTTGGCCAGGCTGGTCTCTAACTCCTGATCTCAAGTGACCCACCTGCCTCGGCCTCCCAAAGTGCTGGGATTACAGGCGTGAGCCACCGTGCTGGACCCGTACAGTTTTTTTTTAACTACATTCCCAATATATAGTCAATGCTTAACCTAAATGCATGCACTTTTTCATGTTCTGTAAAAGAGGGAAATTCTTATGATGTCAACATCATAATCTCTTATCAGAGTTCATATCAAATACATGTACGATGAGGCCATATAATGAAAAATTACTGCTGGGGAGCTCTATTTTAAGAAACAGTCTCAGACGTGACAAGTAGAAGCAGCAGCAGAGTAAGGTGATCACAGTAAAGGGACTAACATCAATGTTATTTTGAATCCTAGAAACATTTAGTTTAAGTGGCATACTGAACTTTTGCCTCCTTTCTTACTAAAAATAAAACATGAAAAAAAAATCAGTGTCTCATACGTATATAATTTTACCAATAATACATGGGTTTCACCTGAGAAATACTCCATAAAATCAGTTTTCTAAAGTAAAAAGTCAACTTTTCACACTGCTCCATAAAAACCTCTTTAATTACTTCCTCTTATGTCTCACAGAAGAAGAAATGACTGGCTTGGTCACTCCCTAAGGAGAAAAAAAAAAACAAAAAAAAGGAAAAAAAACAAATTAAGGAAGTGCTCCTAACCTTTTGACCACCCCCAACAATTCAAGAACATACTCCAGGGCGGTCCCTGCAATAAGAACTTTGCACGATAACTGATCTAGGAAAGCTCAAAAAGCAAGATTATAAAACAGAAACTACTTTTTAACACAAATAATTCTCTCAAAAAGCAAACAAAAATAACATGTAGCAATTATAAAAATTACCTTCTCTGAACTTTTGGGTTTGCCTGTTTATTACAGAGAAAGGGGCTACTCAATGTATACTTTTCAGGAATGTCTCTGAAGAAAAAGATCTTCAACCACAGATGAGTTTTCAGAGTCAGTGATATAAATTATTTCTAGGGGTATGCGTATATTCAGGACAGTAAGGTATTATCATATTCAAGTTCCACAGAATCCTGAAATGGTCACTCTTCTTCCCCAAGTGTTTGATTTATTATGAGGATAATGAGAAAAAAATTATATCTATAGTAAGAACCTTGTCACCTAAGTGAAGGCCCTTGTGATCTTAATGCAAAGTAGTAACAAACTCAAGATAAAGACTAATAATATTTTACGTCCAACACTATGGTTCACACTTTAAAACTGTTACCTTCAGCTGCAGAGGAAAACAGATTCCATTTGATTCAAAATAGGTCACATTTAAAGCCCTAATACCAATGATTCCTAGGCTTATATAAAAATTCACAGGTCCTCAAACTGCACTAGAAATGGCTGACTAAAGACTAAGCAAAATGCACACATACAAAAAAGGGATGTGAAGAAAAAATAAGGTTTGGGGACTTAATAGAAAAATCTAGCTTTTTTCCATTCCCAGCAGGCTCCTTCTTACTAAATAAATGGACTTGAGTTCATGATTCAGAAGCATGTAATAGGAGTGTTTTTATGTAACCTCATGGTCTAAACAGGTTTAGGATTGTCTGAATTTACTTCTTGCCAGGTAAAGCAGTTGATATTATAAAAACATATTTATTTTACATAGAGCTTGTGAGGTCTTCCCAGTGATAATGAGCTTCCTGATGAAGACTAAGAATTCCTATGTACGTCTTTTGAATAATCTGCTTCAAGACAGGCAACCGAAGGAAATTGTGAGTGGCACTCTACTCCACATGCACAACTCCTGTAGTATTCCTTCCTACGTTTCTGACTCCCTTATAGCTTCTCACCCCTTTCCTCATTTTCTTTCTGATGCCTGAGCCCCACCAGTGTGAACCCAGAGGTTTGACCTAATACTGACACATACAGAAAGGTTTCTCAATCTTATCCGGCTTTAACTTAACATCATTAGACATTGCTGGGGCATATGAAATCCTTCAGGGCAAAGCCTATCATTTCTCTGTACTCACGAGACTCACGGACTGTAATCAGAAGGCACTCAGTGTGGTCTGATGCCTTTATAAAAGATAACACTATATTTTAAATCACAAAAAGGCCAATATAAATGTTACTAGTAGATTCCAGTTTTTAAATCTAAAAGACACACCAAACATTCTGCTTCCATCAATGAATACAAACAAGTAAACAGAAAAAGTGAAAGGCATTTAATTAGCATATTTAACCATTCTCACTAATAAGAGATGAGTCACCTTTATTCCAATTACTTCTTCCAAAATCATGAAGGCCTTTTATTGGGCATTTTCCCAAATAATTTCTCATTCAATTTGTGGTACCTACTGAAATCTATTCCAATTTCTTGTAAGTCAAAGATTGAGGGGAAAATTGACTATCCATTGCTGAGTATTTTGGTTACACACAATTTTAAAACTATGTATCTTTTAAATAACCAACAAGAAAACAAGGAAGAGAAGAAAGAACAAAATAAGGTATAAACAAACCTAAATATACCAACAATCATAAGTTGACTACAAGTTAAAAAAGTTTATAAAACTGGAAAAAGATTCATTATGTGCTATTTTAAAAAGACGCATCCAAATATACGGATAAACAGATTTTTTAAAAGGGTGAAAAAAATTAGAGTAGGTAATGTTAAATAAAAGCAACTTTATATAGCAAAATCAGACAAAACAGATAAGGCCGGAGTATTACTGGAGGTAGAGGTCCCCTCATGATAAAAATGTTGGCTTCATTCTGATGGCATATTCCACACTTAACAGAACATAACAATTCTATACTTACATGCATCTGATAATATAAATTCAAAATAAAAGGACAGAGTACACAGAGAAAACAAGAAGTCATTGCAACATTTGAAAACTATAATATCCCTTTCTCGGTGACTGATTCTAATCTCATACAAACTCTTCCAGAGTACAAAAAAGTGGAACACCTTCCAACTCATTTTCTGAGGCCGGACCAACCTTGCTATCAAAACCAGACAATGACAGTACAAGAGAAGAAAATTACAGGGCAATTTCACTTTGTTATCATAAATATCAAAGTCTTAAACGAAGTACCAATGAACCCAATAGAACAATGTACAGATGATTTTAGGTGGGTGAAACTATTCTGTATGATACTATGATGGTGGATACGTGTCATTTACATTTGTCAAAACTCAATGAACACACAACACCAAGAGTGAATCCTAAGGTAAACTATGAACTTTGGGTGATAATGATGTGACAATGTAGGTACAATTGTTACAACTGTATCACTGTGGTGCAAGATGTCCACAGTGGGGGAGGGGGTAAAGGTTTGTGTGTGTGTGTACGGGTAACAGAGAACTTTATGCATTTTCTACTAAATTTTGCCACGAACCTAAAAGTGCTCTAAAAAGTACAAACTTCATTAACTTGGAAGAAAGAGTACTTCATGACCAAGTTGGCTTTATCCCAACAATGCAGGGTTTACCATTAATGGTTTAGCATTAACAAGAGTATTAATGCAATTCATGTAATTCACTGAATAAGCAAACTAAAAGAAAAAAAAATCTCAATGAATGCAGAACAAACAGTTGATAAAATTCAATACTTAAACTCATAACAAAAGTTCTTACCAAACTAGAAACAGAGAATTTCTTCACCTGGAAATGATACCTTCCAAAAATCTTCATCAGATATCATTCTTAGTGGTAAAAATTAGAAACCTTCATTTTTATATCAGAGCTGTAGTCGCTTCTACCACTGTACTGGCAATACTAGCCAGCAATATAAAGAAATGTAAGGATTGGAATGGAAAAAGATTAAAGGACTGGAAAGGAATTAAAAAAAACAAAAACAAAAAAATACCTGTGATAATTTACAGAAGACTGACAAATAATTATATTAAAATTAAGAACTCTGTTCATCAAAAGATCTCTTGGAATGTGAAGGTAAGCTACAATGTAGGAGAGTAAATGTGCCACACATATTATGGACAAAAGATTATAATAAACAAAGAAATTCCCAAAATCAAATGCACGTACTTTACAACTTCAATTACACTCCTATTTACAGATCCTAGAGAAGCTCTTTGACATAAAAAAAAGTTCTTATTTTAAGCTGAGTATCATGTGTAGTGCTTATTCATCTTATTTTCCCTTATTTCTGACAAATGTTGTATTCATTTGGCATTTAATTAAACTGTCATAATGAAAGAAATACAACACATACTCAAAGATTTTAATTATTACCATCATATATAAGTAGCATATAAAAAATATCATTTGACCCAAAGTTCGTACTACTGCTACCTGCATAAAACAAACTGACCTGCATTGCATGGGCAATTTATATTATATAGATTATTTTAACCTGCCTTGCTCTTTTCAAAGAAACAAATCTGACCAAAGGACTAGACAAGAAAGTAATTGCTATTAATTATTCTTCATGTACAGTCTCTTATCTATGAGCCTAGAGTCAAAAGCTTTTCCTAAATTATTTCCAGGTGTTTCTGGGAATTTGTAAAATCTTCCACTGCTGTCCTGCTTACTTTGTTGCCTATTAGGCAACTCTGTGGTTTAAAGATTATGAAATTTTGGTCTGGTTCATCACACAGTTTGAACTTTCAAAATGACTAACAGCAAAAAAGATTAAATATTTACATTAAAATATCTACTGTTAACACCAATGTAAAAAAAATGTGGCCGGGCGCGGTGGCTCACGCCTGTAATCCCAGTACTTTGGGAGGCCAAGGAGGGCGGATCACAAGGTCTGGAGATCGAGACCATCCTGGCTAACACGCTGAAACCCCGTCTCTACTAAAAGTACAAAAAATTAGCCGGGCGTGGTGGCAGGCGCCTATAGTCCTAGCTACTTGGGAGGCTGAGGCAGGAGAATGGCATGAACTCAGGAGGCGGAGCTTGCAACGAGCCAAGATTGTGCCACTACACTCCAGCCTGGATGACAGTGCAAGACCCCGTCTCAAAAAAAAAAAAAAAAGTATGACCAAAAAATAGAAAATGCTAATCTGAAAATCTTGATCCTTGAATTTTTTTTTAAGTTCAGGTTCCAGGCTTAGATCTTTGAATTTTAGACTTGACAACAGTATTACTTATATTAAATCACTGTCCTTTAGTATTTGCATATATCATTAATGTTTTCCATCTTTAAAGAGTTTACATTTGGAAAATGTCATTTCTAATTAAAAAAATACTTAAAATATTCTGAAAAACCATAGTGAAAATATGGCAGCTGCTAATGACTATGTATCTGCTTAGTATGTAAGCTACTAAGAGTTCACCATCTACCTACCCAAAAACCCTTTAAGGAGCACAGGCAGAACCCAGAAATTCCTGGGCTGACCACCACTCTTGTCCAAATGAGTCACGGCCTCTGTCTGTAAGTCCCAGGGTCACCTTTCTCTAGGAGTCTACTGAAACTAAATTCAGCAAACCTCTCAATGCCCAAATTAACTTTATCTCCAATTCCTCTCTCAATCCATCTACTGACCTGGCATTAACCCTACAAGGCTTTGTTTTTTCCATCCCTGACCTAGTCTACAGTCCACCTCTATCTTACAAATTTAACTACCTATGGAAATGGTGCTCCATAATCAGCAAACTCCTCTATACCCTCAACCTCTTTTCAAAGCATTACCTCAGTACCTTGTCTGTTAAGGACTTTCCTCCATCAGCTGTCCTACTGCTTTCTCTCAAAGAACAGATATTTATTCCCCATTCACCCAAGGTCCTTCAACTACCTGAGCCATCCACTCTCTTAATCCCAGAACCTTGTCATACCCATAACCTGGCACATCTAAAATCATGACTTCAGTGATCACACTGCAACACCAAACCTCCAACCCTGCAGCATACATGTTTAACTACTTCCCTGTGGGAGTTCTCTGGTCTTGGAAGAATCTCTATCCCAATCTATCAAATCACTTTTTGCTCTACTTCCCTCCTTCCCAGCCTGAAGTCTAACAGTTCAACATTTCAACAAATCTATCATACCCTAACTGTCCTGTTCATCTGTCTTTCACTGGATTAATCTAGAAAAACCCTTTGTGGCTTCAAGCTTTCATTTTCCTTGAGCTCCTACTGACCATGGGCCTCTCTCAAGATTCCATAAATACCCAACAAGTGTCTGCAATGCACCAGTGACATAGCATTTAAACACACTGTATTTTAACAAACTGCTGACTTGTTTATCACAAAATATTTATTACAAATGTTCAACAGATATTTATTGAGCATTTCCTAAGAACAGAAAGGCACTATTCTTAACTGTGAGAATTTAGCAGGAAAAAGGGTCAGAGGAGGTCCCCACTCTTGTGAGGCTCATATCACAAGGCAGAAAAAAAAAACACGTAAGTGAACAAGAATTTGAACCAGTGATAAGTGCCACAGGGAAAACAAAACAGGGTAACATGACAGCAAGTGCTTGGTCAGTGGGTTTTGGGTGTGGGCAGAACAGGGGAGGTCATCTACTTGAAAGACTTCTCAGAAGCACACTGAGACCTAAGACACCTTCCTCCAACCCCCAAAACAGAATCAGTCAGATCTATTTTGGACCTTAAACTGACACAGCCCCAGTGAAAGTACCAAACCAACTAAACAGGGCATCAAAAGAAAAAAACGTAATAACGCTATTCTACAGGAGTTAAGAATTAACAGTTTTAATAAAGAGGGTCATCGCACACATGTCCACATAGATTTCTATATAATCTAAGGAGTACATATATGATCAGCAGTGTGTCCAGGATCAAGTGTAATCCCATATTTGAGACTGAAGAACCTAAACTTTAGCTGGGTTCAGTAATTTTTTCAGCATGTACTTTACATGGATTACAAAAATGCCTCCATCTTCCACCTCTCCTTGTATCTACAACCTTGTACAATATTAGTCTGCAACTCCTCCTATCCAAAGATGGAGTCCATTTCTCCACTTTTTGAATCTGAACTGACCTTGTGACTGTCTTTGGCCAAGAGAAAGCAGTAAAAGTGACACTGTCCCAGTTCTGAATCTGGGCCTCAAGAGACCCTTAGGTGCTTCTGGTCACTTGGGTGGATGCCTGTCTTCATCAATCACAGCAAGCCTAAGCCTAGCAGATGAAACTGGAACCTATTAGAGGAAGAGTCATTCCCATTATCCTGGATAGGGCCATGCCAAGATCAGCAAAGCCTCTTACCTGACTAGCTGATCTCAGATAAGAGCAGGCCCCACAGAAACTAGAGAAAGAAACAAACTGGAGAAACTGCCCAGCCAACCCATGAAAAGTATGCACAATAATATATAGTTATTGTTTTAAGCCACTGAGTTTTTTTTTTTTTTTTTTTTTTTTTTTTTTTTGAGATGGAGTCTCACTCTGTCGCCCAGGCTGGAGTGCAGTGGCGCTCTCTCGGCTCACTGCAAGCTCCGCCTCCCGGGTTCACGCCATTCTCCTGCCTCAGCCTCCCGAGTAGCTGGGAACACAGGCACCCACCACCACACCCAGCTAATGTTTTTTGCATTTTTAGTAGAGACGGGGTTTCACCATGCTAGCCAGGATGGTCTCGATCTCCCGACCTCGTGATCCACCCACCCCGGCCTCCCGAAGTGCTGGGATTACAGGCAAGCCACTGAGTTTTTGAATGGTTTGTTATAGAGCAATAACTGATACAGCAAGATTATAATGATTTACCTCTATTCAACTCTGATAATCTATTAATTGTCTCCATTAATGGTTTTGAGGAACTGAAACCAATAATTGTGAAATATTTCAATTTCAGGGTCATCTTCTGTAATGAGGCTTAAATAGCAGGCCAGAAAGGAACTGTTATATACAGTAAAGACTCACAACCCCATCAAAGGACTTTACTTCTACTACCAATAATAATGTTTGTTTCCTTTCTAGAGCTTCTTTTAGAGAACCTACTGAGAAAGGAATAGCAGCCAGACTTTCATAAGAATAATGGAGGGGAGGGGTTGACTTGATATTGTAAAAATCCAGATGACTAGGTGTGAAAGAGCCTGAGATTCTTCTGTTAACAACAACAAAATAACTAGTTGATTTCCTTTTATTTTCATCCTTCTTTTCTGATACACAATTTTTTCAGTGAACTATTTCTGAGAAATGCATCTACTTTTCCAAATTCTCAAAAGAATTTCATTTCTTTTTTGAAGTCTTCCACCTTCTTCAAGAGTTTAAGTAATTAAGTTTTTGAAAGTAGATATCATGCATGTTACCTCCTCTTCTCATTCATCTGGGTAAGCATAAAAAGTTTACTGACTTGAATTGCACCAGGCCAGTCCTATTTCCTACTCTGTGGGGTTGTCCTGAGAATCAACTGAGAAGAGAGGGTTCAGAAGGAATGTGACCTGCTAGGCCCATTGCCCACACGTAGTCCCAGCCTACTGAAGCTACTATTGGTCAGGGGCTCTGCCTGTGTCAGCCAGCAGTACGTGCCTGAGCATGCCTAATCTCCAGCACCTTTGCACAGCCTGAATATTAATACATTTAAAATAACTTCACAGACATGGTGGCTTACATCTGTAATCCCAGCACTTTGGGAGGCCAAGACGGGTGGATCACTTGAGGTCAGGAATTCAAGACCAGCCTGGCCAACACAGTGAAACCCTGTCTCTACTAAAAATACAAAAATTAGACAGGCGTGGTGGTAGGCGCCTGAAATCCCAGCTACTCAGGAGGCCGAGGCAAGAGAATTGCTTGAACCTGGGAGGCGGAGGTTGCAGTGAGCTGAGATCACACCACTGCACTCCAGCCTGGGCAACAGAACGAAGCTCCGTCTCAAAAAATAAATAAATAAATAAAATAAAATACTTCAAAAGCTGGGTGCAGCTGCTCATGCCTATAATCTCAACACTTTGGGAGGCCAAGGCAAGAGAATGGCTTGGGCCCAGGAGTTCAAGATCAACCTGGGCAACACAGTGAGACCCCATCTCTAAAAAAAAAAAAAAAAAAACAAATTAGCTAGGCGTGGTGGCACATGTCTTGGTCCCAGCTACTCGGGAGGCTGAGGCAGAAGGATCACTTGAAGCGAGGAATTCAAAGCTGAGGTGAGCTCTGATCATGCCACTACATTCCAGCCTTGGGCAACAGAGTGAGATCCTGTCTCTAAAAATAAAATACAATATTTCAAACCTGTTTAATTATACAGTTGCAATCCCAATTTGAGGCATTCGTTTCTTTTACTTCTCTCTCCACCATCCCCCTTTACTGATAATAATTCATTCTGCAGTTAAATTCATTCCTTTGCAAAAAGAAAGAAACTACAAAATATCTTTTTCAAACGGCAGCAACACCTTCATTCAAAGTTGTCTTTTCATAGTCACTCCTGGGTATACTATACCATATACTGCCTTAGTATTGACTCCTCACACTTCAGTTCCTCTCACCTATGTAAGTGTCCCTAACATTACAACACCTTGAATTCTTCATTCCTGTAGAATATATTCAACCTAAGTCCTGCCTTTTATCTGCAGCCCTCAACTTTCTCTTTAAGGAAAGCTCTCCTTAGTACCACTGTCTAGGCATCTCACAAAGAAACTGATTTCTAATTCCTAAGTCACAAGGCTTTCTTAAACAGAAAAAAGAAATAGGTATATTATTAAGTGAACACTACACTATCAACAAATACTCATTGACTTATGTGTAACAATTCCTACTTTCAGGAGGTGTAAAATCTATAGAAGAGGAAAACTAAATGATCACATTTCTAAATCACTCTGAGCAGGCCATGCATTTTGTTTTTCAGCATAAATGATATTGAGGCATATTCTCTTAGAACTCCAATGGCATAAACTTGGAAAACATATACCCACGTATTTTATCTCTTTATGTAATGTTTCACAGTTTTTCAAAGTTTGTTCATATAAATTAACTCCCAACATCATAAGCCTGATAAAATGGGCAAGACAAGAATTATCCTCTCCATTTTACATGAGAGAAAACTGGTATATAACACTTATCGATTTTATCAAAGTAATATAGCTAACTAAGGTAAGAGAGTCAAGGTCTAACCCATTGTTACTTTCCACTTCACCACAATTCTTAGTGCCCACAGGCTTATGAAGATGTACACTGTGGTCACAAAACAGAGAGCATATTCCTTTTGGCAACTCTAACTGGTCTAAGGTATACTGTGTTCTGAACTCCTAACTGCCTAAGTGGGTGCACACTGGGCTTTCCACCGGGTTGCAGGAGAAAATATTTAGAGCCTCTATTTACACTTATTTTTAAGTAACAATAAGAAAAAACAGCTTTACTAATATGTAAGACACATATTGACAGCAATACATGTATATAATTTTTAAATAAATACATGTATAATGTTCATACTTGAGGGTGTATACTCAAAAACTTTTTATTTGTAGGGGTGCACAACCAAAATATTTTCGAGATGTCTACTAAGCTAACTGGCCTAAGACATCAAAAATACAAATAAATACCTAACATAAATCACTAAGAAAAATAACTCAATAGAAAAACACAGAAAATATATGAAACAGGAAATTTACAGAAGAGATTCAAATGGTCAATAAATATTGAAAAAGATGCCATGCATGGCTGAAATCTGGACCATGTAAATTCAAACAAGAAGATACCATTTTTGTCCACTGGACTAGCCAAAACTTAAGTACAGTAATACCAAGTGCTGGCAAGGATACAAGTAAGGATAAATAATTAAGACTTTTTGGAAGAAAGTTGTCTAACAGTAAACCAAATAGGAAAACCAGAAATTAATCTGAATGTGATTGGCAAATGTCTCCAATGACTTGGCCAACCCTAATTCTCAAAGGAGTTTAAGAAGTGAATGTATTGTTATCATTTGGGGCTTTTTGAATCATTGTGCAGTCAGTTTTGTACAATGTGTCATATTATTACTTTTGTAGGTTTTTTGTAGCTCCACAGACTTATTAAAAAGTATTATTTTTCAATCTTACAATTACACATTTAAGCATTCCCAATTTTTTGAACTCTACTTACGGGGTTTAGCAGGATCTTACTACAACTTACCAAAGCTCAACTATGAATACAGCCTATTTCAGCAATTCCACATCTAAATAGTTGTTTTATAAAAATATTTGCATGTGACCACAAAGATTATGTTTAAATTTATTCACCATCACACTTCTAGCAATTGGGCAGGGGGTGGGGGAAACAGGAAAAAACCTTAATGTCCAACAACAGGAGTATAATAAAACCATTAAGGCATGTTTTACAGTTATTGAAAGAACGATATTGACCTTTAATCAGTACTATGAAAAGACCTAAGATATTTATTAAATATAAAGTTAAAAAATAGTACATATAGGACAATCCCATTTTTGTTAAAATATTTATGTATATATAAGTATGTACATGCAAAGAAAGAAGAGTAGAAAAATGGACCCTAAACTACTGATACTTATAATTTCTTGGGGAGCAGAGTATGGGGTAGAAGGAAAAGTCATAAAAGAGGACTTCACTGCATCAGGAGGAGTAGGAACATCTTCCTACAAGTCCTCTTGGAAGGCAGAGGGCTATAGTGCTACTCTTATTCAAATACTGCCACTGATAATAACTACTAACGATCACAGAGTTAGTCCAAAGGTCAAATCGACAGTTCAGTCAAGCACATAAAATCTCTGTCTCTCTCTCTCTCTCTCTCACACACACACACACACACCCCTCACACAAATACATACATATGTGAGGTATCTGTCTACACACTCATATAACCCAAGGCACTACTATCTTGATTACTAGCATAGGTACTTTGATCCTCATGTTTGAACTCTGCTACAGCTATGTCATTCATCAGTGGGAAACAGCAGCCCTGGTGTAAAATAAGTGTATTGTGCAAAGTAATCTAGCCTTAAGATACCAATTATTTATATCTTTTACTACCAAGTGTATTAACTGTCAATGTGAAACCGGAATAAACTAAAGTTTAAGACTAAATTTACTCAGGTATTCAAATGTTTTTAAAATATTTGGGCTTGCATTCAAGTTCATGACTTACTTTGATTTTCTAAGTTTGTGACTTTATGATAAAAATTAACAGATATTGAATTAGTACTGGTAAACACACCAGTATATCCACTTCCTCACCTAAATCCTTGCATACGTCACTAGCTTATCACAATATGCTTTCCCACTGATCCAGAAGTTGGTCTCCAAATTCTTTTGAATACAGTGCTTCAAACAGTTATCGATAAACAGAGTTGCAATGCTGGCTGAAACTTATTTATCATCTCTGGTTGTCCATTACATTATGTCCCACACTTCTTGTATTTGCACTCCTATGTAGCTCTCCTCCCGCTTCTGACTTTGACTTACATCAACCAGGACCACGTGGGCAAGCATGATATAGGCAGAAGTTTTATAAGTGTCTGAAAACTGTGGTCTGTTCTCCTAGGATAATTCCTCTTAGAAGCCAACTGCCACACTACAGAGACAGACTTGAGACAGACTAACTGATGAGAGGCCACGAGGAGAGACGCTGGTGTTTGTTCCAGATCCATGAGCTCAGTTATACTGCATGGAACTGAAGACCAGCACAGCTGAGCCTAGTCAACTTAAAGAAAACTGAGAAATTAGAAATCATCATTGTTTTAAGCCACTGAGTTCTGGGGTAGTTGTTTCTGTAGACATGCATAACTGAAGGACTAATCTGTGTTTCAAACCATCTGAATCTCTAGTAATAATCCACACAGACTCTCCATCAGTTACCTTTTAAATTTTATCTATTCAATCAGAAGCACTTATTGCAGTTATGGAGAAATGAAGGCACTTTCATACATTCTTATATGTTCTCAAGTGAGAACATAAATCTGCACAAATTTTCTAAAGGGCAATTTGGCAAATGTTAAGTAATGAACCATCTAAAAAGCTCATGTATTTTCTCAATTCCAATTCTACAAAAAACAGACATGCATACAAGAGTATTCATATAAAAATTTTTCTCACAGCAAAAACTCACAAACAACAAAGCCACCTGGAAGTAGAGGAATAAATACCATATATTCCTAAGACAGAACATCATAGTTATTAAAAATCTTCTACTGAATAAATATATAACACTATAAGGATACTAATACAGCTAATGAAAATAGGATTTGACACAGTATTATCAATAGCAGTAAGACTCAAATCTTTAAAAATATATATACATATTAACTGTCAATGTCAAACATATATGCATAATATATGTATATGTGCCGCATACATAATTGTGCATAATTGCACATATAATTATATATAATACATGCATCTATGTTGCATATATATTATGCATTATATATGCATAATATATATGCATATAATTGTACACAATAATTATATTAGTAGAAATTCTCTCTGCATAACAGGACTGTGAATGATTTTTATTTTCTCCATCTTTATACTCCTTAGTATTTTCCAAATGTTCTATAACAAAAATGAATTGCTTCTATAAGAAAAAAACACTTAACATTATAAAACAGGTTAAAAAGAAGCATATACACTAAATGAACACTTTTATTATTTGATTTGGAGTCATTCTGTGGTATTTCTTTACTAACTTTAAAAAAAATGCCATCAAGCAAGTGCCTGCAAGGTGCAGAAAAAAGGAAATCCTTGTACATTGTTGGTAGGAAAACAAATTAGTGCAGCCATTATGGAAAACAGTATGGAGGTTCCTCAAGAAATTAAAAATAGAACTACCATATATGATCTACAGTCCCACTTCTGGGTGTATACCCAAAAGAAATGAATTGCCACCTCATAGGAACATCTGTGCTCCCATGTTCACTGCAGCATTACTGACAATAGCCAAAATAAGGAAATAACCTACATGTCCATCAAGAGATGAATGGATAAAGAAAATATGATGGAATACTATTCATCATATTCTTATAAAAAATGAGACCTTGCCTTTTGTGACAACATAGATAGAACTGGAGGACATTATGCTAAGTGAAATAAACCAGACAAAAAGAAAAATCCTGCATGATCTTACATGGGGAAGCTAAAAAAAGTTTTTAAAGTAAAATATATAAAAACAGAATAGAAATGAGGGGGGATGGGAATATGCAGATCAAAGTGAGTGCAGAGTTACAGTTACAGAAGATGAATACATTTAGAGACTACAGTAGAGGACTGAGATAATGTATTGTATACTGGAAATTTGCTGATCAAGTAGATTACAGGTGGATATGTTAATTTGCTTGACTACTATAACGATTTCATTACGTACATCCAACATGTACACCTTACATTTATACACTAAAAAGCTATTGTTATCAGACTACATCTATATTGTGATAGAACAGAACCGCTTTTTCAAAATAAATACAGATGAATTTTCCACAGAGAAAAAATTCACACTAATTTTAACGTGTTATGTAATTTCTTTGTATTGTGAAAATTGGGCAAGGAGTTATTTCTTTTTAAAATTTTGTCATAATGTCCTATTTTACTGAGTTTTATATTTTATGTTGAATAGCTTTTAAAAAAAATTTTTTTAGAGATGGGGTCTCGCTTAGTTGCCCAGGCTGAAGTAGAGTGGCATGATCATAGCTCACCTCAGCTTTGAGTTCGTGGGCTCAAGAAATCCTTCTGCCTCAGCCTCCTGGGTAACCAGGACTACAGGGGTACACCGCCATGACCAGCTAATTAAAAAAACAATTTTTTTTTGTAGAGATTGGGGGTCACACTATGTTGTGCAGGCTGGTCTTGAACTCCTGGCTTCGAAGAAGTGTTGGGATTACAGGCGTGAGCCACAGCACCTGGCCTTAACATTAAATAATATGCAACTTCAATCACTTTAGCAAAAGTTGTAATTTTCACCTTAGAGGCAAACTTTTTTAGAGCATGTCTATCCAAAGAAACAATATATGTAAATAATCCAAGTTATTTGGAAGGGATAGGGAACAAAAACCACTCCCCATGTAGACAGCATCATAGCAAGCAAGCATTGGCAACATTACCCAAGCACTGACACTGTTTAGGAATTACTCTTCAAGTGGCCAGTAATTTCAGAAGCACCAAAGAGAATCCCTGGCCTCACCTAGCAGGGTGAGGTTTCCACCACAGTGAAGTTCTACTGCCACTTGTGCTAAATTAGTTTCTTCGAACTCACTTGCTCAGGACAGACAATCTAGGATTGGCTTCTACTCATTCTTCCTCAAAATTCAGCACTTTCTCTTCATCCTCCCTGGTCCTGGCCTGAACCATCCCGAATAACTTCAACCATTCCTTCTGCAACACAAGGCAAAAAGCTTCCTTGGATATCACTGGTACCATTACATCTTGTCTCAGAAGTTTACAGATGCTCAGGTTCATTGTCTCCCTGGCCTTTAGACATTTTGCACTATATTATAAGAAGACCTCTGATCTCTAGTCTTTCACATCTTGACTTCCAATGATGAACTGGGCCTTCCTCTCTAACTGTGTGTTTCTGGATGCTTGCCAATATTAGTGCCTTGGCTCTAGCTAAGGACAGACAATGACTGAAGACTAGCAGGCCAGTGTCTGTTCTAGGAACAGGCACGTGATCCAAGGCAGTCAAAAGTCCTTGTTGGAGATTTTTTTTATTTGCAACTAGAGAAGAAAACTTACATTTTAGGTAAAAAAGCTAAACGGGTGTAATTTGGGGCTGCGTGTAACCATTTTTTCTAGTTAAAGAGAAGCTTTCTGTGGGGGGGAGGGAGGGGAAGCAGGTGAGGAAGATCCTCGAAGAATTTACTTGCATCACTTTTGAAATCAGTGTGAAAACAGTTTCCTGGCCGGGCACAGTGGCTCATGCCTATAATCTCAGCAGTTTGGAAGGCTGAGACAGGTGGATCACCTGAGGTCAGGAGTTGGAAACCAGCCTGGCCAAACATGGTGAAACTCCCATCTCTAATAAAAATACAAAAAAATTAGCCGGGCATAGTGGCGGGCCACCTGTAATCCCAGCTACTAAGGAGGCTGAAGCAGGAGAATCACTTGAACTCAGGAGGCAGAGGTTGCAGTGAACCCAGACTGAGTCACTACTCCAGCCTGGGCAACAGAGCGAGACTCTGTCTCCAAAAAAAAAGAAAAGAAAAGAAAATAGTTTCCTTTTTGCTTATACTAGTTGGCTTTGGGTCAGTGACTTTTACAACAACAAGGGTTGTGACTAGATGACAAATGAGAAGAAAAAAATGTCCTGGGATGTTCAGATTTAGGTAAAGAGGCTTGCTTTTCTTACAATTTGTTTTAGGGCTTCATTTCAAACACCTAATTGTCTATTACATGCCAGGCACTGGAAGCATAAAGATGGCTACAGTATAAGACTATCTCTGCCTTCAGAGAACTAATAGTCGAAGAGATTCTCTTGGTGTGGGTGGCTTACTGGCCACTTCAGAGAATAATTCCTAAGTAGTTCAGAGGACACTCCTTAGTGGCCAAGATGTTCTCCCAGTGGCTCTGAAATGGCTATCATCTGTACCTCTTGAGGACCACTTTATTTCTTTTAGGTTTCTACTGGACCCACTGATTTCAGTATTTTAAAATTTAGTCTACACTGACTTCTCCCATACTAATCACCATAGTACAGACTTCAGTAATATAATATTTCCTTGTTTTCTTGAAACCAAAATAGACTTAAAAAGTAGACTTTTTGCTTAGAGGATTTATGTGTAGTCTAACATACTATAAAATGTACTTATTTATTGTTTACTTTGACATTCTCTCCCCCATCATCCCACTCCCCAGACGGGCAGAATTTTTTGGTTTATTTCATTTACTGATGTATACTAATCACTAAGGCACACAACTATGAGTTCAAAATGTATTCCAGAGAATTGAAAGAACACATGAGTGAGTGACTAATTGGAAGACCTTGCCGCTGGGACTGAGATAATCATTAAAATCAGTTGGCTAAACACTGTTATCTATTGGATGATAAAGAGCAGCTTCTGCAGCAGCTTTCTCCTTTTCATAAACTGCCATACCCTACCAACCCCATCCCCTAAGTCTTTCTTTAGATATGGCAAAGCTTTCACTCAGGTTGTGGTCCAATCTCAAGACCAGGAGGCTATTTATTCTTCATCTTTCCAGTGACTTTACACTGCTCTATTCTGATCCACTCTGCAGGGGTTCACAGCTTAACTGTGAGAAATACCTCTCCCAGCAACCCCCACAATGGGCTAAGGCCTTTCAATATATGTAGTCAAAACATTATTCTTCATAGCATTTATCACAGTCTAACTTACATATTTGTATGATTATTTTATTACTGGTTCCCCCACTAATTCAACTATAAAGTTCTTAAGAGTAGTGTCCATGTCTGTTTCATTCATAAAGCTTAAAGCACTTGGCACACAGTAAATAATTCAACAAGCATTTGTTGAATGAATAATTAGATGGATGAATATGAAATTCCCAGCCTGAATCTATAAATAGGTAGATAGTCATTTAGGTAGCTGAGATAGGATAGGGGAGTGGGTTGTGTTTGCTTTTTATGAGGGGAGTAAGAAGATAATGTCAGCAGTCCTTTGTGAAAGTTGGATTTTAGCCACCTAAAATGCTATGTCCTCTCAGGCAGCTCAAAAACCAAACCACCATTAACATGTCCACCTGGGGCTCCCCCTCCCACACCTACTCCTTTATTCCGGTCAACGTTCTCATCATCATTCTTGCAGCCACTCGGACACAAAGGCTTTGAGGAGCTTTTGACCTCTTTTTTTCTGTCAACCTCCTTGCTCAGCAAGACTCCTAAGGCCTGTCAGCTCCTCTTTAACATCTTTGATCAATGGCCTCTTTCCTTTCCATTCCTGCTGCCACAAACTTAGTTCAAGTAACTACCCAATTATGGCAACAGACTCAGAAATGATCTCCTTGATTCCCAGTTTGCTCCTGTCCAATCCATGCTGCCTATATTAAAATCTCCCTAAAAACCTTCATGTTGCATAATTAACGCTATACTAAAAAACATCTGCAAAGGCTTGCCCAGAAAATAAAAACCTCAGCCTGACATTCAAAGACCAGACACAGTATGCTTCCAAACAGCATTCCTAGACTCACCTCCCATCATCCTAGCATTTTCTACAGAACCATCACTAACAAGCATAGTTAGCATTACTCATTACACATATTCACATATTATACATGTTCCCAGCCCCATGAATGTATCCTCCCAGTCTTATCAACCCATCTGAAAGTGAATCCCATCTATACCCTCAGGCCTAGCTCAACTCCCACCTGTTCAAGTCGTTCCAGGACAGCCCAGCCTAGGCTGCCTCTTCCTCCTCTGAATTCTCATGACTCAAACTAGTATCTTTTTTTTTTTTTTTTTTGAGACAGAGTCTTACTCTGTCACCTAGGCTGGAGTGCAGTGGTGTGATCTCGGCTCACTGCAACCTCTGCCTCCTGGGTTCAAGCGATTCTCCTGCCTCAGCCTCCTGAGTAGCTGGGACTACAGGAGCCCGCCACCACACCTGGCTAATTTTTGTATTTTTAGTAGAGACAGGGTTTTACCATGTTGGCCAGGTTGGTCTCAAACTCCTGACTTCAAATGATCTGCCTGCCTCAGCCTCCCAAGGTGCTGGGATTACAGGCATGAGCCACTGCGCCTGGCCTAATACATTTTTTTACACCATTAACTCTAACTTACACATATACACATGACTTTTCACCCGTAACTTCAACTTATCTTTATCTGTTATTTAAAAAAATGAAATGGTCACAAGAAAAGAGCATCTGCTTACAAATTCAAAGAAATTCCATCTTGCATAGGACAAACAGGTCCTATGTAAGGCCGTCTCCAGGTCATCGACTCTTCAACTCTCCCAATACTTTTTGTGTTTTTTGTATTGATCACTTCCACCCCCTTCCTAAATATAGGCCAGCTTTGAGAATAAGAAGAAACGAAGGGGTCTATCCAGATTAGGGAAGAAAAGATCCCTTGACAAATCCAGAAAGTGTTCTTAAAATGCAACCACTTGAGTTGTGGGGACTATTCTTTCCCTATCTTGATTAACTCCTTAAATAACTAGGAGCCAGCATCATCATCATCACAGATACCACTTCTTTAGAGGCTGACTAGATGCTGGGCATTAGACTGTATCACAGGAAATACAAGGAGGATATTGAGCAAACCTGGCCCTGAGCAGTGGTCCTGGGGCTAAAAATAAAAGAATTCCACAACAAAGTCTACTGAGGCTGGAAGTCCTGGCACCCCAACTTGAAAATGAAAGAGACAACAACAAAAAGGCTATTGTGAGGATTACAGGAGTTTAATGCTATGCTGAAGCACCTAGCACTAAATAAGTCTATGTTCCCCAAACCGTCTCCCTGTTTTAATATACTGCATATTTATCTCTACACTACAAACTCCTTGAAAGCTGAGATCATAGTTCCTAGTTGTTTTGTACCTAATGAATTAGCATAAAGTGCTTTATCAATGTAAGGAATCACATATTAACAGTCCAAAACTCTTTTGTTATAAATATGGAAAAGAAATATAATGCCCACAAAGTGTTCTAAAGCATTATATAGCTCTAGTAATCAAAATTTGGTTATATTATTATAGACAGTATAAAACAGTTTTTGGCCAGGCGTGGTGGTAATCCCAGCACTTTGGGAGGCTGAGATGACTGGATCACTTGAGGTCAGGAGTTCGAGACCAGTCTGGCCAATGTGGCGAAACCCCTTCTCTACTAAAAATACAAAAAATTAGCCGGGCGTGGTAGTGGTGGGCACCTGTAATCTCAGCTACTTGGGAGACTGAGGCAGGAGAACTGCTTGAACCTGGGAGGTAGACGTTGCAGTGAGCTGAGATCATGCTAGCCCGGACAACAAGAGTGAAACTCTGTCTCAAAAAAAAAAAAAAAAAAAAAGTAAAGTATAAAACAACTTTAAATATCAAATATATAGTTAATATATTCTAATGTTTTTTTATGGCACTTGTTAGATTTCCCATCTTCATTCATATTTTGAATTGTGAAAATCTGAAGAAACAGATTTTTCTCCTTACTTGCAATGCTAGTTTTGGTAAGTTTGGAATTAGCATACATTAGATCCAGCTATTGCAGATATTGAAACAAAACCTTATGCTCTATTTGCATATCTAAGAAAAAGTTCAATTTTCAGAACTTAGAATTTTAAGTTAAAAAAAGCAGTATGAAAACATAACCTTACAAAATTCGCATACTATTTTACCCCCGCAAATATTGTTTTGATCCCCAGTCCTGCAATGACCTTTAAATAATCAGAATAAAGTTTCTCACTATTCAGAGAGCCTTAAGATTTACTTGGCACTCTAGGTTAACCATCTTAAAGCTTTGAAGCACAAAGGACTAGTAAATGACACATCCATTTTAAGTTACCATGGCCTGTCATTACAGAATCATTAAGCAATATTTTCAAGGTGCAAGCAGAAAGCTTTATAACTTAAATGTATAAGATTTTCTTCTGTGCTTTATGGGCTAAGTTATTTGCTTTCTCATAAGAATACGGAATATTTAAAGCTACACTTTATAAGTTATAAAATTCACTTATTTTCAGCATTCTTCATAAAGGTAACAGCATAAATTGTTACAAAAACAATATGAAAATTCAATAATCAAACTCAAACTCTGTGTAGTGTATTTACACACACAAACACACAGTAACATAATTAAGAGGCTGGCTAGCTTAGGGTACATAGAAAAATTATTCAGAAAAAAAGTATTAAATATCTTTAAAGATAAAGATTTTTGGCCAGGCACCATGGCTCATGCCTGTAATCTCAACATTTGGGGGGCAGGAGGATTGCGTGAGCCAGGAGTTCAAGATCAGGCTGGGCAACATAGGAAGACCCTGTCTCTCTCTCAATCAATCAATCAATCAAATTAGCCAGGCACGGTGGTACACACTTGTGGTCCCAGCTACTCGTAAGGCTGAAGTGGGAGGATCGCTTAAGCCAGAAGGTCGAGGCTGCAGTGTGTTGTGATGGAGCCACTGCACTCCAGCCTGGGCGACACAGTGAAACCCCTCTCAAAAACAAACAAAAAAAAAGTAAGATTTTTCATATTTTACTGTTTTTTGGTCACATGGATGTAAAGGAAAATATTCTCTATATTACATATTTTTTTATCTAGTTGCAAACTTGTATTAAAGAACCAATTTCTTTTTTTTTTTTTTGAGACGGAGTCTCGCTCTGTCGCCCAGGCTGGAGTGCAGTGGCGCGATCTCGGCTCACTGCAAGCTCCGCCTCCCGGGTTCACGCCATTCTCCTGCCTCAGCCTCCCGAGTAGCTGGGACTACAGGTGCCCGCCAACACGCCCGGCTAATTTTTTGTATTTTTAGTAGAGACGGGGTTTCACCGTGTTAGCCAGGATGGTCTCAATCTCCTGACCTCGTGATCCGCCTGCCTCGGCCTCCCAAAGTGCTGGGATTACAGGCTTGAGCCACCGCGCCCGGACAAGAACCAATTTCAAAGTGTATAAAATAAACTGATTAACTCAAACCTATACAACTCTTACGCTGATCAGGTCCTTTGTTGACATTAGCAGTACTATCTGTTTACATGAAGATATGTATACAAACATTTTACAAGGAAACGTAAGCACAAAAAGCAGCAAAAGAAAGTACACATAACCCTGGCACTACATACGTCATAAGTATGACTTATCTGTGATTGTCTATCCAAAGCTTAAAGAGGGAGGATAAAATAGTTAAGAAGGATAGAAAAGCTAGCTTTCCGTATTTCCCGCATCATCTCTGCTTGGCATTGTGAGTTCCTTGTTTTCCAGAATATTATAAATCCCAGAACAGTATAAAATTCAAAGAAATTTAGAAACGGAATTTAGAGGTTGCCTTTTCCAGGTAGCCTAATTTAAAGATGTGAAGACTGAGCTCCAAAGTCATTAGGGTCAAGACCACAGTTCAGTTCCTATGACTTCCCCACTACAATCCTCTCCTCTTACCACCTACAGAGATGAAAATGTCAATACCAAAATATAATCAAAAGATAAATTCTTTCTGGTAACCTGCCATTTTTAACACCAACCACCATTTGTCCAGGAGAGGAATAATTTAAGAGTTATATGTATTTCACTTCAGAATGGAAATAGAAACAACTCAAATTCTTTAGGTCTCCCTTCTTGCAGTGAGAACTTTCCAGAACACAGGATTAAGAATAGTCAAAGGGCTGACATGTCTTTTATTGGCATCCCTAGCTTTCTACTTCCCATGTGAACAAAATCCACCCCGATAACCCTGTAACCTCCTTTACATACAATTTGATCAATAACCACCTTTCTTCATCTGAGAAAGAAACGACAACGAAAAACTATAGCCACCAACACTAATCACTTTCCTACTTCAGATTCCTATCTTTTCCTCCACTCTGAATATTCTAAATATAGTTTATGTTCCTGGGGTTTCTCATCCTGCTGTCTTTGCAAACCGTAAGTTTCAAAGGCATGTTTCTGCTGTTTTATTATGTGTGTGACAATGGGAGTAGTAATTCTGACTACTTCATGAATGAATAATGTATGTGAAGGTACTCTAAATTGTAAAGTTTAAGATAAAAGTAGTACCCCTATTCTATTAGAATGATAAATAACAATACAAACAAGTTAAAAGTTTCTAGGAAATTACAGTATACATTAGGGATTTAACTAACCTTAAAAGAAATTAGTCTTCTGACATAACCCAGAAGATAAAGCAGTAGCACCTAACATTCAGTACATCATATATTTATCAATGGTTAGTTTTTTTTAAAGTTCAATGAGTGATATGCAAGACTATGCCCAATTTTAGGAGAAACTACTTCCATAATATTATAAGTTATTTATTGCTACTTTTGGACACAATTACTGGCTATGAATACCAAAATGATTAAAACCTACAAGTTTAAAAACGTCTTTAAAGTAAAATTATTATAGCTTTCTTAATATTGTCTTAATTTTCCAGAGAAACCTACTTAGGCATTAGACATGGCACCGAAATAAAATTCTAATTTGTTTAAGTAAACATAAAAGAAAATCTAATCAAAATGGCTCATAAAACAAAAGAAACTCACTCAATGTCTTCCTAACAGCTTAGTTCTAAATTAAAACATACATACTCAGCCCACACAGAATAAGATTTTGTACTATCAAATAAACATTCATCCAAGAATGCACGCAAAGAAATTAAAATGTTATTGAAAATTGAAATGTTATCTCTGTTTTTATAAGATGAGGTAGGCTTAATGTACAGTAGTCAAAATTACATTGAATAAATGACCTGAAATGAAAAAACTGTTTTTCTTCACATATACCACACTACTAGCTTGACAAAAAAAGAAGTATCCCTTTTCGTGGCAATATCAACTCCCTTTAATTTAGGATGCAAATAACCAACAGAAAAATATTTGATGACTGCATTTCACTCAAGTATTTTTTTAGGCCATCTAATAATGTATAGTATAATCTCCAAAGAAAAGATTTCACTCAAAAATATTCACAGAAGGACCATACCATGAAACTATTCCATTCCTGTATCTTCTGCTTTCTCTATTTCTACATCCAAAACAAGCATTCCTAATACTTATAAAAAGCCCTTGACGTTTTATGTAAGTATCTTTCTAAAAGATTAAAGAACCATACAGGTAATTATGATTTACTGGAAGTATAACATGATCTTAAAAATGTCATAGTAAAAATAACTTTCTAGGCTCAATGAAATAAAGGTAACTTTAGCTAGGTATCTGTTATTGTTAATAAACTACTGAAGTCTTAACCAAGTTTGGCATTTCAGCATTCTCTTTCATGTCTCAGTTTATTAAAATTAAAAAACAAATAAGGTTAAATAATAAAAACAAGCTCTTAGGTAAATAGTTTCTAATATAAAAATAAAAAGACAAAACCACCTATATTTTTCCTTGGGGGATTAAAATTTTTCCTACATGATGTTGACCTCCAGCTTTGTATTTGTCTCCAAGTAGTACTGTTATTAAGTTTGAACAAAAATTAGTTTAATATTCTAAAGAATTGGTTTTAAGATTGGGACTGACTGGTCATCTTTTCTCTCAAGCTCTACTGAAAGCCTTTTTTAAACAAACATCAATAAAACATCTTGACTTAGACATATTTAAATAAACTGAGGCAAAAATACAAACAATGCTCCAATATATGCTCATGAAATATTCAGTAATTATTTCTATTTTTACTCCCTGACCGTCATTGTTTATCAAATTGTGCCTAGCTTTACATCACTTTTGCTACCTATAAACAGCCCTGGTCAAAATATGTATGAACAAGGTTCACTTACAAAAAAAAGAAAAAAAAAAAAAGATGTTCACGTAACTCAAAGATTTTTTTTGTTATCTCTTAGCACAGACAATCAAAGATCACAACTTTAAGTACCACATAGCTAATGACCAAAGACTATAATCCTCTATTACCCAGGAATATACACAGAAGCACCGCCCCCTCCCGCCCAAAAAAAGGTAATTGTGGTCATATTCTGACGAAGTTGGACGATTCCAGAAGAAAAAAACGAAAAAGATACAAAATTATTTTTAAAAGTGGCCATAAATGATCTAATTTCCGAATCAATGAATCGATGAATATTCCAGGCAAATAACATTAGAAAACTAAGAATGCCATTTTCTTCTCTCAAAATTCTAACACTATACAAAATAAAGAATATAGTCACCATTATATGATAAACTTTAGAAAATCATGATCAAGACTGGACATACAACTATTCAGCTGAGGAGTAATCACAGCATTCTAATCACGAAGGAAAAAACGAAAGTCAAAAAACTCACTTTATATAGTATCTTGCACCTTCAAAAGTATATGCTTCTTCCCAGCCAGTAGGCAAATCTAAAACAATACATATATTACAATTAGTATTACTTCAATGATAGCAAAATAAGTCTCAATCCATTTTAATTATTCATTTTCATTTATTAGCTGTTTTAATTAAGTAGGTTACTAACAAAAAAAGTGTTGAGCTGGCAATACAATAGATATCATTTTTTGAAAAACAGCAATTCAAATTTAAAGCCACCAGAAAAGTATCCATAATATTAGATTATCTGACCTGAGTACACACTGTAATATATTAGGGTGGAGAGGAACTATGTTCTGGCACCCAAGAAAGCAAAGGAAAGCCTTCTAATCCCAGGTGAAACACTCATGAATGACTAGCAAAAAAAAAAAAAAAAAAAATACTGTGTATAACAGGCAACGCCTGCCTCTTCTTGGGTATACTGTGTCTATTTAAGACCACATTTTTCAGCTACACAAATGAATCCATCTAGGAAGTGTCACTGAAGAGAAGGAGGAACTTCCTAACTACTTAATTAATGGAAAAGAAATGGCACCGAATACTTCCGTGTGTGTTTCTAAAAATTTGACTAAGAGACGTGAAGTTTCAAGCAGCAAAGTTGGGGATGATTCAGGTGAACAATGGTATCATTAAGTGCTACATATTACTTATTAATAACAAGTTGTTTGGATTTCATCAAAATACCTCTTGGAAGTAAAAACAACCGATGTGTATACGAAACCAGAGTCCAAGCAAAGTAAAACCAAACCAGAAAAAAAAAAAGTGAAATCACATAAGAGAATAAAATTTTTCTGTGGCGTGAATGTTATCAAATCTGTGGGGGTAACTAGGACACATATTTATATCACACATAATTCCATAGGATAATTAGTCTAAATAATTTAAACGCCATATCGTCTTTTATGAAATAAATCTGTCGTTATCCATAAAAGCAAAGAGGCCATCAAAGTTGGAATATGCGTGTGAAACACCAGAAAGGTATATTGAAGCAAAAGCCTGCACTGGGGAATTGAGAAACATGATGGTGTATTAGTCAGAAATGCCTTAAAAATGTAACCTCATCATGCTTGCTACACCAGCCTTTCCTTTCTTCCTCCACCTTTTTGCAAATGTGGAGACATTAGTCACTTCAGTGAACTCCAGCATTTCACAGAGAGGCAGGTTTGTTCAATATCCTGGCAACTTTAACAGATTCACGGAATGTCAGAGTCGGAGAGAATGTACCCCAGAGGCCAGCTCTGAGGACTGCTGAAACTGGCCTCGCCTTCGACCCAAACTGCTCTCAAGCCTTTCCAATCACCAGGACTAGAAGCAGGCCAGTAAGGGAACACATGTTACATTTCAAAGACAAACAAGTCACGAATGTAAACAAAGAATGATAAAAGAAACCCAGACCAGCACAGAAACTACGAGGAGCCTTTTCCAGCTCCACTCACACTTAGCATTCAAACAAGCTCCCAAAGCCACCCGAAGAGAGCCGCTTCCCCACGGACCCCCTCCAAACAGGGCCCGGGTGCCCACATACGGGACACCCCCTCGCACGCCCACCGCCTCCTGGCAGTCTGTGCAACCTCCGTGCGGCTGGCGGGGACTTTAGATCCGGATCGCCAGCAACTGAGGCTGCGAACGCCTCCTCCGGCTCCGGCTGCTCCTCCCGTGGCAGGAGGGAACGCGCCAAGCGTTTCCCGAGCCGTTCCCTGTCACAGAGAGGATCGCAGCACCCCCGAACTCCTCTCCTCCTCCTCCTCCTTCATCAGCCACCTACCCACAAGTCCCACCTAAGAGGAGGAAGCTGCACGGCAGGAGGCAGCGCTCCCGGGAGGAGGGGGAGGATGTGGTTACGTTATCCCGGCGGGCGAGCAGGGTCCGGGGCTGCAAGCAGGGGAGTGGGTAAGGACTGCCTAAAGATTGCTGGGGGGCAAGACGGCAGCTGGGGGTCACCGGGGAGTGAGTAGCGGCCGCGGAGGAAAAACTCAGGACTCCAGGTTTCAGGGAGGGGAGCGTCGCCACTCTAGGGTCGCGAGGGTCGTCTAGGCTGGAACGGGGGGAAGAAGGCGCAGGAAGAGGGCGCCGCCTCCAAGTGCTGATGAAAGGCTGAGGAGAAAGAGGCGCCCCGAGACTGGAGAGAACTCCCGGCGGCGGAGTCCCCGTGGCCCCTCTACCTGCGGCCGCTCCCGCCCGGCCTCCGCCCCGCCTCGCCGCCTCCCGGGGCCCGCGGCGCGGGGCAGGTTGCTGGGAGCCGGGCGGCCCGGGCTCTGCCGCCTCCTCCAGGCGGAGCCCAACTCCGCTCGGCCCCGGCGTTACCTGTGCTCTGCCGCCGGTGTCCAGTGACCACGGCCTCGCCGGTGACGGGGTGCAGCCAGGTGGTGCTCTTGGCCTCCTCGCTGCAGGGGTGAGAGAAGGGGCAGACACGGAGCGTGAGAGGGGACGGCGGGGGCGAGCCGAGGGGCTGCAGGGGCACAGACCCGGGCTCTCCCCAGTCTCGTCAGCCGCCCGCCTCCTGCCCTCCCGCCCCCGCGTGCCCCCATGCCGCCCCCGGCTCTTTACTTGATGAAGAAGACTCGGCCGCCCCTGGTGATCCCGTAAGTCCAGGACCGGGGCAGGGAGATCCACTCCAGGTTCAGATCCGCCGCCATGTCTGATCCCCAGCCGCCGCCGCCGCCTTCTCCTGCTGCCGCCGCGGCTGCCGAGGGAGGAGGGAAGGAGCGAGCGAAGGGAGCGCGGAGCGAGCGCGGCCGGAGCGCGCCTCCCCGGGCCGGCGCGCCCCCGCGCGCGCCCTACCCCCTCGGGCGGTGCCCGCCCCGCCGCCCCGGCAGGGTCCGGCCCCAGTCGCCGCCCCTCCGCATCCCGGCGGCCGCCGGCCGGCCGCCCAGCCGCGAGCTCGGGGGGATGGGCAAGCGGCGCCGCGCCCCAGACCCCTCCCTCGGGCCCCTGCGGCGCTCCCGCCCCCTCCGCCGCGCGAAGGTTCCAGGATCGAGTGAAAAAAAAAAACAAAACAAAAACGCGTCCTGCCCCCAGGGCTTTGCCCGAAGGCTTCCAATCCCAGGGCGCGATCAAAGGGAGCCTAATAATGCCCAAGCCCCTGATTTCTATCTTTCAAACAACAAAAACACAGCGTCTGAGCTTTGTTTTATAAGAGCTGTTGGAGAGCCAACAGATTTTTCCAATATATTTATCGTTTTAAAATGAAAGTTGTTTTTATTAAAGCACACGAAAGGCCTTTCCTGTTTGTTTGTTGTGTGCCAGTTATCAAAGGTTGGATGTGATACGTGGCCCCATGAAATATGAGTGGATTTAGACTTGACAAAACAAGTTTTTTCTCTTCCTAGGCCCCTTAAGTCATATCTTATAAAATAAAAACTCATCTTTTTCTGATACTTGTTTTTAAAGATTCACTTAATATCAGTGTAGATTTTTGCTTGCCCCTGTCTCCAATAGATTACAATAATAGCTTATTTTATGAAGTCCTTGTGACGGTGTACATTTTTAAATCTTCACAACTATATATATATGTGTGTATATATATATCTATATATCTATCTATATATAGATAGATATGTATACACACACAAACAATCTATAAAAAATCCCCATTTTACAGATAGGAAAAATGAAGTTTAAAAACGCAGTAGTTTGCCCAGTCATAGTAATAACTGCCAAAGCCTGGATTCAAACTGGCTGTAGGATTTCAAAAGTATATTTGTATAACCTCCTTGCTGTACAAGCCCACTTTGTTTTACTGCGATTCACTTTATTGCTGTTTGCAGACATTTCATGTCTTACAAATTGAAGGTTTGTGGCAACTCTGCATTAAGCAAGTCCTAGCACCGTTTTTCCACAGCATTTGCTCACTACATGTCTCTGTGGCACATTTTGGTAATTCTTGCAATCTTTCAAACTTTTTCGTTATTGTACCTGTTATAGTGATCTGTAATCAGTGATCTTTGATGTTACTGTTGAAATTGTTTTGAGGGCACCATGAACTGAGCCCCTGTAAGACAGGGACTTAATAAATGTGTGGGTTCTGACTGCTCCACCAACCAGCTGTTCCTCTGTCTCTCTGCTTCATCTTGGGCCTCCATATTCCCTGAAATGAAACACTAATAATTGCCTAATAATAATGGCCTAATATTGAACCCTACAATGCCCTCTAAGTGACCAAGTGAAAGGAAGAGTTGCATGTCCCTTACTTTAAATCAAAAGCTAGAAACGATTAAGCTTAGATGTATCAACAGCCAAGAGAGGCCAAAAGCTCGGCCTTGTGTCAAATAATTAGACAAGTTGGGAATGCAAAGGAAATGTTCTTGAAGGAAATTGAAAATGCTACTCTACTGAAAACATGAATTATAAGAAAAAAAACAGCCTCATTGCAGATAAGGAGAAAATTTTAGTGGTCTGGGGAGAAGACCAACCCAGCTACCACATTCCCTTTAGCCAAAGCCTAATCCAGAGCAAGGCTCTAACTCTCTTCAATCTTATGAGGGTTGAGAGAGCTGAGGAAGCTGCAGAAGAAAAGGTTGAAGCTAGCAGGGATTTAAGGAAAGACACCATCTCCACAGTGCAAGCTGAAGCAGCAAATGATGATGTAGAAGCTGCAGCAAGTTATCCAGAAAATCTAGTCAAGATCATTGAAGGTGGCTACACTAAACATATTTTCAATGTAGACAAAATAGCCTATTATTGGAAGAAGATGCCATTTAGGACTTTCATTGCTAGAGAGGAAAAGTCAATGCCTGGCTTCAAAGCTTCAAGGGGCAGGCTGACTCTTTTGTTAGGAGATAATGCAGCTGGTGACTTTAGATTGAAGCCAATTCTCATCGAGCATTCCAAAAATTCTAAGGCCCTTAAAAATTATGCTAAATATACTCTTCCCTGTGCTCTATAAATGGAACAACAAAGCCTAGATGATAGCACATCTGTCATGGCTTACTGAACATTTTAAGTCTGCTGTTGAGACCTACTGCTCAGAAAAAAAAGAAAAGAAAAGAAAAAGTGATTCCTTTCAAAAGATTTCTGTTCATTGACAGTGTACCTGCTTACCCAAGAGTTCTCCTGGAGACATACAAAGAGATTCGTGTTGTTTTCATGCTGGCTAACCCAACATGCATTCCACAGTTCATGGATCAAGGAGTCATTGTGACTTTCAAGTCTTATTATGTAGAAAGTACATTTCATAAGGCTATAGCTGCCATAGATAGTGGGTCCTTGGATGGATCTGGAAAAAGTAAATTGAAAAAATTCATAATTCTAGATGCCATCAAGGACATTTGTGACTTAAGGAAGGAAGCCAAAAGATCAACATTATCAGGAGTTTGGAAGAAGTTTATTCCAACCCTCATGGATGAGTTTGAGGGGTTCAAGACTTCAGTGGAGGCAGTAACTAGAAATGTTGAAATAGCAAGAGAACTAGAATTAGAGATAGAGCTTGAAGATGGGGCTGAATTGCCACAATCTCATGGTAAAATTTGAAGGGATTAGGAGTTGCTTCTTATGGATGAGCAAAGAAAGTGATTTCTTGAGAGGGAATCTACTCCTGGTGAAGATACTGTAAATATTGTTGAAATGACAACAAATGGTTTAGAATATAATATAAACTTAGTTGATAAAGTAGTGGCAGGGTTTGAAAGTATAGATTCCAATTTTGAAAGGAATTATACTGTGTGTAAAATGCTATCAAACAGTATCACATGCTACAGAGAAATCCTTCATGGAAGGAAGGGTCAATCGATGCAGCAAACTTCACTATTGTCTTTAAGAAACTGCAACAACTGCTCTTACCTACATCAACACTAGCCTGACTGGTCAGCAGCCATCAACAACATTGAGGCAAGATCCACTAGTGAAAAGATTAAGACTTGCTGGAGACTTAGATGATCCATTAGCATTTTTTAACCATTAAAGTTTTGTGGGGTTTTTTTGTTTTTTTGTTGTTGTTGTTGAGATGGAGTCTCACTTGGTTGCCCAGGCTGGAGTGCAGTGGCGCAATTTCAGCTCACTGCAACCTCCATCTCCCGGGCTCAAGCAATTCTCTTGTCTCAGCCTGCCTAGTAGCTGGGATTACAGGTGCGCATCACCGTGCCCAGCTAATTTTTGTATTTTTATTAGAGACAGGGTTTCACCATGTTGGCCAGACTGATCTTGAACTCCTGACTTCAGGTGATCCACCTGCTTCGGCCTCTCAAAGTGCTAGGATTACAGGCGTGAGCCACCACGCCTGGCTAAAGTGTTTTTTAAATTAAGGCATGTACATTTTTTAGCCATAATGCTATTGCACACTTAATGGATTACAATATAATAAATATAACTCATATATGCACTAGGAACCAAAAACATGGTGTGACTCACTTTATTGCTATGTTCACTTTATTGTGATTGTCTAGAAATGAACCAGCAGTGTCTCCTAGGTATGCCTGTAGTTAAAAAATAAGTCTTGTTGGCCGGGCACGGTGGCTCACGCCTGTAATCCCAGCACTTTGGGAGGCCGAGGCGGACGGATCACGAGGTCAGGAGATTGAGACCATACTGGCTAACACGGTGAAACCCCGTCTCCACTAAAAATACAAAAAATTCTCCGAGCGTGGTGGCGGGCGCCTGTAGTCCCAGCTACTCCGGAAGCTGAAGCAGGAGAATGTTGTGAACCCGGGAGGCGGAGCTTGTAGTGATCCGAGATCGCGCCACTGCACTCCAGCCTGGGCGACAGAGCGAGACTCCGTCACAAAAAAAAAAAAAAAAAAAGCCGGGCGCGGTGGCTCACGCTTGTAATCCCAGCACTTTGGGAGGCCGAGGCGGGCGGATCACGAGGTCAGGAGATCGAGACCATGGTGAAACCCCGTCTCTACTAAAAATACAAAAAATTAGCCGGGCGTGTTGGCGGGCGCCTGTAGTCCCAGCTACTCGGAGAGGCTGAGGCAGGAGAATGGCGTGAACCCGGGAGGCGGAGTTTGCAGTGAGCCAGACTGCGCCACTGCACTCCAGTCTGGGTGACGGAGCGAGACTCTGTCTCAAAAAAAAAAAAAAAAAAAAAAAAAAAAGTCTTGTCTCCCTTCCTCCTGCTTTTGTTCGTTGAACAAGGGCAGATTTCACTGCGACTGGGATCTTCTCCCTTAATGCCATCTAAGAGTAACTGCCTCTTCTTATTGTCTCTGGTCTTTTACCACACTTGGAATCGCTTATGCATCTTTGCAGCAAGATGACTCATTCCAACAGGATGCACAGTACAGTAATAATAGTACTACTTAGTATTCTTATAGCACCTAATTTTGTGACCAGTTTTGGGTGTTTCTGGAGCATGATCTCATTCATCTTCTCAGTAACTTAAAATGGTAAATAATGTTTTTCAACAGTTAAGGAAGCTAAAGCACAGAAAGGGTAAATGACCTCAGACAAAGCCATATCCAGCAAGTCTGTTGGGGCCTGGGTGAGAATGCAGTTTCGCTGAACTTTTTCTCCCATATTCTGATTCCCCAAGGCCATTCTGTCTTCACTGAAAAGGAGTCTGCAATTACTGCTATAATTTTCCTGTCCATCTGGAATACACAAGGGGGAAAAAATAACATCATTTTAGTGTTTTCTCTTTTGATTCCTTTGCATTCTCCTCTTTCATTTCACTACTTATTATTTCTTGACATCTTATCTCCTGCCCAGTCTCTGGAAAAAAAAAGACTCCTTTTTTTTTTTAATCAATGAATAACTAGCAGGAAATGTTCCACATTAGCGTCAGTGGTCACTGGATATAATATAGCAAGAAAATCAAGAGCTACTGACTTTGTATTATGTTGTCATTGCAAATAAAAAATCTAAAGTGAGTCTTTTAATATGATTATAACTTTGCAATTCTAGTACCAGTTAGTCCAGCTATAGCATTTGACTTTTTGACTGTATACTACTGGAAAGCCTTTAAGTTGACCATATGCAGTACTGGTATTCCTTTTAGCTCTAAATCTTTTGATACTACAAGATTCATTAGTGCAAGGCACATTTCAAAAAGCAATAGAAATTCACTTCATAAAAACGTGTATCTTAAGAAATCACATTCATAGTGCTTAAATGGCAGTCTAGAATCTTAAGTACAATTCTATAATGTGCACCCAAATTTAGGAAAAGCAGTAAATAAAAAACTTAGTGACACATATACGAAAAGAGGCATGCTTCTGATTTGGGGAAATAATTGCCCTTAGGACTTCCAAGAGCCAGTAAAAGCAGCCTCAATGTTAGAAAGATGGGCGCTGTGAATAATTTCCATCCTTAATGAATAAAATCGTATTTTTCTTAAAATCATTCTAGAATGCCCTCTCTGTGTAACTATGTCTTTATCTAGTCCTGCTTTATCTTGTAGTTGTGTGTATATGCGAGTCTCCTTCACTGTAGTGAGGTAAGAATCATGCCCTTCCCATCACAGAATCTCTGCAACCTTGAGTCAGCACTAGAATGGTTACTGAATTTAATTTTCTTCCCAATGCTTCTACCTCCCAACAGAGTTATTTCCCAATAACATATTCCCTTTTTTTATCACCCCCTACCTCTTCAATAACTGATTCAGATATAAACTCATATCTAATCTCTGCTTTTTATTGTTTTTTTTTCCATATTTCCATCCTATGAGACTATTCCATTTCTTATATCATGATCTGCCTTTTGGAGCAGCATTATCCGATGACTACCATAGCACAGCCAAAAAAAGAGGAGGTTTAACAAGTACTGAGCACTAAAAATAAACATCACTTGCTCCATATATGGAGGAAAATCCTTGTTCTAAAGAGCTTATAGTTCAAACAAAGCAGAAAAACACACATAATAACAAGAAAAACACAAAGTTAAGTTTCCTAAAATATGTGAAAGGAAAAAGAACAAGGTGACATCTGAGAAAGCAGCTAATCAATTTGTTTCCTGTTTTTAAAAGGGAATGGGAAAAATTTATGAGCTCTAGAAAATGGAGAAGAGGCTCATGAGAGAGAAGATAATTCCTTTTACTATTAAGAAGCATCTATCGTTCGTATATATATAAATGTTTATTAAAATCTACCAACAAACTTTTGTGACTTTTATGTGGTTGTCTTTCCAAATACATTTGTGATACCTCATATATAACATTATTGCATGATATACCTCATATATCACATGTTGCATTATTAATTCACAAAATAAGGATTTTTTTTTTTCTTGTTTTTGAGATGAGGTCTCACTCTGTTGCCCAGGCTGGAGTGCAGTGGCATGATCTCTGCTCATTGCAACCTCCACTTCCCAGGCCCAAGTGATGCTCCCACCTAAGCTTCCCGAATAGCTGCGACCACAGGTGCACACCCCCAGGCCCAGCTAACGTTTTATATTTTTGGTTAGAGACGGGGTTTCACCACATTGCCCAGACTGGTCTTGAACTCCTGAGCTCAGGTGATGCACCCACCCACCTCGGCCTCCCAAAGTTCTGGGCTTACAGGTGTGAGTCACCACACCCAGCTGACAATAAAGAATATTGTAAACAGTTCCTGTAACTTTTAACTAGTCAACAGTAAGGTGTTATATACCATCAAAAGTCTGTAGTGAAGGGCAAACTATATGATCCAATTAGCTTAGCGGAAATCTAGGCAGAAAGACTGGAGGCTGAGGGTCTCAGGCAGAGAAGAAAAATAAAATCTGGACATCAATTTATTAAAGCTTTTTTTTCTGTTAAGAACTGGATACAGAGAGATACAAATAAAATTATTTCTTTCACTCACTCATTCAACAACCATAGGCTGTATAGGGTCCCTACCATTCTGCTGGGTGATAGCAACTAAAAGACTTGGCTTACTTTGGGCAGCTTAGAAAGGGAGATGGAGATGTAAGTATAGTGTGGGAAGTAGCATATCCATCCTTGTCATAGACTATAAATCTTCTGTAATGGTTATTTTTCAAGGGTGTCCCATGAACCATTCAAGGTCTATCCTGAACTACAGTCTTTTAATGTTGATGTTTTGGAGTGCTCTTCAGTTATGAAAAGGGAGAATTGAAAGAAATATGTAATAGCACTAGTTATTTTGCTGCTGGCTGATCTCTTGACTACAGCAGGGATTCTAGACAAAGTTTAGGGCATCTGCCTGGAGGCATGGAGAATAAAAGGGAAGAAGATGGTTTAAAATGTTTTCAAAGAGCTTGCATCTGAACCCCTGGACCTGTTCAAATTAAACACCTCTTCTTTACCTCGGTCAGGGAAACTATAATCATCTACACCTCTCTTTGCTATAAAAGAGAAAGAGCAAAATTCCAATAGCAGAGAATTAAGAAAAGAAATATGTTATAATGCAGGAGCAGGGGGCAGGGTAGGGAGGCGGAACATTGAGACAGGAGTCTGGCTGAATTTTATACTTGGCCTCGCCATTAATTAGTTGTGTGAGTTTAGACAAATCTTTTAACCTCCACTTCCCACTCAGACCTCTGGATCCTCATGTGGAAAGTGAGGCCATAGGTCTATTTTTAAGACATTAAATATGACACTTTTTCCCTCTAAAGTCCTGTGCACGCCAATGACTGAAGTTGGGGATGTTTTGTCACAGTGAACAGATACGAGTAAGATGCCTGATCTATACAATTGTTTAGGATTTTCAGCCACTTAGATGGCTTGTTAATAAAAAAGTTTGGAAGAGTAATTTACACATTTTTTTCCACAGACACTTGTATTTCCCTTGTACAAAGGGCTCTATAACATAGACATTATAGCACGTTCTAAGCAAGAAAATGGGCTCCTCATAGATATTATATGCCATAGCCAGTAAGTGGTAGACTTAGGGCTTGAACCACCTTCTTCAGACATTAGGTTTTAACTTTTGTCCACAAGATATTCCCTTCTGAGTGAAGCTTCATTCATTGTGTCTATTTCCCCAGCCCCAGTCACTCTTCTACCCACTGCAGTTGTTATCTGCTCTGACACTTCACTGTGCCTGCTCTTCTGGGTCACCAGTTGCCCTGCTGTAAGCTATCAAGTCCAGGGGTATTTCAGTTCTGAGCTTTTCCAACCTTCATACTGTATTGACATAGTTACCACTCCTACTCTTTGAAACTGTCCACTTTTTGGTTTTATGGCACCACTTCCTGTAGTTCTCTTGCTCTTGTGGCAATATTTATCAGTGTGCTCTATAAATCACCTGCAGCCGAGTCACTGGAGATGCTTATTTAAATTCATTCCTGAGCCCTTCCCCAGATGCATTCAACCAGAGCTTCTGAGGGTTAGACAGAGAAATTGGCATTTAACAAGCACTTTGGTGATTCTTATATATACTAGTGTATGAGAACTATTGCCCAATAGGATTATAATTCCTAAATCTATGTTCCCACCCTAGACCTGTCTCCTAAGTTGAAGACTATATATCAAATATTCTTCTAGACATGTTTCTTCTGGAACATTCCTTCTGGATATTCCTTAAGTACTTCAAACTCAACATGCCAAAACAAGTCACTTTTCCTCCAAATACTTGCAACACTCCATTTACCCTCTTAGTGAATGTGGTACCAGCATCCAACCAAAATACCCACATCAGAAACTTCAAAATCATTTCCCCACAACTAGTCAGTTCATAAATTGTATTATCTGTCCATTAAATATATCACATGATTATCTCTTCCTTATTTCCACATCCTAATATGAGCACTCATCACTGCCACCCAAATGATCTTTTCAAAAATGCAAATCTAATTATGTTTCTTTCTTGCTTAAAATCCTCTCATGACTCAAAACACTTACAGGATAAAATCCCAAGCCTGTTGTTTGTCATTTGAGGCGCTTCCTGATCTAAGCCCTGCCAGCGTACATGTTAGCCATATGGAATGGCCCACTGATCTCTGAACCAGCCAAGTTCTTTCAAGCCTCTGCACATGCTACCCTCTCTCTCTCTCAAATGCCCTTTTACCTGTTTATGTAACAAACGCCTACCAATGTTTAAATTCTCAGCCCAAAAGTTACTTCTGGTATGAAACCATCCCTGATTCCTTTGGACCAATCTGATAACTTCTTCTACCGTACTCGCATATCTTCACTACTGAAATATTATAGCTTATATCTTTTTCTCCTCCTTAAACTTCCTAAATGAAACATTTTATTTATCTTCATCATCTAGCATTCAATAAACATTATTTAAGTGAATGAAGAATAATTCTTAACATTTACATAATGCTCTATATTTTACAAAGCACTCCATATTTGATACTTATTTCTGCTTGTATTACTGTGACCTGCCAGTGAGTTATGGCTCTATCCTTTCTTAGATTTAACACTCCATTCAGCTTTTTATAGACTGTCCCATATAGGAGAGAAAAAATGGCATGGGCCCAAGAGCAGCGTAGCAGTATATGAAAATAGCTGCTTTCCATAGAGCTGTCTACCTGGCTTAAAAATTACTAAGGATTTATAGCTATTTTGAGTAAGACACTGAAGGACAGAAGGAATTCAGCATTATATAAATATATATGTATATATATGGGACCTATGGTCCTTCATTGATGTACAAATTCTTCCTAGAGAAAGTAGTATTGATAAAAGTAATGTGTAGTACTTAGAAGATAAAATAAAATTTAGCTACATTAACTGGAGGGGAAAACGTGTAAATTTATAATTGCTGAAGATGTGTGTAGCTGTAAGTGACAATGGGTATCAGATCTCATGCCCTAAGCCCAAGAGATAAGTGAAAGAGTGAAGGAGACTCATTTTCTCCCTCATCATTAGCATTTTACACAGTGCTTGAGTACTCGCTAAGCAGACTCTAAATGGACTATTTTTATTTAATATTTTGGGTCAGTACTTGCCTAAAGCAAGAATTTTTTTCCCATCTGACAATTCATATCTTTTAACAGAAAATTATACACACACACACACACACGCTTATTTGATTTTAACCAATTTCCCTCGATTTCCAATTCAATGTTTGATCCAGTTACATGTGGGATTATATAAATAATAATATATAATGCAAAATCTTTAGTTAATTGTTATGTATTTTATAGCTCAAATTAAGGAAAATTTAATGCAAATGCAAATTCGTGCATTATCATAGCATTTGCCTTGTGCATAGTTTGTATTCAACAAATGTTTGGTAACTGAATGAATCATAAAATAACAGTGTACAGTGCTAGGGGAAAAAATGGAGACTTTTGAACAAACTCCTCTGTCTTGGATACATTTTTCTTAAACCAAGCAGTTGTAAATTCAGAAGTATCTTTATCAGTTGAATTTCTGATCTGAAGAACATATGTGTCCGACCTAAGAAAATCAAGAAAAAGTTATGAATAACTACAATAAGAAATGTGAACAGATTTAAACTGAAAAGGGCTGAGAAAATGAATCATATCAGCTTAAATTTCTCTTTTTTTTTTACAATGCCATGTGGGGTAACAGAGGGAACAGGAGAGATTGAGCTGTGTGGGAACTGTTTTGGTGAAAGCCTTGCTGTCCACTGCAGGCCTGCCCCGCTAGGATTATGTGAGAGTATAGACCTAGGAGACAACATTGGTTGGAGAGTCAATGTGTTTCTCTATTTCAAATTATTTCACCCTGAGCCCAACTTTACCATTTACATAAAGTGGATAGGATCCACTCTTTGTGTTTTTTTAGAGTATTTTAAGAGAGTTTTTTTTCACAACCTTGATAAAAGAATTTATAATTGTTTTAACATTCATCATTGACAAAATGCAGGTAATTGTTTGCCAGCAATATTTAACATGTTCAGAAGATCAGATGATACTCTTAATATTGATGGAAATAAAAGATTCTTTTATGCTCATAAGCAAAAAATTTGGTGCTAAATATTTTGATAGCTGGAGAAGTTCTCTCTATAGTATTGCTCTTCAAAACCTTTATGACATTTAAGTAGAGATTTTTTGTTTGCAATTTTTTCAACCAATTAAGTAATAAACACTTTTCATGAATCTAATGTATGTTATACATTAGGCTAGAGATACTGGAGACACAAAGAAATATAACTTCAGGTTTTAACTGAAGCCATTATAGTCAAATTGATGTGAGAAACAGTTGGGGAGAGAGAAATAGACAATTATTGTATCATCAATAAATGGCATGATAGGTACTGCACGAGATGGAAGATAAAAGCTTGTAAAAAGGGCATCCATCCTTGACTGCGTGGAGAGGTGGTTAGGGAAATCTTCCTAGAAAAAGTGGTACCTGAGTTGTGTTGTTAACTATCATCACCTTTACAGGTATTTCTTGAAATTCATAAATTACATTTTAAGCTAACTCTGCTCTCCTTCCTTCCTCCTCCAGTTCTGGTAGGATATGAGATACAAGAGGTCTGGGGCAATGAATGGCAGAAATTGCTAACAGCAGTTCTTTCTTATTAGACCTCCACTCATTTTTAAACGAACCCATTGATGCCTGAACAAAATACATATTTCCCAGGCTCCCTGTACCTAGATGTGAGCCCTGGGATTGGGTTCTGGTAAATGAGAACAGATAAATGTATGGCAGGTTATGGAAAATTTCCTTAAATGATGGTTGGCAAATAACTTGGTCCTGCTTCTTTCCTTCTTCCTTACCTGCTGCTTGGAATGTGTATAGGAAGGGTGTAGCTCCATCTTGGATGATGAAGACAAGGGCCACGCCCTAGGAATGGCAGAGCAGACACCTGGATACAGCCTGGGTCCCTAAGGACTTCAGGCAGCAGAGCCAACATAACTGCTCTGGACTGCTTCCTTCAGACTTACAAATTAAAGACAAATCCAATTCTATCTTGATTAAGCTAATGCTATTTGGAGGGCAGTCGCCACTCTCAGTGAAACTTAGTCTTATCTGATATATCTATCTTGTTCACCAGGACTTAGCACAATTGCTGGTACATGTCAGGTGTTCAATAATCTTTTCTGGATGAATGAACAAATGTATGAATCCCCACACACACATTCAAAATCACATACATAAAAGTGGCCATATGCCTCAATAAGTCTTAGATAAACCAGATTTTCTCATTGCTTACCTTGTTTCCTGAGAGAGAGGCAAACACAGAAGCTGCTTTAAATCATTCTGGTAATTAGACTCTCAACTTCTTTGATAACTTAACTTGAACTATAACAGTCAAATTTAGTTGACCTTCCAAATGTTCCTACTACTTTACTCTCTTTATAGACTACCCATTACAAATATATTATTACAACCAGAAAGCAGACTTGACAGAAAACTTGAACCAAAATAGGTACCTTTGCCAACTATGCGCTGACAGACATATATTGTGATTAAATTCTGTCTAAGCTCTCAGTGAGAGGCTCAGAATATCAACAACACCAATATTAACAAAATTCTCCCAAACACATACTCTGTAGAAAAGTACTATTAATAATAATAATGATTGGCTGGGCGTGGTGGCTCATGCCTGTAATCCCAGCACTTTGGGAGGCCGAAGCGGGTAGATCACAAGGTCAGGAGTTCAAGACCAGCTTGGCCAAGATGGTGAAACCCTGTCTCTACTAAAAATACAAAAATTAGCTGGGCACAGTGGCAGGTGCCTGTAATCCCAGCTATTCAGGAGGCTGAGGAAGGAGAATTGCTTGAACCTGGGCAGCAGAGGTTGCAGTGAGCTGAGATCACACCACTGCACTCCAGCCTGGGTGATCAAGTCAGACTCCGTCTCAAATAACAATAATAATAACAATGATTAGGAATAAGACAAAATTGTCAAGAAGATTTAAATCTTCTTTTGTTCTCTATATAATGAAGTCTAAAGAGTAAACATTAAAAAAAAAAAAAAAACCATTAAAAACCTCCCAAATTGTTTCAGTCCATTAGTTGGCCATGAGTTTTTATTAAACATTTCAAGATGCTGCCAAGATCATTAGACAGAAAGATCTAAGCTTCATGCAACTTTTGTGCAGGTTATTTTCACTTTCTATCTCTGTAAAATGGCAGCATGTTTGCCCTCCACATTTCATTACGTGTGTTGAAACAGATAACATCTTAAAATAGCTTGACCTGCTCAGATAGAAATGTTTTAAAATAGGCTGGGCACAGTGGTTCACACCTGTAATCCCAGCACTTTGGGAGGCTGAGGCAGACGGATCACCTGAGGTCACAAGTTCAAGACCAGCTTGGCCAACATGGTAAAACCTTGCCGCTACTAAAAATACAAAAATTAGCTGGGTGTGGTGGAAAGCGCCTGTAATCCCAGGTACTCGGTAGGCTGAGGCAGGGAGAATCGTTTGAACCTGGGAGGCAGAGGTTACAGTGAGCCGAGATTGTGCCATTGAACTCCAGCCTGGGTGACAAGAGCAAGACTCCGTCTCAAAAAAAAAATAATAATAATAATAAATAAATAAATAAAAAGAAAAAGAAATGTTTTAAAATAAAGATGGCATTTTTCTAGAGTAGAGAAGAAGGACAGGTAATTGAGATTAGTAGTAATTTACATGCAGTTCCCATCTCTGGGAAGCTTGCTGTGTCTTTTTCCTCTATAGTTCATTACTTACTTTCGAAATGATTACTCAAGAATAAACTTGGAGCAGCATTTGTTTCCTTCTTAAATGTTGTATATGAGAACTGTCCCCTATGAAATTATACTTAATTTGGGGATGGAAATGAGTTGCTTTTACAAACAGTTAAACAAAATAGAAAGGAACCACATTGTACTAAGATTCTGATTATCTATGACTTGCTTAGAAGCTCAAAGTGATCTTTTAAAGTCTTTCTTGTTTTCTACTCAATACCTTCATTATAGGAAACTGTATTGGATAAGCCTTTCTTTTCACACCAGAAGAATTTGTCATCAAAAGGAACTTTCTCTTTTCCAGTCCCTTCATACTTAAAGGTTAATGGTTGCAGTGCTGCAGGAGTAACTATAATCCAATGCAATTATGAAGCAGAATTAGAAGGAATGGCTGAAGGAGACCACTTGATAGAGATGGGTTAAAGAAAAGGGCCAAGTATTTCACAGAATGAAGAATTTTCATCAAGCAATTAGAATGGCTCTCAAACTTGTTCCGAGATGTTTATGTATCTAAATCGTAGCCTCTTGGGTTGAATTTAGGAAAAACTCATAGAATCAAATTGCTTTGGCGTGAATTGGCCTCATTTTCTCTACTATCTTGCTTTACAGTTAAGGTAGAGGCAGGATCAGCTACATCATTTGCAGTGCAATATGAAATATGAATATGAATATGCAATATGCAATATGAAAATGTTGGGCTTTCTGCTCAAAAATTGTTAAGCATTTCAAGAAGGCAACAGCAGAGCAGTAAATAAATCACAGGTCCTTCTGAATACAGGGCCCTATGTGACTGTTCAGGTTGAATGCCCATGAAACCATTTCTGAGATGAGGTCAGACAGGGTTAAATTATTTGCCCTTAGTGATACAACAGCTTAGCAGCAGAGCTAGCCTCCTGATTCCTTGTTTAGTTTTTCTTTTTTTTCCCTCTGCATTCTATTATTTCCCCATATCCACTTCATGTTTAGCTTAGCAGAATGTTTATTATTCATTCATTCTCTTTGATAAATATTTCTTGAACATGGACTATGTGGCAGATACTATTAGGAATTAGGGAAACAGTTATGAGACACAATTCCTTAAGTACTGGGTGTAGAAAAAGAACTTGAAAATGACGAGTTGATGGGTGTAGCACACCAACGTGGCACACGTATACATATGTAACAAACCTGCACATTGTGCACATGTACCCTAAAACTTAAAGTATAATAATAATAATAAAATTTAAAAAAAAAAAGAAAAAGAACTTGAGGGGGAAATATACCCATTTCTTTAGAGGTTGTAGGGAAGGTGGAACTCTCATATACTACTAATGGGAGTTAAAATAGATATTAATTTTCTGGAAGGCAACTTGACCATATGAGACAAATGTCTAAAAATGTGTACACCCATTGGCCCAGAAATAACGCTTCCTGGAATTCATCCTAAGGAAATAATAAGAGATGTGAGAAAAGTGATATGTGAAGAGTTATTCATCATAGTGCTTTTTTTCCCTTATAAATGCCCAGGAATTTCGGTTTTATTGGGCACATTTTGGTATAACTAGGCTATTAAACAATGCAAGACATTAAAAGTTTGGTTTTAGAAGACCATAAACCTGGGAAAATGTTCATAATGTATAATTGGTGAAAAAGAAAGGCTTAATGTAATATGGATAATATGAAACCTATTTTGGGGGGCAGGTTAGAAAATATGTTTGTAACGAGGAAAGCAGAGGAGGACATATATCCAACTGTAGGCAGTGATAATTATTATTATTATTTTTGAGACAGAGTTGTGCTTTGTCACCCAGGCTGGAGTGCAGTGGTATGATCTCAGCTCACTGCAACCTCTGCCTCTGGGGTTCAAGTGATTCCTCTGCCTCAGCCTCCCGAGTAGCTGGGACTACAGGTGCATGCCACCACACCCGGCTAATTTTTGTATTTTTGGTAGAGACGAGGTTTCGCCATGTTGGCCAGGCTGGTCTCAAACTCCTGTCCTCAAGTGATCCAGCCGCCTTGGCCTCCTAAAGTGCTGGGATTATAGGCGTGAGCCACCACATCTGGCCAGTGATTAGCTTCTTGTAATAGTCTTTCTCTTTGTACTTACTTGTATTTTCCAATATTTCCCTATTGAGCATATTTTCTAATAAAAAATTTTGAGCTCTATCTGTATCAAACTGTGAAAATCTGTGTTGTCTGAAATGTCTAGAGAGGAAGGCCAGCAATTCTACATTTCACCATTGGAAAAAATTAGTGCTTAAGTTTCACATGTAAAAGCTCATGGTAGACTTAACTAAATATCTATCATGAACAAATGAATTAAAATATTCCACATATAGTGGAAAGAATCCTTACCAGTCATATAATCTAATCTTCCAACTAAAGTATAATTTGGCTCTATAATACACTTGATAAGTGATCTAAGCTTACTGGATTTAGAGATAGATTTTTTTATTCATGAAAAAACTGGATCTTAGCTAAATTATAACCAATAGAAGCCAATCTGGAATCAGAGCATCAATATTTGGTAACTACACTGGTCATTTAGGTGTAATTGTGCATGGTAAAGGCAAGAGTGGGTTTTAATGAATAGATGCTCTTTGAAAAATCATTCTCAAATTGAACAATTGACTTTTGGCCACTATATTTGCTCTTTACTATGTCTAGTGTCATCATTCACCAGAGACTTTTTTTTTTATTATTTAATTAAGTTAATGAATTTATTTTACTTCAGACAGCGTCTCACTCTGTCACCCAGGCTAGAGTATGGTTATGCAATCACAGCTCACTATGGCCTCAGACCTCCTGGGCTCAGGTGATCTGCCTTAGTCTCCTGAGTAGCAGGGACTATAGCTGCATCCCTCCACATCTAGTTAATTTTATTTGTAAAGATGGGGTCTCATTTTGTTGCCCAGGCTGTTCTCAAACTCCTGGGCTCAAGCGATCCCCCTCTCCTCAGCCTCCCAAAGTGCTGGGATTACAGGTGTGAGCCACCATGCCTAGCCAAGAATCTATTTTGAAATGCATGGTGACCTAGTTTGGATGTGTGTCCCCTCCAAATCTCATGTTGAAATGTGATCCCCTAGTGACAGATGCTTGGGCTGATTCCTCATGAATGACTTGGTGTCATCCCCTTTGTAATGAGTGAATTCTTACTCTATTTGTTTATGTGAGACCTGGTTGTTTTAAAGAGTCTGGCATCTCTCTTTCTGCTCTCTTTCTTGCCATGTGACACACCTGCTCCTCCTCCACTTTCCACTCTAAGTCAAAGCTTCCTGAGGCCTCGCCAGAAGCCAAGTGGATGCGGGTGCCATTTTTGTGTAGCCTGAAGAACTGTAAGCCAAATAAACCTGGCTTCTTTATTACCCAGGCTCCGTCGTTCCTTTACAGCAACAGAAAATGAACTAACAAACATGGATAGGAACATTAGTAAGACTTCTTGCAGAGCACTTTTTATGGGTTCTTATCTAACAAATCCTATCCATAAAAATACCTAGGACAATAGGTCCATTCAGAACCTCACTCAGTAACTTATCTTTACATTTGTAATTGTATGGATAAAAAATATTTTTATAATCATTACATTTTGTGAAGTAAAAAGGCAACTTTCAAAAATTAATATGAAGTTAAAGAAGCCAGATACACACACACACACACACACACACACACACACACTGGTAGTCTGGTGCTATTTTAATCTCAATTTTATTAGTAAAATAATATGCAGAGAAAAATTTCTAGGAGGATTATAAGAAAATGTTAATATTAATTATCTTTAGGGGGAAACATAATGAAATTTCAGAATAATAATAAAAGGTTTCTAAGATCTACAGATGACAGTTCCTTTTGAGCAATGTTGAATACAACACATTACCAGAAAGAAATTGGACAAACCACAGGAGTGTCCTGCCTAAAAGAGGACCTTGGGCGTTAAACAGGGTCATTCCTTTACTCTAAAATCCCATATTATTTTCTTCCTTTCTTTTTCTTTCTTTCTTTCTTTCTTTCTTTCTTTCTTTCTTTCTTTCTTTCTTTCTTTTTCTTTCTTTCTCTTTCTTTCTTTCTTCTTTTTTCTTTTTCTTTCTTTCTTTCTTTTTTTTTTTTTGAGACAGTCTCATTCTGTCACCTATGCTGGAGTTCAGTGGCACAATCATAGCTCACTGCAGCCTCTACTCACAGCAACCTTCCGGGTTCACGCCATTCTCCTGCCTCAGCCTCCCAAGTAGCTGGGACTACAGGCACCCACCATCACGCCTGGCTTTTTTTTGTATTTTTAGTAGAGACGGGGTTTCACCGTGTTAGCCAGGATGGTCTCAATCTCCTGACCTCTTGATCCGCCCGTCTTGGCCTCCCAAAGTGCTGGGATTACAGGCGTGAGCCACCATGCCTGGCCACCTGGCTAATTTTTGTACTTTTTGTAGAGACAGAGTTTCACCATGTTACCCAGGCTGATACCTAACTCCTGGGCTCAACTCACCTGTTACACAGGCTGGTCTCAAACTCACCTCGGCCTCCCAAACTGCTGAGATTACAGGCATGAGCCACCACACCTGGTCCCATACTGTCCAATTCTAGAAAATATTCTGAAAATTTTTGTTCACTACTGGTCTCCTGGGAATTCTTTGAAACCCACACAATTCCTATAGTATTTATTTTAACAAGCTACTTGACTTTGTTACAATACAGTTAGAATGAGCTTATGCCTTAGGAATTGTATCTATATTAGATTACTCTCCCTCAGTTTTCCCTGCCTGCCTGTCAAAAAGCAAAAACAAAAAAAACAACAATAAAAAGTCCCTTTTTAGCATCATTGTATCTTTCTTCTCCTCTCTCTCTAGCTATCAGAGCTCATGATCCTTTTGGACTTAGTATAGTTTTATGTCACCTCCAATTTTATTTTTTTTTCCCTCGCTTTACTTCAGTACCAATGTAATCCTAAGGACTGCTGGTGAATTTTGCCAAATCCCTCTTTTTAAACCATGGATCTAGAGAATATAGAAGAAAAGAAATTTGCTTTAAAACTTGTTGCTGTTTTGTTTTGGAAGTGGCAGCTCAAAGTAGACTCAATAGATTAATGTTATTTTTCCACTTAAAATTAACTCAAGGAGAACTTTTTCTGGGATAAACGATGCTCACTAAGTGGAAGATGATAAGCAGAAAAGGGGCCTATAGAACAATGAAATCTATCCAATCATACAAAAAACTTCAGAACCTTGTGTTTAATTTCAAATCTCTCTCTCTTTTTTTTTGGAGGCAGGGTCTCACTTTGTCACCCAGGCTGGAGTGCAGTGGTGCGATCTTAGCTTACTGCAGCCTCGACCTCTCGGACTCAAGCAATCCTTCTGCCTCAGTCCCTCAAGTAGCTGGAACTACAGGCATGTACCACCATGCCTTGCTAATTTTGTATTTTTTGTGGAGATATGGTTTCATCATGTTGCCCAGGCTGGTCTCAAACTCCTGAGCTCAAGCGATCCACCCACCTTGGCCTTCCAAAGTGCTAGGATTACAGGCATGGGCCACCACACCTGGCCCAGATCTCATTATTAATAGAACAAATTGAAAAAATCGAGAGGTATTGGTAAGACTTTTAACAAACAGCAGGCCTATGAAGCAATGATAGCTAATTATATAAATAAAGACTATAACAAAAATGTGAGAACATGAAACACTGAAGATATAGAAAGTCAAAGAAATAATTAATTTAGCCTTATCCTTTGATAGGTAAGAATAAAGGAATAGTCATCAAAAGAGAAAATGGAAGAGACATCAAGACCTTGGATTCTATGCCAGCATACCAACTTCAGAAAGTGACATTAGGGAAAGATTTTACATTGATGCATGTTTGAAGTTGGGAGGAAGGAGAGCATGAGGAACAGATGTATTCTTACTATTTTTGTTATCTTCTGGATGGAATGTTACTTGATTATAGCAATCTCCTCTTTACCACATCCCAATCTTTAGCCCTAAATATCATGAATAACCTGCTTTTTCCTGTAAAATGATTATGATTAACTAAAACTTATGCTACATTTTACATATTGATAGTATACATTCCTGCATAGCATAGCAGAATTCAGACTCTCTTAACTTAGCAATCAAGAGAAAGATTCTGTCACGTAAAAAATAAGAACACATGCCAGGCATGATGGCACAGGTGTGTAAGTCCCAGCTACTTAGGAAGTTGAGGCAGGAGGATCACTTGAGCCCAGGAATTTGAGGCTGTAGTGAGCTATCATGGTGCTACTACACTTCAGCATAGGCAACAGAGTGAGACCTCTGTCTCTAAAAATAAAATACATAATAAAAACACTGGTTCTTCAAAAAGTTAAATATAGAATTACCACATGATCCAGCAATTTTGCTTTACTTCTAGGTATATACCCAGAAGGACTGAAAACAGGGACTCAAACATACCTGTACATCAATGTTCAGAGCAACATTATTCACAGTAGCCAAAAGGAAAACAACTCAAATGTCCACCGACAGACGAATGGATAGACAAAATGTGGTCTACGTATAGAATAAAATTATATTCCATAGAGTGGAATATAATTCAGCCTTAAGAAGGAGTGAAATTCTGATACACACTATCACATGGATGAAACTTAAAAACATGATGCTGGCCGGGCGCAGTGGCTCACGCCTGTAATCCCAGCACTTTGGGAGGCCAAGGCGGGTGGATCACGAGGTCAGGAGATCAAGACCATCCTGGCTAATGCGGTGAAACCCCGTCTCTACTCAAAATACAAAAAATTAGCCGGACGTGGTGGCGGGCGCCTGTAGTCCCAACTACTCGGGAGGCTAAGGCAGGAGAATGGCGTGAACCGGTGAGGCGGAGCTTGCAGTGAGCCGAGATCACGCCACTGCATTCCAGCCTGGACGGTAGAACGAGACTCCGTCTCCAAAAAACAAACAAACGAACAGACAAACAACACATGATGCTAAGTGAAATATGCCAGATTGTATGATTCCAGACCTTTTAGTAATTCCTTGACCCAGTGTTCCTCGGGACACTGTAGACTATTGCTAACCAGCCACCTTCACAATATAATTTGAGGATTGGCCACCATGACTGATTGATTGATAATCTTATTCGTTGTTGTTTGTTAATTATTTTATTCTTTCTATAATTTATGGATCAATCTAACACTTATTTATTACCAACATTGTGCCAATCACTATTCTAGGTGCCATTCAATGTCCTGATGAACTTCCTATGCCTAGGCATGTGTAATCTAAAGTACCTTCTGTTTACTATTATCCCTGAGCCTGTCCAATGAAACGCTTGCCTCATTTCACAGGGATCCATGTCACCTTTTGTATAAAACAAATGGGAGGAGGGGCTTCTTAGTTGGGATTGGCAGAGTCTAGTGTGGGAAGGAAGATCCTCTCTTCACCCACTGTTCACAGACCTTTTCTCCTGGGCCCTCAAGCAATGGGGAGTTCGCTCTTTCTGCAGTGCCACAGGTTCATACCACAAAACTATCTCTACTTTCCATTTAAGTGGATCTGGGGCATCTGGGCCAGAAACGTGGGATATACTGTTCTTTGGGACTTCTCTCTCTCTGGAATCCTGTTTTCCCAAGAGAGGAATCTCCTTGGCTATTGAGTCCCAGAGGCTTACTCATTTATTTATCAAAAATATACAGAGTATCTTCTAGAACCTGTAATTTTTCTTTTTTTTTCTTTTTCTTTTTTTTGAGACGGAGTCTTGGTCTGTCGCCCAGGCTTGAGTGTAGGGGCATGATCTTGGCTCACTGCAACCTCCGTCTCCCGGGTTCAAGCGATTCTCCTGCCTCAGCCTCCTGGGTAGCTGAGATAACATGCGTGGGCCACCACACCCAGCTAATTTTTGTATTTTTAGCAGAGACGGGGTTTCACCATCTTGGCCAGGCTGGTCTTGAACTCCTGACCTCGTGATCCACCTGCCTCAGCCTCCCAAAGTGCTGGGATTACAGGTGTGAGCCACCGCGCCCAGCCTAGAACCTGTAATTTTTTTTTTAACCGGGTCCTAGGAATATAAAAATGAATAAAATTTTTTCCTTGACTAGAAAAACTAGGCACATATCAGCCTAACAAAAATTCACTGGGATAATGATACGCTATCAGCATCAACTGAGTTACAGCAATTCCAAATACCTACTGAGTGCTCATTATGCCAAGTATTGTTCTAAGTATGTTACATGTATTATCTTGTTAGATATCCATAACAAACTTATGAGATTGTTACTTACATTCTTCCATTTTATAGATAAAGGAACAGGGAGTGGGTCCACAGTTATACCACTAAGAAATGGCATAGCTGGGATTTGCACCCAAGCAGTTTGGCTCCAGAGTTGGCACTGTTAGTCACTATTCTATGATGCATCTCTAGTGTTAGCATAAGGTAGTAGAGGAGAGGCCTCTCCTGTGAAAATCACAACATAAGTGCTATTTGAGCTGGGTCTTGATGGTTGAATCACATTTCATTAAGTACCAGGTAGACATATGTATGAGGGGGGCAGAGGAGGAAAGGAGGAAGGGAATGCTGCACATATGGTTGTATAAGTTGTGCACAATAATGCCTAGCTAAGAAAATGGAGACAGGGGGCTGGAGTCTATAGCCCTTCTGCTCACTGGGCTGTGGATCCTGGGATGGCTCTTCACCACCTGGAGGAAAGGATGCACTTTGCATAAAGGTACTATATATTGTTCTTTCCATCTGGGTTCTGGGAGTCATCTTGTGGGATGGACAAACTGTAGAAAATGTAAACTAGAAAAATTGAATTTAAAGGCTTTTTTGTGTTTGTCTTCCAATTCTTGTCTCATAATTCTAGCACTTCAGTACTAAGTGTCATCAATGCTGCCTTCCTGTCATAACTGGGCCTGCTTGCCCCTCAAAATACCCCTCTATTTCAAAATTAATTCTTCCTTCTCCCTAGCCATAAGAATATTTCCAGCCAGGTGCAGTGGCTCACGCCTGTAATCCCAGCACTTTGGGAGGCCGAGGGGGGGCGGATCACGAGGTCAGGAGATCGAGACCACCCTGGCTAACACGGTGAAACCCTGTCTCTACTAAAAATACAAAAAGTTAGCCGGGCGTGGTGGCGGCCGCCTGTAGTTCCAGCTACTTGGGAGGCTGAGGCAGGAGAATGGCATGAACCTGGGAGGCCGAGCTTGCAGTGAGCTGAGATCGAGCCACTGTACTCCAGCCTGGGCGACAGAGCGAGACTCCATCTTAAAAAAAAAAAAAAAAGAACATTTCCACATTTTATTTATTTCTTTCTATTTAAAAAATTTTTTTCCCAGCTGGGCGCAGTGGCTCACGCCTGTAATCCCAGCACTTTGGGAGGCCGAGGCGGGCGGATCAGGAGGTCAGGAGATCGAGACCATCCTGGCTAACATGGTGAAACCCCGTCTCTACTAAAAATACAAAAAAAATTAGCTGGGCGTGTTGGCGGGTGCCTGTAGTCCCAGCTACTTGGGAGGCTGAGAGGCTGAGGCAGGAGAATGGCATGAACCCGAGAAGCAGAGCTTGCAGTGAGCCGAGATCGTGCCACTGCACTCCTGGCTGGGCGACAGAGCGAGACTCCGTCTCAAAAAAAAAAAAAAAAAAAAAGAAAAAAAATTTTTTTCAGAGACTGGGTCTCATTTGTGGCTCAGGCTAGAGTGCTGTGGTGCAATCATAGCTCACTGTAGTCTCAAAGTCCTGGGCTCAAGCGATCCTCCCACCTCAGCTTCCTGAGTAGCTGGGACTATAGGCACACACACCAGGCTAATTTTTTTTTTTTTTGTAGATACAGGGTTCCTTTCATTATGTTGCCTAGGCTGGTCTTGAACTCCTGGAGTCAAGCCATTCTCCTACTTCTACCTCCCAAAGTGCTGGGATTACAGACATGAGCCAGTGCTTCCAGCCTATTTATTTATCTTTAAGAGACCAGGGTCTCTGTCATTCAGGCTTGAATGCAGTAGTGCAATCATAACTCACTATAGCCTCGAACTCCTGGACACATTCTGCCTCAGCCTCCCAAGTAGCTGTGCTACTACCCAACAGTCCAACGTTTTAAAATATAGCTTGGAACTGACTGGTTTCTTCATAGTTTATGTTAAGGTATGAATGACTTGTAATCTTCCTTTAAATGCCAAAAAGAGATTGTTTAATGAATAAAAAGAACATCCAGGTAGTAAAGTTTTAGGCAGGGGAAGATGTTTTTGGATAGAGGGAACAATTAGCTTGTGGGTAAAATTCAAATGCCTAGCCACCTGTGTTCTGTTTAGGTTCAAGAACCTTGCAGTGTAGTTCTCTTACTTGGCCTCTCCTTATAACCAACCTTGGAAATATACTGCCGAGAGTATGTTTTAGATTGTCTCTCTTGCTCCTCCTTCAGATCCCCTGTCAGTTCTGTTTCTTTGTTTTTCTGGGAGTTGGGCCATTGCTCCGTTGACATTGACGACTGTCCCTAGCTTACATATCCATGGATCCTTTTCCTAGATCCACACCAGTAAAAGTCATCTCCAGTCCTAGCCATGTCCCAATTTGGGTAGATGGACCCAGACCAAGAAGATTTTTTGAATATTCACCATGATGACTTGTCTTGCCCCATGATCTAATATTAATTTAATATAAACACCACATTAAATAGGGTTGTGTATAGGTTGTTGTCCATAGCACTATAGTAAGTTTGTTGTTCTGGGAAGCCCAGAAATATCCTGCTGGCTTCCCCTGTCTTAAAGGTCTTCTTTTAAAATGCAAATACTGCAAGTGTGAATAGGACTTTCAACTAATTTACACTGAGGTGTTAGTGACTTTTTTGATGGCCTTTTTTTTTCCTCTGGAGGAATTTAGCCAGGGAGATTAGAGAATGGGACAAGGGAGAAAAAAGAGAAGGAGAAAGAAAGAGAAAAGAAAAAGGAAGAGGAGGAATAAACATAATTGAAATTGAATTATGCCTAAAGTCTAACTTTATCCTGTGGATACTTTTTACTTTGGGGACAACATTTTAGAATAACACCTAGGGAATGTACATTACTCATTAACTATACTTCTAAGGAAACCAAGGAGACCTATGCAGGTTTCCAAATGCACAATTTTAGAAGTACTGATCCAGACATCTCATTATATTTGAGGCAAACTTTCCTATTCGGTAAATAAGAAACAAGTTTCCTACTCATCTATTTCATGGACGCTGTGAATTCTTTAAAATTTGCGAAATAATAAAAACTTTTTCTCAAAGTGTGACAACATTATGTATGCCTTTGGACATGTTTGATATGAGAAACGTGTTTCCTCTAAGCTATCTAAAGAAAAAAAATCTCTTATAAACAGGCAAGGTATCTCACAGAACTCAAGGGCAAGAAATGCAGCCACATTCCTCAAGGGACTGGAGCTGAGGACTCGGAAGTTGTCAGTGACTGAGGCAACTCTTGGGATATTTTTTCTTTTCCTGAAACTTATCCTCTTCCCCACTACACTTTCACCACAGTTGTTAATTTTTGTTATCTCTACGTTTCTATTCCTTTTTGCAGAATAGCTTTCTTAACTCCACTTTTGTATGGCACATCATGTACGGTTGCCAGATTTAGCAAGCAAAAATATAGCATGCCTGTATTTTATCTGGCAACTCTAAAATCATGCCTGGCCAATCCAGAGCCCTCATTTCCTGAATCTAGCCGACCCATAACCCAGAGCTCATTTACAAGACTCTCTGTGTCCTTATTCAAAAGGCAGGAGGATGAATCTAATTAGTCCAGCTTGGGCCACTGTCCCGACCTGATCACATCTTATGTTGCTGGAATTAGTGACAATGAGAGTCACAGGGCCCATCTCCTGGGTGGGAAGCATTGTTAGAAAAGGGAAAAGTGCTGATAATTCAGTTCAAAATGTTATTGACTAGATAGAAATGTAGGCCCTAAGTAAACATTGCTATACATATAGAAGTTGCTCTTGCAAGCTTCTTGAGGTCATAGACTAAGTTTTATTGGTCTTTGCATGTCCTGGTGCCCGGCATCTGGTGCTCTATACCTATTGGTGAATTGTGTTAAACAGGAAAAATTTCAAAAATTATTATATTAATTTGAATATCTGAAAATGTGGAGGGAAACCAAGGCAACTTTCCAGAAGTGGTGTTCTAAGTGGCTGACCATGTTGCTTTTAGTGAATAGTACAATAAGGCATCACATGGGGACCTGGCGTCAAGAGTCACTGAAAAGCTCAGTGACTTAAAAATAGCTTAAATATTTTATCCTCAGCCCATTTTATCAAACAGATATCTTTTAGAAGATAAAAACATTACTCCAGCAAGATTAATATATTAGCCAATCACTAAGAGGATAATTATTTTATTAAAATTTCGGATTAAATGCTCTTCTCTTAATAAACATTAAAAAAAACCTTTTATAATGGGCCATTGCTCTTTTATTTTCTTTCTTCTCTTTAGGCCATTCATAATATTCTTTACATAATGATTAACCCTTTCTTTCAGGTTCCTTAATGCATGGTAGTAGCTAGCGACTTTTCACTTATCACCTATTGCTTATATGATGCTAACTACAGATGGGATAAAAACCATCTGCCTTAGCAACATCTAAAGCAGTGATGGCTAAATGCCATGGTACCATAATTTACTTGTTATGGGAGACAGAACACGGAAAGAAGAAGTTAAAGTAGGATCACGTGATCTAGGCTTGAAGACACATGATTTAGGTTTAAATCTCAGCTCTACTTGTAACTCACTGTGATGCCTTAGGTGTTTCATAACGTCTTTAAGTCTTGGTTTCTACAAAGCAAAGATAAATATGGCTGCCCAGGCCACCTGCCAGGGTCATTAATCAAATGAGATAATGTAGGTGAAAGTATTTTGTAAACTATAAGACACTTCACAAACAAGTTTTTTTTATTGTTATTATCCAATAAAAGATGCTTATAAGTCATATTAATGTCTAAGAAAAAATAGCATTACTACGTTGACGGCTACTATGAGCTAGAGGTATAAGCTATACAGATAGAATTATTCAAAGAAAAATAAATATGTACTATCTTTTCTTTTTTTTTTTTTGATACAGAGTCTTGCTCTCTCGTCCAGGCTGGAGTGCAGTGGCACGATCTCGGCTCACTGCAGCCTCTGCCTCCCGGGTTCAAGCAATTCTCCTGCCTCAGCCTCTCAAGTAGGTGGGATTACAGGTGCATGCCACCATGCCCGGCTAATTTTTGTACTTTTAGTAGAGACAGGGTTTCACCATGTTGGCCAGGCTGGTCTTGAACTCCTGACCTCAGGTGATCCGCCAGCCTCAGCCTCCCAAAGAGCTGGGATTACAGGCGTGAGCCACTGCGCCCGGCTTGTACTATCTTTAAGGACAAAATTTTCCTATTGCTTATTATTTTTTTAAGTATAAGATGAACAGAGAGCACACTAGGCTTGAGAGAAACACGAGCCCCTAAAAGAACAAAAAATGTGGGTAACAAAGCCTTAATGATTTTGGTCTTTAACAACGGTCTGCCTTGATAAGCGTGGGAGTCTTTGAAACCTCCCCTGTTTAATTTCTATGCCTGTGCCACTGTCTCATCCCATATCCTCATTTTTGTTGGACTCTCCAGACAAAAGGCAGGGCATAGGTGTTTGTACATCCTCTGCCGCACATAGAAATATCAGTATCTACTCTCTTCTCATTTCATTTTTCTCCGCGATCTTAAGCCTCCCTATTTAGAGAAAATGAGAACTAGCTCTTCCTCACAAACGATGGGAGACCTGTGGAAAAGCAAAGCTTTCTCTACTCCTGAAAGCTCCTTTCTTCTTATAATGACTGTGGAACATATTGGTTTTATCTGTGCTGATTTTTAGGCCCTAAGTGGGGCCTGATACACATTGGTGCCCAATAAATAATTATCGAATACACAAATTGATTGATGGTAGCTTGCCTGAATTATTATATTCTCAAGATGGGATATCAATATCTTTTTGCTAATTAATCCATTTAACTATATAAAGAGGATATTATAAGGACTTTGACCTTGGAGTTGTCTACGGATGCAATTCCTCAATATACACTAGTTGTGGAACACAATACTATTATTAAATCAAATACTTATTACTTGCCTTACTTGGGAAACACTTGTAAATATCCATTTTGAGTGTTGATAAGGCAATGTCTAGATCCTCTTTTGTATTACTGGTTTTATTATTTTTTATCATTTAAAATGTTAAAGTCAGTTGAATTCATGTCTAGCCAAACTGAATTGAATTTCAAGTCTATGCTGTTAAGTTTGATTAACATTTACAAAGGAAAAGAAAGCAGGCTATTTCCAGGCAAGTTTTATGTTTACAAGTTGTGGAAAGATTGCCTATTTTAACCAGTGGAATTGATGTTGCAGTGATGAACTTTTAAAACAAGATGGACTATGGCCAATTAGACCCAGAGATACAGAAAATGAATTATAAAAACAACATATAGGAAAGATAGAGTTGCGTTGATGGGCAGCTTTAATAAAAAATTTAAGCACTCTTATTATTCTATTATTTTTGTTAGATTCATACATAAATTTTGTACTTGGAGCATTAGAACTAGTTAATATATCAGGTTTGCTCATCTACTTACTGCAGGGGCTGTAATTGCTTGTCATTTTGTAATGCTTTATTTCATGCTGTTGCTCACCATCACCATCAAGGTTTATAGAATTCTGCCCTTGTTTATAGTGTCCATCTTCTTTCCTTATTCCTGCCAGCAAAAAAATTAGCTGCACCTTGTTGCTCTCCTCTATGCCTTGTCTTTTGTTTAGGTCCCAAGTTTCTGCCTAACTGGTTGGAGGAATACTTCTGGGCTTGCCACTGTAATTTGTTTAATCAGGTCCAGGTCATGGGAACAGAGCAATGATTCTGAGAATGATTTGCCCTCAGCTGAGCTCTGGCCACCCTAGAGAATAGACTTCATGTTATGGGAACAACAGCATCCTGTTTCAAAGCAGGGGACACGTAGCCCTGAGAAATCATCTGGGGAAAAGAATTTGAAAATTAACCTGAAAATGGGGAATGCTGGAACAAAATACCTGCCATGCTTGAATGGGAATTGCCATTGGTCATGTACTTTGCCTCAATTGTCTGGCCTTAGTTAAAATGATTATATTTTCTTGTTGCTTCTGTTTCAGATGCAAGCACATTCATATATCAGTCACATCTTTCCTTTTGGTTACCACTGAAACCTTTTCTGTATTATAATTAAATTATAATTATTAACTCATTTATCAAAATAAAATTTCTCTAGCAAAGAACTAGATATAACAAGTAAAAAAAGTTATAGGCCAGGCGTGGGGCTCATGCCTGTAATCCCAGCCCTCTGGGACGCCAAGGTGGGCGAATTACTTGAGCTCAGGAGTTCGAGACCAGCCTGGGCAACATGGCAAAAACCTGTCTCTACAAAAAATACAAAAATTATCTAGGCATGGTGGCACACGCCTGTAGTCCCAGCTACTTGCGGGGCTAAGGCAGGAGGATGGCTTGAGCCTGGGAGGTCAAGGCTGCAGTGAGCTGAGATTGTGCCACTGCACTTCAGCTGGGGTGACAAAGTGAGACTCTGTCTCCAAAAAATAAAAATAAAAATTTAAAAGTTTATATTATCAACCCACTTTATTAATCAGAAGAAAAAGAAAGAAAAAAATGTTATAATAAAGGGAACATTTTGACATTCTCCAAAGATGTCTCTGGGTATTAAAGGCAGACCACTAGAACAATGGTGCAGTAACATAATAGCTCTACTCTTATTCTACCCTCATGTTTGCTCACATATACAGTAGACTTAGTAATTGCATAAATGTCTTTAGCCTCAATGTGCTATAAGGGTTTTGTAAAATTATATCTAAGAACCACTTTTGTTCCATTTGGAACTTTCCCATGGAAAGTAATTAAAGTTTCCTTTTTTCCCCCACAAACTTTTTCTTAAAGTATTATTTGCTGACCCCAAAAGGATTTGGGAAACAATAATGGATATTTACTTAAAGTGAATGCTGTGGAACATGCGAATAAAAACAAACCTGAGCTATGGCAACATTCTTTGGATATTACAATTTTAAATAGGCACAGTGGTTCACATCTGTAATCCCAGCATTTTGGGAGGATGAAGAGAGAAGATGGTTTGAGTCCAGGAGTTGGCAAGTAGCCTGGGCAGCATAGTGAGATCTCCATCTCTACAAAAATTTTTTTTAAAAATTAACCCGGTAGGCTGGGTGCAGTGGCTCATGCCTGTAATCCCAGCACTTTGGGAGGCCGAGGCGGGCGGATCACGAGGTCAAGAGATCGAGACCATCCTGGTGAACACGGTGAAACCCCATCTCTACTAAAAATACAAAAATTAGCTGGGCGTGGTGGTGCACACCTGTAATCCCAGCTACTTGGGAGGCTGAGGCAGGAGAATCACTTAAACTTGGGAGGTGGAGGTTACAGTGAGCCCAGATGGTACTACTGCACTCCAACTTGATGACAAAGCAAAACTCTGTCTCAAAAAAAAAAAAAAAAAATTTGCCAGGTGTGGTGGCACTCACCTGTAGTCACAGCCCTTGGAGGGCTGAGATAGGAGGATCCTTGAGCCCAGGAGTCCGAGGTTATAGTGAACTATGATTGTGCCACTGCCCTCCAGCCTGGGTGACAGAGCAAGACCCTGTCTGGGGGAAAAAAAAAAGCTTGCTTATTTTCAGTTCAACATACTATTAAAATAAACTTTGCAGCTGGGCGAGGTGGCTTACGCCTGTAATCCCAGCACTCCGGGAGGCCGAGGCGGGTGGATCATGGGGTCAGGAGATCGAGACCATCCTGGCCAACATGGTGAAACCTGGTCTCTACTAAAATAGAAAAAATTGGCTGGGCGTGGTGGCATGCACCTATAGTCCCAGCTACATAGGAGGCTGAGGCAGGGCAATTGCTTGAACTCGGGAGGCAGAGGTTGCAGTGAGCTGAGATTGCACCACTGCATTACAGCCTGGGCAACACAGCAAGACTCCATCTCAAAAAAAAAAAAAAGTTTGCCATATGCACAGGATTCCTAATGATTGACTTATGATTGTTGCAAATCCAGCTAGAACATAATATTTGGAAAAATCTGGTCTTTATTGGCAATCCAGTCAAGGGCGGGGGTTGGTGTGGTAAGACATGAGGTTCTCATAACACAGTGGCCAGAGGAAAAGAAAATAAGTCTTTTGTGTCCTTATCATGTTTGTGTAAAAAAAAAAAAGAGGTGATCTAAAAAATTGTGTAATAGAAAGTACTCATAGAGCTTTAAAAGATTGCAATACACAGGACATGCATGTCATTTAATTATGCACTGATTTACCTGTTCAGACATGTCTTTGCTGTCCCTGGGTATTCATTAGAAGTTCAACTATAATTACAATGAAGATTTTAAATACTTAGCAACATGCATATATAGCATTTGTATAATTACATGGAGCAATAAAGTTTGTTTTAGAGTTAGATACGTGCATATAAAACAAATGACAGTTCCTAAGATTATGCTTCCATGTGTTAATTTTCAGCTGAAAAAAAGACATAACTTTGCCAGTAAAAATCTATTTTTTCCCAACAGTTCTGAAATTTAGTGTATTAGGTAATCGAGTTTTATCAGAATGCATGCATGTCAACTGTTGTTTAACTTGAGGGTTACACACAAGCTCTTAGGCAGATTTAAAATATGATAAGCTTATTGAGACAGTATCCAAACTGTTTTGCCCTCCTTCAGCAATCTTTCAAAGGCTATATATATATATATATATATATATATATACATATATATAAAGTCCCCTCTCTTCCTTCAACTCTTACTGAATTGGTTAATGTTCCCAATATTACAGAATTTGTAGTACACGAAGAAAGTAGACCAAATAATTAAATACTAGCTCTGTATTGCAGGAACAACCAGAACTCAAGATAAGAATAGAGAAGCTTCTAGGAGTCTTTCTTTTCTTTATGAGTAAGCCTACCACACCCATCAGAAGATGACAAAGTTCAATGGGTGAATAAGTACAAGCTTCCCTTGAAACAGTGGTTGGCAGATTTTTTTCAGTGACTCTTTTACTAACAAAATGCCGCAGATCCCCTACCCTTTATCCTGGTAATAAGTGCTTTTCTTTTCTTTTCTTTTCTTTTCTTTTCTTTTCTTTTTTGAGACAGGCTCTCACTCTGTCACTCAGGTTGTAGTGCAGTGGTGCCATCGTGGCTCACTGCAACCTCAGACTCCCAGGCTCACATGATCCTCCCACCTCACTCTCCTGAATAGCTGGGACTGCAGGCGCATGACATCACGTCCAGGTAATTTTTTAATTTTTATTTTTAGTAGAGACGAGGTCTTGCTGTGTTGCACAGGCTGATCTTGAAACCCCAGGCTCAAGTGATCCTCCAGCCTCCCAAAGTGTTGGAATTACAGGTCTGAGCTACCATGCCTGACAATAAATACCTTTCTGAAGGCCACTTATGAAGTGGTTCATAAGCCAGTCCCTTACTAACTTAATACCTCCCAAATTTAACAGCAGTTTAGTGCTCTAAGAATACAAACATGAAGGCTCTTAGGAATAAGCCAATAAGTTTAATTGTAATAGGATAGTGCTTAAATGTAAGAAAATAGGGAAATACAAACCTTTAATGCCTTTCTGTCTACAGAAGGGAAAACTCATATAGAAATAGTTATGCTTTAAAAATGTTAATGATGCTATTGTGGTGGTCATCTAGGACTACGGGTCCTGATAGAAATTCGTGATGGTTGGAAAAGGGGATCAAATATTCTAAACCACCAAGCATTCCTCCCTGCAACTCCTTCACAAGTGGTGGGAAGGTGTATTTTTCTTGGGGTTTACCACCTTCCTTTGTTTAGAGAGGGCTCATATTTCATGAGTGAAGTATTTGTAAATTAATGAAGTAAATAGCAATTTTAAAGGTGGGTATTTGTAAATTAAGTGCCCACAATTACCTTTGGAGAAGCCCATTGATAAAGTCATCCCCAAATAGATACCAAGTCTGCCGAATTCTTTTGGGGATACCTGTCTCTTGGAAGAGACTTTGGTTACATGACCTGGCTCTGCATCTTCTAGCTGAGACTGAGACAGGGCTTGGGGATATGTCATTTGTGAGAGGACAGATAGAAAAGAAGAGCTTTTATCTTGAGAATGTTAAATGGTTTCTGTGAACATGCCAGAAGCCTGGGGCCCAAAGAAAGAGTCCGCCTGAAGAGTCCCTTTGAAATGGCATGCCAATAGACTCTAGGTTCTAGGATGAACATCTCACATCCACATGCATATTTTCCTTTTCTTTATTATAACCCCTTGCAGCTTATTCAAGCCTTAGTAAAATATGCTAAAATGTTGGTTAGCAGTATTTTCTGAATTCAAGGTGTGGGGGGGATCCATTTCTTTCTTTCTTTTTTTTTTTTGAGAAGGAGTCTCTGTCGCTCAGGCTGGAGTGCAGTGGCATGATCTCAGCTCACTGCAATCTCCGCCTTCTGGGTTCAAGCAATTCTCCTGCCTCAGCTTACTGAGTAGCTGGGACCACAGGAGCGCACCACCAAGCCCGGCTAATTTCTGTATTTTCAGTAGAGATGAGGTTTTGCCATATTGGCCAGGCTGGTCTGGGGGGATCCATTTCTATATTTTTGGCGGAATCTGTGTCTATATTCTGGGGAGACTAAATAGCCTCCAGCCAGCATGATCAGTGGAGATATCTGATGTAGCAGCCCAGAGGGAGTTGACCCAAAACACCCATGATGGATTTGTGAAACATGAGAATTTACTATCTTCATAAAATCTAGGGGAGGGACTAGACTCCCTGCATTCCCTTGGATGAAGGCTCTTATCCTTTTTATTTAGCAATTATAGAGAAAGGTGACCCACATAGGCTAGTGAAGTTGTGTTATATAATTCATTTTGTAAAAATGTATGAAATTTAGTCAGGCATGGTGGTGCACACCTGTAGTCCCAGCTACTCAGGAGGCTGTGGTGGGAGGATTACCTGAGCCCAGGATCTCAAGGTTATAGTGAGCTATGATTGTGCCACTGTGCTCCAGCCTGGGTGACAGAGGAAGTCCCCATCCTTAAAAACAACAACAAAAAAGGATGTAAGAAATAAAATCCTATGTCACCCTGATGAACTAGTATCTGATAGTAAAGTAAGAGGATCATGTTAGATAATTTCAGAACAACTTGGAGGATGAAAAAAGGAAGCTTTAAATATAAAAGTCTGGCTGGGCGTGGTGGCTCACACCTGTAATCCCAGCACTTTGGGAGGCTGAGGCGGGCGGATCACGAGGTCAAGTGTTCGAGACCAGCCTGACCAACATGGCGAAACCCCGTCTCTACTAAAAATACAAAAATTAGCTGGGCATAGTCGCACGTGCCTGTAATCCCAGCTACTTGGGAGGCTGGGGCAGGAGAATCGGTTGAACCCGGGAGGTGGAGGTTGCAGTGAGCCGAGATCGCACCACTGCATTCCAGCCTGGGCAACAGGGCGAGACTCTGTCTCAAAAAAAAAAAAAAAAAAAAAGTCTATTATCTCTCTGCTAAATGCGATACTTTACTATTGTGTAACAGCATATGCAAAAAATACACAGGCATACCAAAATAATAATTTTAAGTGCATATTAATAAAACATCATAAAAGGACTATGGTTTGCTCGTTATGGTGGGAAATGCACACACACACAAAAAGCTAGGAAACACGTTCCTGCCCTTTAGAAGTTGACCATTATAAAGTCCAATTTGAATTACAAATTGAGAGACACATATGACAGACCAAAGAAAGCATGTGCAGAAATCAGTATCTGTTTTCCAAACAGGACATACCACTCTTGACCACAATGACGAGGAAGGCATAGAATGAGGTGACTACTCTCTTTTTTTTTTTTTTTTTTTTTTTTTTTCTTGAGACGGAGTCTCGCTCTGTCGCCCAGGCTGGAGTGCAGTGGCGCAATCTCGGCTCACTGCAAGCTCCGCCTCCCGGGTTCACGCCATTCTCCTGCCTCAGCCTCTCCGAGTAGCTGGGACTACAGGCGCCCGCCACCACGCCCGGCTAATTTTTTTGTATTTTTAGTAGAGACGGGGTTTCACCGTGGTCTCGATCTCCTGACCTCGTGATTCGCCCGCCTCGGCCTCCCAAAGTGCTGGGATTACAAGCGTGAGCCACCGCGCCCGGCCAAAGGTGACTACTCTCAAACCAGATTTGGAACAAGTAAGAGGAGCCGGCAGTGGCAGTTCTTCAGAAGAATGGTTGAGATTATCAGTGGGATGCAAGTGGGCCCTCTACTTTCTCAGACGTGTTTGTTTCTCCTCAGCAGGGAGGACAATGGAGCAGTCCGCTAAGGGAAGGACTATTTAGTACAGAAGTCCAGAGCAGAAACTCTGAAGCCATACTACCTGATTTCCAACTTAGGCAAGTGACTTCATTAATCCACCTATTTTTCTCAAGAGATCCCCTTATTTTCAAGGACAATAATCAATCTAGATGAATCATTAAAGTGGTGATGTTCTATGACTTGCTTTAAATATTTCCATCCAGGTGTAGATGAGGTCTTATGTGATGATTCTGGATGCAGTTGCTTTCTGCCTACTCTGGATTCATTTTGAAACTAAAATTAATCTTGGCTGGGAGCAATGGAATTATACTAAGGTGGCTTCTTTTCCTATAATTGAGTTTAGGCCTGTGTCTTTCTAGACCTAGGATACAGATGGACTCACGGGCCATTTCCAGGTTGATTAGGAGCAAATATGTTGGCTATAGACTAGTAGTGCCATTAGAATGATTTCTGTTGCCTCTATGGTGTTTCTGCTGTAGCCTACCACCCAGTGACATGGCAGTCTTATAGAGTGAAGGGAGCAACGGAAGATGAAGAGCCAACAGGTATTTCTATGATTGGTATAAGACAGAAACTGTGTTGTCTGGTTTATTGAGAAGCTTTATAGGGCCATGTTGGTTTGAAAGTACTAACAGCAGTATTCTGCAACACTAAATGCATTCTCTTGAGATCCTAAACTGCCTTTAAAAAAAAAAGTGATGTGCTATTAAAATTGTAGCAAATACATTACATTTAATTTCCTTCTTTTTAAAGAAAATTTTAAAAGACAGGCTCTTGATCTGTTATCCAGGCTGGAGTGCAGTGGTGTAATCATAGCTTACTGAAACCTCAAACTCAATTCTCCTGCTTTAGCCTCCCAAGTAGCTGGGATTATAGGTGCAAGCCCCCACACTTGGCTTAATTTCTGCCCTTTAAAAAGAAAAAGTATGGCAGTGAAATCGTTCTGTACTACATAAACTTTGTTTAACAATAGTCAGTTTTTTCTGTAGTATAGTACTTTTCTGAGCTGATATTAAAATGTGAACTAAAGACTGGGAAAAGAAAGGTAGGAGAAATGTGGATAATAAAAAACAAACAATACTACACAGGAAAGGGCTGGATATAAAAATATGCTCCAAATACTTTTAACAAAGTGTAGTTTTTGTTGTTGTTGTTTTGTTTTGTTTTTTGAGACAGGGTCTCACTCTGTCACCCTGGCTAGAGTGCAGTGGTGTGACCTTGGCTTACTGCAAACTCTGCCTCCTGGGTTCAAGCAATTCTCCTGCCTCAGCCTCACGAGTAATTGGGATTACAGGCCCCCGCCACCAGGCCCGGCTAATTTTGTATTTTTTTTTTTAGTAGAGACAGGGTTTCACCATGTTGGCCAGGCTGGTCTCAAACTCGTGACCTCAAGTGATCCACCCACTTCAGCCTCCCAAAATGCTGGGATTACAGGTGTGAGCCACTGTGCCCAGTCAAAGTGTAGTTTTTATACTTGCAATATTTCAGGTAAGAGTTCTAGGAACTACACACAGATTCAATGAGTCACTGTTCAACTTTTCTTGAAGATAGCACTATCCGTAGTTTTATAGATGGACAATCTAAACTACATGTTAAAAAAGAAAATCACCGCAGGTAACAAAGCCAGGGCTCCTGACTCTTGGTTCCTGCTTCAGCCACTCTCTCCTCTGAATAAGTTCCAACAGTCTTGAAACTTTGATCTAGAATCTTTTGTCTAGACGTTTCCCAGAAAGAAATTACCCTTAGTATTGTGCATTTATCATGGCTAGGATAAAAATCTGCTTTTGCATTCTGCCACTTTTATTTCAGATGGACATGTGAGACATTGCAAAATTCTGAAATTTGCCAATAGTGGAGGTTCAGTTACCTGGTCTCATTTGAAGTGTCTTTCTTTCCCATATGCAGAGTCTGTACTGTACTCAAACTTCTTAATTTCTCATTTCTTTGAGCCCCTTAGAGCTAAGAAACTAGTCTGCTAGGAAGTTTCTCCCTCATATGTAATTACAACATCCTGAGCGAACTTGAGATCAAGTGGTTGGGGATGACCTGAGCCCATGGACAAACCACATGATGTCAAGATTAGGTCCTCCAGACTTCCCTTTCTTCTCAGCCCAAATACTGAATGGAGTATGGAGCAGCAGATTTCTTAAATTAGCAGCAGATTATTTGAAGTTAGAGTCACTTTAGTGCTCAGTGGACACAAGGTACTCTTTTGGCTAATTTAAAGTCTTAGGCCTGGCTGAGATATGCAGTAAAAACAGCAAAATTTGTTTTATCCCTTAAGATCTCAAAGGTCTGGCTGGGCACAGTGGCTCATGCCTGTAATGCCAGCACTTTGGGAGACTGAGGAAGGTGGATCACTTGAGGCCAGGGGTTTGAGACCCGCCTGACCAACATGGCAAAACCCTGTTTACTAAAAATACAAAAATTAGCAGGGCTTGGTGTTGCATGCCTGTAATCCCAGTTACTCGGGAGGCTGAGGCATGGGAATCGCTTGAACCCGGGAGGCAGAGGTTGCAATGTGCCAAGATGGCACCACTACCTTCCAGCCTGGGCAACAGAGCGAGACTCCATCTAAAAGAACAAAAAAAAAAAAAAAAAAAAGATCTCAAAGGTGTGTACCCTAAGGTTCTTTCTTCTCAGTTGAATATTTCCTTGGCCTGATTAAGGAAAACAGTAACTAAGTAGTAAACTGTAGCGGTCTGCATCTTTTTCTTTTCTTCTTTTTTTTTTTTTTTTTTTTTTGAGAGCAGGTACTGTATATTAACCGACCGGCTTAGAAAAATAATCATGGTAGACACCTTAGTTCATTCTTCTAATAAGCCTGTTGATCTGGTCCTCCCTGTTGCCAGCATCTCCACCTTCTACAAAATGGGTGGTCTTTTTCTTCATTCCACAATTTGAAGGGCCGCAGGAAGTTATTTGCCTCTTTGAAGCCTTTTCCAACAGTGTAGGTTTCATGAATCAGATCCTCCATGCAGATGATGCTGTATTTACCAAGAGATCGAGCAATCAAAGCGTTATCTGTCAAAGCAATTTGCTTCTTATTGATTTTGCCATAATCACGCTTGTAGATTAGTTCATTTACTGACTTCAGATTGGGGTACCCCCATGCAATACATGGCTCTACGATCCTCAGCATGTTAATCGAAGCCTTGTTGAGCTTCACAAAGGTTCCATTGAAGATTTGACGAAGGCGAAGGAGCTGCAACACCTTTTGGACCTTTGGGCTCACGCCATTGATACCTCTGATTCTGATGACAAACGCCAATTTGGGTTCTGCAGGTACATAGAAATTGCCAGCTTTTCTTGCCATCCTTGCCTTTCGAATTTCAGTTTTGTACATCTGCCTATATTCCTTGTGATAGTGCTCTGCTTTTACATAGATAAGCTTCCTCCTTGCCTTTCGAAGCATCTTTTGGGCAAACTTCTTTCTCAGGCGCTTGATCTTCAGCTCTGTGAAATTCCTTCGCTTTTTCTTAAGGGTTTCTGGCACAGCAGGAACCTTCTTCTTCTTCTCTTCTACGCCGTCCATGGTTCCAGCCGGAAACAGAGCGTAGTCTGCATCTTGTGGCTGCTTTTACCCTTGTAGAGATCCACCCGGCCAGCACATTCGTTTACAGATTGACACTGGTGAGTTTCGCATGGTTATGCCAGGCTCAGGTGGTCCCTGCACTTTTGCTGAGTGGTCCAAGTGGTCAAGAGATGCCTCCTGGAAGCTACATACAAGTACATACAAGTAGAGTCTCTGCTTCTATAGAAACATGTGCTCATCTCAGGACAAAGCTGCCAGGAATTATAGTTACCCTTCTACATGACTGAAAACTCAAGGCTTCACTCCCATGCTGTAGGCAAAAGCCATCTGCCCATCTGTTAAATCTGTGTGGCTAATATAAGCCTGTACAAACCACTAAGGTGAAAATGCCCTGCCATAAGCTGAAATCTAAGTCCCTCGACCACCTGTTCTTACCCTACCAAAGGCCACTCCAGCACGCCTTTTTCCTTCTCCTAATTCCACGACGTATTCTCTTTGATTTATCAATGTTAATAGCCAGTATATCAAATTTTGACGTCTCTGTAGAGGTCCACAGTGTCCTTCTTTTCCTTCTGGCTTCTGAATGAATTGAGAAATAAGGTAAAAGAATAAGAGAGATAAAATGTCCAAACTTTGCCATTACCCATAAAGCCTTAATATAAAAACCAAATGGACTTCTTTATACTTAATCCAATTCCACAGTGAAAGTCACAACCATGCTGGACCTGGAGACCACATGAATATTTTACTTTGCCACATTTGTTGGAGGTGAAGAGGGCAGCAGTACTAGTTCAGATTAGCCTTATCATGTTGTACTGTTTCATAATTCAAAGAAATCTCATTGTGTTGAGTCATTTGGGATTGAGCAGGAATTCAACAGTACCTGTTGTCTAGAATAAGAATATAAGTCAAAGTAATCTCTCCTTTACCTTCTCTTATGAAGTTAAGGGTGTAACAACTGCTTTCTGCTCATTACAGCTTTGTTTCATGTTTCCAGAAACACTGGTTAGATCTGTTTTAAATCAGCCGCCAATCAGCTTAGCTACAGCTGGTAAACCATGTTGTCCTGCTGAGGCCTGGTTAGACTTCTAGAGGAAGATGAGTGGCATCTCAGCTCGGAAGAACTGGTTTTTATTGTTGTTTTTGTCATTGTAGTTGTTACTGGTGTTTGTGGTGTGTGTTTGTGTATGCGTAGGTATGGCAGTGAGAATTTTATAAGAAAGTTTGTAAGAAATATAAATTTTATAGAATAATTTTATAAGAAATACCATTTTTTCTTTTTGAGACAGAGTCTCCCTCTCTCGCCTAGGCTGGAGTGCAGTGGCACTATCTCAGCTCGCTGCAACCTCTGCCGTCTGGGTTCAAGCAATTCTCTTGCCTCAACCTCCCGAGTAGCTGGGATTAAAGGTGCCCACCACCATGCCTGGCCAATTTTTGTATTTGTAATAGAGATGGGGTTTCACCACGTTAGCCAGGCTGGTCTCGAACTCCTGACTTCAGGGGATCTGCTCGCCTCAGCTTCCCAAAGTGCTGGGATTACAGGGGTGAGCCACCGCGCCCGGCCAGAAATACCTTTTTTAAAGTAGTGACAGCATATCTTTGGTCATGGAAATGTGCCTTTGGCTAGCAAACGTGAGATAATTAAAGGCATGGGCTGAAGTTCACTACGGAAACTAGGAAAGTATAAGGATATTGGAGAAAAAAGAATACTCTGAAATAGAATAATACATATGGAAAAACAAATGCCTAACACTGAAAATTTGTAATTTGCTAAGAAAATGTGACCTAACCTTTTCTAAATATAGAGAAAAGAAACTAAGAAAGAGTAAAGATTTAGAAATATGGTTTAGAAATATGGTATCATATCTTATGGTCGTAAGAAAAAAACCTGCAAATAATTGAGCAATAAAATCAGTATTCAACTTACATAAAGGCTGAATTAGAATTTTTTTTTCCACAGTGAATGAACTAAGGAATTTTGTGCAACTGTGTAATTTAAAAAGACAGCTTTTTTAACTTGCAAAAACACATTATGTTAGAGGTTATAAAGTTTATTATTATTTTTATTTTCAGTAAATACCTTTCTATCCAGATGTAAGTCTTTATCTTAAGTGAAGTCACATTAATTCACAATCAATAATTATACCTAATAATAGAAAAACATATGGTAAAACTAAATGCCGTTAATTTACAACATGTTCCTTTAAAAAGCCATCCTTTGAAGTTTGTTTCAGAATTAAAATAGGATTACAAAGGAAAGGCAAAAAAGAAATATTCAAAGTTGAAACTCAGGCCTGGCACTGTGGCTCATACCTATAATCCCAGCACTTTGGGAGGCCAAGATGGGAGGACGGTTTGAGCCCAGGAGCCTGAGACAAGCCCAGGCAACAACATAGTGAGACCCTGTTGCTGCAAAGAATAAAAAAATTAGCTAGGCATGAGAGTGCATGCCTGTGGTCCCAGCTACTTGGGAGACTCTGAGGTGGGAGGCTTGCTTGAACCTGGGAGGTCGAGGCTGCAGTAAGCCATGACTGTGTCACTGCACCCCAGCCTGGGTGATGGAGCAAGATCCTCTCTCAAAAAATAAAATAAAATAAAATATAAAAAACGGAAACTCAATGAAACCTTTTGTCTCCATTGATAACACTTTGCAAGAACCACTTTTAGAAAAACATTGGCAATTTAATGTTTGAATTTGTGGAAATCCATTCATTATGCAATTAAATATTTTTGACTTTTCAGAAAACGTTTTTCACTACAAAGTTTGAATTATCTGTGGGAAATAAATGATATGTATTTGAAATTCATAGATTATCAAAACCAATAATTTTAATTTTCTTTCATATGAAATCTTTAGCAAAATAAATTGAAAAAATTTAATATTAAACTTACTTTCTTATCTAACCCTGTACAGTTGTCATAAAATTAAAAGAGATAATGCAGTATCACCCCAAGTGTTTTACTCAAGTTGATAATAAATTGTACTGAAAAAAAAAGTTGTGGTTAAATAAATTAGGGAAATTCTGGATTGAGTAAAATTAAACAGGCTTTTCTTTTTAAAATATTGCAGAGGTTTTAAAATGCTAATAGACAGTAAATGAATATCTAAGAGATAAACAAAACATATGTCCCAACGGGTGTTATTTGATTATAGAATATTTATTCTCAGAGTATCTGTCAGGTCTAGCACCATGTGCATATTATATAGCTATTTTTTTTTAATTTAGAAATCTGTGAACAAGAAAAAAGGGACCTAGATGATATACAAACTATTAAATACATAATCATTGTCAAGTGTGGTAGTCCTTAGTGCCACTTATAAATATCCACTTCTCCTCTCTCTCCTGAGATATCAAATACTGAATTTCCTAGCTGATGAGTTTTGAGTGGAAGTCATGTGAGTCACTTCTAGGCTGTAGCATTTACATGCCAAGGCACACTCCTTAGAGCTCTTTTTCCCTTGACCACCACTTTTGGTGGTGATATTCCAGGTGGTGGCTACTTGTCAGCCTGGGTCCCAGAGTGAGGAGACCAGATCACCACAGCTGACTCTTAACTGGCATACAGTAGAAGCAAGGGGGAAATCTTGATTGTTTTAAGTGCTGAGTTTTGGGGCTGTTTGTTATCTTAGCATAACCAAACTTATACTGACAGCTATGCCACATGTATTTTTAAAACTGGAAAATAAAGTCTTCATTGCTTAGTAGAAAGAGAAGTAGGTCAGAACCAGAGCGTAGTTAGTGGCTAGACATGTCAGAACAGAGAAGGCAAGGATCCAGAGGCCGGGCAGATACACCAAGTTGGCACAGATGGTCAGGGAGGTGTGAGCTACAGAATGAGTCACCAGGAAAGTCATGGAGCAGCCTCAGTAATTGACACTTAATGGCAAGGAGGCCCGATGTGACCTAGTCTTTGAAGACAGGCCCCAAACCTGGGGATGTGGTCATAAAGAACAATGTTTATTTTCTAGAACAATGCTTGCTCATTGTCCAAGCAGATTAGATGATAAACCCACAGGCACAGAGCTTATTAAATAATCTCTGACTAGGAATATCTTTAATTTTGGATTGGGGTGGGGCTGAATGTACACATGAAAAATAAACGGCTCAAAATAAGAATAATAGTGGAAGGGAGCCAAGCGAGTCATTACAAATGGGATTTTGTGAATGGCTCTAGGGAATAGAAGCATAGATTTTGAAATAAATGTTAGAACACCGAGTTGCTATTGGTTTCAGAAACCTGTTAACTCTAAGACAGAAATGATTTGGCTTTGACATGGTTGTGCTTCTTTCTTAAACTGTAGGGTGCTTGGTCTATGTTCTGGCTAGAGGTCTCTTCATGAGCTCTAGTTGCACTCCTACACACTCGATGGAATTGGGCTGACTTGACAAAACAAGGCCATTCATGGAGCGGTTGTGAAGGCACATGTATTGGTTTTCTAGGGCTGCCATAATGAAGTACTATGAATGAGGTGGCTTAGACAAAATAATTTTATTGTCTCCCAGTTCTGGAAGCTCACAGCCAAGATCAAGTTGTCAATAGGGTGTTGAGGACTATCTGAGGACTGTCAGAAAGAATCTGTTTCATGCCTTTCCTCTATCTTCTGTTTTTCTTCTGGTAATTTTTAGTGTTCTTTATCTTGTAGAAGCATCACCCTGATCTCTGCCTTTTTCTTCCCGTGGCCTTCTCACTGTGTTTATGTGTCCCCAAGTTTCCCCTTTTTATAAGAACACTCATCATATTGGATTGGGGCACATTCTATTCCAGTATGATCTCATATTAATTAATTACATGTTCAAATACCCTATTACTAAATAAGGTCACATGCCAGACTACTGAGAGTTAGGACTTCAGTGTATGAATTTTAGGGGAACACAATATAACCAATAGCATCTTGCATTAAAGGAGAAGTCGTTTCTCTCACCATACCTGTCTGTTCCCATTTTTTTTCTTTTCCCTGCCCTCTTACAGAAGTATTTACAGACTTCCCTGGGCTGTAAGCTTTTTTGAGGTCAGATACTACACTTTTAAAATCTGTCCAGCTCTTAGCCTGGCGCGGTGGCTCACGCCTGTAATCCTAGCATTTTGGGAGGCCAAGGTGGGTGGATCACCTGAGGTCGGGAGTTTGAGACCAGCCTGACCAACATGGAGAAACCCCGTCTCTACTAAAAATACAAAATTAGCCGGGTGTGGTGGCGCACACCCGTAATCCCAGCTTCCCAGCTACTGGGGAGGCTAAGGCAGGAGAATCGCTTGAACCTGGGAGGCGGAGGTTGCGGTGAGACGAGATTGCGCCATTGCACTCCAGTCTGGCAACAAGAGCGAAACTCCATCTCAAAAAAAAAAAAAAAAAGAGAAAGAAAAAGAAAACTCTGTCCAGCTCCTGACAGGAATTATTACAAAGTAAGGTCATCATATCTCACCTGAACTGGTGACTGCAATAGCTTTCTGACTTCTCTCTCTGCTTCCTCCATTTTTGGTTTACCCATTGTGATTCATCCTGAACAAAATTTTTCCCTCTTTAAAAAATGTCCTACCTGGAAAGCTCCCATTCACCCTTCTACTCTCAGATCAAGCACTACTATCTCCAATGCCTTTGATGACATTCCCAGGCAAAATCATGTAACTGATTCCTCTTTGCTTCCATGTAATACTGTGCATACCCTGTGGCAACCAGTAGGCACTCAATAAATGTTGGGATGAGTATCTGAATTAACGAAAGGAATAATTTATAAGGCAAATCCTATAAAGTAATTTTAGGGGATATTTTCTGCTGTTCGTACTGCTAAATTAAATGGATCATGCTTTAGAATAGTCTTCTCATGTTTGTATCACTTGTAACTCTGAAGAAGTACCCATAAATTTTTTAAAATGTAATTCATAAACAACACTGCATCAATATAAAATGTACAACTTTTTATCAGGCTAAGAAAAAAAAACTATAGGGTCCTTGAATCTTCTTTAAAATAATGATGGATCTTCCACTACCATTATCAACATATCTACCCAGAAATGCTATTAGCATCACTTGACAAATCAGAAAACTTCATCTCCAAAGAAAGGCCCTGGAATGTAACCACTCCTTAACAATCTAGGCCATGATGATCAGGCGTCAACTCTTTGGGTTAGGCACATGAAAGGAGGTGGATGACAATCAAATTGACAGAGTGGACTAAGACGGTGAGTAGAGCAATTCAAGGACGTGCTGAAAGCAATTTGAAAAACTCCCTATAGCAGAGTCATTAGGGACAAGTAGGAAACTATAGTTGCCAGCAGAGTCAAATTGCAGATCTTGAGGGTTAGATGGTGAAAAAGTGGATTATCTCACCTATGAGAAATACTGACAGCAAAGTCCAGGGGCAGCCAAGTCTTCCACCCTCTAGCTGCCACCAAGTCTTATGCCATGGCTCTTCATACACCCTTCTCCAAAACATCATCTCCATTTGCGGTTCACATTTTCAATTCCCTTTTACTTTCTTTCATTCCACTTCAGTCTGGATTCTATCACAACAATGAAAATGAAAGTGTTTTTCTAGGTCACTGCTGGCCTCTTACCTGCCAGAAGTCACGATGCTTTTCTGTCTTTAACTCAGTCTTCTGTTGTGGTCCACATCGATGATGAAGCCTTGAAATTCTTTCTCTGCCAGGCCTGGTGGCTCACACCTGTGATCCTAGCACTTTGGGAGGCAGAGGTTGGCAGATCACCTAAGGTCAGGAGTTCAAGACCACCCTGGCCATATGGCGAAACACCGTATCTACTAAAAATATAAAAATTGGCCAGGCATGGTGGTGGGTGCCTGTAATCTCAGGTACTCAGTAGGCTGAGGCAGGAGAATTGCTTGAACTCAGGAGGCACAGGTTGCAGTGAGCTGAGATGGTGCCACGGCACTCCAGCCTGGGCAACAGAGTGAGACTCTGTCTGAAAAAAAAAAAAAAAAAAAAAAAAAAAGAAACTCTTTCTTTCTCAGTGTCCTTATAGTCCTTTACCATTCTGCATTTCCATCATGGGTTTCTGTCTTTCTACTGATGCTGTAACTTTTCATGGCCCCACCAAATCCACTGGTCTTCTCACTCTCGTTATCCCATCCCTTCCTGGGTAGTTATATCAGCATCGATTTCTGCTATTGTACCTGCTCATGACTTCTCCAAATTTCAGAGTTTATATCCTATTGATAGTCTTTACCTGAAGGTTTCACAGGCACCTGAAACTCAACCTGTCTAAAATAAACTCCATACTCTCATTTATGATTTAATTGGTTGGTGACATTAACAGTCTTCCAGTCACCCATGCCAAGGGCTTGGGAATCACCTTGGACTACCTCTTTCCCAGTCTCTCAGTCTCATCACTCACCAGTGCTACTGATTGTAATTTCTGAACTTTTCTTGAATTTGTCCCCGCCTCTTGTCTATCATCACTGACTTAATTCAGGCCTTCATCCTCTGTGATCTGAAATTCTAATCCCTCCTCTTGTCTCTAGTTTTATCTTTTTAAATTGGTCCTTCACAGAGAGGCCAGTTATTTAACTAAAACACAAGTCCAAACACGTTGTATCCTGCTTGATGCCCACTGGGGGCTTAAATTCCTACTTGGGAGTCCTTGAGGGTTGAGCAGCCAGAGCATCCAAGGAAGACTCAAGGGCTCAAGAAATGACTACTAGTAATTTCGCTATTCTAGCAACCTGTGCAGTTACACTGGTAGATACCTGCTATGCACAGTATAATGTTTCTCACCTGCACCTTTACTTATGCTCTGCTCTAACTGCAACCTGGCTAACTTCTAGGCATCCTATAAAATAAACTCAGGGGTCACTTCCTCCGGAAAATCCTCCTGTCACTTCCCCCAAATACCTTGTCTCTATATCTTCTAAATACTGAATGAAAGTATCTATCTGTTTCCACATTAGTTCAACTCTTGTGGACGGGGACTATGGCACAAAGCCAAGTCGTACAGAATCAAGGCTCTGATATAGTAAAGCCTTGATACATGCATGGTGTAGGTTATTGTGAAGGGGGTCGTTGGTTGAGTGCTTGGAAGGATCTGGAACCTAGATAAGTCATTCTTTATTTTCACTATCTCATGTTCCATTGCAATTTTTTCATATATATATATGAAAGCAAAAGAAAGGAAGAAAGTCACAAAGGGCTGTCTGAGGCACACAATTGTGAAGAGTTAAAGGGAAAATCCATTCTTTCGCTTTGTGAGACCTCTCAAGCTAAAGTAAATGAGCCTTTAGAAGCCAAACATGCAGCTAACAAAGGTGAGCTCATGGGGAAGCCTATGAACATTGTTGGTCCTGTGGGTCCACAGCCAAGTGTCTGGGGCCACTGTTAGCAAGCAAGACTGAACTAGATGAAAAATATGTCTATGGGCATGCAGTGATGGTGCCGGGGGAGAAGTAGGAGGAGAAGTGAACAAATAAGAGTTTCATTTAGGAAGATCAAGAGATGACAGCCTTCTTAGGTATCTAAGCAAATAGCCCCCAAAGAGAATTTAAAACATTAGATTCTAAGGGTGAGAGAATTTTTTGGGCAAAATAATTAAACCACACACACACACACGAAGAAAGAAAGAAATAAAAAAACTTCTTGAGGATTGCCTATCTTGCAATCATATGTACATCTCTCTTTTTTTTTTTTTTTTTTTTTTTTTTTTTTTTTTTTTTTTTGAGACAGGGTCTCACTCTGTTGCTCAGGCTGGAGTGTAGTGGTGTGATCTCGGCTCACTGCAACCTCTGCGTCCTGGGTTGTAGCAATTCTCCTGCCTCAGCCTCCCAAGTAGCTAGGATTAGGGGTGTGCTCCACCACACCTGGCTGGCTAATGTTTGTATTTTTAGTAGAGATGGGGTTTCGCCATATTGGCCAGGATGATGTTGAACTCCTGACCCTAAGTGATCTGCCTGCCTCAACCTCCCAAAGTGCTGGGATTACAGCTGTGGGCCAGCACGCCCAGCCTAAATGGGCCTTTGAAATGTGTAGAAGCTTCTACAGGATCACTCTTTCTTCCCATTAAATTATATCCCCCTAAATTATATAGATGATTCACTGCCTCATGGGAGCGGTATGTATGAATGTCTAGATTCCATCACAGATTGCCCTGCCTCTAAGAAGTGTTGGATCTTGTGTTGGAATTCTTGGATAAAGATCTTAATATTCAAGATATGCATTAGATTTCTCTTTAAAATTAAAATTAAAAATTTTAAAGTTTATTTTTTATTTTAATAGGTTTTTTGGGAATAGGTATTCTTTGGTTACATGAATAAGTTCTTTAGTGGTGATTTCTGAGATTTTGGTGCACCCATCACCCAAGCAGTGTACGCTGTACCCAATGTGTAGTCTTTCATCCCTCACCCTCTTCCCACCCAGATATTTGTTTGTTTATTTATTTCCTGGCTTATTCTGCAGAAGATTTGAGGCTGATTACAATAAGAATACATAAAATCATAATAAAATATAAACAGAAATGGAAGGATTAAAGAAAAGAATACATCTATGAAAATAATAAGGCCCAACAAAGTTGCTTTACTGATTTGTTCAATCTTCCATTCTTTCATTCGTCCACCAAATATTTAGTGTGTATCTACTATTACTAGCCATACAATGTGTTCTATTGGCTTTGAGCTTCTTGGGAAGCCAAATTAACAAGGTAAATATGATCAATTGCATAATTTTTATTATTACACAGGGGGAAACACATAGTTTCCTTGAAAAAAATAAAACTTTCTCTATTACTAAATTTTGAAAAAAAAAAATACATGGCATTTGGTGTCATTGATAATGAGTCAGAAGACAATGCCCTCAACGACTTATAGCAGTAAATGTAGATTAGTTCTCATACATGTACTAGGTAGCGGTGGCTCTTTGGGCTGGTTCTAACAGACCAGAGACTGATACTTGTATAACAGTTATATATACCTAACTAATACATTTAGTGGTAGTTTAGTGCAAAGAATAGCACCGTTCCAGGCTTACCAATAATGGAATAAATTACTTATGTCTCTTGTGTCTTAATTATAAATTGATCATCACTATAATCACACTATTCCACCCTTTACAGAGTTGCTATAAGAATTAAACAGAAAGTGCTTTGTAAATTGCTATACAAATGCTATTTCTTTAAAATGATGAGCCATTTGATGGTAAGAACTAGATCTTATTTATCTCTGAACCCAACATCCCATCTCCTCACCACAGGAGTAGGCAAGCAACATTTGCTTATTAAGAAAGCAGGAAAAATGATAGAGAAAGGCAGTTGATCCTCGTCTTATGTCCCTGGAGATTATTTGACTACTTACATTTTACTAAATTATTAAACTTTTAGTTTTCTGAGTATCAAAGCTAGCTCCGTCTAAAGAGCCAAAAGGTAATGAAAAGCACAGAGGCGCTGCAACTTGTTTTACGTGGAGGCTGGAAGATCTCTCCTGGGTGGTGGAGAACAGTTCCATTCAATAAGACACTGGCTTAGCCTGCCAGGCGCCGTGGCTCACGCCTGTAATCCCAGCACTTTGGGAGGCCGAGGCGGGTGCATCACGAGGTCAGGAGATCGAGACCATCCTGGCTAACACGGTGAAACCCCATCTCTAGTAAAAATACAAAAAATTAGCCAGGCGTGGTGGCGGGCACCTGTAGTCCCAGCTACTCGGGAGGCTGAGGCAGAAAAATGGCGTGAACCCGGGAAGAGGAGCTTGCAGTGAGCGGAGATCGCACCACTGCACTCCAGCTTGGGTGACAGAGCGAGACTCCATTTCAAAAAAATAAAAAATAAAAAAAGTCACTGGCTTGGCCTGAAGTCTGCCTTCTCTTCATGGAAAAACTCAACCGAGAAAACCTGGTGTACAGTTTAAGTAGCAAACTAGTGTAAAGGTGGTTTAAAAAATCGTGTCTTCTTTTCTGCATATAAAACAAAAACTGGTTATTCTGGAACATTTTGACTATATATAAAAGAAGAAAATTTAAAAAATTAAAATCATCCAGAACTTGAGCATTTAGGGGCTGTCATTTTAAACATTTTGATGATTATCTTCCAGTGGTTTTTTTTTGTAAGAATAAATGCACGTACAAATTTGGCATCATCATGAATACACTATTTTGTAAACCTTAGTCTCCATATGATTAAGGATTTTTTTATAAAATGATTTTTAATGGCTCCCAAACAACTCAATTAAATCAACAAGAATATTAGTTGCTAAGATCTACTGAGCACTTGCTGTGTAGTAGAGCTATAAATACTTAAAATACTTGTTTAATCTTCACAATAACTCTGCAAGGTTATTTTAACATGAGGAAGCTGAGGCTTAGAAAATTTAAATAACTTTCCCACTGTCTAATAGGTAGTATGTGACTTGAACCCAAATTTAGGTCACTACGAATACTGAGATTTTAGTCACTATGTTCTTCTACTGGTTCGTGTATGGACATAATACAGATTATTTAACCAGTTTCACACTCTTGGACATTTAGATGGTTGCCGACTTGGTGATATTAAAAAATACTGTGATTTCTAGTAAAATTTATATACACAAGAAGACTGTTTCTTTAGGCTAAATTGCTAGAAGTAAAATTGCTCAATCAAAGGAACTGGGCGATTTAAAAAACATATTTTAGCTGGATGCGGTGGCTCACGCCTGCAATCCCAGGACTTTGGGAGGCCGAGGCGGGCGGATCACGAGGTCAGGAGATCGGGACCATCCTGGCCAACACGGTGAAACCCCGTCTCTACTAAAAATACAAAAAATTAGCCAAGCGTGGTGGTGGGCACCTGTAGTCCCAGCTACTCGGGAGGCTGAGGCAGGAGAATGGCGTGAACCTGGGAGGCAGAGCTTGCAGTGAGCCAAGATCATGTCACTGCATTCTAGCCTGGGTGACAGAGCAAGACTCCGTCTCAAAAAAAAAAAAATAAATAAAAAATAAAATAAAATAAAGAAAAAATAAAAATAAAAAACCTATGTTATACTTATTGCCAAGTTGCCCTCTAGAACTATTGTAACAACTTACAATACCTGGTTTCCTGAAACTTCCTCAACACTAGATATTGTCTCTTCTTCAGTCTTTGGCATGAAGTTTTCAAAGTATGCCCAGGGAAGTAATAATTCTATAGTTTTGAAGGAGTAGAAGATTGTCCTTTTTGAAAATTGGGAAGACTCGATCTTGATTATATCTACATGATATTGTATCTGAGAAATTAAATCAGTAAGTAGTTTGGTGAGAGTCAGAGCCCTAAAATCAAAATAGACTTTGAAAATTTATGTCAGCAAGAGTTCTTCACCGTGATTTATTTAACTTAAGAACTTAGGCCGGGCGCGGTGGCTCAAGCCTGTAATCCCAGCACTTTGGGAGGCCGAGGCAGGCGGATCACGAGGTCAGGAGATTGAGACCATCCTGGCTAACACGGTGAAACCCCATCTCTACTAAAAATACGAAAAATTAGCCGGGTGTGGTGGCGGGCACCTGTAGTCCCAGCTACTCAGGAGGCTGAGGCAGGAGAATGGCGTGAACCCGGGAGGCGGAGCTTGCAGTGAGCCAAGATCGCGCCACTGCACTCTAGCCTGGGGGACAAAGAAAGACTCCGTCTCAAAAAAAAAAAAAAGAACTTAAAGCTGCTAAAGGCACCGAGAGGAGGATTTGCTCCATGTTGGCTGAAGGGAATGCTAATGGCAATGCCTTCTCTTTGTAGTATTTCAAAATGTTATTCTGTGAGATTGTATATGTGCGTGTATGCGTGCACAAACTTGATAGGAAAATTCAATTATTTTTAGTTCTAGGAGGTGTATATTTGAAGAACAAGATTACTGTTTGATTTTTTATTATTTATTTGTTTTTTGAGACAGGGTCTCACTCTGTCACCCAGGCTGGAGTGCAGAGTGCAGTGGTCAATCCTGGCTCACTGCAACCTCTTCCTCCCAGGCTCAAGTGATTGTCCTGCGTCTGCCCATTCACAGGAAACTATACAAATGAATGCATGGTCTGTCATCAAAGAAATGACAAACAAGACAAACACACATCTAACTGGCCTGCTTTCATTCACTATGTAATCATCAGTGATATTGCCCTAAGTGACCAATTTCTATGTCTCCTCTTGAGAATGCATATGGCAGTATATTCAAATGGTTATTTTTTGTTTTGTATGATTGTTACCTTATCTTTGTAATAAAGTCGTTAACATGTTTTGATGCTTTGTGTTTAACTTTTATGTTTATATATATATGTATATATATATATATATATTTAGATGAGGTAGAACAATTACCTCTGCAACTACAAATGGATTGCTGGTTAAAAGTAGGACATTTAAAAAGCAAATGTGAAGATGGAAATTGCAATATCGATCAGGCTTACACTTTAAGAGAGACATGCTGTATTGATCAAGCCCAGGATAAAACAAGTCATACTATAAAGTACTAAATGTGTCTTTAAATTTTATCGACCAAACTGACAGGGGTATGCAAAATGAAAGCCATATGCAGAAAATTCTCTTCAAAGTCACTGTGATGCAAGTTCACTTTTGTTTGGCAATTCAGGGTCCCAGTGGATTACAGCTACAGATTAAAGTACCAAGAAAAAAATGAAAATGTAAAAGCACAGTAATTTTTGAGAAAGCATTATTTACTTTTGGGATTTGCTTTTGTGGTAGTAGGAATGACCAAATCTCCAATGTGACTGCTTTGCAGGATAGTTCTGTTCTATGGCAAGTTATAACACCATTTTGAAATAAAATTTTGTGAATCTAAAAATAAGGATTCCAGATTCTTTCATCAATATCTTGCAGCTCCTCCCTTCAAGAGGTGGAGTCTATTTTCCCACTCCTTGAATCTGGTCTTGCCTTGTAATTTGCTGCGACTAATAGTATGTTGCTGAAGTTACACTGTGTAGACACTAGACCTTCAGTGCAGCACCTGCCTTTCCTTCTTGGAATGCTTTGATCACCATGTAAAGCCACCTAGCTGCTGAATGATGAGAAACCATGCAGGAAGAATGGCTTAGCTATCAGCCAGCACCAAGGCCCAAGACATATGTGTGAATCCATTTTAGATCCTCTGGCCCGAGGCAAGCCACCTGATCAATGCAAACACAGGAGTAATCTCAGGCAAGACTAGCAGAAGAACAGCTCAGCTAACCCACAAAATTATTAAAAATAACAAATTGCCTTCTTAAGTCACTGATCTTTGGGGGTGGATTGTTATACAGCAATAGATAACTGATACGACATAGTAGCAAACACAGGTGCAGGTCAGTAACATTGTCTGATAACATACTCTAAAAAAGATTTAAGAATGCATCTAAAGAACTTGATGTCCTGGTCAGAAAGCTGAGATGATATGAAATCTTCACATCAGGCATGAGCCACTGAGCCTGGCATGTTTTATGCCTTATGCACAACGATGATACTGCAACTGATGATACTGCAAATGCTTTTTATTTTTGCTTAGTTTATGGTATATTCTGGTATGCAGATATGAAAATCCGTTAAACAGATGACTCATAGTAACCAGAAAGCAATGATAACAGTTCAAATCAGTTTGCAAATACTACTAATGTAGAAATGTCTTCAATGATTGTGTAAGAACAGTGGCAGAGGGGAAAAGCACCAAAGGATTGGTGCCTGATGGAAAAGTTGCCAAGATGTATTTAATTAGTCATCATGTGAGGTATAAGACAAGCACTAGCGATTATAAAGATTCTAACATCTTTGCACACAGTATTAGATAATGCCATACAACTTTCAATTTTATTAAAGCTTAAACTTTCAATCGTAGGCTTTTCAGGATAATTTGTAGTGATATGGGCACTAAGTTCTAGAATCTGAACAAGCTTATGTTTGTTTGGAATTCAAGGTCCAAAATGAGTTGCAGCTATAAATTAAAGTGCCAGTAAAGAAATGAAAACAAAGTTTAGACTCAATATACAAACTAACATAAATCTCATTTTTTTGAAAATTTCAGAAAATATTCAACAAAATGATTCCTCAGGCATGTGGGATTTTAAAAAAGAAATCACTTAACATGCCATAATTTAATAATATATGTTTGAAAGTTACTTTTCCACCAAACAATGGCAGCCTGAAGAATTTGTTTACTGATTATCTCCACACTGAACACATAAATTAATGTTTGTGGATAATATTACTTATTACATATCGAAATGTCATTTTTCTTTCAAATGCCTTTTTTGCTTTCCTCAGATGTGGTAACTTGTCTTTAAGTGGGCCACCATCAATTTGCTCAACTCCAGGGATACTTGAACCTAGGCAGGCCTTAGTGACTTGTTTAAGTAATAGAATATGTTGAAAAGTATCTTTGGAGTTTCTGAAGCTAGGTTATAAGAAGACTTGCAGCTTCTGCCTAGGCCTCCTGAAACACTCACTCTTGGACCCCTGAGCCACCATGCAAGAAAGTTTAGTCCCTGCTGGAGTGACCTCATGGAGAGGCTCTGAGTCTGTATGGAGAGGGAGACAGGCCTAGCTGAGCCTACCTTCACCCTGTGCCCACTAAAGCATCAGGCATGTGAGTATGGTCATGTTGACCATCCCAGACCAAGTCATCTCTCAGTTGAGTACCACTGAAGAGTGACTCGAGTTAACAGCCACATTGACCAAAAGAATCAACCAGCCAGATTTTGCCTCAATTCCTGAATTTCAGAAATTATCATTTTAAGACACTAAGTTTTAAGGTGGTTTGTTACATTGTAATAGATAATTAGAACACTGAAGAATAATCTGAGATAAGAAGGTAAGCTATTAGAAAATTATTACCACTTCCAACTATTTATCTTGTGAATCAGGCAACAGAAATGGAGAACACAAAATACAGAAATAAGCTGGGCACCCTGTCTGGTTTAAGACTACATGTCTAATTTAAGACTATCGTTCACACTAATAACTTCTAATTTTCAATTTCTTTGCATTTATAAAACAGCTCTATTATCATTGATCACTTGTATAATTAATACATATTATACATTTGAATTAAGGATAAAATTTTGCTAACATTATACCACTTTTAATCCATTTTATACCTTGGGGTCTCTAATAATATTCTATTTGGAATATTCTATTTGGGAAATAGTATTTGAGCCTAAAAATCTTGAAAACCACCAAACAAATATCCTTAGTGTTTCTTTCTAGCTCTAATATTTACAAAATATGTTGCAGTGGGCATGGTGAATTTTGAGTCACAATCTCTGTCAAGGGTATCAAAAACATTTTTCTTTGTGCTTAGACAGGGCATTTGTCTTAGAAAGGAAAGCAGAATCATTTGAAAATAGCACCTGCCCCAATACTGGTAAAATCATTTCCATTTTACGTGCATTTATGGCTCATTTAAATCTCAGTCCACAGAAGAAATTCTTTAAGAAATGTATGTTTATTTTTCAATAACCCAATTTAATCTCTATGTGAACACCCACTCCTCTAGCATGGTGGAAACTTAACTGTGGTCAGTTTCCCCATGTCTTTTACCTCCCTTTCCTTGGATTGCATTTAAGACCTGGCGTGCTTACTTAGTTCTAAGCCTTCACAGCTGAAGAGGACATTTGATCACACATGCATCTCTAGACACCCATTGTCCCATCTTGTCACTGTATGTTATGAATTGAATGTTTGTGTTATCCTCAAATTCTTATGCTGAAGCCCTAACCCAATGTGATGGTATTTAGAGGTGGAGCCTTTGGGAGGTAATTAGATTTAGATGACATTATGAGGGTGGGCCCCATGATGGGTTAATGTCCTTACAAGAAGAATAAGAGAAACTGGAGCTCACTCTCTTTCTCTCTCCACCATGTGAAGACGTAGTGAGAAGGTGGCCATTCGCAACCCAAGGAGAGAGCCCTCACCAGATACTGACCCTGCTGGCACCTTGATCTTGGACTTCAAGGCTCCAGAACTGTGAGAAATAAATTCCTATTGTTTAAGTCACCCAGTCTATGGTATTTTGTTATGGCAGCCAAAGCTGACCAAGACAGTGTACATTGTCATGGGTGCATTCTTCATTCCTGTCTGAATGAGGTCCTCTGGGCTCTCAGCTACTTTCATGCCTTTCTAGGGCTCTTGGGAGTCACATTCTACTCCCATGTCTTGTTGATATTTGTAAAGCTCTGAGGAGGCTGTTAAGACCCTCTCTTGCCAATTTCTAAGAAGCTACTCGAAAATAGGGCTCAAGTCTCCTTTGCTCTAAGATCCCACATATTTATCTGGGTTTTTTTTTTTAATTATTATTATACTTTAAGTTCTGGGTTACATGTGCAGAACATGCAGGTTTGTTTCATAGGTATACTGGGTTTTTTTTTTTTTTATGTCAAAGGAGCTGGGATCTAGGAAAAGAGTACTGGGTTCCTCTCTTTCTGGGTCCACTCATTCCTCCGTTTGTTTTCTCCATCTCTCCGTGCCAAGGAATCCTGTGGTAGTCAGGGGCCTAGGTGAAGGGCAAACCTTGCTCTTACTCTATGTTTTCTCCTAAATTTTTTCTGTGCCATGAGTCCTTACTATTCTACAGAGGTTCCCTGCCTTTCCAGTCTCATAGTGTCCTCACTATGTCAATTTTTTCATAGAATGCTTAAACTAAGGCAAAGAAAGAAAGAAACAGCAAGTAAACAAACAAAATGCTAAAATCCTAACATTTCGTTTATTAAATAGGTTCAAAAACTTAATAGTGGTAGTTTGTGTGGCGTCTGATAATTCAAAAATTTAAATATCTCACAACATGCCTGTTCATGAAAGCACCTAGCAAACTGTGGGTTTAGGCTACTGAGAAAAAACCCAAGACGACTTCTTTCTCTGCTGTTATATGCCCTCCTTTTTTTTTTTTTTTTTTTTTTCAGACAAGGTCTTGCTTTATTGGCCAGGCTGGAGTGCAGTGACATGATCATAGCCTACTGCAGCCTCAACCCCCTGGGTTCAAGCCTCAGCCTCAGCCTTTTAAGTAGCTGGGACTATAGGCTTATACCACTATACTTGGCTAATTTTTAAGTTTTTTGTAGACATGGGGTCTCACTATATTGCCTAGGCTGGTCTTTAACTCCTGGGCTCAAGAGATCCTCTTGCCTTTGCCTCCCAAAGTGCTGGAATTACAGGCATGAGCCACTGAGCCTGGCATGTTATGTGCTCAGAAGGGTCTGCTTTTGAGTACCATTTGGCAGTAGTGAATGGTGTGGTTGTGGGAGGAGAACAGGATATCGTGGAAAGTAAACGGCATAAAAACAAATGGTTTGGTTAGGGAATCAAGAGCCATCATAAGTATTACTGAAACAAGAGATGCATTATAGAAAAGGGAAGGAGCTTGGATTTATTATAGAAAAAAGAAAGAACAGCTGGGCGTGGTGGCTCACACCTGTAATCCTAGCACTTTGGGAGGCTGAGGCGAGTGGATTGCCTGAGCTCAGGAGTTCAAGACCAGCCTGGGCAACATGGTGAAACCCCATCTCTACTAAAATACAAAAAATTAGATGGGCGTGGTGGCGTGTGCCTGTAATCCCAGCTACTCAGGAGGCTGAGGCAGGAGAATTGCTGGAACCTGGGAGGCGGAGGTTGCAGTGAGCCGAGATCGTGCCACTGTGCTCCAGCCTGGGCGACAGAGCCAGACTCTATCTTAAAAAAAAAAAAAAAAAAGAAATTTTGGCATTTTTCGAAGGGGTAATGAAAGTGATGGAGAGTCTAGTGAATCTGTTACATGGGTGATGAGCCAAAGACTGCAGAAAAGCCCAAGAAGCCCAAGCATGCAGCTAACAAAGGGTGAGCTCATGGAGAGGTCTATGGACATTTGTTAGCCCTGTGGGTCCACAGCCAAGTGTCTGGGGCCACTGTTAGCAAGCAAAACCAAACTAGAGGAAAAATACGTCTACATGCATGCAGTGATGGGGCTGGGGGAGAAGTAGGAGGAGAATTGAACACATAAAGAAGAGTTTTATTTAGGAAGATTAGGAGATGACAGTTTTCTCAGGTATCTAAGCAAATAGCCCCAAAAGAGAATTTATAATATTAGATTCTAAGGCTGGAGAATTTTTTGGGCAAAATAATTAAACAAAAAACAAAAAAAAGAAAGAAAAAACCTCTTGAGGATTGCCTATCTTGCAATTATTTGTACCTCTTTTATTGTCATTTATTAATGTCCTCAACAGGAATGATTGGCATGTCAGTTGCAATGAATGAGAGGGATCAAGAATAAATGGTGTAAGGAAATTACTTTCCTTCAGTTTATAAACATAAAAGGAAAACTTCATATGCTCTGGTACTCATGGCAAAGGCAGTTGGTTGTGATACTGTCACATTTCCAGACAAACTGAGTCTATGAGTTCTATTTAAAACTGTAAAAGCCACTGGGCATAGAAATAACTTGGCTTTTGATCTTAATTACATGGAGTCATATTGTAGTGTAAATATGAATTAAGCATTTGTAATTTTTTTTTGTTTTTAAGACAGAGTCTCGCTCTGTTGCCCAGGCTGGAGTACAGTGGCGTGATCTCAGCTCACTGCAACCTCCACCTCCCAGGTTCAAGTCATTCTCCTGCCTCAGCCTCCTGAGGCTACAGGCACATGCCACCATGCCCGGCTAATCTTTGTATTTTTAGTACAGACAGGATTTCACCACGTTGGCCAGGCCGGTCTCGAACTCCTGACATCAGGTGATCCACCTGCCTCGGCCTCCCAAAGTGCTAGGGTTACAGGCATGAGCCATCGCGCCCAGCCAAGCATTCGTATCTTTAAGTCACTTTAGTGGTACTAAAATGTTGGTAATCTGCTGGTTTAATGCTGTAGTGAATAGTAGTGATGATTTTTGGGTTGAAAACCATAGCCTGTAGTTCTCAATGCCTAAAATCCTGACAAATTTAAACAGACTCTGTAGAGGACGTATATTAGTCAGCTAATGCTGAATGACAAACAATCACAAAACCTAGTGACATAAAACCATAAGTATTTCTTTCTTGTTCATTCATTAGTGTGTCAGTTCTAGTTCAGCTTCTTCAAGCTCTGGCTGAGGGTTGGGCTTGAGTCTCCTTCATGAATATTCCTTTTGGGACTTGGTCTACAAAGTAATAGCTATCCAGCAGAAGCTCTTTTCATAGCAATAGGAAGGAGTGCAGGAGGCAAACTCAATCACACAGAGACATTCTAGCCTTGGCTCTCATCATGTATGCTAACATCTTATTGGTTAAAGGAAGTCACGTGGCTAAATCCATCAGTAGGGAAGTGTGTTCCTTCTATGGAAAGGGGAAGAATGAACATTTCCTTAGCAACAATCTAATTTACTGTAAGATGCTTTATATATTGCTATTATTCCTAAAAATTCTTTAATTTCTTAACATTTCGAATTATATAAGTTTGTATTTAGTTGCAAGTGACAGAAAACCCACAATAACAGGAGCTTAAACAATATAAGCTTTTATGTCATACATATGAATGAAGTCCACAGGAAAGCAAGCTAAAATGGCACGGCATCTTTATAATTTTCAAGAATGCAGTGGCTTCTCTTCAGCTCTATTCCTATTCCCAGGCTGCCTCCTGATCCAAGAAGGCTGATCAAGTTCCAGCCATCAAGTTCATATTCCAGACAGCAAGGTGAAGAACGAGATGAAGGAAGTCACATCTCTTCTCTTCCCAGAAGTTGCACACAATTCTTTTGCTTATGTCTTATTGGCCAGAAATTATTCACATAATTACACTAGCAAGGAAAGTTAGAAACTTAGACAGTATTCTTGGAATTCTCCAGGTATCTATATTTGCTGTCAAAAATAATGGATTTTATAATGTTAATATGCTATTAGAGAAGAATAGCTATTGGTGTAAACAATTGATAGTCTTTGCCACAAATTCCAAAGAAACTACGTTCTTATCACTACCTAGCCTTTCAATATTTTATTCTTTCTTCTAAGTTCTTACAATAAAAATATGATTGTTAACAAAGACACTATAGACATCATCCCTTAAATTAAAGTTCTGAGTTATTTTTAGTTACAGCTGGCAAGCTGCCAAAAGGAAAAAGGGAGAGGGACTGAAGTTTCTAATATGGATGTCAACTCTCAGTGGAATTATCCAGCTCTACTACCTTCCAAGTTGATCCTGAGGATGGATTCCAGGGACAGCCATTACTTTATCTTTACTACTGTAATATGTTAATTTCAGTACATGAGTTCTTGGAAGACTTCAGAGAAGAGAACATTTCCTGTTATGCATAAATGGTTACAATTTGAATTAACCCACAGACATTGATGGATCACTGCTTTTTGTCATGATCACTAACCTGTAATCAAGGTTATCCAAGATCTCTTCCCAATATACCTTTCTAGGTCTATCTCCCACTACTCTTTTTCATGTATCTTTATAAAGTTTATAACATGCTGAAAAAATGTCAAGTATTATAGATGACTTTCTCAAACAAACTCGATTAATTGTGCCACCCAAATATATCCTGTATCTTACTTTTTTGCCTATGCTTGAGTCGTCTCAGTAGAGTGACCCTCGTCATACCCACTATAAGCTTATCCATTAAAGACTTAAACCAAAATCTTTCTTAAGAAAGTCTCTCTAGAATCCCACAATCAGAAGTGATTTCTCTCAAAAGTCCAATACAACTGTATATTATATTCCCTCCTTCCTTTATTCATTCATAATTAATATTTATTGAAACCTATTACGTGTCACTGTGCTAGGTTTCATTTAAAGCATTTATAGTCTAGTGAAAGGCATTAATCAAATAATATATTCCTTATGTATAGACCATGACCTGTCTCACATTATACTGCTATTGTTCATCTTGCTTACTTCCCCAAGCACTGAAAACAAATGGAAAAGCTGTGTTTTATCGTGTGACTACCCTTTTGACACCTAGTAATGTGCCTTGCACTGTTAGTTAAATGTTCAGCAGCAATATTCAATGAATATTTCATTTATTGCCTTACTCTTCACCCCGGGGGAAGCAATTCAGAGGACGTATGTTACCATTAACTGCTGTAGAAAAATTCATTTGAAATTGAAACACGCATTTAAAAATATATACATGTGTCTTCATAACTGGAGTGTTGAGGATGGAGAAGAACCTATGAGATGAAAATCCAGTGTGTTTGCCTTATTAGAAATGCAAATGTCTGCTAATTTATGATTATGAGAATATGAGGTGTCCAGTGTCCAGACATGCAAAAATCATACAGATAAAAGCAAATCTCTCTCTAATCTTTCTTTGCTTTGTGTAATTAAAAGACAGAAAGCAAACTATAAATAAATGATATTCAGGCATTTTTAGAAATGTTTGCATCCTGCTACAATCACTGCTATAATAGGTTTTCTAGGCTCTGCAGCCTTTTCCTTGTTTCCTGCTTATTCAGGCTTCAGATCTGTGGAGTGGATCATAATTAGGAATCTACTGCTTCTTTCCCCAACTCTGATTCAATTAGCCATATGTTACAGGCAGCAAACACAGTGGCTGTCAAACTTTAGCAATTACCAAGGGGGCGGGGGCAGAGAAGATTTGTGGGGTCAAAACTATGAACTTATAAAAAGCTCTTGAAGTAAAGGCAAATCTTAATAGTGGGGCATTAATCAGAATTTCGTCTGGCCATTCATTAATCATCTCACATGGACCAGCTCTGGAAATAGCAGCCTTTCATACACGTGGGACAGAAGTGTTGAGCTCTCAGAGCAAAGGTATCAGAAAAGGCAATGAGTAAATATGCAATTCTGTTTACATTCTTCATTCCAACAAGGAAGAAAAATCAATAGGCTTACAGAATATGGCAATTGTCCTTTTAAATGAAGGCTTTCTGAAAGGTAGTTTTTCTAGCTCATAAGGGCTGATTCCAAATAAATGATTTACTCTTTGCAGAGTGCTACATGCTTAATGAGGGCTGTGCTGGGTCAGACTGAAAGTGGAAAATCCTTGGAAGGTCACTGTTAAATTCATTTTATCGAAAAGGCAGAACATTCAAATTTAAACATTTGACATTCAAAGCTGTGTTAGTTCAGAACTTCTCTGCTACATGCTGATTTGTTAGAGAAAGGGGGTTGGAAGTCCTGGGGTAGATAACATTTAAAAAAATAGTTGAAAGAAAATGAGCATTGAAGCATGTCATTCTTGAGGAAAAACTCACATAATTAGGTAGGCTTTGTGAAGAAATCTACTGCTTTAAAAAGAAAAAACCTATTAATTTTTTGGCTAACCTACCCATTCATGCTCTTCTCCACAGAAGGAGGAACTGAGTTACAATACAGCCACACTCCGTTTAAAATAACATTTATTCAATAGCAGGGCTGCCTCGTAGGCTTACCTCCTCATAGAAAAGGCCTATTATAAATCCCAGTAATTTTCCCATGAGCTCTACAAAGAGTGTTTCTTCGTGGTGGGTTTGAGTACTTTACCCACTATAATTTAAATGTCTCAAATGATGTCACTTCAAACTGTTTCCCTCAGGAGGTTGCTCTAGTCTGAAAAATATCTTCATTAAGATAGTTCTCTAGTATTTAACCTGGAATTTATTTATCTGTCATCAGAAATAGGTCCTTTCCCCACCAGCTTTAACCACTGAACTTTGTTCAAGAAGCGAGTGTGCTCTAGCATAAGAAAGGTTGTTATCTTTTCTTCATAAAATAAGTGACTTTTAGCTCAACTGTATTGAGTGCATTAAAATTCCCATTTGATGTATTTTGCTCTAGGTATGTATCCATGTCTATGGACACTAGTTGAGATTTTGCTCCAGGAAAAGCTGAGGTTTTGTTGGGGGAGGGTGAAGGTGAGTGGAGAGGATTTTAAAATGTAAACTTTTACTCTCTCACATCAAATAGAAATTTTTAAAAAATATTGAGAGGGTAAACATTCATCTAGTGGAATAGAAACTGAAGAAATCAATGAAGCCACAGAATAAAGGTGTGACCTTTAGACTTTTTTCTTTTTGAGGTTAACAAAGTGGAAAAGCATCTTGCTAAGAAGTCAGGGTACAAATTTCTGACCGCTTTAAGAATATCTACCATAACACTTTAGCTTTAAGTACTTCTACTTATTTATTTATTTAGAGACAAGGTCTTTCCCTGTCACCCAGACTGGAGTGCAGTGGCACTATCACAGCTTACTGCAGCAAACTCCTGGGCTCAAGTGATCCTCCTGCCTCAGCCTCTCCAGTAGCTCAGACTACAGGCCTGTAGTGGCCTAATAATTCATCATCACTCCTGGCTAATTAAAAAAAAACCTTTTTTTTTTTTTTTTTTTTTGTAGAGACAGGGCCTCTCTAAGTTGCCCAGGATGGTCTTGAACTCGTGGGCTAAATGCTTCTTCCTCCTCAGCCTCCTGAGTAGCTAGGACTTCTGCATTAATTTTAATAGCTTAATTGGAATGACAAGGGAAGTGAGGGTTGCCAGAGCGCACACGTTAAATGCCTGTCTTGGGTGGCAGGCAGCTCCATGGTGAAGAGAGAACTCACTGGGCTCCATTGCTCCTTCCTCTGACGGGCTGCCACACAGGGTGAGGATCTTTGCTGCTAAGTCTCTCATCTGTTTCAAGTGTGTGTGCATATTGACAGTTCTCCTAAGGAAAGCAGAGCACTCCTGCGGAGGTCCTAGAGGGTACATACAGCAGCTGATGATAACGTTTTTTTTCTACTAGGACAGTTTTAATTAAAACTACATGTGGTTTGAAATGCTTGCTGTTCTTTCTTTTTTGAAAATCCTTACAATTCATTTTGCATAAAAAGCAAAATTCTAAAGTCTTTCATTTAAATAGTGAGATCATAGCTTCAGTAAGAATTGTTGTGTTGGGCTTTCATATATGATTACTGAAAGCACAATGCAAAGGCCGGGGCTGAATTTAACAGGCCACTTGCTGGAAGTAGCAGTGTCACTGGATACCACCAACAGGTTCATGTTGAAGGTTTTTTTAAAAAGCTTTTAAAGTTTGCAATTAAAACATATACAGGCAGAGTACAGTGGCTCATGCCTATAATCCCAGCATTTTTTGGGAGGCCGAATCATTTGAGGTCAGGAGTTTGAGACCAGCCTGGCCAACATGGTGAAACCCTGCCTCTACTAAAAATACAAAAATTAGCTGGGTGTGGTGGCAGGTGCCTGTAATCCTAGCTACTCGGAAGGCTGAGGCAGGAGAATCACTTGAACCCAGGAGGCAGAGGTTGCAATGAGCTGAGATCACGCCACTGCACTCTAGCATGGGCGAAAGAGTGAGACTCCATCTGAAAAAAAAACAAAACCCAAAAAACCAAAAATGTGTGGCATAATAATTTATCATAAGGCATGTAACCACCACCCAGATCAAGAAATAAAATCTTCATTGCAGTACTATACGCAATAGGAAAGACATGGACTCAATCTAAATGCCCATCAATGACAGATTGGATAAAGAAAAATGTGGTACATATACACCATGGAATACTATGCAGCTGTAAAAAAGGACAAGATCCACTTTGGGAGGCTGAGGGAGGCAAATCACAAGGTCAAGAGATTGAGACCATCCTGGCCGACATAGTGAAACCCCGTCTCTACTAGAAATACAAAAATTAGCTGGGCATGGTGGTGCACGCCTGTAGTCCCAGCTACTTGGGAGGCTGAGGCAGGAGAATTGCCTGAACCTGGAAGCGGAGATTGCAGTGGGCCGAGATTGTGTCACTGCACTCTAGTCTGGGTGACAGAGCAAGACTCCGTCTCAAAAAAGAAAAAAAAAAAAGAACAAGATCACGTGTTTTGTGGGAAGATGGGTGGAGCTGGAGGCTATTACCCTTAGCAAACTAACACAGAAACAGAGAACCAAATACCACATGTTCTCACTTATAAGTGGGAGCCAAATGATAAGAACTCACGAACACAAAGAAGAAAACAATAGACACTGGGGTCTACTTGAGGGAGGAGGGTGAGAGGAGGGAGAGGAGCAGAAAAGATCACTATTGGGTACTGAGCTTAATACCTGGGTGATGAAATAATATGTACAACAAACCTACAAACACGTGTTTACCTATGTAACAAACCTTCACGTGTACCCCCAAATCTAAAATAAAAGTAAAACAAAATCCTGCCAGCACCCCAGAAATCCAATTTACGTTCCCTTCATCTTCCCTTGGCTATTATTGTAATCACCTTCTGGCTTGCTTTATAGATTTATCTCTAGGCATGTGTTGCTAAACTCTATAGTTTAGTTTTGTCTGTTTTGAATTATATAGTGAGAAATTACACAATATAAATGCTTTCATGGCTGGTTTCTTTTGCTCAACATATTTGTGAAATTTACCCAGGATTTTATTTTAACTGTAATTTTTATTTTTCAGTATTTTTAAATCTTCCATTATAGAATTATACCTACAATTCATTTATCAATTTTACTGTTAATGGGCATTTGGGTATTTTTAGTTTGAGGCAAAAACAAGTAATACTGCTAAGAATGTGCTTCTACACGGCGCTTGGTGCACATACGTCCACATTTCTGTTCTATCTCTTCCTAGGAGGGGAAGTGCTAGATCTACAGTGTGCTTGTATTCAATCCTTGGATACTGCCAAACTCTGCTAAGCAGATTGCACTAATTTTATATGCTAAACAATAGTGAATGCCTCAATGATTGGTATTTTCAGCCTTAAATTTTGGCCACACTGATGGGTTTGTAGTGGTACTTTATCTACTTTTAGTTTACATTTTCCCTGAGTTTACATTAACCAATGAGTTCAGTACCTTTCACATGTTCATACGTTCATTGACTATTTGGATATCATCTTTTGTGAGTTGGCTGTTCAAATCTCTTGCACATTTTTCTATTTGGTTGTTCACCTTTATTATTATTATTGGTTTGTAGAATTGTTTATGTATATTAAAAATATTGTCTCCTACTCATGGCTTACTTTTTACTCTCTTATTGTTGTCTCAATAAACTTGATATAGTAACTTTAATTAATCTTTCTTTTCATGATTTTGCTTTTGGTGTCCTGTTTATGAAGTCTTTTCCAATTCTATCTAGGTCATGAAGAAATTCTACTAACATCTTCTAGAAGCTTCAGAATTTTGTTTTTTCACACTTAAATTTGCAATCTCTCTGGCATTGTTTTCTCTGAATGGCATGTGATTAAGTTTAAAGTCCATTTTTTTTTCCACCTATGGGGATATCCAATGTTGTCAGCAACATTTATTGTAAAGTTATGTTTTCCCTACTATTCTGAAGTGTCATGTTAATTGTAATTCAGGATCTAGATATGAACAGGTCTATTTCTGGAATTTTGTTTTCATTTCATTGTTTTATTGTCTGTCCTTTAATCAATACCATATTGTCTTAATTATTTTTACATGTAGGGTGTATCAATGTCCTGTAGAGTAAGTCCTCGCATCATGTCCTTTGTCGAGAGTATCCTCACTATTCTGAGTCTATTGCATTTCCATATATTTCCATTTTGGAACCGGACTGGTCCAATTGCATTTTGATGCATTTTCATTTTAGGATCAGCTTTTCCAATTCCATGAAAACAACAACAAGGCAAATATACAAACACATAAATATAAACACACAATATATATAAACACACATATATAAAACAAATTGAAAAATGGGTTAAGATTTTAGCGGGGACTGTACTGACTCTATACAGCAGTTTGAAGAAAATTGACATTACATTATTGAATCTTCAAACTCATGAACATGGTATGTCTCTCCTTTTGTTTTAGTCTTTAATGTCTCTCAGTGTTTCATAGTTTTCTGTATAGAGGTCTTATATGTCTTTTGTTAGATTTAATATTTAATAATTTGACATTTTCGGTTTATAATAAATAGTATCATTTAAAAATTTTATTTTCTGTTTATTGTTGGCATAAAGTAATATATTTAGGAGCCTCTGGAGCTTCTAGAAGATAACAGGAGAATATTCTTCCTGACCTGAAGTAGGAAAAGGAATGCATTTATTTACTTGTGTAGCAATTTTGATAAACTGTCTTGTTAATGCTAATTTTCTGTCATTCTTTTGGCACTTCTATGAACACATGCACATATCATCTGGGTTTTATTTCTTATTTCTTTCTTTCCAGTGTTTCCCCCCATTCCCCATTCCTCATTTTCTTTCCCTTTTGTTTTTCTGTATTAGCTGGGTTCCCTTTCCGCACTGGTGGCTACCTTCTTCCAATGTTGAAAGGAAGTGGTAACGACAGACATACCCATCTTTTTCTAGATCTCAGTAGAAAGCTTATACCGTTTCACAGCTAAGCATAATGCTTGCTGTATCTTTCCTTTTCATACACTTTAACAAAACAAGAAAATTACCTTCTATTCCTAGTTTGATGAGCTTTTTTACAATGAATAGATTTTGAATTTTATCACAGTATTTTCTCTATTTATTTAAATGATCATATGAATTTTCTCTTTTCCACTAATGTGATAAATTGCACTGACTGATTTTTAAATCTTTGACCAATCTTGCACTCTTGGAATCAACTCAGATTTTTATATTTTGCTAAATTTGATGTTAGAATTTTGGTTAGGATTTTTTCAATTTGTGCTCTGAGTGATATTGACTCAGACTTTTTCCTTCTTAAAGCATTTTTGTCATGGTTTGATATCAACATTAACATAATAACTTCAAAAATAAAGAGAAATAGTGCCTCATTTGCTGTTCTCTAGAAAAGTCTGTTTAAACGTTTGGTAGAATTTACCAGCAAACCATCTGGGCCTGTCATTTTCTCTGTGGGAAGGAATTAAATTGAGAATCCAGTATCTTTAACAGGCCATTTAGACTTTTTATTCTTGTCTTAGTTTTGGTAGCTTGTGCTTTGCCCATGTCATCTAAATTTTATTTTATTTATTTATTTTTGAGACAGAGTCTCACTCTGTTGCCCAGGTTGGAGTGCAGTGGCATGATCTCAGCTCATGGAAACCTCTGCCTCCTGGGTTCAAGCAATTCTTGTGCCTCAGCCTCCCAAATAGCTGGGATTACAGGTGTGCACCACCATGCCCAGCTAATTTTTGTATTTTTTGCAAAAACGGGGTTTTGCCAGGTTGCCCAGGCTGGTTTCAAACTCCTGGCCTCAAGTGATCTGCCTGCTTCGGCCTCCCGAAGTGCTGGATTTTGGGCATTAGCCACCATGCCCAGCCATGTCATCTAAATTTTAAAATTTATTGACATGAAATTTTAAAAATAATATATTCTTTTTTCTTTTGTAGAGATGAGTCTCACTATGCTGCCCAGCCTGGTCTTGAACTCTTGTGTTCAAGTAATCCTCCTGCCTTGGCCACCCAAAGTGCTGGGATTACAGGCATGAGCCACTGTGTCTGGCCTATAATATCTTGTTATGATCATTTTAATGTCTGTATGATCTAAAGCAGGAGTTGGCAAACTATAGTTCTCAGGCCAACCTGGCCTATGGCCTGTTTTTGTTTGGGCCAGTGAGCTAAGAATGGTTTTTATATTTTGAAAGAGTTATTAAAAACAGAACAACAACAACCAAAACACAAGAATATGTGACAGACCCCAATTTCTGCTCTTAGCTTTAATATTTCCTTAGTTTAAATTTGTGATTTAATTTCCTATTCTTTTTTTAGCTTCTTGAGAATCCAATTTTAATAAATACTATATTCTGTGTGTAGTAGAAAAGGACAAGTTTGCTATGCTGTTATTCAAATCTTCTATATCGTTACTGATTTTTTGTCTTTTTATTCTGTTGGTTAGTAAGAGTTGTGTTAAAATCTGACTCTTTTATTGTGGATTCACAAATCTCTTTTTGTAGTTCTGAAATGAACTACTCTTTTTGAGGTCATATCATTAGACACCTACAAATTTAGAGTTGTTACAACTTCCTGGTGAATAAAATCTCCTATCATTATTAATTGGGATGGAAGGGAAGTACATTTTAAGCAGTAGCAACATTCTAACAAAGATAAAAAAAAATGTAAAACATATTTTGGAAGAGGAAATAATACGATTTAATTATATTGAGAAGTCTACTTAGGGGAACAGAAAAAAGGAGACTATGAAAATGGTGGGGGGGGCTTTATTTTGGTTTGCTTCCAGCGTCAGAGTGAGAAGTTTGTATCTAAGCCAACCATACATTTTTGAATCCAGTTTTTTTCACCTAAATTCAAGTTTGTCACAATCGTAAGCAATAAGACTTTGGCTTAAGGCTTTATACATCTTTACATATCTTTACCTAAAACAATTAATCTTTTTTTTTTTTTTTTTTTTTTTTTGTTGAGACGGAGTCTCGCTCTGTCGCCCAGGCTGGAGTGCAGTGGCGCAATCTCGGCTCACTGCAAGCTCCGCCTCCCGGGTTCACGCCATTCTCCTGCCTCAGCCTCTCCGAGTAGCTGGGACTACAGGCGCCCGCCACCACGCCCAGCTAATTTTTTGTATTTTTAGTAGAGACGGGGTTTCACCGTGGTCTCGATCTCCTGACCTCGTGACCCACCAGCCTCGGCCTCCCAAAGTGCTGGGATTACAAGCGTGAGCCACCGCGCCCGGCCCAATTAATCTTAACCACTTATTGTTAAACATCCAATTTTGGTAATTATTCTACCATCTTATTTCATTTTTCCCAAGAAAGGAAAGTAGATTTTTATAAACAAAAATAATGAATGAGTGCTCGTTTATTATCCTTTCCTGAAAATATTCATGCTAGCTTTCCTTTGTTTTCTTCTGAACAATGACCTTTGAAAGAAAATAACTGGTGGAAAAACAAAGTGAAAGTCTTGCCTCAGAATTTGGCTCAGTGTCAGAGTGATGTATGCTCCAGTTTTACCTTAGGGACACAGAGTGGCTGCAGTGCGATGCTGATTTGGTGGGTGGGCTAGGTTAGGGTTCAGGACCCATTCAGCTGAGCCGAAGTTGCAGTGTGACTTGCTCGGCCACGCTGGGCTTGAAGCTGGCTAAAGGCGGGAATGGTGGGAGGTGCAGCAGAGCAGGCTTTAGGGCACACAGATGTTCATCTAACGGCCAGAAACTGCTCTGCCCTTCAGACTAGCCTCAAATTCTGGCTCACCTTACAGCCATCAAATCCACAGCAACCATATCAGCAATGATTTGTCAGAGACTGAACTGTTAATTTTTACTTCTCTGAATAGGACCTTCCATCTTCTCAGCCTTCTATTAGTTGGTACTAAGGATTCAGAAAAAGGCAGGTCCTAGCTGGGATGGGATGCTGATGTCCTTATCTGACAGGAGAGGTATCTATTACATGACTGGCTTTGTTCCCTGCTCAACCACTTACATGTAGTGAGGCCATAGATAAATTACTTTATCTGTCTCTGCTTTCATTTCTATATCTGTAATCTGAAGATAATAGAGTTATACCTACTCCTTACACACTTTAGTGACATACTTGTGAAGATAAATTGAGGTTGAATTGTAACGTGTCTGCAAAGTCCCAAGAGCTTTGGGAATAAAGGCTATCTATAAATAAAAATGTATTATGAATGCTTGAATTTTAATAAAAGCTTTTATATTTTACCCTCATGGCACTTTAGAAAGTCATAACTGTTGAATATTGAACAGATCTTTTTTTTTCTCTCTCCACCCTGCCTGAAATAACACTTTCTAAACTAAGTTAGATCCTGGGAGATATCCATAAAGAAGATAAAGTTTGTTTCTGTGCTTCCAGGTTCCCCATTTTGCCCTGTTTTCCTTCGCAGGATGATACACTTACACTACTATTCCAAATGGGTTCAGGACTTTCAATGACTTTTTTACTCCCATTAAAATACACTCTCAATCCAAAATTTAATAAACTTATCCATTGGGGTGGACTGACAAGCCTAATGTGTTATCTTTCAGTGTTTTTAATCTTTTAAACCAGGACATTCTTTAGCCAAAGGATTTAATCTAAAGTGGGAAGTTTGGATTTCAATCTAAGTATGGAGTGGAGGCGTTGATGCTGATGGTGACAAGGAAAGAAGGCAAGTAAGTTGGAGCTTCTTTTTTTTTCTTTCCTTTTTTTTTTTTGAGACGGAGTCTCGCTCTGTTGCCCTGTTGCCCAGACTGCAGTGCAGTGGTGCCATTTCAGCTCACTGCAGCCTCCGCCCCCCGGGTTCCAGTGATTCTCCTGCTTCAGCCTCCTGGGTAGCTGGGATTACAGGCACGTGCCACCACACTTGGCTAATTTCTGTATTTTTAGTAGAGACAGGGTTTCACCACGTTGGCCAGGCTGGTCTCGAACTCCTGACCTCAGATGATCTGCCCACCTCGGCCTCCCATAGTGCTGGGATTACAGGCGTGAGCCACTGCACCTGACCATAAATTGGAGCTTCTGAAATCTTACCAGATAGGTACAGGCATTAAAAAATAACTCCAATATCAAACACTTTATATATAATCAGCCATAATTAAGAACACTAAGGAAAGCAACCCTCACTGAAGTAGATATTATTTGCTCCATTTTATAGATGAGGGTACTGAGGCTTGAAGAAATTAAATAACTGTGAGATCACACACCTAGAAAGTAGATGATCTGAGCTCAAACAAGCTTGCTTGATTCCAAAGTAGTTTTCTTGCCATGTAGAATAACCAAACAAATCATAAATACGTAGAACTAAGGCTGGGATTAACTCTGGACTCAACTTCTTTTGTTACTTTGATGCTAGTCAAGCACACTTCTTTTTTTTGGTGCTAGCAGTCTCCATGTCTCTGAATGTAATTTTTTTTTTTTTGGACGGAGTTTCACTTTTGTTGGCCAGGCTGGAGTGCAATGGCATGATCTCGGCTCACTGCAATCTCCGCCTTCCAGATTCAAGCAATTCTCCTGCCTCAGCCTCCCAGGTAGCTGGATTACAGGCGTGCACCACCACGCTCAGCTAATTTTGTATTTTTAGTAGAGACAGGGTTTCATCATGTTGGTCAGGCTGGTCTCAAACTCCTGACCTCAAGTGATCCACCCGCCTCAACCTTCCAAAGTGCTGGGATTACAGGAGTGAGCCACCGCGCCTGGTCCTTGACTGTCATTTATGCCACTAAAATAGACATCCCTGTTCTCTGGAAATAATTATATTGCGGTAAAATGTCAAATTAGATCTTTGGTATATTCCAAATGCTTTTCAGTATATTACCAAGTTTAGTAATACATGTGTTTTAATTAAAAATCAGAAAAACGTTGCTAATGCTATAATAATGCATTTATGCAGAACCCAATCTGGAGGCTCTTTCTTTATCAGCAGTTTCTTTGATGTGTGCAGCATTTCTCTTGAATCTCTCTCTCTTGATTAGTGTATTTTCTTAGTCCCCTTGATACTTCTTCAGCCAGTTTCCCTCATATTATTTTTGCTGCTTCTTCTTTCTCTTTAACATGTGTGTCTCTCAGAACTCTTGTATCAGAATTCTGCTATATTTTTTCTATTCCCAGTACTCCTTAAGCATGCATCATTTCTTATAGCCTCAACTACAATCTTTATGTTGGTTTTCATTTCTCTCCAGCATGAATCTTGATTCAGGCAATTCAAGCTTAGATTTCCATTCATTCTTCTTGCTTTTCTGTATACGTATGCACAACACACACACACACACACACACACACACACACACACACACACACACACAGTCACCCATTCAGTCCAAGCTCTGTGTTGCCCATGATATGGTACATTTTTATAACACAGAATTCCTCATCTTTGCATTTTTTCCCTATCACATCAAAAAATTAAAATGGCAGAGATATATATGAAAAGTAATTTCCTGATAAAGTTAGTGATACGTACATACTGAAGTTTATCAGTAAAAATTAATAACTAGCATTAACTAAGTGGAGCCATTATCAAGCTATAAGTGTATCATTTGGTTTTCTTATGTTGTCTTCTCCTACCCATGGGTTCTCTCTACTACTTTACAGTTTTTCATTCACTGTCATTTAATGACTCAGCTGCCTGTCAACGAGAGTATTAATTGGGGCCGTTGATGACATGTCCTCTTGTCACATCTGCTCACTCCACTGCTATTACTCTGGTCATTCGATCTTTGATCCAGCACTCTCCCAACTCTAGATAAATTTTAGAATTTTTCAGGCTTCACGCTGTCAAATTTAAAATCTCTGGTGTCATCTATTAATATCCTTCTCCCTAACTCTGTCCTAAAGTGGAGGGACAGTCCTCACATCATTAACTGCCTATTTTTCTTTTATAATTTGATGGCTTCCATTTTCCCAGGACATACTGAAATTATTTAAAAGAGAAAATTGTTTAAAATATGTTTCATTACAAGTTGTGTAGTCTATTTCTCCACATAGCAAAAATCTTATCAATTTTCCCTTCACAAGCAGTTTTGTTGCAATAAAAAATAGTTTGCGAATGATCTTTTGTAGTTTCACTTTCATCTCTAGAGTATTCTATCAGTTACCCTAATTGTGATCAACAGAAACTGACTACCGTTAGTTTAAACCAAAGTACATTTATTTAGGACCTTGGTGATAGGGGAAGGGATGGATATGGTGCTTGCGTACATGGGGATAACAGGCTAGCAGGCTGCAAGGCAAAGCTTGGGAACAGAGAAGAACAAAAGGGGATTTAGAAAACCAGGAAGCAGGAAGAACAGAACCATCTCATGGCAAAACTTGTCTGGTTAGCCCACCTCTTCTCTTTCATTGCCACGGAAATGAAATCAACTCTACAATGTTTTCTTCATTCTTGCATTATTCACTCAATATTCATAGTCCCAGAGGAGAGAGAACTGATTGGCTTGAGTTAAGTCACACAACTGACCCTTGGGACTACCAGAAAAAGGATCTGGAACACTTGGTTTCCAAAGACAGGCAATTGCCTTCATTGCCATGACCACATACAATGAGGAAGGGGCATTTTCCCAGAAGGAAATCAGCGGAAGGTGAATGGATTGGGCAACCAGTAAAGACCAACATCCATGAAGGAACTAGTATTTTTTGGTTGAGTTTTTCACCAGTTGAAATATTGTAGGGAAGGAGAGTCTAAAGAGAACTTTATAAATCACAGGAAAGAATAATTTTTTTTTTTTTGAGACGATGTCTTGCTTTGTCGTTTAGGCTGGAGTTCGGTGGTGGCTTCATGGCTTGCTGCGGCCTTAAACTCCTGGGCTCAAACCATCCTGCCCCCTCAGCCTACCAATCAAGCCCAGCTAATTTTTCTTTTCTTTAAGATTTTTGTACAGATGGTTTTGCTATGTTGCTCGGGCTGGGTTTAAACTCCTGGCCTCAAGCAATTCCCCAGATCCTGAGATTACAGATGTCAGCCACTGCCTCCGGCTTTGAGGAAATAATCAAGGAAATAATTTTAAATAACATTATGTCTGCCCAACAAGAATTTACAACAGTATACACAAACAAGTAATTCCGAAGTGAGCATAAGAGATAGTCGCTTTGTTTTTTTCATTGTCTTTTATATTACATATAGGGTGCTGCTGAGATGTAGAAAAGGAGGAGAGAGGAGAGGGAATAAATCTGAACAGGAGAAAAAGACGAGAAAGGCAACATGGGGAACAGATATGGGTGTGTCAGCATTTTACATGTGTCATCTGCAGGTCTAATTCTAGTTTTGTGGAAACTTAGAATTGCTTTTCAAACCTTTCAGAGCATCCGCTTTACCTTTTTTCTGTCCAGCTTCCATCTTTCTCTCTAGCAGCTAAGGTTTTCTGCATATTGGTTCAAGCATTCAAACTGGTGAAAAAGCCACGTATTTTTACTCTCCACTCTTCTCTTAAGCAATTTTTCTCTCCATCAGAGCCAGTTTGTGCACGCTGCTTATGGGCTCCAGTGGTAATAAAGATTCATTTTTCATAAGGGAACATCAACATTAAGAGAAGTGTAAAACCATTCAGCATCCATCATTCTTTTCTATAATTAGCAAGAATAGGCTGAGGGCAAGATAAAGCACATATATTTCTGACATCTTTTCTTTAGATTCCTTTTTTTTGGACACAGATGACAAGGCAGATTTGGCTGTTTCTTGTCTAATTTGACAAGCTGAATATTGTCAGGCAGATGTCTTCATTAAGTCTGTGTAGGAAGAGGGAAGAGAATCAAAGCAGTGAGCTTTCCTTCTGGTACTCTGGATAGGGGTCTGATATCTTGCAGGGTGATCTGTGAGTACAAGGGTAGTGTAAAGTGTTTTGTGTAAAATATTTTTTTAGGATTAAAAACACCCGTGGCAATCATCTGTTGGGTCCTAACACCTCATTTTGTAGTCTTGGAATATGCAGTGTTATGACCCACTTCAGGAAGCAGTAACAATTGCAGTATTTAGGTCAGGAAGCATAGCAGAGGGGTATATCGTGAGGTTACTCAAGGTTGGAGAAACCAGAAAACGAGTTGGTGTAACATCTTCACCAGTAGTGAGGTTTGATCTAAAAGATAGCTACCAGTTAAGTCATTTTTGTAAATAATATCTATTTAATTTCAACCTTGTTCATTCCATGCAGAGGAGATAACTATCTGATGGTGAGCTCTTTTGCCATTTAGCATTCCTCTTTTCCTTTCCCCTATCTCTACTGTCAGTTGGAAGCACAGCAAAATCTTCCCTCTGTCATTTCTTACATTTGCTTCTTTTATGTTCCTAAAAGCTTTCAAATCCCCCTTCTCAGGATTTATTCTTATTTTTGGTTCTTTGGTTGTTTTCAACTCATCTCACATCCCTCACATAGATCATATTATAACGATTCTTTAAGAAGCAAAGCATCTTAGCAACTCCTGAGTCAGTTTTCTTTCTGTAAGCAACTAGGTTACCTCAGCCAGACTGGGTGAGAAAACGGCATCACAGCAAGAAGCTTATATTGTGCTAGTTAAGTACCAGCAACGACCAGTAGCATGCAATCAGAGAACGGAGCTGAAACAACAGCGCGGCTATTTTTGACAAATTTCTGCTCTGTTAATTCAGTTATACGTCGTGATAACTAATACTCATCCTTGACCATTGACAGCAGGTGATCAAATTATGCCTCTCAATCATCATGATAATCTAAGACATTATAAAAGCAGCAGCTATAAAATGCCATGTGCTATCTGAGTAACCAGAGAATCAGGGTTAAGAAAATAGTGCTGCCAGGAACGGCCATTGTTCTTTTCTTTCCTCCTTTCTTCTGTGTTTTAAGTGTTGGTTCCTTCCCAAACTACTAGAAAAATGCCTACTGTACGTTCTGAGTACTGTGCGTCTGACACTTCTTCCCCTCCCCAGGTAGCACGAATCTTGAGAAATGAAGTAGAGAAAATGGCATAACACTTTGGAATAGCACAAGGATATGGATCAGGGAGCACTGTTGCATTTAAAAATGAATGGACTGGTAGGAGGAGGGATGAGGGAGGGAAGGAAGTAATGGACAATGACCACTCATGTTAAAACACAGCACATACAAATATGAGACAAAATAAATGTAAAGGGTTTTCACTTAAAATTTCTTGTAATATGTCAGAAAACATTTATCAATTTGTCAAACAAAAGATTAAAGGTAATGCACTTATTAATGCATTTAATCAAAAAGAATTTATGGAACGTTCATATGCCAGGTACTGCTTTAGTTGCTGGGAGATACAGCAGTGGACAAAGCAAAGTTTTTACTCTTATGGTGCCTATATTGCAGTGATAGTAAGAGAAAACAATTAAGAAACAAGTAAGGGCCAGACGCGGTGGCTAATGCCTGTAATCCTAGCACTTTGGGAGGCCGAGGTAGGCGGATCACCTGAGGTTGGGTGTTCAAGACCAGCCTGACCAACATGGAGAAACCGTGTCTCTACTAAAAACACAAAACTAGCCGGGTGTGGTGCTGCATGCCTGTAATCCCAGCTAGAAATTTTAAAAAAGAAAAAAAAAAAAAAACAAGAAAAAAATCTAGGTCCAGTACCCAGTCTAGGATCATATGCTGTACATAGTTGTCACATTTCTTTAGTCTCATTTTATCTGGAATAATTCTTCAATCTGCAGTAGTTTCTCATGTCCTTGACATTTTAAAAGAATACAGGCCAGTTATTTTGTTAGAATGCTTCTCAGTTTGGGTTTCATGATGTTTCCTTACAATTAGATTTGAGTTATGCATTTTTGGCTGTAATACTGTAATACAAAGGTGATATTGTTTACTTCTCAGTGCATTGTATCACGAGACACATGAATTTGATTCGTCTTAATACTGGTGATGTTAACTTTGATTACTCAGTGAAAGTGTTCTCCATTGCAAAGTTTCTATTTTTCTCCTTTTAATTAGCAAGTATTTTCTGGGGAGATAGTATACTGTAGGACTATGTAGATCTCTGATTCACCCACTAGTTTAAGTATCATTGATGACTTTTGCCTAAGTTGATTATCAGATTTGTCATATAAAAGCTTTTTTCTTTTTTCTTTCTTTCTGTTTTTTGAGACAGAGTCTTACTCTGTCACCTGGGCTGGAGTGCAGTGGCACAAACATGACTCACTGCAGCCTTGACCTCCTGGGTTCAAGCAACACTCTTACCTCAGCCTCCCAAGTAGCTGGGACCACAGGCATGCACTACTACACCCAAATAATTTAAAATAAATTTTTTTTTTGGTAGAGACAGAGTCTCACTGTGTTGCCCAGGCTCTTCCTGTATTTTCTATATTAGTATGAATTCATGCATTTGATTTCTTTTAATGGGCTTTCATTTAATATAATTATTTTCCTGCTGAAATTTTTCCAGATTTGAACACATAAGAGATTTTCAAATTGGCTCCTGTGGTTTTTTTTTTTTTTGACATTCTTATCATTTTTGAACCAATTCCTTACTTTCTGCCATAATAAAATATGGTTCATCTTATACTTTCTGGGTCCCAGGCTGGAATTAGTCATTTCTCCAAAGAACCGTGGTTCTTTTCAGTGAAAATTGTAGTTAGAAGTCAAAATCTGGGCACATTTTCATTGCTTTTGGGAGGTGATTACTTCTAGGATTTCTCAGAATACAGTGCTGAGAAATATGTATGTATACACACATATGCACACCTATAACCTTAATCTATTTTTTACCTCTCTCCCTCTTTTAAAATATATACATTAAATATCTAACTACAGCTCATTTTCTTTAGAATGAAAGTATAGTGTCAAAATGCTGTGTTAAAAAGTTGTAAGTATATCTTGGAGATATTGCAGGTTTGGTTCCAGAACCACCACAATAAAATGAATATCAAAATACAGTGAGTCTTATAAAGTTTTTGTTTTCCCAGTGCATATAAAAGTTATGTTTACACTATACTGTAGTCTATTAAGTGTGTAATAACATTGTGTCCAAAAAAACCCAATGTAAATATTTTCATTAAAAAACACCTTATTGGTCAAGCACGATGGCTCATGCCTGTAATCCCAATACTCTGGGAGGCCGAGGTGGGTGGATCACTTGAGGTCAGGAGTTTGAGACCAGCCTGGCCAATATGGTGAAACCCCACTTCTACTAAAAATGCAAAAATTAACTAGCTGTGGTGGCATGCACTTGTAATCCCAGCTACTCGGGAGGCTGAGGCAGGAGAACTGCTGGAACCTGGGAGGCGGAGGTTGCAGTGAGCTGAGATTGTGCTACTGCACTCCAGCCTTCGTGACACAGCAAGACTCCATCTCAGAAAACAAAAAACAAAACAACAACAACAAAAAATGCCTTATTGCTAAAAAATGCTGGCAATCATCTGAACCTTCAGCAAGTCATAGTCTTTTTGTTGGATGAGGGTCTTGCCTCAACGCTGATGGCTGCTGACTGATCAGGGTGGAGGTTGCTGAAGATTGGGATGGCTTTGGCAATATCTTAAAACAGGACAACAATGAAGTTTGCCACATTGATTGACTTTTTTTTTTTTTTTTTTTCACAAAAGGAAAACACCCTGCTGCTGCTTTATCAGCTAAGTTCATGCAATCTTCTAAACCTTTCATTGTCATTTCAATAATGTTCACACATCTTCACCAGGAGTAGATTCATCTCTAGAAATCCCTTTCTTTGCACATCCATAAGAAGCAACTCCTCATCCATTCAAGTTTTATCGTGAAATTGCAATAATTCAGTTACAGCTCAGGCTCCACTTCTAATTCTAGTTCTCTTGCTATTTCCACCACATCTGTAGTTACTTCCTCCACTTGTCTTGAATACTTCAAACTCATCAATAAGAACTGGAATAAACTTCTTCTAAACTCCTTTTAATGTTGATTTTTTTCACTTTCTTCCTTGCATCACGAATGTTGTTAACGGCATCCTAGAATGATGAATCATTTCCAAAATGCTTTCAATTTATTTTGTCCAGATCCATTAGAGGAATCACTAACTATGGCAGCTATGGGTTTATGACATATATTTCTTTCTTTTTTAAAAAAAATTCCACTTTTATTTTAAGTTCAGGGACACATGTGCAGGATGTGCAGGTTTGTTACATAGGTAAACCTGTGCCATGGTGGTTTGCTGCACAAATTATCCCATTACCTAGGTATTAAGCCCAGCATCCAATAGCTATTCTTTCTGATGCTCTCCCTTCTCTTGCTACCCTCAGACAGGCCCCAGTATGTATTGTTTCCCCCATGTGTCCATGTGTTCTTATCATTCAGCTCCTACTTACAAGTGAGAACCGAAGGTATTTGATTTTCTGTTCCTGCGTTAGTTTGTTAAGGATAATGGCTTCCAGCTCCATCCATGTTCCTTCAAAGGACATGACCTCGTTCCTTTGTATGGCTGCACAGGGACTCCGTGGTGTATATGTACCACATTTCCTTTATCCACTCTATCATTGATGGGTGTTTAGGTTGATTCATGTCTTTGATATTGTGAATAGTGCTGCAATGAACAAAGACATGCATGTGCCTTTATAATAGAATAATTTATATTCCTTTGGGTATATATTCAGTAACAGGATTGCTGGGTCAAATGGTATTTCTGCCTCCAGGTTTTTGAGAAATTGCCATACTGTCTTCCACAATGGTTGAACTAATTTACACTCCCACCAACAGTGTAAATGCATTCCTATTTCTCCATAACCTTGCCAGCATCTTTTTTTTTTTTTTTTTTTGGCTTGTTAATAGCCATTCTGACTGGTGTGAGATGGTATCTCACTGTGGTTTTGATTTGCATTCCTCTAATGATCAGTGATTTTGAGCTTTTTCTCATGACATATATTTCTTGAATAAAAAACTTGAAATTCATAATGACTTCTTGATCCATGAACTGCAGAATGGATGTTGGGTGAGCCAGCATGAAAACATTAATCTTCATGTATGTCTCCATGATAGCTCTTGGGTAACCAGGTGTATTGTCAATGAGCAGTAATATTTTGAAAGAAGACTCTTCCTGAGCAGTAGGTCTCAACAATGGACTTAACTATTCAGTAAACCATGCTGTACACAGATGTGCTGTCATCCAGACTTTGTTGTTCCATTTACAAGAGTAATTCTTAAGGATTTCCAGAATGATAAATGAACATTGGCTGCAACTTAAAGTCATCAGCTGCTTTATCTCCTAACAAGAGTCAGCCTGTCTTTTGAAGCTTTGAAGCCAGGCATTGACATCCCTCTATCTACTAAAGTCCTAGATGGCATCTTCTTCCAACAGAAGGCTGTTTCATCTACATTGAAAAATCTGTTGTTGAGTGTAGCCCCCTTCATCAATGATCTTAGCTAGATCTTCTGGATAACTTGCTGTAGCTTCTCCATCAGCACTTGCTGCTTTACATTGTACTATTATGTTATGAAGATGGCTTTTTTTTTTTTAAACTCATAAACCAACATCTGCTAGCTTCAAACTTTCCTTCTGGAGCTCCCTCATGTCTCTCAGCCTTCCTGGGATTGAAGAGAGTCAGGGACTGGCCCTGGATTAGGCTTTGGCTTCAGGGAATGTTTCAGCTGATTTGATCTTCTCTCCAGACCACTAAAACTTTCTCCATCTCAATAAGGCTGCTTTATTTTCTTATCATTCATGTGTTCACTGGAGTAGCACTTTTAATTTTCTTCAAGAATTTTCCCTTTGCATTCCCAGCTTGGCTAGCTGTTTGCACAAGAGGCCAAGCATTTGGCCTGTCTCAGCTTTTGACAGGCCTTCCTCACTAAGCTTAACCATTTCTAGCTTTTGATTTAAAGAGAGAGACATGGGACTCTTCCTTTCATTTGAGCACTTGGAGGCCATAGTAGGCTTATTACTTGGCCTAGCTTCAATATTGTCCTGTCTCAGGGAGTAGGGAGGCCTGAGGAGATGGAGAAAGACAGGGAACGGCTGATCGGTGGAGCAGTGAAAACACACACGACATTTATTGATTAAGTTCACTGTATTATATGGGCACAGCTCATGGTGCCCCCAAACCACTACAGTAGTTACATCAAAGGTTACTGATCACAGATCACCACAGCTATAATAATACCAAAGAATTTTGAAATATTGCAAGAGTTACTGAAGCGTGCTACAGGAACATAAAGTGAGTACATGGTGTTGCAAAAATGGTGCTGGATAGACTTGCTTGACGCAGGGTTGCCACAAACCTTCTATTTGTAAGGAACACAGTATCTGGAAGTGCAATAAAGGGAAGCGCAATAAAATGAAGTAGGCCTGTACTTGAATTGCCCTTTCCTGCCCCTACGCCCTCCTGCGTGTTTATGTTATTCTTTTGTAATATAATAAGGTTCATTCGTTTTAGTTTGCATTCCCTCTTAGGAATAAAATGTATTCATTGTTATTTTATAAATATTAAAACATGAACATGGTGTAATTGTCCAAGTGATAAAAATGATAGGGAAGTATCACTTCTCCCAAGTTTTCCATCTTCTTTCTATCTCAGGAGTATGTTTTTTTAAGGTTTAAATCTGACTGTACTCCCCTTTGTTTAAAACGCTGTTATCACTTGTCCCAAATCCTAGAAGTGTCTGCATGATGTGACTGCCTGATTTCTAGCTTTGTCCTGTGCTGTGCCCCTCCTTGCTCACTGTGCATACAAACTTTTAGTTCTTTGAACGATTCTACTCCTTGCTTTCTTATGACCTTCTCACATACTATACCCTCTACCTGCAATACCTGTTTCCTCCTCTTATTAACTGTGTTAATAGCAATTCATACTTTAGGCCCAAATTTAATGCCATTTTCTCAAGGAAACCTTCTCTGTCCTTGTCTCCTCTTGCCCAGTGAAAAATACAGTAGATTAGATCTCCCTGTTATTTTATCCTCACAATGTTTCCTGCATAGCACAGATCACAGTTTGCCATTATAATGTTTATTTGTTTGAATACTTTTTTTTTTTTGAGACAGAGTCTTGCTCTGTTACCCAGGCTGGAGTGCAGTGGTGAGATCTTGGCTTACTGCAACCTCTGCCTCCCAGGTTCAAGCAACTCTCCTGCCTCAGACTCCTGAGTAGCTGGGATTACAGGCATGCGTCACCACGCCCAGCTAATTTTTATATTTTTTGTAGAGATGGGGTTTCATCATGTTGGCCATGGCTGGTCTCAAACTCCTGACCTCAAGCAATTCTCCTGCCTTGGCCTCCCAAAGTGCTGGGATTACAGGCATGAGCCACAGTTCCTGGCCTGTTTGATTACTTGAATCATGGCTATCTGGTCCACCATGCTGTAGGGTCCATGTACAGCAAATATTTGTTGAATGAATAAATGAGGAGTAGAAAAAATTGTGAAGTTTAAGTTAGTATGTAGTTTCAGAAAATAGATGACTTCTTATCTGTAGATATTTGAACTGATTCACAGATACTTTAGTTTTGTTCACAAATTTGTATTTATTTGTCCCATCATAGTTGTACGAAATCTTTGTGGTCTTGCATAATCCACAATGGAAAGTTGACGTCTGATTGGCACATTCTAAATCATATCTTTTACATAACAAAATTATAGGAAAAAGAGATACTGAAGAACAGAGGGGTAGATAAGTGAAATAATTACAGTATTTTCTTATTGCTAAGTATAGGAAGCAGACAGAACAAAGTGAGAAGAAAGCCATTGACATAACACAAATCAGCTATTTTGCTATATGACTGAAATGCCTTTTCATTGTTTTTTTCCATGTTTTCCAATATGTTTGCAAATATGCTTATAGATTTTGTTTTTGTTTTTGTTTTTTTTTGAGGTGGAGTTTCGCCCTTGTTACTCGGACTAGAGTGCAACGGCACGATCTCAGCTCACTGCAACCTCTGCCACCTGGGTCCAAGCGATTGTCCTGCCTCCGCGTCCTGAGTAGCTGGGATTACAGGCGTCCACCACCACTCCAGGCTAATTTTTTGTATTTTTAGTAGAGATGGGGTTTCACTCTTTTGGCCAGGCTGGTCTCGAACTCCTGACCTCATGTGATCTGCCCGCCTTGGCTGCCCAAAATGCTGCGATTACAGGTGTGAGCCACCGCACCCAGCCCTTATAGATAAGACAGAATAAATGCCTTTAATTTATATGATTAATATGTATGATTTAATCCATGATAAATCAAAGCAACCATTCCATTTTAAAAGATCAAGTTAGGTTAAGTGCAGAAGAATTTGACTGAGAAGCTACGGGAGCTTAAAGATTCATGGCCCTTCTTTCCATGGCTCATTCCAAAGTCCGGGGAAGCGCCCTAGCAAGATGTTCACACAACCATCTAATTTTGTAAAATTTGCAAACTTTCAGCTGCAATTGGTTAAGATTGCTGCCTCGCTCAGACTTTCCCTCCTCATGCTTACCCTGGTGTCTGGCATTTGGGGGATGCAGTTGGCAGTCACTTCTGTGTGTAATGAGGCATTTCTTTGAAAGAATCACTTCTAGAAAACTTCTGCTGTTCACCTGGCATTGTGACACATAGGGGCAAGACCAAAAATCATGTTATGATATGAGTGTGTCCCAAAGCACCCAGCCCTGAGGTATGTGCGCAGTAGAAAAGAAAAAATGATTTAAAAAGAGGAAGCCAGAAACTAGTCTGTGGAAAATTCTTCTAATCTTCAGAAATGTGGAATTAGAAGCAGAGAATTCCCTTATCATTACCTAATCAAAATGGCTATTCTTTCCTATCAGGAATATACTTAATAATGCAGATTGTACAGAGGTAAATACACTATATTTTTTCCTTTGTTGGATGAGAATCGAGCAAGATAAAATTTGTCTAATTCCTGTGTTCATATTTTACAAACTTTAGGAGTATTACAAATAGTGACCATGTCTCTTGGCATACTGCAGAGTACATCCCAATATGTCAGATCACTTACAGGGTCTGACATATTGTGTCCTTATAAAGTTGAGCAGTTATGAGTCAGGTGCAGTGGCTTAAGCCTCTCATTCCAGTTACTCAGGAGGCTGAGGCTGGAGGATCATTTCAGCCCAGTAGTTGCTAGCCTGGGCAACATCGAGAGACCGTCTCAATAATAAAATAAAAAATAATATAAAATAAAGATGAGTGGCTCTAGATGAAACAGCACACAAAACTGCTCACAATGCAGCAATACACTGAAAATAAGTGCTCAAGTGACATAATTCTTACAAACACCCATCAACTTAGTCAATATACGTAGTATAGGAGTAGTTTGATTATACATTTAGGTAGCTCAATATAATATGGCAATAATTTAAAACTGTATTTGAATTCCTCTTGTGTTACACTTAATTTTGTATGTTTTTCCAATGTATGGAGCCAAAAAACAGGGAAAGCGCATCTACTAGAGAGGTTTATTGGGCAATTAATAAAATATTATGCTATTTTTCTGTCTTAAGTGATGCTTAATGTATGTATTGCTTTTTTAAATTGTATTTTGTTGCAATTTATTTTCTCTTTCCAAACATATATTCATTCTTGTTTCTAATTTTTGATATGTAAATTTTTGTTGTTTCTCTTAAAGGGTACCTCTTCAAGTTGGACCACTTCAGGCCCCATAAAACTTGACTCCCTGTGGTTAGATAAATTAAAAATGTTTCTGTCCTGTGAAAGCTGGGTATAGTGAGCCACCTTTTCCAAAGTACTCAGACAAAGAAATGGTTTTTCTGTTAATTATCAAGATAATTAAACACACACACATACACACACACTCACACTGCCCTTCCTCAACTTTGTTCTCCAATATTTACCAGATAATTCTATCCGTTTTGTGTGTGAATTCAGCTTCCATTTATGTTGTATATGTTTGAATTATAAATGAACAGAAATTGAACTGTGACAAAAAGGAAGAACTTTTAACCACCCTATCCTTCCATGATGGGTCTTCTGAAATTTCCCTCCAGAAGAGAAGTCAAAGCTTTAAGCCAGCTCAGAAAAACAGGGAGATGGAGCAGGATCGAGGACTCAAACAGAATAAGTGAACGTTGGGAGAATCCTACATTATAGAAATAGATAACTCTCAGAATTGGTTTTAAAAATATAGCTAGATAACACCATGCCTGTAGAATACAAAAGGCAAATACATAGCTAGAGCTTATCAGATGCCTAGGAATAACCTATTGAATACACAAAAGGAAAAAAAAAAAATCACTGACTTTAGTTTGAGAAATTATAAGAGCCAGAGGCTTAAGCATCTATGTAAAATAAACAAAGGAAATAAAAAGAATAGAAGACAAAAGATGAACTGAATGGAGGGCTTATCATTAGGTGGGAAGCTGTCTTGAAATTATTTGAAAAGAACAATTGATTCTTTCCTGACAAGTGTGTCATGGGAAGCCAAGGCCTCTGGTACTGCTCCTGTTTTTCTCTAGCCTCAGATTTTGGTCTCCCTGCCACGACGCTTGTATATCTAGTGAGCAGAAACATTGTTCTTCCATAATTCCCACAGAGGCTTTGCCACTGGATCTGTTTGAGGCTACTACCTACCTCTCCTTTTGGGGCTTATTTATTTCTGCTTAGGTAGAGCTGGGAGTTGCAACTTCCAACCAGCAGCTCAAGTGTCTAAAGCTCTTTGATGTTTTCATCATTGCAGAAAAATTAAACTAATCCACAGATTATGAAATACATGCTAGAAGAGCACTTGAGAGAAAAGATAAAGAAAAATCCCCAAACTGAGAACAGAGTACAAAGTGCTAAAGTAGTCAAGTGTTGTTGAGAACTCCAAAACAGCATAAAAGTCCACCAAAGACAAACTCCTGAAACTTCATCATTCTCTCTTACACATATTTTTACTATCCTTTGGAACTTAAAAAATAATATGATTGTTTAGCATTTTTGACAGCCACCAAGTAAACAGAATAAAATGTAAAACAAGTATTTCAAAAAATTGATAATTCTGAGCTGCATTAAGAAAGAAAGTATTTTAGCAAAACATCCCAAAGTCTCTGCTCTACAAGTTACCTCCTCTGGAGAGCTGTAATAATATGACCTGCTCTGCTGAGTGTCACGTGATGCTTGTTTTGAAAATATTTTGCATTTCTTAGGTGAAGGGCATGCTTTAACACTTCAGATTGTAATAACATGGGGTTACATTTCAGCTACTTCAATTCACATCAGTCTCACAATTTGGCAGAAACATTTTTCATCCAATCTGCATTTGTTCTGGTCACCCTGAGAATTCTATTTTTAGAAAAAGGTCTTTAAAAAGGAAGCACAAACACAGAGTTTTAAAAGATATTATCTTGAAACCTATTAATGTTTTTCAGATTTCTGTCCTATGAGATGCTAGTTAATTTTTACGGAGGGTCCTATCTTGCCTGAACTGGAAAAGCAAAAAGGGAAACAAAAGAAAAAGCAACATAGACCAGTAAACTCAGGGAAATCTTTTCTAACTCTTTTCTTTCAGGAGTAGAGAAAAAGTAAGGGTGGAGAATGATTTGTAGGATTATATTTCATAATTTGATTAAAATTTTACACATGTACTTAGAGGCCTGTTTATAGAGAAAGAAAAAAAAGACCCTGACTACCCAGAAATGCTTATTAAATCTAACAGCACACCTGCTACAGATTAAATGCCAGTAGCTCCTTGATTCATAACACTTTTGACATCCCAATATCTCTCTGCACCGAAGTGTAACACTTTTATTGCAGGAAATCAGAAAAACATGGGAGTTAGACACACAGGTTGGTTAAAAGCAAACAAACCTAAACAATTACATATTTTTTGAGAAAAACTTTGAGCTTGCAAAGCTTACGACACTTGTCATAAAACACGACCCTGATTCTTTTGATAACTGTGTGCGTCAGTGCTTAAAGAGCACCGGAATGGTACTTTCAGTGGAATTTAAAAAAAAGAAATCTTACCTTGTGATCTCAAAGGAGTAAGAAAGCTCTCTTTTGCTAAAGGGAAGTTCTTCTAGACGGATACTTCACCATGGTGAGGTGTTTATTGTAGTTTATTTTTATGAATCCAGCAGCCTCAGCTCAGAGGCATTTTTGGAGAGACTAGAAGAGGGTCCAGTTAAGTACTCGGACCTGAGGCAGAGGGGAGACCGGTGAGGGAATCAACAGCTGAAGTTGCAGCAGCTGGTGGAAAGGAGCTCTCTTTGGGAAGGCACTGTTCTCCTGGGAGGCCAATCTGGCTTAGAGTGAATGACTGTGGAATTTAGAGGCTTGTGAATGTGGGCAGGCATCAAGGCAGGTTTCAGAAAAAGGCTCCAGTCCTGTGTCGTAAATGGAGGGCAAAAGGGAACCCCGAAACTGTAGCCAGAACTTGGCCCCGGACTACAGTGCTGCAGTGGGCAAATCTGTGGTTTAGTGGCCTGGGGCATGCCAGGCAGAGGACATCAAACTTAGAGCAGGAAGAGTCATTTCACACTCTGCTGCCTGGTACATCTGAGCCAAGCCTAGTTCTATATAGAACCTGCTCAGGCTAGATTTCTCTCTGGAATTTCAGTTGTTGGTGTCAGGGCCTGCAACTGGGAAACTGGAGGAAGTTTCTGATAAATCCACTTGTTTCGTCTCTCTCAATCCATTTCTGTATTATTCTGATCTATTTTTCACCAAGAAGTCAGAGAGGTCCTTCAAAATGTGCCTCATCATTTGACCCCAGACCTGTTCAAATTCTGTCAATGTATTCCTTAGGACTTTAGGCTAACACCAAACCTTAACGTGGCCTACCAATCTCAGTATGATTGAGCTTTCCTAATTCATCTGGCCACTCTCCCTATTAATTACTGTCCTTCAGCCATAGTGGCCTTTTCCTAGCTGTTTAGTGCCCATGCTCCAGCTTTACAGGGTCTACTCTGCCTGAATTTCTTTTCCGCATTCATTTGCAGAAGAAGAAACTTGTCCTGCAGCTCTCAAGCCAAAAGTCACTTCCATAAGGAAGTGGAGACTGGGTGAAGTAAGATTTCTTTCATTTTCAAAGCAGTTGTCACAACAGTGATCAAATAATTAAGTGTATAATTAGTTGCTTAATCTTTGTCTCTGCTGCTAAGACTGAAAGCTCTATTAGACTAAGACCACTATGATGTTGCATTCCACTGTACACTCAGTGCCTACCGATTAAAGACCTTTCACAAAGTAGGTGCTTAGAAAATAGTTACTGAATAATTGAGTGCATGAAATAAGGGATGAGCATCTCACCATCACATCTTAAATCACAATGGGATCCTCTCTGCACATTTACAAGGCTGGCCCATTGTAAGGATCAGTCTTGGCCAAGCATTCTATCACATGACATTACAACAAAGAGGGTAGCATAACAACAAAATAAACCATATCGATGGCTTGCTTCATTGGCTAAATTTATTTTTCCCAAATTCTTTTCTTAGAGTTGGACTAAAATATTATTTTTAGAGAATGAAGGAGAGAGAACAAAAGAGGCAGCAAAATACAACATCAGTCTTCAGGAATGGATAAATCAAACTGAAACCAGCCCAATTTCCCACAGAGCTGATATTTTTGGATTTTTTTGAATAAACATAGAAATTGGTCCTCCAGGTCTTAAAACATGAAACTTATATTTGTCTTATCTGAGTTCCATCCTCAGGAAACCAACCCTCAGGCGAGGGACTGAAATGCACCAGAACACTGCATCCAGACAATGAGATGCCCGAACCCCCATTAGTCAGGATTGCCTCCTTTCCCCTTCCTAATTCCTGTTTTCCAGTACGTACTTACATTCCTCCCCCGATACATAAAGCCCTCAATTTCAGTTGGTAGGGGAGACAGATTTGAGACTGATCTCCCATTTTCCTGGGCTGACATCACGTGAATCAAAAGCCTTCTTCCCTGGCAATGCTTGCCTCAATGATTGGCTTTCTGTGTGGCAAGCAACGACCTAATCCCTGGTGTTTGGGTAACAAAATGAACACTCTGTGTTGGTGGCTTTTTCCATGTTCAATCATGAGCTGCTAAATTTAAAGCAGCTTTCCACAAAATCGCATCAGTCAACAAACTGTTACTCTCATCAACCTAGAAGCTTTGGAATGTTGTAAGAGGCCCTTGTCTCACCTCCCTATGGTAATATTGGAGTTGAAGTGCAGCAGCTGACATTATACCAGTCCACAAATGGAAAAGGCAAGTGTGTGCAGGGTTTCCTGACAACTCTGCTCAAACACTGTCAAAAACTACTGCATGCATCGTAGGAATTGTAAATAGCTATCAATTCAAACTCTAGAATATCTCTTGAATCTGTTCTCTCTTCCTACTTCTGTTCCTATCCCTACTTTCACTACCTTGATTTGGACCCTTTGTCATTCTTTGCCTGGGCTATTTTTTTTTTTTTTTTTTAAGATGGAGTTTCGTGTTGTTGCCCAGGCTGGAGCACAGGGGCACAATCTTGGCTCACAGCAACCTCCACCTCCTGGGTTCAAGCGATTCTCCTGCCTCAGGCTCCCAAGCAGCTAGGATTACAGGTGCATGCCACTGCGCCCAGCTAATTTTTATATTTCTAGTAGAGATGGGGTTTCTCCATATTGGCCAGGCTGCTCTCGAACTCCTGACCTTGTGATCCACCCTTCTCTGCCTCCCAAAGTGCTGGGATTACAGGCATGAGCCACCATGCCCGGCCTGTCTGGGCAATTTTTAACAGTCGTATGTTTTTTCTACCTTTTATGTTTTCTTTCTCTAATCTTTTCCCCACCTTGCAGCCAGAATTAGCTTTCTAAAATATAAGTACAGTCATTTAACTTTCTTAAAAAACTTTTATGACTCTTGTTTACATGAGTGATTTTAAAACTTAAAAATAACAACTAAGCTCTGCTTCCAAGTTAAAAATCTAAAAGAGATACATAAGAGAGATGAAGTGCAGTGAGGTGGGGTAGAGGGGGCCAGAAACTTGACCTTTTGACCCACCCTGTGCTTCCATTAGGGCACTTTTGGGAACCTAAAAGCCTATTGAATGAAAAATAGCTGGCCTCATAAAAGCCAGTCTCTTTGGACAAACATCCATGAGTCTTCATAATCTGACCACACTTTAGTCTTCCAACATAACCTCTCACTAGGGGTTACATAATCCACTCACTCATAATTCTCCAGTACTCCATACTCCATGTGTTTGCATTCATTTCTACTTGGCATATTCTGTTAGTGCTGCTTGGAAAGGTCATACTCTGTTGGACAATTTCGGACTTAGTTTGAATGAAATCCCTTCTGGAAGTCTTTTCAGACTTCCCCAATCAGAACTGGTCTCTCTCCACCACTCAACATTGGCTCTGTACTTAACCCCATCACAGCACTTAGCACATTGTATTGTCTGTCTTCCTACTTGATGTCAGAAAATATTTTAATTCATCTTGATAAAACTAGTGTCTTCCTAACACAATGCCTGGCTTATAGTTATGCATTTGCTGAACGCAAGTTGATTTTATCAGCCTTTCTCAGGAAATAAAATTCCTAGGGATGGATTCAATATAACTTTTTCCTCACCACCATGTCCTTCCCTATCACAAAACATACCTACACACTTAAGATACTGTTTTTCTTTTCTCCCTGATTTTGAGTGTGATATTATGATTTACAATAAGAAGTATATTCTTGGTCTTTGTAGTTTCCTGGCACACAGCTCCTATGAGTCTTGGAATTTGTGAAGTGGTTGGTGTCTTTTGTGTGCTAAAGAGATGACTGGTGGCTGGGGCTCCCGGAAAGTGTCCAGTGGGGGCTGGTTGCCAGGATGAACCAACCACGCGATTACAGGGTTGAAACTTTTAGCCCCACCTCCTGACCTAAGGGAGGTGAGCAGAACTGGAGATTGATTTAATAGTCAATGGCCAATGATTTAATTAATGATGCCCAACGAATCCTCCCCAAAACCTCAAAAGGAGAAGGTTTGGGGAGCTTCCAGGTAGGTAAACACATAAAAGTGCTGAAGGGGTGGCACATCTATTGGGGGCATGGAAGTTCCACATCCCTTCCCACATACTTGAGCCTATGCATCTCTTCTATTTGGCCTCCTGAGTTGGATCCTTTTTATAATAAATGGGTAACAGTAAGTAAAGTGCTTTCCTGAGTTCTGTGAACCACTATAGCAAATAATCAAATATGAGGAAGGGGTCATGGGAACCTCTGATTCACAGCCAGTTGGTCAAATTACAGGTGATAACCTGGAGTATCAAGTGGTGGTAAGGGGAAGTTTGTGGGAGTGAGCCCTTAAAACTGTGGATCTCCAGGTAGATTGTGACAGAAGTTAAATTGTAGGACACCCGTTGGGTCTGCAGAGAGTTGGAGTATTGCTTGGAAAACCCCACTCATCTGTTGTCAGAAGTGAAGAGAGTTTTTTCTATAAAACAGACATTTGAATACAATTATCGTGTATCAATTTTAAAAAGACACCCTTTCTGAAAAGAAATAGATGTTTTAGAAGATGATGTGGTTTGGCTTTGTGTCCCCACCCAAATCTTATCTCGAATTGTAATCCCCACATGTTGAGGGAGGAACCTGGTGGGAGGTGATTGGATCACGGGGTGGTTTTCCCCATGCTGTTCTCATGATAGCAAGTGAGTTCTCATGAGATCTGATGGTTTAAAGTGTTTGGCACCTTCCCCTTCCCCCTGCTGCCATGTAAGACGTGCTTGCTTCCCCTTTGCCTTCCACCATGATTGTAAGTTTCCGGAGGCCTCCTCAGCCATGTGGAAGTGTGAGTCAATTAAACCTCTTTTCTTTATAATTTACTCAGTCTCAAGTAGGTCTTTATAGCAGTGTAAAAATGGACTCATACAGAAAATTGGTACTGAGAGAAGTGGGGCACTCCTATAAAGATTTCTGAAAATGTGGAAGTGACTTTGGAACTGGGTAACGGGCAGAGGTTGGAACAGTTTGGAGGGCCCAGAAGATGACAGGAAGATGTAGGATAGTTTGGAACTTCCTGGAGACTTGTTGAATGGTTTTGACCAAAATTCTGATAGTGATATGGACAATGAAGTCCAGGCTGACGTGGTCTCAGATGTCGTATTAGTCCATTTTTTGCACTGCTATAAAGAAATACCCAAGACTGGATGATTTATAAAGAAAAGAGATTTAATTGATTCACAGTTCCACATGGTTAGGGAGGCCTCAGGAAACTTACAATCACGGGAGAAGCAAAAGCAGATATGTCTCACATGGTGGCAGGTGAGAGAAGTGAAGTGCAAGCACAAGAAAAACTGCCACTTTTAAAACCATCAGATCTTGTGAGACTCACTCACTATCACAAGAACAGCATGAGGGAAACTGCCCCCACAATCCAATAACATTTCATCAGGTTTCTCCCTTGACACCTGGGGACTACAATTCAAGATGAGATTTGGGTGAGGACCAAGAGCCAAATCATATCAGATCGAGATGAGGAATTTATTGGAACTGGAGGAAAGGTTACTTTTGCTATGCTTTAGCGAAGAGACTGGTGGCATTTTGCCCCTGCGTTAGAGATCTGTGGAACTTTGAACTTGAGAGAGATGATTTAGGGTACCTGGTAGAATAAATTTCTAAACAGCAGAGATTCAAGATGTGACCTGGCTGTTCCTAAAAGCATTAAATCATATGTATTCACAAGGAGATGTTCTGGAATTAGAACTTATGTTTAAAAGGCAAGCAGAGCATAAAAGTTTGGAAAATTTGTAGCCCGATCATATGGTAGAAAAGAAAAACTCATTTTCTAGGGAGAAATTCAAGCAACGAGCTGCAGAAATTTGCATGAGTAAAGAGAAGCTGAACCTTAATAGCCAAGACAATGGGAAAAATGTCTCCAGGGCATTTCAGAGATCTTCATGGCAGCCCCTCCCATCACACACCCAGTGGCCTAGGAGGAAAAAACGGTTTTGTGGGCCAGGCCCAGGGCCCTGCTGCTCTGTACAGCCTTGAGACATGGTGGCCTGCGTCCCAGTTGCTCCAGTTCCAGCTGTGGTTAAAACGGGCCAAGGTACATTTGGGTCATTGCTTCAGAGGGTGCAAACCCCAAGCCTTGGTGGCTTCCAGGTGGTGTTGGGTATGTGGGTACACAGAAAACAAGAGTTGAGCTTTCGGAGCCCCCACCTAGATTTCAGAGGAGGTACGGAAATGCCTGGAAGTTCAGGCAGAATTCTGATACAGGAGTGGAGCCCTCATGGAGAAACTCTACTAGGGCAATGCAGAGGGTAAATGTGGGGTTGGAGACCCAACACTGAGTCCCCACTGGGGCACTGCCTAGTGGATCTGTGAGAAAGGGGCCATCATCCTCCAGACCCCAGAATGGGAGATTTACTAACATCTAGCACTGTGCCCTGGAAAAGCCACAAGCACTCAACACCAGCCTGTGAAAACAGTCTCAGGGGCTGTACCGTGCAGAACCACAGAAGCGGAGCTGCCCCAGGCCTTGGGAGCCCATCTCTTGCATCAATATGCCCTGAGTGTGAGACATGGAGTTAAAAGGAGATTATTTTGGAGCTTTAAGATATAATGATTGCCCTATTGGGTTCCTGACTTGCATGGGGCCTCTAGCCCCTTTGTTTTAGCCAATTTCTCCCATTTGGAATAGGAGCATTTACCCAATGCCTATAGCCCCATTTTATCTTTGTAGTGACTAACTTGATTTTGATTTTACAGGCTCATAGGTGGAAGGCATTTCCCTTGCCTGATGAGACTTTGGACTTGCACTTTTGGATTAATGCTGAAATGAGTTAAGACTCTGGGGGACTGATGGGAAGGCATCATTGTGTTTTGAAATATGAGAAGGACATGAGATTTGGGAGGCACTGGGGTGGAATGATGTGGTTTGTTTCTGTGTCCCCACCCAAATCTCATCTTGAATTGTAATCCCCAGGTATAGGGGAAGGGACCTGGTGGGAGGTGATTGGATCATAGGGGCAGTTTCGGCCATGCTGTTCTCATGATAGTGAGTGAATTCTCATGAGATCTGATGGTTTAAAAGTGTTTGGTAGTTCCCCCCACTGCCTCCTGCAGCCATGTAAGATGTGCTTGCTTCCCCTTTGCCTTCCCCCAAGACTGTAAGTCTCCTGAGGCCTCCCCAGCCATTCAGAACTGTGATTCAATGAAACCTCCTTTCTTTATAAATTACCCAGTCTCAGGTAGTTCTTTAAAGCAGTGTAAAAATGGACTAATATAAAAGACATTAATATTCTCTTGATTGTTGGACCAGACTTTGGGTCACTAAAAAGAGTCTCATGAAGTCACTTCTGAAGAGCTACTGGAGGAGAAAATATAACAGTTTGTGTTAAGCTTTAAAATAAAAGGTATTTTAGATAAAGATGAAGAGAGACAGAATTTTTCTTCCTTGCATGGAATATAGTGAGTATGAATTCTTCAAAACCCAAGACTTATATATGTAAGGAAGGAAAATTACTAAATTGTTTTTTAAATTCCAATTTGATATCTCTCTAGAGACTCTATTCTTCCTAATGGAAGTAACCATAATTTTAGTCAATTTCTGGCAGTCTTTCACTTCATTTTACCTCACTGCATTTAACTAACCTCATGGCCCCAGGGAAGTAGGAGGTACCCGGGCCATGGTCAGTAGTTGTACACGCTGTCATCTGTGAGATTGTCCTGTATAGTTTCCAGACTTAGTCCCTGCTTTCCAGTAGTTTCCATCAAAATACTTATGTTCTTACTAATCCCCAGCTGTATGACTCAAGGTCCTTATGGAGCACCATGCCCTTGTCATGACCACAAAATTCCTTCAGAGGTCTTCATTCTGTCAACTAATTCTGTGCCTTCTGTGGGGGCTGTTGTAAACCTAAACCAGTTTGGTTTTGTACAGCCTTAGATTATTTTAGTATATAGTAGTAACAACCATGAAATTGTGTTACTCTCCAAAAATTATGCCACAAATACAGACCTTACTGAAAAAAACACTTAATAGTGAGCAGACCCCAAAATATTTATAGTAACTGTTCTGTAAGATTAATGAAGTCCTAGCTCTCTGTTCTTTTGGGTGCTCCAACTACTTCTTTGTATGAAAAGTTTACATGAAGTGTTTACTTGAATGCAACAATAGCCAGAGGCAGCAGAATCCTGTGCCCATAATTTGGCATCAGGAAAGCAGGAATTTTCTGACTCAATGATTGGACACAGGTTCATTTAAGGGTGAAGTTTTCAGGTGTTATCCTTAAGGAGACAGATTATAAATCTGGGTGGATTTTCTCATTCTGTTCATTGAACAATTTATCTTGAAGTTCACTAATTTCCACAATGACACCCCATTTTTAACATTTATTGTGCCAACTAGAAAAGCCTCTAATATTGATGGAGACGTGGATAGCAGAAAGTGTATGTTCATATTGACTGTCTCTGGAGTGTGAGCTTTCTGACTGGAATGCCAGCTGACTACTCCTGGGATTTTAGTTTGTGATCTGGGTACCTAACCAAACCTTGGGTTATAACTGAAACCAAAATCTATATAATATTACATTGGTTATGCTGAAGGATTTCAAAATATGTTGTAGATATGCAAAGGCACAGGAAAACTTGAAAGCCTTCCATACCATTCTGCCCAGTGGGTTTGCCTCAGGTCCTCTCTGTTCTTGGCATCCCAAACAGTCCTTTGTCTTGCTGACCTCCTGTCAGAAGAGCAGAGAGCTTCTGCAAGGTTTCACCTCCCAGAGTTTTGGGCAGAACATTTGCACAGGATTTCTTTGCTCTGATCTCTAAGTAGGGAAATCATGCATAGCAGAAAAATAATTTTACAGAATGCAATATTAAGCATCTGGTACATAGTAAGAGCTCATTTAGGATTATTGATTGGTTGAACGAATGATTGAATACATGAAAGTGTGATATCAAAAGACCTCATGTTTGTGGATAATAAGACACAGGCAAACGCATGGCAACTTTATGCATACTAAAAACATCTAGGTGATTGACAGAATTTGTTTCTGTAGAAATGATCACAGAGAAAACAACACACTGCCAAAATCTGATGAGACAATTAAGATGAAGGGTCTACAGTGACTGCTTCCCATCTGTTCTTTTGAATATGAAGTCCAGAATCTCTGAGGCAACCTGATGGGGACAGAGAACTGCTATTCTGACAATGGAGATGGGAAGAAAGCCATTAGAAGGCTTTTGTCCTGAGACTCGGTAAACAGAACGGCAGAAGATGTTTGCCAGAAGAAATTTGGAAATATTTACTGAATTTTAACTTTTATGGTGGAGTAAATTTATTCTTTAACTTGATTTTATTCTTGTGAAACTATTCTAGGAATAATTTAAATGGTCAAATAATATTAGAATGCTTATAACAACAGAAAGTTTCCTCTCTTTTTTTTTAAAGCATTCTGTTTTTATTTCATCGATGTGATAACTTCTCTCTATGAGGAAACTAGAGAGTTTTTTTTGTTTGTTTGTTTTGACACTTTCTTCTGCTTCTTGTATTATGGAAAGCAGAGGTAACCCACTTTTCCTTTTTCTTTTTGGCTACTACTTTTATATCAAGGCTTTTGTTACACCCAGTGATTCTTAGCTGTCATATCTATATCTATATCTATATCTATATCTATATCTATATCTATATCTATAGATGGATAGATATAAAATATATGACATCAGGCTGGAGACCCAGGAGAGCTAATGTTCCAGTTCCAATCTGAAGGCAATCATATATATATATATTATATATATACAATATATATATAATATATATATAATATACATCAGGCATATGTATTTATCAGAATATATATATATATATATACAGCACCTCCAGATTGGAACTGGAACTTTGGCTCTCCTGGGTCTCCAGCCTGATAGCTCATTCTACAGATTTTAGACTTGCCAGACTCCATAACTGTAAGCCATTTCTTTGTAATAAATATCTCTCCCCCCATATATATGCATATATACAGCATTTATATATACACACATACCCCTATTAATTTTGTTTCTCTTGAGAACTCTAATTAGTACAGCTTCCTTCCTTACCTTAATTTCACCCTTATTCTCATTCATTCTCCAAATTGCAACACCCAGTTGTCTTCTAAAACTCAAATAGGGTAATTTCACTTCCCTGTTCAAAAGAGCTACAGCACCTGACCCAAAGTCTTGCAAGGTTCTAAGCTATTTTTAAAACTTTATCATCAACCCAACAGTTTCCTGAAATGCTGTGGTCTTTCTCCTTCTGTTCTTTTGCATGCGTGGTTTCTTTTGGGACTATTCTTCTCCTTCTTTTCCATCTGGAAAATTGATCTTCATCCTTTAAGTCCCAGCCCAAATGTCACTCTTACATGAAGTGTTGCTAATGCTTTTTCTCTCTCTCCTGAGTTAAGGGCCTTTTTCCCCCCACCAGCCGCTCAAAGCCTCTACCATAGTACTTACAGAAAGAAATGCAACCAAAATTGATCATATTGCATTGGGATTATTTATTCATGTCCCTCTTTCTCATTAAACTCTGAGATCCTTCAAGGGAACCTAGCACATAATAGGTATTCCACAAACATTTATGAAACAGACTACAAGAGCTATAGCTGCAATTTCTTCAGCACTTTTTTATTGTAGTTGGAAGATGAATGACAAAATATGAACGGAACTCATTACAGTTGAATTTAAATTTTAGTTCTGCACATCACAGTTGGCAGAGCAAAAAAGGAAGACTGCTTTTATATTTTCTAGTACAATTATCCCCCCTTGCCGCCCCCAAGGGAGGAGTGCCCCCATTAGGTCCTGCCATCTTGTTCTCTTGCTCCTGATTTAATGTTCTAACTGTTTTAATGTTTTAAAAGTTTCTATTGTATGGATGCCTCAATCTCTTTTGGAAATTGATACTTTATAAATAATAAATAGCCTAAGCCAGCTTATTGCTTCTTTTCCCAAGAGGCTTTACTTGTAAAACACTAGTTGCCTTCTCTTTTTTGAGACTTTAAATATTGTTTAAAAAATAAAAGACCAGGCTGGGCGCGGTGGCTCACACCTGTAATCCCAGCACTTTGGAAGGCAGAGGCGGCGGATCACCTGAGGTCAGGAGTTCAAGACCACTCTGGCCAGCATGGTGAAAAGCCGCCTCTACTAAAAATACAAAAATTAGCCAGGCATGGTGTTGGGTGTCTTTAATCCCAGCTACTCAGGAGGCTGAGGCAGGAGAATCACTTGAACCTGGGAGGCAGAGGTTGTAGTGAGCCGAGATCACGCCACCGCACTCCAGCCTGGGTGACAGAGTGAGACTCCATCTCAAGTAAATAAATAATAAAATAAAATAAAATAAAAGGTCAGAAAAATATGCTTAAGGGGAGAATGAATACAAACTACCACCTTCTTCTGATTTTCTCAGATCCCACCTTTCTCCCCATGATGGAGATTCATTGTAGGGTGGACTCCAGAAGTTAGACGAAGTAATTTCAGGTAGACTCTTTCTTGAAATTATTCCTCACTCGACACCAGGTTTTCATAGTGAGAACCAAATTGATCTCTAGCTTCTGAGCTCTGAAGAAATTGATGCCTTTCCACCCCACAGCCCTGGGCAATGGATTTCTTCCTGCTGTCCAGATCATCACTGCAGCAGCTGTGTGGGATAGGGACTTCCAGAGCTCTGCTTCATATTTTTTCTCAGACTCCGATTTCCAACAGTCAAGCTGAGTTTTCTTCAGTCTCACGAGAAGTTTACACTTCACATAGTCTCTTGCTGCTTCTTTTACTTCCCAGATATTAGTGATTTTTGGTGTCGGTTGTCTTTTCTTCCAATTCAAGTTAAAGTTTCAGTCCTTTGGTAGTCGGTTCTTAAGGCAACAGCTGTGCAAACGAAGCCTTTTCTTTGTTAGGGGCAGTGTTTGCAATAGACAGGGAGAAGCTGTCAACTACTTTATTAAGGCAGATTCTTAATAAAGTAGTCTGTTTATTTTAGGGAGCCATTCAATCTCTTTGTACGTTTGATTTTTTTTTCTTTTAAAGTTCTCAGGTTATTGGATTCAGTGAGCTTTAAAATTCCTTGTTAATCCCGACATGTACCTCCTAATCTTTTCAAAAGGTTTGTTATGAGATAGGTCACCTGAGAAACCAGGAACAAATGCAAACTATGGCAGGGCACCGCCATAGAATTCTTTTATGTAGTGATTGTAAGACCTCCTTTTACTTTGCTGGTAGGTATGCTGGGTAAAGCTTTTCTCTTAAAACAAGACTGAATGGAAGCAATACAAACTACCTAACAAAGCAAAATAGCAGCAACCAAAAAGACTTCTTTTTATAGTTTCCAGAAAAAAAAAATTGCCAAAGCTTCTGAGAGAATATTGGAGTCTATTATTTTGCATCTGTTGTGGTCAAAGTTGATAGCAACCAGTTTCTCCCCAATTCAAGTTGTACAATATCTCTATTCAGGATCATCCTGAGAAACAATAAAAAGCAGCCTCATGGCTGGGTGAATAATAATCAAAGGGAACTTGACATTTAGTATGCTTTTGGATAATTATTACTCTAAGATGAAACGTGAAGTTAAAGTTTTGGTTCAAATTTATTTCTTCAACCTGGGCAACAGTAGTGATACCCTATCTCTACAAAAAATAATTTAAAAAAAATTAGCCGGGTGTAGGGGTGCACACCTGTAGTCTCAGCTACTTGAGAGGCTGAGGTCAGAGGATCGCTTGAGCCCAGGAATTTGGGGTTACCGTGAGCTGTGGTCACACTACTGCACTCCAGTCTGCAGGAAGACTGAGGTTTGGTTTCTAAAAAAAACATTTTCAGTCAGGCTCTGCTGGTATTTCACAAACTGTTTCTTTTGGTATTCGTTTTTCCTGTGAACTGAAATTTAAGTCCTTATTTAAAGAAAGAAAAGCAATTAACTTAATGCAACACCCCGTAAATGGTACTTTTATTGGATATCGGTAAAGTTGGTAAATGTTTTCATGTCCCTTTTATTGTTATGTAATTTAGGGCTGAGAGAAAAAAAGTGCTTTGGTCAGTACTCCGTAAATCTTTTCTTTCTCCTGCTCAAAGGAAGATTCAATAGGTGGAGTAACAAAAGCCACGCAGATGGCCTCATGCAGAGACCAAGCAGAATCAAGATCACGGTTGCAGAAATAACACAACAAAACAATGAAGGTGGTAATGATGAGGAACAGGATAGTCTGTGTTAAAAAGTAAACAATAACATTTTATAGAGTTTATTTGAGCAAGCAGTGATTCATGAATTGGGCAGCTCTAAACCAGAAGTGGTTCAGAAACTCCACTGAGGGAATGCAAAGGAGAGGCTTTTATCTGAGACGCCAAAGTAAAGCTAATAAAATATTTGATTGGTTATGATCATCCAGTTGCCTTACAGTAATCCCCCCTTATCCTTGGAGTATACGTTCCAAGACTCGCAGTAGATGTCTGAAACCATGGATAGTACTAAAACCAATATATACTCTGTTTTCTCCTGTATATACATACCTACAATAAAGTTCAATTTATAAATTAGGCACAATAAGAGATTAGCTACAACAATAAGATACAACAATTATAACAATATGCTGTAATAAAAATTATGTGAGTGTTGTTTGTCTCTCAAAATATCTTATTGTGCTCTACTCATCTATTTTTGGACTGTGAAACTGAAATTGTTGAAAGCAAAGCTGAGGATAAAGGGGAATACTATATTTGATTTATCCTTTTGGGAAATTTCTAGTTACATAATTGTAAGTTTGTTGGCTGTTTCTGATTGGTTGAGCTTACATTCTCTTTTTCTTTAATACAGGCATTTAAAAGAAATAGCTCAAGTTAAGTTTTGCTTATGTTTGCAAATCGAGCAAGACTTAGCTCACTTATGAGGCCCATCTGGCTTTGTCTGCTCAGGGATTTTTTCAGTCTGTCCATTTTAATTTACTTTAACATCTGTAAGGTCAAGGTAAGGATTCAGCTGTTTTCTGGCCAGGTATTAGCCTCTTTTCTATTCTAGTCTTCTAAAAAAGGAGAGAGAAGGAAAGTTTATTTATACATACAATGAAAATTTCATGCATATAATAAAATATTTGCTACTTTTCCTTAGAATCAGACCAGTGTCGTCAGATAGAATAAACTTTCCCTTTTACTCATGAGAAATGAAATAATTATTACCGTCTAACGGGTGTCTAGCATGTGCTTGGTACACAGATAGGTACAATGTATATATTACCTGATTTAAACTTCATAATTTATATTAATTTCATTTTATAAAAGAGAAAATGATCTCAGTGAAATTATAAAACTTGCCTAATGTGGTACAGCTAATTAAAAGTGTTCACATCCCCTCAACATACACTGTAGATTGAAATACTCTTTTATATGAACTTAATGTAGCAATAAATCTTGTATTTCCTTCACTTGAGAACCAGTTGTTGAAGAGAATAAGCATTTTACACTAAGGGATACATGTAATCCTTGTAGACTCCAAAGGAAAAATAAATTGTTTTTTCTCTCTTCTTTGACACTCAACATATAGAATACTTCTGTGACCAGATGTGTTGCAGTTCCTCCCACTGCCCACCAAGCAATTCTTCCGAGGAAACCAGGTGAATGTCCTATCATCCAGTTCAAGTCTGACACTATCTACCTGGACATAGCATCAGAGCCTGTAGGATAAGGGCATAATCTCACAAGATCACATGTCCCTACTTCGGATGCCAATCACAAGTCCCATGTTGTGACCTGTGCTTCTGACTGAACGGCCATAAATCTGGGTTCTCAAGACTCCTCTTTTTGGATTCAGTGATTTGTAGGACGGCTCACAGAGCTCAGAGAAACACTTCACTATGTTGACTGGTTTATTATGATATTACAGAAGATACAGATGGATAGCCAGATGAAGATATGGATAGGGCAAGGCATGGGGAAGCAAGTACTTCCAGAAGGTGCCCTGTCTGGGCATGCCACCCTCCCAGCACCGCCACATGTCGGCAACCTGGAAGCTCATCAAATCTTGTTCAGGAGTTTTTATAGAACTTGAGCTCCCCGGCTTCCACCTCCATTTCCCAGAGGTTGGGCGATGGGGCTGGAAGTTCCAGTCCTCTAATCACTTGGTCTTTCTGGTGACCAGCCCCTTCCTGAGGCTATTTAGGGGACCCACCTTAAGTGATCTTCTTAGCATAAACTCAAGTCTGATCAAAAAGGGCTCATTATTGTAACAAATCTCCTATCACTTAGGAAATTCCCCAGTTTTTAAGTGCTCCGTGACAGAAACAAGGGACAAAGACCAAAATATATGTTATATTGTAGTACTCAGGCCCAACATTCTTTCAATTTAATCATTATTTATCAAGTGTCTACTATGTTCTGCTCCATAAAAACAGGTGCTAAGGATATAGCAATTAATAATAACTAATAAACTGCGCAGTTTTGTCACATAGTCCTGAAAAATTATTGCATTTTGCACAATGCAATGACATTTGACTTTATAAACTTACTTTCTGAACAAAATAAACAAAGGGTCTTCAAATTGTTATCTACCCAGTTGCATCTCACATTACATTCCAAATCCAGAATGTATAAGAATCATGACATCTAAGAATGACATTGGTATATACTTAACTCAGATTATGTGTACATTTCCATAAGATTTCTTCTTTTGGTGTTTAGTAGCAGACCATCAAAGTAAAAATATAGAAAGTTTGTGTAAAAAAATAAAAAGCATTATTAAGGAGAAAACATTTTCCTTTCACCTTTTACATTTGGTTCTTGGGGGACTACAAATAGCACTGGCAAAAGCCAGATTAACAAGAGAAAAAAATATTTAATTCTGTAAGATAGTTCACAAAGAAATATGACTCTGTGGCCAGAGGTGGTGGCTCACGCCTGTAATCCCAGCACTTTGGGAGGCTGAGGTGGGTGGATCGCCTGAGGTCATGAGTTTGAGACCAGCATGGACAACATTGTGAAACCCCCTCTCTACTAAAAACCACAAAAATTAGCTGGGTGTGGTGGTGCACACCTGTAGTGCCAGCTACTTGGGAGGCTGAGGCAGGAGAATTGCTTGAACCTGGGAGGCGGAGGTTGCAGTGAGCCGAGATTGCGCCACTGTACTCCAGCCTGGGCAGCAGAGAGAAGAGAGACTCCGTCTCAAAAAAAAAAACAAAACAAAAAAAACCAAAACAAACACAAAAACAAACAAACAAACAAAAAGAAATGTGACTCTGTGAGGTGGTTAAAATTTGGGGCTTATATACTATCTTAACAAGGAATGAGGAGAGTAAGGGGGCACTTCTGGAAGAACAAATGACTTTTAGGAATATAAATGGGTCCTTAGGAGACTAGATTGGGGATATGGTAATTTTAGGCCAATGTCCGTTTGGGTGATTTCATATTCAGGGGCTGTCTTCTCATCTTTGTGTAAGCTTTGGTGATGAGTCTTCCCTGGCTGTGAAACTTCTAGTTGGGGGGTGGGGAGCATTTATGACAGGTGGGGAGGCTTTGCTTTTAGGAAGTTAAAGGGAATTCAGAAAAAGCCTCTTCCTGCAGCTGTTGATTCTTAAACGTCTTTAGCTTAAAATAATCCTTATGTCACTGTGGTACATTCTGGACCCCTTCAGCATATATATTAGTCACCTTAATAAACACTGCTTTTAGTAAAGGATCTACAAAAGTGTCTAAGTACTTATTTATTAGCGAATTCAGTCTAATGATAGGGAAATTTTTGTTTCGTAATGATAGGTCAGATTCTAAGTCCGCATGGAAAATAAAACTTTTTAATGAATTTATTACAGCTTCGCTAGTGCCCTTTTCCTTTGTTGGTACCACAGTACAAAAAAGATGACCTTTTCTAGCGATGTTTTGCATCAGAAAGAAACATCAAATCTTTTGGAAGTGAGATTGTTTTTAACATGTAAAAGATTTTGAATTATTGCAGAGAATGCAAGGACTGAAGCAGAGAGAAGTTCTTAATTGATAATATACCCAGCGGGGAGCCTATCCTTTTAAGTATAACGCTTCAGAAGCTATTGGCAGGGGGCAGGGATGGGAGTTTGGGAGAGGAAAGAAGTCTTTTAAATTTTTGAGTACTTAGTTGAAAAATGATGTCATGTATTTTGTTGTATTGAAGCCGTTCTCACAGGGTTAGCAAGAATTCTGGACAGAAATATAGTTATATTAAACATCAACCAGGTTGCACTTGACCCACTTCCTTGTAACCAAAAGTTGTGTTGCACTAGACACTGACTGTTTGCATTCCCGTGGTTCCTATAGACTGGATTTATGACATTAGAATCAGAAGGCTTTTACTTAACATAGATAGAATTTCTGATGTTAGAATCATAAGGATTTTATTTAACAATTGCACGCAATGTTTTTTAGATCACAAATTCCAGGGAAAAAGCTGACATCAACCAATTTGAAGATCCCCACAGAGGAAGGGAAATAGCATGAGAATACAGTTTGTATACAGTCCTCCCTGTCTAGGACTTCCATCTGTGATCTTTGACCAATCAACAATCTCTACACTTCAGCCCACTCCAAAATCCTTAACAATCTTAGCCCCAGACTCCTAGGGGAGACGGAATAGAGGTTTCCTCCCATCTTCTCGATCTGCAGCTCTGTGATCTGCTGTAACCCGGTGTCTCAGGGCATTGACTTGCCATGCATATTGGACAATGGGTCTATTACGGTTCCAGGATGTCTCATATGTCTTCCTGGACCTGTTTTTAAAATGTTTTTAATATGAGACAATGTACAGTACAAATTTGGAATAATTTTACAACATATTAAAGTCAGATAAGAAACAGACAAGATACAGGGAATTAAAACTTATCATAAAGGCTCTTTTTTTTTTTTTTTTTTTTTTGCTAGTATAGGGAACTCCTCCAAAATGTATTTGAAAATCATTAAGAACTCAACTGAGACAGTGAATTCAATTATCCAGTGAATCAAAGAGGCCACAGTGATTAGTTTTAACTAATTCTTTGTTTAGATCAAATTGAACAAACAGCCTTCCTATGCAGTTTTGATATTGGACTATTTTTTTTCACTGTAGGAATGCAGAATAATTGATATCTTGCATTTAAGTTGTAAGAACTGCTTGAGAAATTTGAATATTGAAGGAAAGACCTTTGGAATTTGAAGAGCTATGCCACTAACAACAGACATACATACAGTTGTTCATTTAGCAAAGTATACCACGTGGATGCTACATTTGGGAGGAATTTTGATGGGCGCATTACAAAGTCTGACTGAAAGCAATACATGTTTGGTGGTGATGTTAGTTCTTTCAATCACTCCTGATGGACCATCCATATCTTCCTACGTCCACATGTCCAATACAGAGGAGAAAAGATTATTTTCCTCACCCATTGCTAGGTTCATTGCTGAGACCCCTATAACAAAAGACAGACTAACAAGTGGAAGGCATGCAAATGTAAAATTTATGTGATATGGGCACATTCAGAAATGAATGATAACTCGAAGAAACAGAAAAAAACTGTATTTTTATTGACAGTCATGCAGAAGTATGATTGGAACATAAAGGGATATGATCTAATGGTAATAAACTGCAGGAACAAGCAAGGCCTGTTTGTCGGTTTCTTCTTGATATTTCTATGCCTTTGAGGACAAGGATGTTTCTCTCTTTGGGGTATAGGGAGGACCCCTCTAGAATGAAGGTCTTATAACCTGCTTTAGGGAAAGACCAGAGAATTTCTGCTTCAGTGAAGAAGGAGCGAGAGGAAGGTGAGAATGACCTTCCTGCTTCTGCTTTGTCTTCAGATGCCAAGGTGTCACATTTTTGGGTGGCATGTCTCTAACCCTGTCACTGATAAAGAAGGCTATTATTGATTTAAAGACCATTTGAATCAAATTGTAGGACATTCTGCCATTTAGTAACTTTTTAAGAGCCCCAGTAATAACACAAACAAATACATACATTAACATATGTTACTTAATCAATAATACATACATACCATCCTACTATTTACTTTGAGTTCCAATGCTACCTAAAATAAAAAGTTTTTAATGCATTTTAGGAGCCGAAACAGAATTCTGTTTCCTGTGTGATACAGAAAAATAAGAGCAAAATTGAGCTTTTGATGCTTCAGGCAATCATAGATTAATGAGAATGTGAGTTCTTGGCACTAGAAAGGAGTTCTGCATTTAATATTGTCTCTTATATTTGAAGATGATGCTTGACAGCTTGACCATGATGCCAAATAAAAAAGAAACTTTCCTGTTTGCAGAGACTATTTGTGTTCATTAGGAAACTAGCTAAGTGGCTATAACTTGAAGACCTCAAATAAAGCAGTATAAACTAGAAAAACGTTTATTTTTCTCTTACTTAATAGTCCAGAGGTAGGTGAGCTGTCCAGGGCAAGTAGACAGCTCTTTTCTGTCATCCAGGGACCCAGGGACCCAGGCTCCTCCCATCTTTAGGTTGTATCTTCCTTTAGGATGTCTCATGGCCACCGTGTTTAAGTTCCAACCACTAGAAGGGGAAAGAAGGACAGGGCAAGCAGATTCCTTTTAAGGTTATGACAATGTTGAATTTTACCTGAGCCCTGTGATCCTGGAAAACAGCTATGATTAAAGAAATCCTACCACCCATTGTGTTCTGGGAAACAGCAGCTTACTGCAAAGAATCTCCTTACCCGTGACTTTGTTAAGAATCAAGGATGCCCGATATGGTTTGGATTTGCGTCCCTTACCAAATCTCATGTTGAATTCTAATCCTCAGTGTTGAACGAGGGGCCTGGTGGGAGGTGATTAGATCCTGGGGGTGGATTTCCCTCTTGTTGTTATTGGGATAGTGAATTCTCACAAGATCTGGTTGTTTAAAAATGCGTAGCACCTCCCCCTTCTCTCTCTACCTCCTGCTTCAGCCATGTAAGATGTGCCTGCTTCCCCTTCGCCTTCTGCCATGATTGTAAGTTTCCTGAGGCCTCCCAGTCATGCTTCTTGTAAAGCCTGCAAAAACTGTGAGCCAATTTTGCCTCTTTTCTTTATAAATTACCCAGTTTCAGGTTATTTCTTTATAGCAGTATGAGAACAGACCAACACAATGCCCCTCTTGTTTTCCTATGACAAGGCCAGGCACAGACCTCCCAAATTCCTATTCTTTGCCTTTGAAATGATCAGCTGAACTGTTTTCTCACCACAGATCAGTGGAAACAAAATGCTTACTAACCAAACCTTTGTTAAGATTTTCTCCTTCCTCTAGTCCCCTGAACTCTTGCCTGCTTTAAGCCTGAGTCAGCCATACAACCCTTCCTTACGGATCTCTGCCAAAACAATAGACTGCTCTCAGGGTAAAACATTCCTGGATGTACTATCTGATCCTTCCATACTTTCATCCCACTTCTCTACATCTACATCTTTCTGGTCTTGTTTACTTCTTTTTAGACAAGAAAGACCTTTTTGCCTAAAGCTTGTAGATCTTATAGTCTAAATGTTCTCCTTATTGCAGTAGTCCCTCTCTTACTCTTTGCAAAAGTCCTTCTGAATAAAGTCCAGATTTGTTTTTAACTTGAAAGATATAAACCAGAAGTTCCATTGGTTGGAACCTAGCTACAAAGGGGCCTGGGAAGAACACTGTCTAACTGGACAGCTAAATCCAGCTAAAACTCCAGAGTTCTATTATTAAACAAAAGAATCAGGTAATATATATTAGAAGACAATTGCCAGTATCTGCCACTCTCTTCTCACAGTAAGATACTGTTTGTAGTTCTACATTTCTTCTCTCAGACTGGTACTTTTGGACAAAATAGGTAACTCAGAATCTGGCTGTCCCTTGTCACTTTGGTCTTCCTGTCAGTTTCCTGGCACTTGACTACTCTGCCATGTTTCTGAAAATGTGTCAAAATGGTCTTTCTTCCAAGCAAAATGCTTAGGGCTTCTCAAATTCAGTTTAGGACTTATAGCTTCTAAACTTCTGTTTAAAACCTAATCAAACTTTGGAAAATGTGTTTTTTTTGGTGTGGAAATAGCTGGGCTTTGTCCTTACTGTATATAATTATGGAGGCTGAGCAATCCTACCAGGCAGCCCTGGTTTTTAGAGATGGATGGCTCTGGTATCAAATCCTGGCTCTGCCAATTACTAGCTGAAGAGCCTTAAGTGTGGTATATAACCTCATGAAGGTTTGTTTTCTTCTCTATAAGAGTACTAAAATCTATATTGTAGATTTATTGCAAGAATTAGAGATAAAATTCAAAAACTGTCCGGTATAATGCCTGGCCTTGGCATATGCTAAAAAAATGGCAGATGCTATTTTAACTATTTGATACAACTTTTCTTTGGAATTCTTCCATTACATATCTTCCAGGTGCCTCATCATTGTGCATTGCTGTCCCTTGTCTGATTCTACACCCACATTTCATATTTCTAGACGTCATGCTTTGCAGTCCTCAGCATTTTTGCTTGTCTTCTTCTCTGCTATCAAAATTACCTAATTTAGGTTTAATTCTTTCAAGGTTCTAATTTCTGATTTTAGATATACAATTTCTTTTAAAAAAGTAATTCTGCCAGGCAACATGGCAAGATCTCATCTCTACAAAACTAAACAAATTAGCTGGGTGTTGTGGCATGCACCTGTAATTCCAGCTACTTGGGAGGCTGAGGCAGGAGGATCCTTTGAATTCAGGATGTTGAGGCTGCAGTGAGTCATATTCACACCACTGCACTCTAGCTTGGGCAACAGAGTGAGATCCTGTCTCTAAAACAAACAAACAAACAAAAAATTCAATTCTGGTATTCTGGAACTACAACAAATAGGAAGGATGAGTTAGATCTTTGGTTGTTTTTGAATTGCATCATGCTGGGCTTCTGGCCGTCAGAATTACCCAATGATATTTTCTAAAGAATCCACTTATTATCTATTTTCTGCACATATTAGGAGCAGTAGAATTTCATTGCTCTCACTTAGTGAGAAAATTCCCACAAAGATGTTTAAGTGGTCAAAATTCATTGCATATCTTGGTAGCATGCATTTTGATGGAATATGCACAAAGTAGTGATTGATATTAGTTGCAGAATCCACTCCCTGAAAGGCAGGAAAATGGAATCACTCATGTTCTTTCACAGTGCTGAGATCGTACCTGTGAGTGAATGCACAAGATTCTTATTTCAGGTACATATGGCTTTAAATTTATATCTACAAGTCATATTGTGGACTTCCTTATGTGTTTGTTTGGTATAGATTATTAGAAGTTTTAAAGTCCTGTCAGTGAACTTGTTTTTCTAAGAATAATCCTTAATATTTGAGTTCTTGCCAAATTCAGTCTTAATCATTATGCAACAAAGTATTCTATGTCATCTGCTCGTGTGTTTACAAAGGAATGAGCATAAGCACATATGTATTTACAACCAAAAAAATTAACCTTAAAAAAACTCACTCTAAATTATGGGGAATTCTTGAAGCTTCCAAGTAAGCCAAAAGACAAGTTTCATATAAGGAGGTTCAGTAATTTTTGTTGCATTTGATGAGAATAAAACAAGACTTCACATATTACTAGCAGCTCAACTTGGTGCTAAAACTAAAGTTTCCCTGATGATGAAGCATTTTTGCCTTTCCCTAAGTCTTAGTGCAGGATTTGAGGAATAGGGATATAAATAAGAAAATGTGTTAAGTAAGTTTCTGAGATGGAGGAGAAGGTTGCAAGAGAATAACTGAATGGTTATCAGACAATATTTGATGTCAATATCTAAAAAGTATTCCTCTGCCACATTCCCTTTTGGAGACCCTACAGGCTAACTGGTGATAGTTCCAGGAGTGAATACATTCAGGAGTAAGTTTATTTCAACCACATAAAATACTCCTTTCCTCCAGTCAATATCTTAATATCTTGATGAGATTAATTTTTTTTTTTTTGAGACAGGGTCTCACTTTGTCACCCAGGCTGGAATGCAGTCGTGTGATCTTGGCTCACTGCAGCCTCAACCTACTGTGCTCAAACGATCTGTTTCCCTCAGCCCCCAAAGTAGCTGGGACTACAGGCTCATGCCACTATGCCCAGCTAATTTTGTGTATTTTTTGTTTTGTTTTTTGTTTTTGAGACGGAGTCTCGGTCTGTCGCCCAGGCTGGAGTGCAGTGGCGCAATCTCGGCTCACTGCAAGCTCCGCCTCCTGGAGTCACGCCATTCTCCTGCCTCAGCCTCTCCGAGTAGCTGGGACTACAGGCGCCCGCCACCACGCCCGGCTAATTTTTTGTATTTTTAGTAGAGACGGGGTTTCACCGTGATCTCGATCTCCTGACCTCGTGATTCGCCCGCCTCGGCCTCCCAAAGTGCTGGGATTACAAGCGTGAGCCACTGCACCCGGCCTAATTTTGTGTATTTTTTGTAGAGATGGGGTTTCGCTCTGATGGCCAGGCTGGTCTCGAACTCCTGAGCTCAAGTGATCTGCCTACCTTAGTCTCCCAAAGTGCTGAGATTACAGGCGTGAGCCACGGTGCCTGGCTGAGATTTGATTTTTAAAATGTTTATAATATGCTTAAAATTATTCCTTCTCTCCATCACCCTTGCCACTAAGTCCAAGTCACCATCATCTCCAGCTTGGATTATTGCAATGGTTTCTTAACTTGTCTATCCACTTTTGTATCTTTCCAAATTATCACAAGGTAGCCAGAGTCATTTCCTAAAAACAGAAATCAAATCATGACACTCTTCTCTTTAAAACCCCTCAATGGTTTCTCACTGAACTTAGAGGAAAATCCAAACTTCGTCCCATGTCCTACAAGACTGAATATTCTGGCTTCTGAAGGTCTTTCAGCCTTGGCATCTTTTCTTACTGAGCATCGCTCCAGACCCTTGGGCCCTTCATCACTGTGAGTTTGCTGAGCGCTTTCCTGCTCCACCTCTGCTCTCTGCTCTCTCCCAGTCTTCACAGGGCATTTTCTTCATTGCAGTTTAAACATGAGCTCCTCAAGGAGGCCTTTTTGGATTACCCCATCTAAAGTAGGCTCTCCTTTCTCTGGTGTTCTCAATCATAGCACCCTGTCTCCTTCGTAGCTTTTATCATTATTTGTAATTACATACTGATTTATTTGTTTATCATATGCCTCCCCTACAAACGTGTAAGCTCCCTGAAATGCAAAGGCCATATGTAACTTATTCACCACTCATTATTCAACCCTTAGAACATGCCAAGAACATAGTAGGTGCTCAATAAGTAGTTGTTGAACGAATGGAATGAACAATAATTACACAAACAAATAGCTATTGGACCTTTATTATGTGTTGGGCACTTGGCCTACCATGATAATAATGTTTTACCTTTATGAGAAGCCTGTGAAAGAGATACTGACATCTCTCATTTACCGATGAAGAACTGGAGGATTAGAGAATTTAAATAACTTGTCCAAAATTTCACAGCTAATAGGTGACAGAGATAGGACTCAAACTTAGTTCAAGCTTAAGATTCATGCTACTGTAGTAACTACTACTGTCTATTATTTATTTTGCAAATATTTATTGATGATATAAAGTGAATAAAGCTACTGGGAAATAAGGAGCAGCAGTAGTAATAGTTATATGCTAACTGACATTTGAAATACACTTATAGATGAAATTACCAGATGATATTTGCAAAGCAACCTGGAAATCAAGCACAGCACTACAGTGTACTATACAGAGGGATTACAGAGTCAAGACATAATTGAGAGCGCCCAGTGACTGATAGAAGGCTCTGCCACGAAGAGTTGTGGATGTGGTTTGGAGACGTCTCTGGCTGAGCCTGATCTGCTACTAGAGAGGAGACGATGGTGCATCTTAACAAATGACAATGCTGCTTCTGGTGTGATAGCAGCAGACTCAAATCAGGTTTTCAATCTACTTTTAAGGAAACAAATGGTAATGTATACCTTATAAATGCTTGCAGACTTTGTGGATAAAATGTCCTTTCAAGCCATTTGGAAATGTTCCACAGATCTATGTTGTTATGGTGATGCAATGCAGCAGCTGTCGAATAAGATTTGTAAAGAGAAAACAAAATCCAATTCTTAAGGCTTACAGTCTGTCCTAGCCTAATTTATTTCTCTTTGAAAACACGGGGAGGTTCTTGGGGAATTAGAAAATGTGAAAACATTGAGAAGTTGCTCTAGCCTTTAGAGAGCCACGGGGCAGACTATACTAATACACCATCAAATTAAATCATGAAGTTCCCTTCTAAATTTATCAGTATTAAAGAGGCAGCTTCAGAGTTTCTCTAAGAAAGAGCCGCATACTAATTAAACAGCAGAAAGTTTTGCTTGAGCAAAAGGTTAAAATGCTTAAATATATACTTTTCCATGTATCTCTAAAAATCTCGGATAAAATAATTATTGTTTGTGTCAATCACTTATTTGCTCTTAAATTCCTTTTATTATATTTAGGTTGAGAAATGCTTCATACAAAAGCACATTTCAATTAAGTTTATTTTAACACCTCCATTTAGGTGTTTATTTGTAAATAGAAATAGGACATTTCAGACACTGATTGGACTGATTGATGGCGCTCATCAGGAAGAACCAAAGGATCATAATTAAACACCCAAAGTACGTGGTCTGATGGTTTTATGTTGTATAAATTATGCATGAGTTTGGCATTTATATTTCATGGAAAAATTACAGTGCTGTTTCCTTAATGCATTGTCTACATAAAGAATATTATATGTGTGTGAATATGAATATGAATCTACAATCCCTGATGTACTTTTTTTAGTAATCAAAAATTTCAAGCAAAGATTCAATAGTTTCAGCTCAATGATGCAGGAGGTTCCACTTCTCTCTGCTGGATGGTCTACACTATTCACCCTTTCAGAACAGCCAACTATTTAACATAGGAATGAATCTAGACACTGTTACCTTTAGAGGCAATTGCTCCCGGAGTTGTGGATTTCACAGAATATAAAGAGACAGCCAAAGTCAGGTGAAAATAGCCACTTTTGGAGTGCGATAGAGTAGCTACCTTTTTATTTTTCTAGATACGAATGTGGAAAATAAAACCAACTGTTATTACTGTTATTTCATGTAAGGACATAACTATAAAATTTAAAATGGAATATATTTCCCTTTATTAAGAACTCTACATTGTGCTTATTTTTCTTATCTCACCTCCAAACTCTAAAACTTATTATTTAGCATGACACCAACCTGTGGGCCAACCTTTGGAAATGATTGCTTCACGGGTCATTAGCCTTTACTTCCTGGGTAATATTTACATATCATTGGCAATTGGTAACACCAGGGTCATATCACTTTTATGCCCAGTCTCTTAGGACAAAGGCTCTAGGTTAGCTATTAAAAACATGAGACCTGTCTCAAGGTCTCCTTTATATGACTGTCTACTTGCTAACCAGACCCAAGCCACAGTGGCCTTCTTTCAGCTCTTTGAATGTGTAAGACCTCCATGCTTCAGAGTCTCAGATACTGTTCCTTCTGTCCATACCATTCTTTCCAGCATTCTTCTCCTGGTGAATACCTCCTTATTCTTTAGGACTCAGTTTAAATGTTTTCATAGTGACCATCCCAGACAACCCATCTCAAATAGGTTTCCCAGTTAGACTTTCTAACAAAACCTGTAGCTTCACTCTGTTAAACTTACAATTAGCAGACGTTAAGAGCCCCGAAAGCACAGTGCTGGATAGGCTTGTCTTCATATTCCCACCACCTACCATATGCTTGTCACATAGCTGATGCTCCATAAACACTTGATGAATGATTAATAATTAATTATAACAAATTGATAATAACAATTGCTATTACCATTTATTGAATGCAGACTTTATTTCAGGTACTTGATATGGAATCACTGTTTTTAATCTTCACAATAAGTCTGAGAGGTAGTTCTTTCTGTGCTTATTGTATGAATAAAGAAACTGTGGTTCACAGGTTGGGATTTTTGTCCATGGTTGCCCAGACAGTAAGTGACAGTGCTAGAGGTTGTTTTTTTTTTTTTTTTTCTAAGTAGTATTTGGCTAGGCATGGTGGCTCACACCTGTAATCCTAGCACTTTGGGAGGCTGAGGAGGGTGGATCGCTTTTGAGCTCAGGAGTCTGAGACCAGCCTAGGCAACATGACGAAACCCTGTCTTTACAAAAATACAAAAATTACCCGGGTGTGGTGGCACATGCCTGTAGTCCCAGCTACTCAGGAGGCTGAGGCAGGAGGGTCACCTGAGCCTAGGAGGTCAAGGGTGCAGTGAGTGGTGATGGTGCCACTGTGCTCCAGGTCGGGCTATAGACTGAGACCTTGTCTTCAAAACAAAACAAAACAAAACAAAACAGAAGTATTATTTGCATAAATTTAAGGGGTACAGTACAAGTGTAGTTTTCTTGCACAGATATATTGTGTAGTGGTGAAGTCTGGGCTTTTAGTGTAATCATCACCTGAATAAAGTAGATTTGTACCCATTAAGTAATTTCTTTTTTTTTTGAGATGGAGTCTCCCTCTGTCGCCCAGGCTGGGGTGCAGTGGCGCAATCTTGGCTCACTGCAACCTCCACCTCCCGGACTCAAGTGATTCTCCTGCGTCAGCCTCCCGAGTAGCTGGGATTACAGGCGCCTGCCATTACGCCCGGCTAATTTTTGTATTTTTAGTAGAGACAGGGTTTCACCATGTTGGCCAGGATGGTCTTGATCTCTTGACCTCGTGATCCACCTGCCTCGGCCTCCCAAAGTGCTGGGATTACAGGCGTAAGCCACCACACCCAGCCCCATTAAGTAATTTTTTATCCCTCACTCCCCTCTTACCCTCCCAAATGGAGTCTCCAATGTCTATTATTCCAAACTCTATGTCCATGTGTATATACTGTTTGAGAGCTAGTGTTTTAACCTAACTATGTCTTGTTTCAGAGTTAATGATCTTGGCTCTATCATGCTAAGGTATTTTTTTACTGAAGAACAAGGAATTACTAATACACAAAAATAATTTCTTATTTTCCAGCTAATTATTATAAAAAGCATCTATTGATTGTTTTGCTTCTCCATTGCTATATTAAAAAATAAGCAATTAGTGTCTTAAAACAGCAAGAGTAATGTATTTGTTTTTAAATCTGCAGTTTGAAGGGGGCTTGATGGGATAGTTCATTTCCGCCTCACATGGCATCAGTTCTGGAATCTTGATTGTGTCTAAGGATCTAGTTCCTAGAAGGCTCACTGATATGGCTAAAGTTGGTGCTTGCCAGGACTAAGCTGGGCTGTCAGGCAGGGTCTTGATGGCCCTCAAGGTGGCCTCTCCACGTGGCTAGGGTGGACTTTTCACAACACAGTCTCTGGTTTTCAAGAGGGAATGTTTCAAGAACAAGCATTCTAAAAGGACAAGCCCTGATGTGCAAGTCTCTATTTTCTTTATGCCAACGAATGTACTGTTGGCAGAAGCCAATCAAACAGTCAGTCCCAAAGTCAAGGTCAGAAGGGACTACCCAGAAAGGTATGGTTCACTTGGAGCAAGAGGTACCAAAGGAAAAATCTGCCACATTGCTTGTCAAAGCAGAATGGTAGAAACAGAGCTCTTTTGGTCTCACTTGTTTTTAGTATTTTTAGCCTTGTTTATTAAAATATGAAGTGAGCCGGGCGCGGTGGCTCACGCTTGTAATCCCAGCACTTTGGGAGGCCGAGGCGGGCGGATCATGAGGTCAGGAGATCGAGACCATGATGAAACCCCGTCTCTACTAAAAAAAAAAAAATACAAAAAAAATTAGCCGGGCGTGGTGGCGAGCGCCTGTAGTCCCAGCTACTCGGAGAGGCTGAGGCAGGAGAATGGCGTGAACCCGGGAGGCGGAGCTTGCAGTGAGCCGAGATGGCGCCACTGCACTCCAGCCTGGGTGACAGAGCAAGACTCCGTCTCAAAAAAAAAAAAAAAAAAAAAGAAGGGAAAGCTGACTCACAGGTGGTCACTTCCCCAATTAATATTCTTTTGAGAAAAAACACAACGAAACTGGAGAGTTTCTTTATTCTCCTTGCAGGACATGCGACAGGGGTGTGGCTCGCTTCTTCCATCGCCCTACTGCGCAAACCCCTAGGGGGAGCATGCAGACAGGCAGGTGCAGAGGCCGTGGGGAACGCTTTTGGGCTCCAGCCCCACGGCAGCGTCTAGGGGTGGGTGTTTGAGACTCCCGAAGCCCAAGAGGGCCTGTGCTTTTTCAGCTTTGCTGGCTGCAGTCGGCTTGGGTTAATCAGCTCAATAGACCCTCTGCCTTATGGCAAGGGCAGAGGGCCAGTGTGACAGCTTTCTGTATTCTGAGTGCTTGCCCAGTGTACCCGAAGAATTGGATCACATGTAGGCTTAAAGGATGAGTGCAAGATTTTATTGAGTGGTAGTGGTGGCTCTCAGCAAGATGGAAGGGGAGCCGGAAGTGGGGGTATGGAGTGGGAAAGTGATCTTCCCCTGGAGTCCCGCTGTTCCGGCGGATATTGAGACGCCTCCTCCCTCCTTCGCTGCTGGGCCTCCCTGCAACTCTCCACTGCTGTCCCCTGCTCTGTTCCTCTGCTCCTCTGGTCACACTGAATAGGAATGGGCCCCTAATCTAATATGACTGGTTTCTTTATGAAAAGGAGAAATTTGAACACAGATATGCATACAGGAAGAACACTATGTGAAGATGAAGACAGGGATCATGGTGATGCAGCAGAAGCCACAGAATGCCAGGCTGCCAGCATGCCACCAGAAACTAGGAGAGCAGCAGGGAGCAAAGTTCCCCTCGCAACCCTCTGAAGAAACCAACCCTGCTCGCTCTTTGATCTTCAGAGCTGTGAGACAATACAGTTCTGTTATCTGAGCCACCCAGTTTCTGGTACTTTGTTACAGCAGCCTGAGTAAACTCATGCAAGCACTAACGACTGTCACAATCTCTAGCATCTCTTCTATTTTCCTTTAAAAGTACTTTTTTCTTTTAAGTTTTCCTTTTTGTTTTCATCCTGCACATAGTGTATACTTGAGCATTAGTATTAGAGACAACCTATTTTTTTTTTCCAATTTAAGACTGAAGTTATTTACAACTCCTTTGTTTTTTCCTTCTAATTAGATCCAATTTCTGCAAATATTTCCTTATAACATCTCTTGCATTCTCTTACTTTTCTCTCTTTTGTAATTTAAGCCTGTCTCCTCTTACATGGCAGAGTGATAGGTTTCTACTTCGTTTCTTGGTCTCAAGTCATGCCTTGCTGCTATTCATTTTACATATTCTTTTCAAAACAGCCTACTTCAAACACCAGTCTCTATACATCATTTCTCTACTTGGTTCTACCATGTCTTATTATTTTCCAGCCCATTTTTCCTATCTCTGGGTTTATTACCTCTCTTCCTCTCTCCTTCCATACCTCTTTCTACCTCTTTCTAAATTTTCATTATGATTGGGCGTGGCTTGTCTGACCTAGCCGAAAATACCTGATGGGTTGCCCATTACTATGCTCATCTTAGTAATTTTTCCTTGGTGATTTGCATGATTTTCTTATACAGAATGTTCTCTCTAATAATTTCTTTAATGGTCATCTTAGAAATCCTTTTCCCAGGGAACCTTAATGGATAGCACCATCCATACTACTCTTAACCCTCTCAGCTGTTATTCAGTTTACATTATTATTATTCTTAATATGAGCCAGGCATTGTGCTAAATGGTCTATATGAATTATTTAATATACTTCTTTTGCCAGTACAGTAAATTAGATAGTATTATTCATATTTTAAAGGTAAAAGTTCAGTGAGGTTAAAACCCATTGAATCTTTTATAGCTAGTGAGAATGATGATGATTTTAAAGAAAAATTACTTTGGGTATAATATATTAAAAAAAGTGCACCAATTTTAAGAGTCCTTGAGGAACTTTGACATATATACATATGTGTGAGTGTGTGTCTGTGCACATGTGTGTATATATAATCTCCCTATAATCATCATCCCAACAAGATATGGGATATTTCTATAACACCAAAAGCTTTTCCATGCCTCTTTACAGTGAATCCTCCTCTCATAGGCTCAATGACCCAATTTCTGTCACTACAGATTAGTTTTGTTTGTTTTAAAATTTTGTGTAAGGTCAGGCGTGGTGGCTCATGCCTGTAATCCCAGCACTGTGGGAGGCTGAGGCAGGTGGATCATCTGAGGTCAGGAGTTCGAGACCAGCCTGGCCAACATGGTGAAACCCCATCTCTACTAAAAATACAAAAAATTAGCCAGGCATGGTGGTGTGTGCCTGTAATCCTAGCTATTTGGGAGGCTGAGGCAGGACAGTCACTTGAACCTGGGAAGCAGACGGTCCAGTGAGCCAAGATTGCACCATTGCACTCCAGCCTGTGCAACAAGAGTGAAATTCCATCGCAAACAAATAAAATAAATAAAATAAAATAAAATAAAATAAAATTTTGTGTAAATGGAACCATACAGCATGTTCACTTTGGTTTCTGCCTTTTTTTGCTCAGCATCATGGTTTTGAGATTTATGCATGCAGCATGTACATTAGGAGTTCTTTCCTTTTAATGCTAAATAGTATTCCATTATATGAATATAGCACAATTTGTCTACCTATTCACCTTTTGATGTTCTTTGGTTTCCATTGTATGGCTATTTTGAATAAGGCTGCTATAAAAAATTTTGTAGAAGTTTACATGTTTACAAACGTTTTTATTTCTCTTAGGAAAATGCCTAGGAGTAGAAATTCTGAGTCATATGGTAAGTATACATTTAACCCCCATAAGAAACCACCAAATTAGTTTTCTTTTTTTTTTTTGAGGCGGAGTCTTGCTCTGTCCCCTAGGCTGGAGTGCAATGGCGCAATCTCCGCTCACTGCAAGCTCCGCCTCCCGGGTTCACGCCATTCTCCTGCCTCAGCCTCTCCGAGTAGCTGGGACTACAGGCGCCCGCCACCACGCCCGGCTAATTTTTTGTAGTTTTAGTAGAGACGGGGTTTCACCGTGTTGGCCAGGATGGTCTCAATCTCCTGACCTCGTGATCCACCGGCCTCGGCCTCCCAAAGTGCTCGGATTACAGGCGTGAGCCACGGCGCCCGGCAGAAACCACTAAATTAGTTTTCTAAGTGAGTATACCATTTCACAGTTCCATCAAAAATTTATCAAAGTTTCTGTTGCTTCACATTCTTGCCAACATATGGTATTGTCAGTCTTTTCAATTTTAGTAATTGTAGGGAAATGTAGTTATAGCTCACTATGGTTTTATGTTTCATTTCCTTGATGGTTAATGATGTAGGGAATATTTTCATGTGCTTCTTAGGCATTCATACGTCTTTTTGTAAGTTTTTATTTAAATATTCAGTCCATTTAAAAAAATTAAGTTGTTTGACTTCATGCTGAGCTGGAAGTGTTCTTTATACATTCTGGGTTCAAGTGCTTTGTGAGACATATCAGTTATGAATATTTTCACCCAGTCTGTGCTTTGCCCTTTCATATTCTTGATGATGCGTTTCAAATAGCAAAAATCATAATTTTTTAAAGTCTAATTTATTTATTTTTCCTCTTCAGGGCAGTGTTTTTTTGTGACCTGTTGAAGAAAGGTCTGCCTTTCCCAATGTCATGAAGAAATTTGGTAGGCTGTATCTTTCAAGAAGTTTGTTGATTTCATCTAATTTTTCTAACGTATTGGCATACATTGGCTAATAATATACCCTTAAAATTGTCAAGAATGTGAAGGGCTGAGATTTTATCCTACTTGCAACTTAAGTTTATCTGCTATAGTTTCATGGATGCTGCAGAAGTCAGAGATGGAGAATTCGTTACTCACAGCAATAGTAGTAATTAAAGTATCAGCATTTTTTCAGCAGTTCCTCAAACTCTAGTTACCACAGGGTGACACTAAGAGGGCCAATAACACCTGCATATGCAGGAGGTTGTATTACAGAAGGGAACGCTAATTCTTAGGGAAACCTAGAATTTCATAATGATCAGTAATCATACCTTCCCTTTGTTCGACATGGTGTCACCATCTGTATCTTACGAGGCTGCAAGAAAACCTGATGTTACTATCAGAATCATTGCTAGAGAGTTCACTAATTAGCATAAAGGTTGCTTATTTAATACATTTATAAATACTCATAGAACACTTATTATATACCAGACCCTGATCTAAGCAATTTGCAAATAGCATCTCATTTAATTCTCATAATAACTCTACAAGTTAGGCATAGTTATGATTCCTATTTTACCAATGAGAGAAAAGAGGCACAGAGAGTTTAAATAACTTGTTCAAGGTTATGTGGCTAGTAAGCGGTGCAGACAGATTTGAACAGACAGCCTGCCTGCAGAGCCTACATTCTTTATCATCATACTGTGCTGCCTCTGTTAGAAATCATTGTTTGTTGGTGAAATAAGTGGTATTTAAAATATGTTTGTTGACCCCAAATCATATATAGACACCTCTATAAATGTTGCATAACAATATTGCATCATAATATTACCTATTAATAAGAACTAAGGAGCCCATTGGCCTAAAGCTCTTTGAAGAAGCACTCAGGCCAAGGATTCCATTTAATCCATCTAACACTTAATGGAAAATGCTGTTGTCTAATCCAAGTAGAAGACTAGCTGATTCTAATGCTAAAATATTTCCACATTCTTGCAAGACAGATGTTTGATGGCCTAATATCTGAGATGGGACTTCACCAACCTCAGAGGTCGTATGGCATTTTTAGTGCCTGTTTCCTAATAAAAATGTGCATTTGCCACAATATTCGGTCTGAGATTTGCCTTTATTGTAACATCCTATCTGTTGGCAGGACTGTGGATAGCGTTCTTATCTACTATTAAGTGCCAGAGATAACAGACATTTACCAAAAAGAACCAGAGAATTCTGAAAGGCTTAATTGGCTTAGCTCAGTTAACAGTGTCATGTTTGTCTGACTCTAAAGGTCTATGCTTTTTTTCAGGTTACAACTAGGTTTTAATAAACCTCCATTTTGTACTTCAGAAAAACACAGCTCAATTATTTTTTTTTTTCTTGAAAGAGCATGGCAAAAAAGTTCCAATTGTGCAAATGGCTAAGAGTGAAAAGAAAGTTTCACATCTACCCCTGTCTTAAAGTCCTCCTCTGCAGACAAAACCACTGTATTTACAAATTCTTCCAGAAGTATTTTATGTGAATATAAACATATGTTTTTAATCTATTTAATTGTCTTTTATGTGTCATCTCGTATCCCCAAATGCATTTTGTGTTCATTGAGGGAACATTGTTTAATCCATTTTTTATTCTTCTACACTGCTCAATGTAGTTTCTCAAAAAGAGAACTCTCAGTAAAAGTGTTTTGCTGTTTTCAGTTTGGGAAGGATGAATAATCAAGAAAGGAGAGATTTGTATCAAATTAAAGGTGGTGTTCTCGCGTCCAAATACCTGAAAACTTCAGACTCTTAAGTGAAATTGTACACATACCAATTAGAACGGTTAACTTTGAATCAGAAGTGCTTTCATTTACGTATTTATGACTATATTCTAAATATCCCCAAATTTCGGCGGCTTTAGTTACAAATGAGGCCATGTTAGCATATATCTATATTTTGTTAGCTGCCTGATTACCCCTGTACAGCCTATAAAACTCCCTAACCATTCCTGGGATTCACATGTGTTCACAAAATCACTCTAGCGCTATTGCATTTAAGTCTTTTTGAGAGCTGCTGGGCGCAAGCTGCCTTAGAGTGACCTCTGTGCAAATGCCACTTCTCTATCCAGCATACTTTCTTACAGTGCTCCCCAAAGCTGCAAAATCTCCACATTGCCGAAGACTACTGGATTCCTCTCCATTTTCAGTGCAACACTGGAGCCATGCTATGTTGTTTGCAGAAATGATAAAATACGCTTTCCTCAGCTCTACCTTGAAGATTGTTAATCTGGTGCTAATCTCACAAAGTTCTTTGTGTAAACAGCCACTTCAACATTTCTCTGCAGCCCTTTTTCTGTATTATGGTTCAGAATGAGTCCCTGGGCAGGGTACTAAATGAACTAGATACTGAGCTTTTTTTTTTTTTTTTTTTTTTGACCCAAGCATCCACACACAAAACTGTTCTCTTCTGTCCCTATTTGGCCCCTATAAATGGTTGCTGAAGGAGGGATGGCTGTTGCCAACGAAACAAATCCAATCTCAACTGTGTAACATTTACCCTAGTTGGTTTATCTAGTGGAAATATAGAACATGGCTTACCAAAATGCCTGGTATAAGACTTTATATCCTATTTGATGACATTTAGAACTTTATACTTTGGACTCTCTCTAAAACATCAGCATTTTTCTTAATCTTCTCAAGTGAGGAACCTTTGAGCACTGGGTTGTAAACAACTGTGTTTTCGTAGTTCACATATAAAGCATTATGCTGAAATCAATGGGCACACACTCTGAATACTGATTTGATAGAAATGCTTCATTGATTTTACTACAGCTAAGCCAAATTCATTAACAACTTAGACTCATTAGGAAGGCACCATTAATTCAAGGAAAAATGATTAAATTCTTTTATTGTATTTTACAAAGCATTACACATTAATTCGAATTTAGTATATTTGGTTTTTAGACTCTTTCCATTTCTTCTATGGATCTTTACAGAGAACATATTTGTTAGTTTGCTTATCAAATATTTATTTGTATTAGTCACTATGTTAAATTTTGTGAGACTATGTGAATTGCAGGATGGGTTTTTAAAATCCTTAATCCTCTTGGGTGAAGGGCTTACTCTCCCCTCCTGGAGTTCTGATTTATTCCAAATTTGGAGAACAGAAAAATGGTAAATTGGAGATAAGAGACTGAGGTTCCTTAGAATAATGCATCAGCACTATGCAGTCAGATGAAGGAGCTTCATCTGGCTCTGGGCAGAGAGAAGCAGTTTCCCTTTGTCTCTTCTTTCTGCAAAAGAGACACTGGCTGAGATGAATGAGAAGTGGAACTAGGGCGAAGAGGGCAAATGGGTAAGATAACTGTGAGAGAAAGAAAGAAAGGGAGAAGGAGACAAAGAGGAGAGCCTGACATCCCTTTGAGCTGGGCTCAATAGGGACCGGCAGTGCCTCTAGGAAAACAAAAAGGGCTCCTAGGCATCTTCGGAAGCTGGATTTACCTCTGATCTTCTCTTGGTAAAATGTACTTTTGAGCAATGGGCTGCCCAGTTGAGGCAGTGCTAAGAGATCTAGGGTTTTTGTAGCCCCCAAAATCTTTGTCAGAATCCCAAAGCCACCCACATAGCCCAAGTGAAAATGGTATGCTAACCATGCAATTGTCTTTTAAATGAAATTTCCAATGCCTTCCCTTCCCCCTCCCCGCCTGATTTCCAGCTCTAAACCCCTTCTTTGTAGAAATTCTGGAGCGTACTGCCCTTCCAGCATTTAATGGCACAGCCAAAGGATTATCCTGTATGCATAAAACACCATCCCTTTGTTTTTAGAGCATACACTTTTGAAAAAAAGAAAAGGCATTACACAAATCACTAAAATAAAATCAGAAAAAACCCTTTTCAGGAACAGCATTAGAAAAGAAGACAGAGATTTGAAAGATATTGTGAATTTGACTGATTTGAAGTAGGGGTCAAAGGAGGAAGAATGAAGACCACTCTGCAGTTGTGGGTCAGATTGACTGGAAAGTTCGTGTATCATTAGCAGAAATAGATCATGTGGGTTGGGTGTCTGAGGGGAGAGTAACAGGATTCTCACTAGGGAAATGTCGAGTCAAAGGAGGAGAAGGGACAGATTGGGGGAGAAATAAGGTGGGCACGCAAATATTTGGATCTGGATATTAAGAGTGTTCTCGGCCGGGCGCAGTGGCTCACGCTTGTAATCCCAGCACTTTGGGAGGCCGAGGCGGGTGGATCACGAGGTCAGGAGATCCAGACCACGGTGAAACCCCGTCTCTACTAAAAATACAAAAAATTCGCCGGGCGTGGTGGCGGGCGCCTGTAGTCCCAGCTACTCGGAGAGGCTGAGGCAGGAGAATGGCGTGAATCCGGGAGGCGGAGCTTGCGGTGAGCCGAGATTGCGCCACTGTACTCCAGCCTGGGCGACAGAGCGAGACTCCGTCTCAAAAAAAAAAAAAAAAAAAAAGAGTGTTCTCAGCTAGAGACAGATTTGGTGCCATTCTGGATGCAGGTGAAACCTGAAGCTCTAATAGGATAATTTGTTTAGCTGGTTAAGGGAGAAAGAAAAGATACAAATGAAACACAAAAGAACAAGAATAGTAAAACTTTATCAAAGCCAAAGGAGAAGAGAGAGAAAGAAGAAGGAAGGAATCAATTGTATAAAATGTGGCTGAGAAATTAAAAAGTTTGAGCTCTGAGTAAAGTCCAAAAGTGGTCATAAGTGACGATAAGGAGATTGTTGGATGGGAAAAGGAGCCAGCTTGTGTTGGAATAAGAAGTGAATGACTAAAGAGAAAGTAGAGTCAAGTGACTGCTAATTTCTAAACGACTGAACAAATGCCTTGCATGAATCAGTGTATTTAAAAGTTTGTGTGATTTATATTTCAAAGCTCACCAATGGTGAGCAAGATGAGACATTTGAAAGGTTTTAGATGCAGTGAAACAATAATTATTCAAAGGTTTTCAGATGTAGTGAGATAATAATTTGTCTATGAGAGGATAGTTGGTGTCAATTCTTTTTGTGGAGAGAGAAAAGTTAAATCATCTATATGTTAAGGAATAATCAATATATGAAGAACATTTTTTTTTTTTTTTAAATGGGGCAGTGGTCTCTATCCTGTGTGTGCACTATTTAAATTTCTCTGAAATCCCTAAGATATAGCTTATATCTTTAGAGGAAAGTAATTTTATATTATTTTATAACAGGGTTAAAAAAGGTAGTTTTTATTTCTAGTTCCTTAATACAAAATTAGCTAACTAGATCATTTATTTTTCAGTATCATCTTTTAGAGAGTAGGTTTCCAAGGTCTTAATACTTATTAAGTAATAGACCTTTGTATAAATGAGGATTTGGAAACATCTTAGATTTCTGAAAACAATCAGAAGGTTAATGTAAAAGAAACTTTATTAAAAAAGAAAAAAGTTCTAAACGTTTAGCTGCTCTTCTGTGTCTTTGAGTTGGATTGCAAATATAGCATGATGAGAAGAATCTAATTTCTCATAATTAGTTAGAAGACATTTAACATAGCTCTAGGAAAAATATAAACTATTTTAAAGCATAAGAACATATCAACCTTATGCACAGGGAATCTTGATTTTAGTGAAATCACTTTGGTGTGTTTGAAATCCTTCTCTTGAGTATCACACTATCTAATGTGTTATGCAATTAAGGGCACATTAAGAATTGCAGAGGGCAGGATTATTTTTCCAGCCAGACATCACATGGATAGAGAACCTAGCTGGAAACAATATGAGAATTCTTTTAAAAGAATTTGAAGCAAAAATAGTCTCACTATTGATCTCTGTAGCATGTAAGAAAGCTACAGGGCTCATCTTAATCTTTTTTTTAATCTAAGGCACAATTCAAAATACTGAATAGGTATGAAAAATGTCATTTCTCATGCATACATTGAATAGGATCTAGAGGATTTTGAGTGTACTAAGTTAGGAAAAATTTTCTTTGCCCGAAAGATATCTGAAAACACCGATTACTTAGTTATTTTTAGAATAATTACTAATTTTATTAATAATATTGGCACATTTTTTACAATTGTTGACCGAACCTCCCACTAATACAGAACACATAGCTTTACATGATTTGGGGGAAACACAGCAATTTGATCAACTGAATCCAGTGCTTTCCAAGCTGGGATCTATTTTTACAGGGAGGCAAGTATTAGCTTTCTCCTTCAATATGGCACAAAGTGAAGGCATCAGGTTTGTTTGTATCCCAACTCCTCTCTTTACAACTGTGTGACCTGGCAAGGTTTTTTTTGACCATCAGTTTCTACATGTAGAAAATGAGGAAATAGGTACCTTACAGGATTATTGAGACGATTCAATGACAGATGTGTAGCTCCTGACTCAAAGTAATTCTCTTTTTGGTGATATTTCATGCATTTCTTTCCTTTTTTTTCTTTTTTTTGAGACAGAGTCTCACTCAGTCACCCAGGCTGGAGTGTGCAGTGGTGTGCTCTCGGTTCACTGCAACCTCCACCTCCCGGGTTCAAGTGATTCTCCTATCTCAGCCTCCCGAGTAGCTGGGATTACAGGCACCTGCCATCATGGCTGGCTAATTTTTGTATTTTAGTAGAGACGGGGTGTCGCCATGTTGGCCAGGCTGGTCTTGAACTCCTGACCTCAGGTGACCTGCCCACCTTGCCCTCCCAAAGTGCTGTGATTACAGGCGTGAGCTACTGCACCCAGCTGGCATTTATTTCTTTTTTAAGTAAATAACTGAAAACAGAGAGTGCTACACAACTTTGTGTCAGGCACTGGAACTTAGTGTATGGTTTTCTACTTAAATTTATTTTTATTTTTATTTTTAACTTTTGGACAGAGTTTCTCTCTCTCTCTCGTTGCCACCCAGGCTGGCATGCAGTGGCACAATCTTGGCTCACTGCAGTCTTGACCTCCCAAGCTCAAGTGATCCTCCCACCGCAGCCTCCAGAATAGCAGGGACTACAGGTGCACAACACCATGCTCAGCTAATTTTTGTATTTTTTGTAGAGACAGGGATCTCACTATGTTGGCCAGGCTGGTCTTGAACTCCTGGGGTCAAGCACTCTGCCTATCTTGGCCTCCCAAAGTGTTGGGATTATAGGCATGAGCCACTGCGCGTGGCCATGGGTTTCTACTTCTAATGTGCCCCATTGCTGCGGAGTCCATCCTTGCCTTTTCATGTACAAAAGAGACTCACCTAGCTCTTGGGTTGGACCATATAAAATTCCTGATATTTAACATTTTTGACCTATAAAAATGACATACGATTTCGTATAATTCAACCTAATAAATTCTATTTAAACCATGAAGTCCAAATCAGATCCTAACATCCAATGTGAGACTGAAGATGAATAGTATCCCGGACCCAATAGTCGCTCTTCTTTTCCTGTCACATTTCCTGTCCTATTTATTCTGACGTTTCCTGAATAGTATGTTGTACTGTTGGCAGTATTTTCATATGAATGTGTCTTGCCTTCTCAACTACTTTGTACATTCCTTGAGGCAGCCTGTTGTCTGTTCTCCACTGTGGTGCCAGGCACAGTGTTGCATGTAATATTTGCTGGGTAAATTTTTTAAATGATGCTAATAATAATTAATTAATTCATAACTACTGACTGCTCTGAGAATTAAAAATTTATATTGTGTTTTCTTTTGACATTTAAGCTTTTCATCCATGTGTCTAACATCAAAGAAGGAAAGTTCTTTCATTTTGAGGAATCTTCTGTTGCTAATGTATGCAATGATAATGCTGTTCTTGGTCTACATAAAGGATGCTACTGATTAGTAATTCAGCATGACTCAGGTTATTGTTCCACTAAAGGTCCTGGAATTCCAGTAATCATTACGCTCTCTCCTTAGGTTCCACTTGGATAAAGAGCTAAAAGAGTTGGGCCGGGCATGGTAGCTCATGCCTGTAATCCCAGCACTTTGGAAGGTCGAGGCGGGTGGATCACTAGATCAGGAGTTCAAGACCAGTCTGGCCAACATGGTGAAACCCCATCTCTACTAAAAATACAAAAATTAGCTGGGCATGGTGGCGTGCACCTGTAATCCCAGCTACTTGGGAGGCTGAGGCAGGAGAATCGCTTGAACTCAGGAGGCGGAGGCTGCAGTGAGCCAAGATTGTGCCACTGCACTCCAGCCTGGGCAACAGAGCGAGACTCAATCTCAAAAAAGAAAAAGAAAAACAGAGAACTAGAAGAGTTAGGAGGTTAGCCAAGGTGACCAAAGTTAAATTAACTAGTCCATGTGGGGACAGATCCTTTGTTGTTGGTATGATGTTTATTGTATATTGAATCAACACCAACAGCCAAACACAAACACCAAACACAGCTTATTTAGGAAAAAATGATATTTTCCTTTGGAATTCTGATCACATATCTTCAGTCAGATATAAGGGAGGAGGAATCAGGGTTAGTGTATGTTGCAAAGGGCTGGAGCTGGCAGAGGGACTACGTTATATAGGGTTACATTTGGTAAAACTGAGGACACATGTTCAAATCAAGAACCTCAAAAGAGCTTCAAAGTGAAAGGAAACTGCCTAAGTGAGTCACCAAAATAAGGAGCAAGACTCAAGCCAGGGCATTGTTGAAGCTTGAGGTGGCCAATTAATCACACGTCTTTTGACTCTGGGTTTATTTTATTAATAGATATGAATTTGAAATGTGCCTTGTGCCCAGGGCCTAAGTGGATTCCGGCTTTTTCTCCCAGGGAATCAGACTGATTTAGCCTGTGATAGGCAGAGCGGCTGGGCATCTCCAGGGCAACCCGTGCACTTCACGGAGGGGTGAAGGCCTACAGATGAGAGAACAAAACCCACAGAGGATAGGCTGCCTGCTTCAACAGCTCTTCTCCGAGGCTGGGCCATGAATGATGCCACTGCTCTTCCTATGTGGAGAGCCCAGTTAGAAGTATAGAGAAGGGAAGATGTTTCTCCTTAAAATTCAGCCAATGTCACAACTTCTAGTTTCAAGCCGGGGAAAAATTCAGGGCTAGGGACAGAAGTCCCCTGCCCTCTCCTCCCAACCTAGTGAGAAGGAACTTGAAGGTTTGAGGAAGAAGTCTGAATATAAAACTGGCAAACAGTCTGGACAAATGCCAGAGAGAAGTGCGTGGCTGAAGCCAGCACTTAAGGGCTTCCTGAGGAATGAGTGTGGACTGGCTGGCCTCAGAATAAAGGACTGAGACAAAGCAGATGCCAGAAGTCTATTGAATTTTCACTTTGTTGTTTCAGCATCCTCTTATGCTTAATGTCTTCAGTCTTCTGCTTCTGGCTATGATGAAGTTACTGATACAAGGCTAGCCTCATGCCGTCAACAACCATGAAACGGAACAAAATACATGTGGCAATGCTTTCCAGGCTGTGGAAAACAGGCAATGCAAGACTGATCCCTGAAAGAAAGAAAACTCACGAGGTAAGACCCATAACTGACCTGAATGTACCTGGGAAACGTTTCCCAGCCACAGCACAGGGGGCTAGAATCCACGGTGGTGATGTTCTGCTTGAAGAGATCGAGGTTAGAGTTCAGGACAGCAGAAGCAGTTGGGACGGGTGGGTACTGAAGAGGAGGAAGCTGTGTACAGGTACAGAAGTTGGGATGGTGGTTCCGCACCGGTCCTGATTGAGGACTAAGCTGGATGTGGGCTGGGTGAGACTACTCAAGGCTTATCAGAGAGCTGAGGCTTGAGGTTGTAGGATTGAGGGACTAGAGATACTAGTGCTGGGGACTTGGAGTTCCAGCCCAGCCATAGGAGAGAAACCCAGTTAACATTTCACTAGTATTTATTTATTTATTTGTTTATTTATTTATTTATTTTTATTTTTGAGACAGTCTCACTCACTCTGTTGCCCAGGCTGGAGTGCAGTGGCGTGGATCTTGTCTCACTGCAACCTCTGCCTCCTGGGTTCAAGTGATTCTTGTGCCTCAGCCTCTCAACTAGCTGGGAATGCAGGTGCGTGCCACCATGCCTGGCTAATTTTTTTGTATTTTTAGTAGAGATGGGATTTCATCATGTTGCCTAGGCTGGTCTTGAACTCCTGTTCTCAAGTGATCTGCCTACCTCAGCCTCCCAAAGTGCTGGAATTACAGGTGTGAGCTACCACACCCAGCCATTTCACTAATATTTATTACAATCCAGCTAAGACCTCAGAAAGGCCTCTAAGAACCCAGCCTAGAGTACAGCCTAGAGTACACCTGGCATAATAAAGTCAGTCTATGACCAAGCCCTGATAAGATCAGGAAGACAGCGTTGGAAGTTGAATTCTTCCAAGTTAGAAGGACTTGGAAAAAATATCTTTCACTTCCCACAGATCCTTTGTAACAAAGCATAAAACTGAGCATACATCAGCTCATCAAGCCCATCATATATCAGATCATCAAGTAATTAAGCTGCCTGAGAAAATGCATCAATTTTTCTTTTTTTTTTTTTTTTTTGAGACAGAGCCTCACTCTGTCACCCAGGCTGGAGTGCAGTGGCGCAATCTCGGCTCACTGCAAACTCCGTCTCCCGGGTTCACGCCATTCTCCTGCCTCAGCCTCTCCGAGTAGCTGGGACTACAGGCGCCCGCCACCACGCCTGGCTAATTTTTTGTATTTTTAGTAGAGACGGGGTTTCACGGTGTTAGCCAGGATGGTCTCAATCTCCTGACCTCGTGATCCGCTCGCCTCGGCCTCCCAAAGTGCTGGGATTACAAGCGTGAGCTACCGCGCCTGGCCTGAGAATGCATCAATTTTTCAGAGGAAGATAACAGAATCCAGAGTCTGTACAATGGTTTATCTACACTATCCAGTGTAAAAAAAAGTTACTAATACAGTTTTACAGACAGGACCATGTAGTCTAAAATCAAGAGCCAATTCGTAAATGACTCATATTTTGAATTTAGCAGGGAATGTTTTTAAATGGACTATTATATATATGTTCAAAGAATGAAAAGAAAAACAGATAAGATATATTAGCAAAGAATTTTAAACTATCATAAAGAACCAAACAGAAATTCTAGAACTGGAAGCTAAATTAGTGCAATGTAAAATTCACTAGATGTTGTTAACAGCAGATTGGGGGTGGCAGTAGAATGTTTGAAGACTTTAGAATGAAAATTCAGCCAAATCACCTTTGGGGTCTGAATTTCCTCAATGACCTATGCTGAAAAATTTGGAGTCGTTTAGGAGATTATTTGCTCTTTTATTGATTATACTCCCTAAGTCAGTAGGACCTATTGATCTTCTCTTCGAAACATTTTTCATACAGTGTTTTTGTCTCCATTTCCATTTCTACTTCTCTAGTTCAAGGTGTTTCCCTTTTGTGCTTAGATGACTGCTGCAGACTAGCATTTCAATCTCAAATCCTTTCAATTCATTTTTGGATTTATCTAATCTTGGTCAGTGCTGTAATTATTCATTCAACAAATGTTTATAAATCAACCGCTCTGTTTATGATTAATGTCTCTATTCTGTTCTGAAATCTTTAATAGCTCCATTTTTCCTTAAATACAAAGCTAAATTCTTCTGTTTGGATATCTATATTAATTTCCTTGACTCTCCAGTAATGATTCTGGTCGTATTTTTATTTGTTGTAGACACTGCAGTAGAGTTTTGGCCATCCAACAATGGAACTCTTTTCTTATCTATGGGGAATCTCCAACCTTCTGAAGCAGAGCTACCCTCCTGCTGTAGAGGCTGCAGATACCAGACAATCACTTTTCCTGCCTTCCCTGCAGTGCCATCATGTGTCATAGCACATGATCTAGACTCTCCTTCAGACATACTTCTAGACTCTCCTAAGACAGACATGTAAAACGAAAGGATGCCACAAAATGCAAAGTGAACTTGAGGTGATGGTGGCAATACCTACCCACTTTCCAGAGGCATCAGTGACAGTAATTTTGGGTGAACAATGCAAATTCATGTGTCTATGCATCAATAGCTACAGTAGACCCTTCACCAGACCAGTTTTGCGTTATGATTTTGTCATTGACTCTGGCTGCTTAGCCTCTAAACCTGGCCCTATGTTTCTCCTGAAGATTTTATAAACTATCCAAATCCTTAAATTAGCCAGAGCTTTCTGTTGTACACAGCTAAGGATCCTGACTGAACACATACATACCTTCCCTACCCTAGACAGGCCAATCAATCGTCTTATCCCAAGAGCATGCCAGGCTCATCCTGGAATATCTGCTTGGCCACGGTCATGTTAATCATTCAAAATTCTTCCTTTTTCCCGTGTCTCTATTCAAGTCTTGCATATGTTCAAGCTCTGTTGCTTCAAAGAGACTTTCGTGACTTTTCTGGACCTTAACTGTCATTCTGTCATCTATACTTTAAACCTTAACATTAGGTAATATATAAGCCAGTCATGGTGGCATGTGTCTATAGTCCCAGCTACTGAGGAGGCTGAGGCAGGAGGATCACTTGAGCCCAGGAATTTGAGACCAGCCTGGGCAACATAGAGAGACCACATCTCTACAGAGAAGAAGAAGAAAAAAGCCAGGCATGGTGGTGTATACCTATAGTCCCAGCTACTCAGGAGGATGAGGTGGGAGGATTGTTTGAGCCCAGGAGTTCAAGGCTGCTGTGAGCTATGATTGCACCATTGCACTCCAGCTGGGTGACAGAGCGAGATCCTCCTCTCTAAAAAAGAAAAAAAAAAGGAAAGGAAAGAAAAGAAAAACTCTAAAACACTGGGTAATACAGTCTTCTGCATTCACTCATTTCCCTCTATCTTGAATGTAAGTTGACTAAAGTGATTGCTGGGCAGGCCCTAGATGCTTGTGTCCCTCACCATGCTTAGTGCTGTGTTCAGAACATTGTAATTATTCATGTATACTAAAAGAGGAGAAATTTTTATGAAAGACTTTGCTTTTATTTAGTATTTCATGAGTAGAGGCAAAATCCTGATAATGTTAAAGCATGCTAGCCTTTGGAAAGGAAGACAGCACTATTAACTGAAACTGTCTGACATGAGTTCTTTGCCTTTTTTCTCTCCCCATCTTAATATTTCCTTAAGGCTAATTAACCCTTTTCTCTATTATTCCTTTCTAAAGGTAATCTTTGATGCTCATTCAAATATTTTGAAATCTTCCTCTATTAATATTTTTATCTCCCATAATCTTTCTCTCTTTTTACTTCTTCCTTGTATTAAGGTGATAACAACAACTCTCACAATCTGTTTCTCTCTTCTCTTTTAAAACATTTTCTTTTGGAGAGATATGGTCTCACTATGTTGCCCAGGCTGGTGTCAAACTCCTGGTCTCAAGTGATCCTCCTGCCTCATCCTCCCAATGTGCTGGGATTACAGGTGTGAGCCACCATACCTGGCCTATTTCTGTCTTCTGTTATCTTCAAAGTTGCTGAATTCTTTTCATCTGTTTAAGACTAGATTGATAACACAGCGATCTCGCTGAATACTTCACCTTTTCCCCCATCCTATCACTTCAAACCTTGCAGACAGACACTTTCCTCATCTCTTTAGTGAAGCTGCTGTCTTGATGGTTATCAAAAATTCTCCTCTATCAGTCAATATGGGCTTGATTTTAGCCAGAATCTCAAGTGCTGAAAATCTCAAAGGTGTGCTTCTCATGCATGTTGTATATTTGAGTTGTGTATAATGACCACCACAACATTGCAGGTGGGCTGGGGGCTCATCTTTGCTCTGAGACCCAGGCTGATGAAGCAGCCCACATTTGGAACATGGCAGGTTGCCTTGGCAAAGGAAAAGGGAATTCTGCCAAGTTTTGCACCAGAAAAGTATATTTTCTGGCCTGAAAATGTGACAGGTAATTTGTGCTCAAACTCATTGGCCAGGACCAGACACACAGCACCATCTGACCAATGGAGCCAGTTGAGGTAGTATAAACCTACCATGTGCCCAGAGGAAAAATAACAAAAATACATTTGTTGAACCTACCAAGTCTCCTTATTATCAAATCAGATAGATTTTTGTCTCTTTTCATTCTCCATTATTCTTTCTCAATGTTTGATATTATTGACTTATTTCTTTTTACAACTAATAGCACGCTGTATGAATCCAGCTGAGTGTTTTCCCAATACCTCAAACTCAGCATATACAAACATATATTCAGCAGCATCATCTGCCTTCCTACCTCTTCCTGGTTAATTCTAAGCCTTTCATTCTCTTCCCTATTTCTGTTTATGGTACTACCATTTTCCCTGTCACTACATTTTGAAACTTCATATATTTTTTATTTCCCTTCCTTCAATAATTCCTTCCATCTGGTCAGTTTCCAAGTCCTATCTATTTCCATTTTCCTAGTATTTCCTGAATCTGTTTCTATTCTCCTTGACCCTGGAATACAGGATACCAATCAAGTTTCATTTTGGCTGCTTTTATCTGGACCTGCCTGTCTTCACTGTGTCCTACATCCCCCTGCCAGCTTAGCCCCTCAGTGTTCTGACCAGGTCATTTGCTGTATTAAAATTTTTTTTTGTTTCTTACAAGACAAAACTTATTATTTTGTATTTAGAGTCTTCTAGTATCTGATTATAACCTATCTTTTTAGAATTTTCTCTCACTTTTTCCCATAAATTTCAGACCAGATTTCACTTTTTTCATAAAATCATCTTGATTATATTAGCTAAACATGATCGCCGGGCGCGGTGGCTCATGCTTGTAATCCCAGCACTTTGGGAGGCCGAGGCGGGCGGATCACGAGGTCAGGAGATCGAGACCACGGTGAAACCCCGTCTCTACTAAAAATACAAAAAAAATTAGCCGGGCGTGGTGGCAGGCGCCTGTAGTCCCAGCTACTCGGAGAGGCTGAGGCAGGAGAATGGTGTGAACCCGGGAGGCGGAGCTTGCAGTGAGCCGAGATCGCGCCACTGCACTCCGGCCTGGGCGACAGAGCGAGACTCCGTCTCAAAAAAAAAAAATAAAAAACAAACAAACAAAAAACATGATCTTTCTGTCCTTTGTAAGACTCTGATGCTTTTTAAAGTTCATGGCACTTACCATACATCATATTATGTCTACTAATTACTTCTTGCTTATATCGTAGTTTCCTTTTTACACATCTCAACCTTAATATTAGGCTTTATTTCTTTGTTGGGAAGGACGTGTCCTGAAATTGGATGTCAGGTTGTAAGCTGCTCTACCCATCTTAGTTTTCTTTTTACCTGTCGGTTGCCTAGGTCATTACTTTGCACACTGGTAGATGTGGGATGTTTATTGATGAATGAATGACTTACAAATTTTTCTCTTTTCTCTAAGCAGTGGTGGTGACTTGCCCTGAACTTCCCACACTTGTTCTCTTAATATTCCCTTGAGCTCACTGGTGTGGTTTTTCACATGGCCGGCTGGGTGTAAGAGTTTAGTGTGCATCTGTGGAATGGTGGTTTTGTCTAAATGAAGTTAATTGGCTCATGCAGAGATTGAATCCACAACCTTGGCCTCATTAGCGCCTTACTCTAATCAGCTGAGCTTTCTGGTCTGAGGCTATGAAATATCCACAAAAGACACAAATATAGGTATGATTTTACCAGCCTCATGCTCTTCTCTGTGTACTATGGTGGATGTGAAAATTAGTTGCCTATTGAGCTTGGACGACTGGTTTAAATTGAATAGCGGAATTAAGAAATATGATTTTGAATGAATGAATGAATTTAATTGGGTCAGAATAGGCTAATTAAAAGCAATGGAGCAGATTGAGCCTTTGAAATACTAAGAAAGACAATTTCATGTGATGTTTTGCACCTTGCTGACTTCTGAAAAAATGCCAGACAACTACCCAGTGGGGCTTCCAAACTTTTGAAGAAACATGCCTAAATGCCAAAAAGTGGTCCGGCACAGCAAGAAGCTTCTCAAAAGCCCTAGCTTGCCAGCTGTTTGTTGGAGCAAACTTGAAAGCAGGTGCAGGTTGGTAATATTGGGTTAGGGCCAGTCTTGAGACACAACCATGAAGAGCAGCTTTGATGGGGTTCTTTGTGATACTCATATGGTGGCGGTGCTTTAAAGTTGAGTGCATGCTATATCAAAAGTACCTCAGGGAAATAAAACATTCAATAACAAAGTTGACTGCTCATGCTCTGGGGTAGGAATGGTACCCCATAGGAGTGCTAGGGCTGACTTGTCTATAAGCTATGCTTCGTCTACTCACGGCAGACAGCCCGGGGCAGTTGAAGGGCCAGATCTCAATTTAACTCCAAAAATAGAGGTAGGAGCCCACATAAGGAATCCGGCATCTGGGGTGCGATGAAATGGATTTTTAAAACGCATAGTATTATTTACTTGTCTGCTACATGTTTAAAACTGTGTTTATATTGTAGCTTCCTGAAAACAGTTTATTAATTAATATTCTAAATTGGAATTTTCAATATTTATCATGGACACAGTAGTTTATCTGTGTGCCACCTTGTTACAGATTTAGGGTGGAATTAAACACATCTAAATTTGATGCAGCATTAATTTTGCTTTAGGCCAATAATTGCCAATTTTCCCCTCATGTACTTGAAATATTGAAAATTGACGTATTTTAAGTGATTTTATTCTGAATCTGGAGCTCTGAGGGCAGCCCTGCTATCTCTGAAGTATCAGCTTATGTATTTGAGGGCCTTTTTAACAAGTGGAAGAGCTTTGTGATGGAAAAATGTTCATTAAGCCCAGGCCCTGGGGGAAAAGGTCAGTCCAGGTTATTCAGAGAAAAACGTTTAAAAGGGATCATGCAATCTTAATGAAATAAAAGGAATTGTCAGAAAGTATTTTTAAACAGAAGGATAAAGTTTCGGTGAAAATGTTGAAATACAGCAAGGAAGATGAGTGTCTTTCCTTGTTTCTTACAGTGAGTAGATTACATAACTAAGGAACAGTTTGATAACCACACTGCCTCAAATGTAATTTCTTTTAATTAGTTTATTTTTCCTGATTATAAAAGTAACCAATGTACATTGTAGGAAAATCAGACATTCCCAATACAATTTCAAATAAAATGCCGATACATTTAAAACGAAAATGGAGTAAGACCAAAGTTAATCGATTTTACTGTATCCTTTATACTAAATGCATCAAAAGATTCTTACGAAGAAAGCTTATGCTTCAAACGGAAAGAAGCAGAATTTGACCACACCAGACCTTACCTCCAGAAATCTCTATTGGCTGGTATTGATTCAGTTTAGAAGTGGAGAATAACAATCACAGGTAGTCGGGCCTGAGAACTAATTTGTGAACATTGGCTTTTTGTCTTCATGTGATTCTCACAAGAATTTCTTTCTATTTCAACTGCTCCAGACTGTTCTTTCTGGGTAGAAGACAGGCAGAGCTCTGCATTCACAGCCATGTCCTCTGTTAAGAGACTGCAGAGTCATCCACTTTGTGTGCACTTGAATGTTCTCCTTCAAAAGAACAGACAGTCATTGCTTTTAAAGTGGGCCTGATGCTCTATAACCACAAAGCAGTTTCTTCTGAGTTGTGCTATTTGATGGACCAATTTTATTTTTAAATCTACCTAGTGGATTAGATGCTGGAAAGAAGCAGCAAAGCATTTTCTATCTCAAAGAATCTTGCAGCGATTTATTAAACACATCTATAAACCAATAGTCTACGTAGAATTAGGATAGAATGAACAAAATCTATTTTCATTGAACTATAAAGAGTAGGAAGTCTTGTAAAGGACCAGAGGTCAGGCTAAGGATTTTTTAAAATGCTATGTTTTTAGAACTGGTAGGTATTTTGTTGAAAGCTTTCTCTCTACCACTTAATCTAATTATGAGTTAATTGAGACTAAAACAACTTTCAGTCTTAAAGGGAAACGTTTAGATTAAAAGGCTTTGCCTGAACAGTATTTTTCACTGAAAATAGGGATGTCTTTGTCTTTAGTTTTCTTAGAACTCACTTCTAAACTGCAGTGAGACACTGCTAATATACCTGTATTTTCTTTTTTTTTTTTTTTTTTTTTTTGAGACGGAGTCTCGCTCTTTCACCCAGGCTGGAGTGCGGTGGCGCGATCTCGGCTCACTGCAAGCTCTCCGCCTCCCGGGTTCACGCCATTCTCCTGCCTCAGCCTCTCCGAGTAGCTGGGACTACAGGCGCCCACCACCACGCCTGGCTAATTTTTTGTATTTTTAGTGGAGACGGGGTTTCACCATGGTCTCGATCTCCTGACCTCATGATCCGCCCACCTCGGCCTCCCAAAGTGCTGGGATTACAAGCGTGAGCCACCGCGCCCGGCCTATACCTGTATTTTCAATGAGATGTTACAGCTCAGGGTCAGAAGAGCAAGACAAAACAAGAATAATATTGTTCTGTGGGGAACAAGTGCAAATGAACCAGTTTATTAGCTAATCAGTATTGCTTAAGAGAATGTCAGGAGTGGATTGTTCCTGTGACTTTAACGGTAATTCATCTTTGAGACACTTTCGAGTAGTGAAACTATGACTTCTTCATTTTGAGATAAAAATAAAACAAAAATAGGCAGATTCCATGTAGTATGTATTTGCTTTATCTGGTTAATGAAAGGAGCTATTGAATGTTTTCCCTTTACCTTGAGGTAGCTTTGGTAAATATTTAGAAGTTTAGAATAAAATATTGTCATGACAAAGTACGAATGATTTATATGATGAAATGTTCTAGAGTAATTCTTTTAGCAAGACTTCTACACAATCAGAAACTCTTAAACTACAGCTCCTGTCCAGCTGTACTCTAAGTGTCATTCAAACTATTCTAGAGTAGAGTTGGCCCTTTGTAGGTTTGTATCTGTGGATTCAACCAACCTTGGATTGAAAATATTTGGGGAAAATAAAGATGGTTATGTCTCTGCTGAACATGTATAGATTTTTTCTTGTCATTATCCCCTAAACAATGCAGTATAACAACTATTTACAAAGCATTTACATTGCATTAGAAATTACAAATAATCTAGAAATAATGTAAAGTACATAGGGCTATATGCATAGGTTATCTGCAAATACTACACCATTTTATATAAGGGACTTGAACATCCATAGATTTTGGAATCCTGTGGGGTCCCGAACTAATTCCTCACATTTCTTGACAGATGACTGTGTAACTTAAGGGGCTAAGTCAGGCGTGGTTGATGAGTTACACTTCTTTTAAATAAATGTCGAGTAAATATTGACTTCACTTGGGAACCAAGATTGGTCAGATTCCCAGCATATAGCCTGATTGTAATCGATTTCCGACTCTTTGTATTAAGGAAGAAACTTTGCTGTTTTTGTTTACCTAAGTAGCTGGCTTCCTGTTCATAGAAGGCCAATTTTAAAAATCATAGCTTGTATCTGGCTAGAATTTATTTGGATGAAAAACAATGTGTGTACATGATGAATAATCTGAAATGGTGCAAACAAGATCACTGGAGTCTGATGATTAGCTCCCCAACTGATGTTTACAAATGCAGTAATAGAAAGCAACTTTAGACTGATAAACATAAACAGGTACACAAAACATCAAAGGCAAAAACAAATAAGCATCTGTAAAGCAGATAGCAAGCAGGTCTGAGTGTAATAAGACACAGAGCAATGGTTTACAGCATAATTATCAGACAGTCACATTTTAAAGGTTTCTAGTGAGAAATATCTCACTTTAAAATAGTTCATAACATTTGGCTGAAATGTATAGGAATTTCAGAAAAGGTGACACTATGCAATTAGCATAGTCTACCCTGGTGGTAAACTCTTCAGTGGCCCAGCAAAGTGTACTCTACAGGATGAAGTCCAAACTGCTTTTCGTAACCAAAAGGGTTCTGCCTGATTTGGCCTCAGCCTTACCATTTTGGTCTTGGTCTTTTTGCTTCTAAAGGGCTTCCCTTAAACTCGCTTTTTTATTTTGTCCAGAGAAAATCCTACACTTTCCTTAAGACATTTCACAAATCTACTCCTCTGGGAATTGTCCCCTTGTCTTTTTGCAACTATAAATCATAAAATTCAGCCATTGCATTGATTACTAAATTTTCTAGGGCCGGGCACAGTGGCTCACCCCTGTAATCCCAACAATTTAGGAGGCTGAGGTGAGGCACGAGGGTTACAAAAAAAGTTAAAAATCAGTAGGGCGTGGTAGCTTGCACCTGTGGTCTTAGCTACTTAGGATGCTGATGGGGGAGGTTCGCTTGAGCCCAGGAGTTCCAGGTTATAGTGAACTATGATTGCGTCAATGCATCCCAGCCTGGGAGACAGAGTAAGACCTTGTATCTAAAAGAAAGAGTAACAATAATTTAAAAAAGGTGGGGTCTTTAGATGGTGATTAGGCATGAAGGCTCTGCTCTCGTGGATAGAACTAATGCACTTATAAAAGGGCTGGAGGCAACCGAGTAGGTCCTTTTGCCCTTCCAGCTATTTCACCGTGTGTGAGCACAGTGTTTGTCACCTCTGGAGGACGCAGCAACAAGATACCATGTCAGAAGCAGAGAGCAAGCCTTCAGACACTGAATCAAATCTGCCGGCACTTTGATCTTAGACTTCCCAGCCTCCAGAACTGTGAGAAATACGTTTCCATTATTTATAAATTACCCAGTCTATAGAATTTTGTTACAGGAGCAGGAACAGATTTAGACAAAATGACAATAAACACTTCTGAACAACTTTTGTAAGCTATGTAGACCAGTATCTTAACATTTGTTTTAGAGTGGTGTATTAGATACCTGATTGATTCAGCTTTTTTCTTTAGTATTTAATGAAAATTTGACTAGAATGATGAAGAACTCAAGGTTATGTTTTTTTTTTTTTTTTTTCCACTAAGAACTCAGTAACTTTGTGATCTTATTTTTTCCTTTCCATTGCTTTTGGAACACATAGGCCTATTTCCATAAATTTTCCTCTCAATTTTAATGTTAAACCATTTTTCCAATATCGTAAAATTCTTTTTAAATCCTCGGTAGAAAAGTCTGTTGTTTACACTCTTCCTATTTTACCATTAAAGGCTCATGCACAAAAAGATATCTGGATTACTGCTTTAATATTTATTCAGTAGTTCAGGAGGGAAGTATATATCCATATCACTCTTACTTGTTTTTGCTATTTAGCCATAGCCTTTGACAGCACTGAAAAACAAAACATTGATTTTCTTCCTCTGCTTTTGGGAGGGGGTTGGAGGCTGAAGGAGGAGAGGGAGCAAGTGACCTTCTGAAGCAAGTTCAATCAATGAAGACTTTCAGGAAGCAGGTTTTTCCTATATGCTTTTAAGCCTTCTCATGTAATATTCAAATCCCTCTTAGAGGGAGAGGAATACATGATTTGAAATTCTGTTAAAGCTGCGTGGAAAGCTAGACGAGGGGGCCAAAGAGAAAAAGCATACACTCCTATTCTTTCATTTATGGACTTTAATGTTGTGAAAAAATGACAATTATAATATGCTATGTTTACAGGGCCAGTTCTTTGCAAAGCACTTTGACTCATCTGATCTTCAGAAGAAAGGAAAATTCATATGATATATTTTCTTAGTCTAAGAAAGTTTTCTGGCTGTCTTTTCTCAAGCAGAAATGAAAAGATGACTAGGGTTCTTTCCAGCTGAAAGATGTAGAAATCTACAAAATTAGGATTGAGGTGAGGTTGATACTGAATTGTTCTCCAAGGCAATTTCACTTTTAAAAGATTTATTTGATTACTTTTAAATTTATTTTTATTTATTTTGTGGATATGAGGTCTCTCTATGTTGTCCAGGCTGGAATTATGCTCCTGGGCTTAAGTGATCCTCCTGTCCCAGCCTCCCAAGTAGCTGGGATTATAGGTGTATGCCATTGTGCCTGGCAACAGGGAGTGGGCTCTCCCCAGACACCGAATCTACTGAAATCTTGATCTTGGACTTCACAGCTGCCAGAACTATAAGAAATAAATTTCTGTTACTATCAAATTACTCAGTATGTGGTATTTTCTTATAGCAGCAGAAATATTTTGTGTCTGGTGTGAGGTAGGACTCCAATGTATGTAGTGCATACAATGTATGCACATATTCGTACATACAATGTATGTACTAATTTACATATCCACTAACAGCATACAAGGGTTCCCTTTTGTCCACATCCTCTCCAACACTTGCTATCTTTTATATTTTTGATAATAGCCATTCTAATAGATATGAGGTGATATCAGATATATGGTTGGTTTCTGGTGAGGGCCTCATGCTGTGTCACAACATGGCAGAAGACCTCATAGGGCAAGAGGGCTGAGTGTGCTAGATCAGTCTCTTTCTAAAGAGAAAGCCACTAATGCTCCACCCTCGTGACTTCATCTCTCTTAACTACCTTGAACAGGTCCCACCTCTTCAATACCATGGTCAGATTTCCCACCCTTTTAATGCTGTTACAATGGAGATTAAGTTTCAACATGAGTTTTAGAGGGGACAAGCATTCAAACCATAGCATATGTATGCATTGTGGGATGGCTAAATCAAGTTCATTAATATATAAATTACTTCACAATGTTATCACTTTTTTTTGTGGTGAGAACACTCAAAATACTCTCAGCAATTTTCGAGTACACAATGTGTTGTGTTAACCTGTAGTCACCACGTACAATAGATCTCTTGAATTACTCCTCCAGTCTAAATGAAATTTTGTATCTTTGGACCCGCCTCCTTCCCATGGCCTCTGATAACCCCCATTCTTTTTTTTTTTTTTTTTTTTTTTTTTTTGAGACAGAGTTTTGCTCTGTCACCCAGGCTGGAGTGCAGTGGCGCGATCTCGGCTCACTGCAAGCTCCACCTCCTGGGTTCACGCTATTCTCCTGCCTCAGCCTCTCCGAGTAGCTGGGACTACAGGCGCCCGCCACCATGCCCGGCTAATTTTTTGTATTTTTAGTAGAGATGGGGTTTCACCGTGTTAGCCAGGATGGTCTCGATCTCCTGACCTCGTGATCCGCCCACCTTGGCCTCCCAAAGTGCTGGGATTACAAGCATGAGCCACTGCGCCCGGCCTGATAACCCCCATTCTATTCTCTGCTGCTATGAGTTACACTTTTTGGATTACACATATAACTGAGGTCATGTGGTATTTGTCTTTCTGTGCCTGGTTTATTTCACTTAACATAATGTCCTCCAGGTTTATCCATGATGTCGCAAATGACAAGATTGCTTTTTTTAAAAAGTCTGAATATTATTCCCTTGTGTATGTATACCAAATATCTTTACCCACTTATCTGTTGATGGATGCTGAGATTGAATCCACATCTTGGCTATTGTGAATAATACTGCAATGAACATGGGAGTGCAGATGTCGCTTTGACATACTGCTTTCATTTCCTTTGGAAATATACCCAGTAGGATTCCTGGATCACATGGCAGTTTTATTTTTAATTTTTTGAGGACCTCAATACGGTTTTCCACAAGGTATGTACTAATTTACATATCCATTAACAGCGTACAAGGGTTCCCTTTTCTCCACACCCTCTCCAACACTTGCTATCTTTTGCATTTTTGATAATGGCCATTCTAATACATGTGAGGTGATATCTCATGGTTGTTTTAATTTGTGTTTCTCTTTTGATTAGTGATGTTGAGAGCATTCTTCATATACCTGTTGGCTATTTGTACATCACCTTTTGAGAAATGTTTATTCAGCTCCTTTGCTCATTTTAAAATCTTCTTATTTGTCTATTATTAAGCTGTTTGAGTTCCTTAAATATTTTAGAATTAACTCTTTACCAGATGTATAGTTTGTGAGTTAATTTTTGTGTCTGGTGTGAGGTGAGATAGGACTCCAACTTCATGCTTTTTCATATGGCTATCTAGTTGTCCCAGCACCATTTGTTAAAAAGACTTATTTTCCTACTGAATTGTCTTGGCAGCTTATTGAAATCAACTGACGATAATGTCACGGTGTGTTTCTGGACTCTGAATTCTGTTTAATTTGTCTGTATGGCTATCCTTATGCCAGTAGACCATTTATAATTTGCCATATAAAGATTTGTTAGCATATTTGTTTCATATTCAGTTTGGGGTCTAACAATTTTGTTTCCTTCTATGAGACGGATTTCTGAAAATGCTATTCTAAGTAAATGGATTATGAAAGAAAATTTTTTAATACAATAATTTGTGGTTAGTTTCATACCCCAATTGCTCCAACATGTTTAAAATATAAGGGAATGTCTTTAGGGAAGGATCATCAAGTCTAAAGTAAACATGTCAAAATATTATTTTTTCTCATAAGAGTTTTTAAAACTATGGTATTATTTGCAGCAAATAAAAACATATAGGTCACTTGTCTAAAAGTATGCATTCCTTGGAAACAATAAATATATTTTTAGACTAGTTTTGTCAGTATTCAAAGAATTTAAAATTCTAAAAAGTAATGGTTTACATCAAAGACTATTTCATACTCAAGAAGCTGAAGCAAATATTTTGTAGGGAAACTTGTAGATTACTCTTGTTAGAATAGGTAGTTAGGCAGATGTGAGCAGGGCAGCAGAGGCCACCCCCTGACGCCCCGCTCATCCCAAGAATGTCAGGCAACCATTAGGTGATGGTCAGGCAGTTGTTAAACTATCTCTCTAAAATAATAATTGGTCACAGTCAGCACCAGGGAAAGGCGGTCTCCCTGTAGATAGAAAACACCTGAAACTGGTAATCAGTAACTTCCCAATAGGATCTCAGGATTTGGGTGAGTGAGCTCAAGCATGCACGCTAAGAGGCAAAATGGTGGAGTTTAACTGGTATATGACCTTCCTCTAGGAACACTTGACTAGTAAGGGAAAACGTCTCAAATGAGCATGTGCACAACTTTAGTAAATACACTGTGCATGCAGCCCCTCCTAAGTGCTGGCAGGCCACTACATTGTGAACAGCACACCCCAAGGGAAGAATCAGGGGAGAAGAAACACAAACCCGAGAATCATGCCAATGTAAAAAACCCCAAATCAAGGGTCAGATGGGACACATCAAGTCACCTGCCTGGCCCTCTTCCAAGTGTACTTTACATCCTTTCAATCCTGCACTAAAACTTTTTAATGAACTCTCACTCCTGCTCTAAAACTTGCCTTGGTCTCTTATACTGCCTTATGCCCCTTGGCTGAATTCTTTTCTCTGTGGAGGCAAGAATCAAGTTATTGCAGGCCCATACAAATTCGCCACTGCTAACTTCCCTGGTGGGAATTCGAATCCTGTTTTACTTCATTTATTCTTTAGCTACTTAGTACTTACCAAGCACTGATTACCAAGGCCCAGTTTTTGCCCTTGTGGTCTTAATGATTAGCATGGAGAGATTCATATGCATTGGAATGGTTTATTTTTAAATGTTCTGCTACTAGTATATGTTTTATATTATAAGGAAAAATTTGAAAGGCTTTAAAATGGACAAAACCGTGTGTTCACTTGCTAAAAAAAGTGTTCTCATTGGCATACTCGATTTATTTAGAATTTGACATTTTATTGAGCTTTGGGATTTTTTTATCCGTCCATCCATCCGTCTGTCCATCCATTCATGCAACCATGCTTTCATCCACGCATGCTTGCATGTGTCCATCCATCCATCCATGCATCCATCCATCTATCCATCCATCCATCCATCCATCCATCCCTTCATCTAAATTGAGCACTTTCCATGTGCTAAGCACTGCTCTGAGTCCTAATGACACAAACAGTGAGTAAAACTGATAAAAAGCCCTGTTCCTATGGAGCTCACGTTCTAGTGGATAAGGCCTTAAAAAACAAAGTGAAACAAGTATGTGAAATATATAGAACATTACATAATAACGGGTGTTAAGAAGAAAAAACCCACAAGGAATAAGGTTAGTGACAGGGTTCCGAACACACTACCCCACAATATGGCGCTTTGGCACATTGAATATCTTAAGCTGAAGAAATGTGGGAAAGGCTCTCTTACTTTGCCTTCTCTTCTGAAGCGTGTCTTAAGACCCTCCTGTGAGTGCCTTCCCTGGACCTGAAGGAAAGGAGAATCCTTACCTCTGAAGAAGGAGGACTGCTGAAAGGAATATGAATGAACAGATCTTGCTAAATTTCCTACAGTTTACTATCCTGAAAGTCATACCCTTCTGTCCTATTGTAGCAGGACCAGCTGCAGACAAAACTCCTCAGACAGAGTTAAAGAAGGAAGTGGTTTATTCGGCCAGGAGCATCAGGCAAGACTCCTGTCTCAAGAGCCGAGCTCCCCGAGTGAGCAATTCCTGTCCCTTTTAAGGGCTCACAACTCTAAGGGGGTCTGCATGAGAGGGTCGTGATCGATTGAGCAAGCAAGGGGGTACGTGACAGGGGCTGCATGCACCAGTGGTCAGAGTGAAACAGAACAGATCGGGAAGTTTCACAATGTCTTTTCTATACAATGTCTGGAATCTATAGATAACATAACCAGTTAGGTCAGGGGTCGATCTTTAACTACCAGGCTTAGGTCAGGCAGGCCCAGGCTGGTTTCGGGTCTGGTTCCTAGGCGCCGGGCTACCTGCCTTTTGTTTCGCTTTTCTTTTGAATATAAAACAATATGAGATGGTCTGTCTCTCTTCTCTCACTATCATGTTTTTCCATAATGTTCAACTCTTCATCAAACCTAGTATAAAAATGCTTAGGCTTAACCACACAGTTGGGTCTTCATTTCCTTGTGAAGGTTCCAGTGTTCTGTAAAACTTATATTAAATACATTTGTATGCTTTTCTCTTGTTAACCTGTCTTTTGTTAGTCTAATTTACAGATTCCCAGCCAGACAACCTAGGAAGGTAGGAGAAAAAGGTATTTTTTTCCTTCCTTACATTAGGAAGTGTGTATGTGTGAGTATGTGAATGTGTGTTCAGGTGGAGTGTGGCTGGTGAAGTATTTTGATGAGGTGGCTGGAGAAGGCCTCAGCTAGCAGGTGACATTAACTGTCCAGTCAGTCTTGAGGTCTAGACCTCTTCTGGTCCTTCCTCTTCTGCTTGTCATTTCTGTCTTTTTGGAGACAGGTGTTCTATGGACACTCATTTCACCAAATAAGTTGCTCAGAGTTCTGCAAACATGATTTTAAAATATTTTAGAAAGAAGTTGCTGTTTTAGAATTCTTTTTACATTTTGAAACATTGTTTTGACACCTTAGAAAAATTATTATTCAACTTTTAGTAAAACTGGGTGACTATTACTTGGACCTCAGCCTCAACTTTTTTTTTTGTTTTTCTTTAAGCTTTAAAAAACCTGCCAATCTAGAAACCTCAGCTTTCTCAGGCAATTTGAATTCAGCTTTAAAGGTAAACTGCTCCTTTGTTTTGGGAAAATCTCTTGACTAAGGCTTTTAGATATGCAATTGAAGCCTTCTTTCAAATGTTGTCCTTTTTTTTTTTTTTTCCACCTTTACAGTTGGGGAAGGCCTAAAGGGGGTGTGAGGTAAATGGAAGCAGATGTTTCAGATGGAGATCATATTCTATATAGTCATGAAATTGAGTAGATCCTTCATGTTTTCTTTAGAGGATTTGTTTTCCCCTCTAAATGTAGATCCTACAGTGTCTGAAAATGATTGATTGTTCTTGTGGAGATTGCATGTGTACTCTTGATATAGGAGTTAAGAATAAATTACTTAGGTAGATAGTGAGGATACTGGAGTTCTCGGTAAGGTTTTCCTTTTTAATGAAAAAGCAGTGCCAAATCATTTTCTAACAAAGAGCAGCCTGTAAAATCGAGCTGCAGACATAGATGCTGGCAGTTGTGCCAATCATGTTCAAAATGGCAGCTCCATCTTCCCTTTTCTCTTTGCCATCCACGTGTACAGCGGAGCAGACAAGATGATGCTGGTCAAGTGGAAAGTCCATTTGCATAATAAGATTAGGGTGGGGTGGCCTGCCTTCCCAGAGCTATGTAAACATCATACCTGATTGAACCAATCTGTGTACCCTACGTAAATCAGACACCACCTCCTCAAGCCTGCCTATAAAATCTGGCGAACTCCACCCGGCCTTTTGCTCAAAAGCCCCTCTCTCACTAGAGAGAGAGCTGTTCCCCTTTCTCTTTTCTTCTGCCTATTAAACCTCCACTCATAAACTTCTTGTGTGTGTCAGTGTCCTAAATTTTCTTGGCGTGAGCCGATGAACCCTGAGTATTTACCCTAGACAATGAAGCCGCTTCACTCTCACTCATGCCATGGTCCAAGTACTTGTCAAAGATTAGGAGAGATACCACTTCAGTAGGAAGAATGCACAGGCAAATGGATACCTCAAATTCGGGGAGGGGACTCTAAAAGGGATTTGACTGAGATTGTTAAAGTTTACTTTTCTAAACTGTTCTGTTGAAGGACCACAAATAATTTTATTAAAAATCGAATAACATAGACTTTAGGAAAATGTGCAAGTATTGAATTATAATGGATTGTCCTTTTACAACTCTTAGAGCAAGACTAACTTCCAGTGGGTTGGAGATGGAATATCTCTTATAAATTACTGTTGCAAGAGATCAGTTCTGGGGCAGAGAGATAAAAATTTCTGGAGGCAAATATTTAGTCCCTTTGAGTGAGACAACAGTTTGTCTCGTAGACAGGTACCTGAACCTCCTCTGTAGTAGAAAAGATAAGCAGGCCTCTGCACCTAGAGAAATTATGGAAATTGTCAGAAGTGTTTGAACCAGAGCAACTCCATCTTGAATAGGGGCTGGGTAAAATAAGGCTGAGACCTACTGGGCTATATTCCCAGGAGGTAAGGCATTCTTAGTCACAGGATGAGATAGGAGGTCAGCACAAGATACAGGTCACAAAGACCTTGCTGATAACGCAGGTTGCAGTAAAGAAGCTGGCCAAAATCTGTCAAAACCAAGATGGCAACAAAAGAGACCTCTGGTTGTCCCCACTGCTCATTATACACTAATTATAATGTCTTAACATGCCAAAAGATACTCCCACCAGCACCATGACAGTTTACATAGGCCATGACAACCTCAGGAAGTTACCCTATATAGTCTAGAAGTGGGAGGAACCCTCAGTTCTGGGAATTGCTCACCCATTTCCCAGAAAACTCATGAATAATACACCCCTTGTTTAGCATATATTCAAGAAATAACTATTAATATAAGTATAATCACTGAGCAGCCCAAGCTGCTGCTCTGCCTATGGAGTAACCATTCTTTGTTCCTTTACTTTCTTAATAAACTTGCCTTCACTTTATGGATTTGCCTCAAATTTTTTCTTGTGCGAGATCCAAGAACCCTCTCTTGGGGTGTGGATTCAGACCGCCTTCCAGTAACAAAACCAAGCAAGAATTCTGAAATTGAATTTTTGTTTTAGATTCTAAGAGTGACCACTTCAAATAGCAGTTGTTGGAGAAAAAAAACTTTCTCTACTTTTTTAGGTTCTGTGCTTGGAGGCCTGTATATTAAACTGACAAAAGACAGATCAGCAAGAGAAAAGACAGATTTCTATGCAGAAGTTCACAGAAAAACATGACTCAAGGCGGTGGTTAGAATTTGGGGCTTATATACCATCTTAAACAGAGATGGGGAAGGGCAAAGGGACACTTTTGGGAGAAAAGATGACTTTTTAGGTGAGGGGGTGTGGAGAAAGGGCATTTATGAAAAGAAAAATGACTTTTTGGAAAGATGAATGGTTCTTAGATGGGAGATAGGATAGTTTTGTAACAACGTGTATTTGGGTGTGGTGCCAACTTCTCAACTTCCTCTTAAGGAAAGATAAGAGTTGCTCTCAGAAAGCGTATTTATGAAAATTGAGTTGTTGGGGGGCCCTGATTTTAGGCAGATAAGGAATCTCAGTAACTCAAATGCCATCAGCTCAAAATAATTTTTTTATGCCATAGTAGACCCCATTCACAGTTCAAGCTACTCTGTTTGTTTGTCCCTTAGTTATCCTCATGTGTCTGTTAAAAATGCTGGTCTGCCTTTGAGCTGTGAAGAACTGGGGACAGAACTCCCCGCCCCCCTCCCAGTGCTGAGGAAGTAGGAATGCAATTGTCATGCAAGCACAAAAGGAGATAGGTGTACATAGCAGCAGAGGAGTTTTCTCATAAAGGAACTGGCATTAATAATTGACAAGATATGTGGGGATTTCTGAAACGAAGAGCAGCAGGAGTCTGAGCTATTATTATGTGACTTTTTAAAAAGTTTCCTTATTTTGGTATCTGGGTTTGTGAGATCTATGACATATTTATTTAACAAATATTTATTGAAGTCTTAATATGTGCCAGGTACTGTTATGTGTTTAAGGTATATCAATGAGCACAGCAGAACCTCAAGGAGCATACATTCTAATGCAGGAAGATGGACAATAAAAAATAAATTACTCAGTATGTTGGAAGGCGATTGGTACTATGGGAAAAAGCTAGAGCAGGTAAGATAGGGGAGTAAATAGGATGATGAAAATGGGGTGAGGAGTTGTTGATTATGGCCTAATATGGTTTGGCTGTGTCCCCACCCAAATCTCATCTTGAATTGTAGCTCCCATGACTCCCGTGTGTTGTGGGAGGAAGCCGGTGGGAGAGAATTGAATCATGGGGGTGGTTTCCCCCATCCTGTTCTCATGGTAGGGAGTAAGTGTCATGAGATTTGATGGTTTTATAAGAGGTTTCCCCTTTCTCTTGGCTCTCATTTCTCTCTTGTTTGCCACCACGTAAAATGTGGCTTTTGCCTTCCACCATGATTATGAGGCCTCCCCTGCCATGTGGAACAGTGAGTCCATTAAACCTCTTTTTATTTTTATTTATTTATTTATTTATTTATTTATTTTTGAGATGGAGTCTCCCTCTGTTGCCCAGGCTGGAGTGCAGTGGCGCAATCTTGGCTCACTGCAAACTCTGCCTCCCGCATTCACGCCATTCTCTTGCCTCAGCCTCTCCGAGTAGCTGGGACTACAGGCGCCCGCCACCACGCCTGGCTAATTTTTTGTATTTTTAGTAGAGACGGGGTTTCACCATGGTCTCGATCTCCTGACCTCGTGATCCGCCCGCCTTGGCCTCCCAGAGTGCTGGGATTACAAGCGTGAGCCACCGCGCCCGGCCTAAACCTCTTTTTATTTATAAATTACCCAGCCTTGGGTATGTCTTTATTAGCAGCATGAAAATGGACTAATACATTGCCATTTAAAATAGGGTAGTCAGAGTTGGCCTCATTGAGAAGGTGACACTTGAGTGAAAACTTGAAGGAATTGAGGGAATCAGCCACATGGATACCTAGGGGAAGTATTCCATGCAGAGGGAATAGCCAATGCAAAGGGCCTGAGGTGGATATGATAGGCTGAATAATGACCTCCCAAAATACGTTCATTTCTTAATGCCCAGAACCTGTGAATGTTACTTAATATGACAAAAGGGACTTTGCAGATGTGATCAAATTAAAGATTTTGATATGGAAGATTATCTGGATTATTGAAGTGGGTGCAAGGTAATCTAACTCTCCTTATAAGAAGGAGTGTACAGGAAAAGCCAGAATCAGGAGAAGTAAATGCGGTGATAGAAGCAAGGGTTGGAGTGATGCACTCTGAAGATGGAGGAAGGGGCCCTGAGCTAAGGAATACAGGAGGCCACCAGAAGCTGAAAAAGGCAGGGGAATGGACCTTCCCCTCTGAGCCTCCAGAAGGAACCATCCCTGCTGGAGCCTTGGCTTTAGTCCGCTGAAACTGATTGCAGACTTCTAACCTCCAGACTGTAAGAGAATACATTTGTGTTGTTTTAAGCCACAGAGGTTGTGGTAAGTTGTTACAATGGTAATAGGAAATTAGTACACTCTGACTTTGACCAAAATTGTTCAAGCAACAGAAAGTCTAGTGAGACTGGGGGGAGAGAGTGGTACCAGAAGAGATCAGAGAAATAAAAGGAATGGAGAGGCCCTCCTGAATTCAGTTAAGATTGTTGTGCAGAGGAGTGAAATGAGCTTTTACAATTCACTACGTGTATGTGTGTGTGTTTTGGGGGAGGATTTGGGAGGAGCCATAGGTGGTAGAAGAGAGGTAGTTTAGAAACCTATTTCAGTAATCACGTATAGAGATGATGGTGAACCAGATCAGGCAGGTACCAGTGGAGGTGGTGAGATATACTTTAAGATAAGGCTAACAGTATGTCCTGATGAATTAGATATGGGATCTGAGAGAAAGAGAAGAGTCAAGAATGGCTCCAACATATTTGGCCTGAGCAATTGAAAGGCTACAGTTGTCAGTCAACTAAACTGAGGAAGACCACAGGTGGAACATAGATCTAAAGTTTAAAATATGTATTAGATATCCAAGTGGAAATCCAATCAGGCAGTCCTACAGGTTGGGAGTTCAGAGGAGGTTCTGGAGTGGAGATACAAATGTGGCAGTTGTTGACAATATAGATGCTATTTAGGTATGAGATTAGATGAGATCACTGAAAGGGTAATTGTAGGCAGAGAAAAGAACAAGAAGGCCTAAGCCCTGGAATATTCCATCATTCAGAGGTTAGGGGTAGAGGAATGATTGATAAAGAAAACAAAGAAGGAGCAACCAGTGGTGTAGAAGGAAAAACAACCACTTTCTTATCCAAGTTACAACAAACACTTGCATTCTGAAAGGAAACACACAACACTCTAGAGCCCAAAGAGGAAGGTCACTGTTTGGGGCCACCTCTCTGTGGGTCTCTTGTTTTTGCACATCTGTGGGCAGAGCACAGAGAGCCTTTATTCCAGATTATCTCTTTAAGAATATTTGTGTAGTGAACAGCCTTGAAAGATAGAGATAGTGTTTCCCTCTATAGCAGTGAGCAGATTTATTGCCCAGTATAATAAAGATAATGCCTCCCTCCACTGCAAAGTTCAGGCTGGTTTGCTAACTCTTATGATAAAAGATTGGGGATTCCAATGTTTGTGTTTGGTCAGATGTGACATAAACCCCCCCAGGCCCCTCTGCATGGCCCTTGAAGGACTTGAGGGTGGAAAGGGAACTGACAAATAAGAATCTTATGCTTCTTGCTGTGCTGTGAGTAATAAAGTCCTTTGTCTCTGACCCAGTAGTCTCATGTCTTCTGCCAGCATCTATGAAACTGTGGCAGGCTAACTTATTAGCTTGCAAGTAGAGTAAAATCCTTTCACAGTTGTTGAGAGTCATAGTTCTTCGATTATCTGGATGTGTTGAAAATTGCCCTGTTGCACAGCAATATAAAAACACTAAATAAATGGTGTATTAACAATTTTCAAGGATAGCCTTTCTAGAATTTACCACATACCTTCCCATTTTCTAAAAGAGAAAAGTTCTGAAATAATTTTTGATGTTTCTGGGCTTGATGTGTGGTTGGGCCCCAAAGGCCCACTGAGTTACACAGAGTTGTCAGTGTCTTTGTGATTCTCAAACTGTCCTTTATGTAAGAATCACCTAATATGCTTATGAAAAATGTGCTTTTCTGGGCCACACCCTCAAAGATTCTAATACGTAGCTCAGAACCTTACCTTTTAAACAAATCCTCAGGTGATTCTAATGTAAGTGCTTTAGGCCCACACCTTGAGAAATTCTGCTTTTTATATAAAATGACTCTGGATTAGCAAGGGCCTGACCTCTTTTGGTTGTATTTTATGGTTCTCTACCCTCTTTTCTTATTGTCATTTTAAATTATTTTTGCTAAATAATTTCTAGCAGTTTATCCTGTTTCATATTTCTGTGCCCTAAGAAACACAATAGTCAAACCTGTTAGAATAGTGTCTAAATAAAATAGCTTCAAATGAAGATAGAGACATTCCATTGGTGCAACATGTGTGACCTTTGGTGCAAAGCTCTTGTAACTAGATTTGAGCTTCTTAGAGTAATTTTATTTTACTTTTTTGATTAACTGTGTTTCAGAGATACATGCTGCCATATAACTGCTATCTGGACAATTGATTGAATTGATTCCAATCCTTTCCTCAAGAGAATTTAAAATAGCTTTTACAATATTTACTGATAACCAGTAGAATTTACTGATAACTAATCCTTTCCCCAAAATAATTTAAAGTATCATATATATATATATATATATATTTTTTTTTTTTTTTTTTGAGACGGAGTCTCGTTCTGTCACCCAGGCTGGAGTGCAATGGCTTGATCTTGGCTCACTGCAACCTCCACCTCCTGTTTTCAAGTGATTTTCCTGCCTCAGCTCCACGAGTAGCTGGGATTACAGGCGTGTGCGCCACCATGCCCAGCTAATTTTTGTATTTTTAGTAGAGACGGGGTTTCACCATGTTGGTCAGGCTAGTCTTGAACTCCTGACCTCATGATCTGCCTGCCTCGGCCTCCCAAAATGCTGGGATTACAGGTGTGAGCCATCGTGCCTGGCAATAATGTTAATAAAAAGTAATAAAATAGATATAGAAAATCAGATCTATGGAAAAATGGAGAATGCAAAATGATGCCACGTGGATTAAGTCACTGCCATACTGAACTTCATACTTGCTGGTGAGATTCCTGGCAGTCAGTGCAAAAGGGGGAATACAATTAGTTGCGCACTTCTTCTTATTTAAAAGCAAGAAGCACAGGTCTTAGAAAAGACAGGATTTTTTTTTTTTTTTTTCCTGGCAGCGTATCCTAGAATACATTTATCTGAGGGGCTTTTCTTTTTCTTAAAATTTCTTTTTTTTAAATATTTTTATTCTTACTTATCTGTTGTGACCTTCGGGAAGGGGCTTTTCTTTATAGAAGGTATTGAGTGATAGGTTCGATAATCTACCCACCTATTTTTTTAAGCAGCAAACGCATAGGCAAACGTCTTTTGACTGTTCCTTATAGCAATATTTCATGGAAGCTTAAGGTATCATTAAAACATAGCTCAGTCAAAGCAATGCTGTGAGGGGCTGAACTCCTGTGGTCCCAGTATATATCATTTTCATAATTTAATAAAGCGAGGTATAACTGTGTTTAATTTTGGAGAAAAAAAATGCTGGCAGAGAAAATGTTCACATTTCTCTCCTGGGATGAATGACTGATGTAAATATTTCTCAGCGAGACAATTTAACTATGATACATAATGTGCCTACTGCGTTGACCCATTGGATTAGTTCGTACATGCTACATTACGTTACCTTTCTTACAGGAATCTGCAAATACTTTATGTGAATCCTAGCTGGTTGGGGCTTTTGCTTTGTAAACTGTTGTTCTGCTCACCAAATTGATTAAAACCTGCTTACTTTAAACCCAAGTCTTAAAACTTCAGGGTACTCTTGCACTATTATCATTTGTGCTTGTGCTATATATTTTGAACACATCATTCATCACACAGTCCTTTGAGGCACTGCTTAAAATTACCACTTTGACTATAAGACAATATGTTAGCCAACTGTGACTAAAAAGGTGTTTAGATACTAGCTGTCAGCATGGTTTGAAACACCCACCTAAATATGGACACTGTGGGAACAGCAAAAAATCCAATGTGCCTCTAAACACGATGTTAAAGAAATACTGACTGCCAATATCAGTCAAAACAGAACAATTTTAGAAAGAGAAGAACCAGCGTATAGAAATTGGTAGTAAGTGGAAAAAAGGTAGGCATGTGTCTTTATTTTTAAGTATCTTGCTTACTTTGGAAATAGACAATTGGTTACATAGAACTTTATGATGTGTTGTATCAAAATAAAAATTTTTGCTAGTTTCAGGCTTTTACTGCTATAGGTAGAAATGAACTCTTCTGTCCATAGTAAATTTTTGTTGTTGTTGTTGTTATGGTTGTTAAATGTATTTTAAAAATAATTTCCTTTCTTTTAAAAGTTCTTTTAAAAGTCACCAACCAACTTCTTTTTAGGGTATGCAGTTGTTGTTTTTTTTTTTTAATAGGTAGAATAATATTTGTGTTTTTAACTGGAGGACGAGCACAAATTATCTCACATTTCTACTTGAGCGAGATTTTCTATGTTATCTTAATATGCTTTTTACCATTCACCAGCAAGCAGCATAGCAACCAAGATAATTATATAAACACTCTATGTAAAAATATTCTATCTAAATCTGTGTAATTATATAATAACATAATATATAAGCTATATTTTCAGACTACCTCTCAGAGATTGCAAAGCTCTTATACAGAAGTGTTCTGGAGCATATAGGAATCTGAAGGCAAGAGGGGATTTTAAAATTGATGGCAAGGTTGAAAACAGTCTATGTTCCAGATCTCTCAATTGTTGCCTTGAATATGAAAATATTATGGCAAGAGAAACAAGGTATTTGCCACTTCTCAAGAAAATTTTATATGCCCCCAGTATGGTCATCTGAATCAAATGATTAAACATTCTCATCAAAAATTCTTACTCTCTGAGTGAACAGGTTGGATATTTTCTAGGATGCTTGACTGGGCATTAAAGAACATTTTGGGGTTGTCATGAGTGGGCAAAGTGGGGACTTACAGTGGGGGTGAGCATAGCTTCCAGCAGCTAAACACATCCTTCTACATGAGTCTTTGCTAATTCTTGGAAGCCAGGCCAATTGGAAAAGAACCCCAAAAGGCCAGAGAAAAGTAGAGAATCAAAGTAATTAATAAACATAATGGTTTTATAGGTGACTATGATTGAATGATGAATAAAACCCAATATAACTGGTAGAAAAGCAAGCTGCTTTTCTCTTTTCAGTTTTTGGGATATATTGATCCTATCATTAGTTGTGGTTCAGGAATTGAAAAGGGAAAGGGTGAAGGTTAAAAAACAAAAAGCTCTTGGCATTTAAATAGGAGACTCAAACAGTTGGGAAAAGTAATGACTCAACTTGACTTTCCTTCGTCTGGCAGCTTGGCTTTGTCTTTGTTTTTCCCTGTTGGCTTTGTATAAAAGTAATAGGGACTCTTTAAAGCCAAATTATGCTTAAAAATACATAAAGTTGCCATTTATTGAGCACTGCTATATATTTTTTAATGAAGACCAAATCACAAATTATCTTACAATTATATTTGAGAAATTTTCTATGTTACCTTGATATGCTTTCCACCATTCATAGAAATGGAGAAAAAGATTAAAAAAATGTGTACAAATAAAGTATTAAGCAAAAGTGTACATTCTACCTTGTATCCTATTATCACTGTTGGATGGGCGTCCTGTCCTATCCCCTGCCCCAACTACTCAGATTCATAAAATTGAGGGTAAGTGGATTTAAGAGGCTTGCTCAAGTTCACATGGCTATTAACTATAGTGTGGAGATCCGCACCCAGGTTTGTGTCTAAATGGGGTATTTAAACCCAAATCCCAAGGCTGGAATTCTTTCCATGATTTCCTAAATAATGATCTCATACAGCTTTAGCTTGATTGATTATCTTGGAATCAGGCAGAATGATTTCATCACAGAGCACTTATAAAAAGAAAAGCTGTCAAAGAGACTGGTTTTATCAGAAGTGTTTAGAAGAAATCAGATTTACTCCAAAGGAAAGTTCAAAGGGTTCGAAAGTTCAAAGATCCACAGGAAGGAGGCTTTCCTTCAAAAGGAAGGATTTATGTTTGGGACAAACGTTGCTGTAGGGCAGTGTTTCCTAAAGTTACCTTATTATAAGGCTCTCTTGGGGTGCTTGTTAAAGAATACAGAGTGTTAGACTTCTTGCTGAGAGAATCTGGTTCAGTAGGCTTTATGCAGTAGGGCCCAGAAATCTGTATTTTAACAACGACGCTTTTTTCCCACCCCCCAAAGTTGTTTTATGATTAGGTAAGTTTGGAAAACACTGCTTAAAAAGGATAGCTCCATATTCTGAATGCCCAGAATCTAACAGAGATATGTCTTTTAAATAGAAGTTAGAAAAAGAGTACAAGTATAACAAAGATTCATCAAGATTGTGTTTAAAGGTAGCTGTTAATAGCCAGCTCTGTGAAAAAGTCAGAGTAAATGGGATTCCAGTAAAATAAAAGATAGTATACATATTATTCAGCGCTCTCTCAGATGCATATGGCCAAAGAGTGGCTCATCGAAAACCAGTTTAAGCAAAAAGAACGGTATGGATGTAGAGTAGGATATATTGGTTCACAAATGCTGGAAAGATCTAAAGGCTTAAATAATGTGTGTGTTTGGCTTCCTGATTGCCGTGCCATCTTCAGGGAAGGTTGTGATTGGTCAGCACGAATCATGTGCCCACCCCTATTGTGCGTATGGACTGTGATTGACAGTTACGTGCACCACATGAAGAAAAGAGCAGAGTTCTTCAAAGAGCATGATATTATAAGAGAAGGAATGGGGGACGAGATCTAAGGCTGCGGGATTAAAAAAACAACCAAACCAAACAGCTGCTACTCTTCACACATGTCATTATTCCTTTCCCTTTATTTTGTGAAATATTTAAGTATTTTTTATTTTTTATTTTTTATTTTTTGAGACGGAGTCTCGCTCTGTCGCCCAGGCTGGAGTGCAGTGGCACAATCTCGGCTCACTGCAAGCTCCGCCTCCCAGGTTCACGCCATTCTCCTGCCTCAGCCTCTCCGAGTAGCTGGGACTACAGGCGCCCGCCACCACGCCCGGCTCATTATTTTGTATTTTTAGTAGCGACGGGGTTTCACCGTGGTCTCGATCTCCTGACCTTGTGATCCGCCCGCCTCGGCCTCCCAAAGTGCTGGGATTACAAGCGTGAGCCACCGCGCCCGGCCAATATTTAAGTATTTTTATAAATTGTGATATTAGCTACTTAAGTATTGTAAGTAAAATTAAATATTGTAATTAAAGCTGTATATATAACTCCCAAGGTGGCATTTTGCTGTACATTTCCTACAGCCCAGCTTGAATTGACTTTGCTACTCATTTTTCCATTACCATGGAATAGAGAAAGAATATGGCCTATAGGGCAACTAATGAGCCTCTTCAGGACTTGCCCAACTCCCAAATAATGAACACATCATTGTTTCATTCCTTTTTACATCCAAACTTCCTTAAATGACCTGTTTGAAATGATAAATTATCTCTGAAAATTGATTTCTTTCCAAAATTAAAAGCATCAATTTTGTTAGAGATTTCCAGTGATGTTTCAAAAAAAAATTCTGACTTTACTTCCTTGCCTATGCATTAAGTCTTCCTCCCAAAAAAGGTTTCACTCTCAGTAGTTGCAATAATCAAGCAAAAAAAATGTCTGAACATCTTGTACTGAAAAGTTGAGATTTAAAAAATATTTTAGCACACTAAAAAATATTAGTTATGTTGGCAGCTTTTTAAAGGAAAATATCCTCCTTTGAAATCAAAGATGAAAGAGACAAGGAGAAACCATTCATTAATTCATCCACTTAAAAAATCTTAAATAAAAAGCTCACTATGTGGCACATTATAATCAGTTTCATTTTGGGAGTCTTGGTACGTGTTTCTCATTATCTGGGGTAAGATATGCGTGTCTACAATAGCGATTTTCTAAGTCTCTCAGAAATTGGTTGCATAACAACTTTTTGCTCAATAAATTTTGGAGACCTGGGATTGTTGCCTTATCAGAAACATAGGTAGGCAAAGTTGATCTTTTGCACCAGCTCAGCAATTTTTTGGCACGTTTTCCTTGCCAAAAAAGCCCTTTCCTTTTTCTGTTCCATTTCCCTCTGATCTAGTCCTTGCAAACCTTGTGCCCTGAGTGCTGTCCCTTTGGTGCTTCGAAGGACCTGACCACTAGCACTGTATAGTCCCACTCTCTTACACTGTCCTGTCTTCCAGAGTTACCCCTTGTTACCAGTTGTGATAAATTTTGGTTGGTGTTGTAAAATGGCATTATGGTTGGGAACATAGAAATACATTAATCCTATCAGGTTTTCAGGTATTTTTTTTTTCTCTGCATTCCTAAAGAGTTTGCAAACATTGCAAAAAAAAAAAAAAAAAAAAAAATCAACAAAACGCTTTGCTCACTGTGCTAGGAGGAAGCTCTGGTGAGCTCAGCAGGACTTGCTGGCTCAGGCTGGAGGACCAAGGAGCTTCCTTCTTCTCCAACCTAAACTAGAACCTTGAGTATTGCTGCTATATAATAAAAGACCTCTTTTAGTTAGGGTTCTTCAGAGAAATTCTTTGTGATGATGGTGGCTGAGAATTCTCACAATTTGCTATCTGCAAGCTAGAGGCCCAGGAAAGCCCGTGTTGTAGTTCTATTCCAAGCTCGGAGGGTAGAGAGTCAGAGGGGCCAAGATGTTAGTTTTGGTTTGAGTCCAAAGAACAAAGAACCAGAAGCACCAATGTTTGAAGGCAGGAGAAGGCAAATGTTTCGTCTCCAGAAGAGAAAGCAAATTTGCTCTTTCTTAGCCTTTGTGTTCTATTCAGGCCTTCAAAGGGTTGGAAGATGCCCACCCCACTGCTAAGAGTGGATCTTCTTTACTCAGTATACTGATTCAAATGCGAATGTCTTCTGGAAACACCCTCACAGACACCCCCAGAAATGTTTTACCAGCCATCTGGGCATCCTTCAGCCCAGTCAAGTTCATGCATGAAATTAACCATCATGAGGCCCATTTAGCACACCTCCACTAGGTCTGAGAAGATGCAGCCAGGGAGAGACAGATGGATTTCTGGTATCCCAGGAGGGCCTCCCTGGCTGTCTTGTGGGATAACAAATCCTTAAATGTGCCTCTAAGATTTGTCTCCTCTCCAAGAACATGTTTTAGAAATGGTTTTGAACATGGCCGCTCTCCTAATAACCATGAATTGTTCTGTACTAGCTTTTTCTTCACACTGCACAAACCAGTATTAGAAGATTAGACCTCACTTCTGAAGTGCTAGTTGTAGGCATTTATATGACACTCTTCAACTCTACTCTGTGGTGCAGTACAGACGGATGAAGCTGGAAGGCAGACAATGTATCTAGCTCCCCTCTGCTCCACACTGCCCCTTCACTATAGGCAATTCACTTAGATTCTCTGAACCTCAGTTATCTGATTTAATCTAAGAACACTATTACTGAAATACCCTTCTGAAGGCAAGATAAACTCTTAACGTACCTACCATCTACAAACCCCTAAACCTCTTAGGCAGGCTTTTCAGGATCCCAAAGGGTGAGGACTTTAATCTATTTACTTAAAAGGGATTGAAACTAAAGGCAGAGGCTTCACTGGTCTCTCAAACTTCAGAACAGATCTCCCAAAGAGGCTCGCTTACATCACACTCTCCAGGCTTCCTGGGAGAACAGATGGAAAGAGCTCTTAGTCGTGAAGCACATGCCCTTGGGACAGCAGGATGGAGACACTGTAACCAGAAGCAACTGACTGTGGTCCCAGTTTCTGAAAGCAGTGTCTCAGGTGGCAAGTAGCTTTAAGAGGGCCAAGGTACTCGTATCTGCCTGTAGATGTGGTTTGGCAGGAACACTGTTTCTGGGAGCAATGAAGGGTTTCTCAGGAAGTAAAAGGCAAACAAAACGAAGCTCAGTGGAGGAAATTCCTTCCTGACTGAAAGTTCATCTGACATAAAATTCTATCTAAATAAATCTGTTTTGGAATACCTTCTTGATCACCTTGAGAATTAGTGGGGACTTAGAGAGTTAGCGATTCCTGCTCATAAACTCATTGACTGTTTGGAGAAAGAAAAATTGTAGAAGAAAAAATATTTCTAAGAATATTCATCATTTGGAAAAACCCCAGTGTATAAACATGCCTTTGAAACTTGCACGGAGAGATCTTGTTTAGTTTCTAATAAGCAAGGCATTGGTAATAGAGCTGAGAAAGGCAGCCCCATCATCACCAATGCACTGCAACCCATGCTCCCCAGGCCTCACCTGTCTATGCACACACAGGTTCATACTGATGGAAATACCTACGTTTCTCTGACTCTTGCCTTCATCTGTTCATGTCTAGGTGTCCGTGGTTCTTCTCTTCTTATTCAGTTATTTCTGGCCATATCCAGTGTGTCTCACTTGGGCTTAAGATAAATTCTATTGGCTAAAGACAATGCCAAATCTGCCACATTCTGCTTTCCCTCTCTGGTCCTCTTGGTCCCTGTGACCACCCTAGGGGCCACTGCTGTCCGGCTACTGTGGCTTGAATCAGCGAGACTACTCCAAGTACTCAGCGAGAGCTGCCTGATGCTCCCAAAGTGCCCACCCTGAGGTCTCCAAGCAGCAAGGTTAGAAATGGGGAGGAGGCTTTTGTCCCTTTCTCAGGGTCACATTGTTAGCCATTGTTACCTGTTACCTGGATACCAAATGCAGTATGCTGGCTCTACCCTGTGAGTTTTAGAATCTCTCATTTAGCCTGGACCTGCAGTCTGTCTCTATAAAATGGTTTAGTATGAGGCCTTGGGGCAAGACCTGGGAATGGGAGAGATGACAGATGTTGCCCTCTTCTCCTCTCCCCCTTCCTCTTCCTCTGTATATGTCTTTGTTCCCCCCCACCCCATGTAAGCCATTTTTTCTTTTTCAAATAGATGCTTGTTGGCCAACTGCCCCATTTTCTCATATATATGTCTTGGGGAGTAAAATCCTGAAATTTGGGACCGCTGCTTTGCTAATTTACAGTGTTTATTGCTATACTCATTTATGTAAGCTCTCTTTAGTTAGGGTTGCCAGGTAAAATGCCAGGATTCCCAGTGAAATTTGATTTCAGATAAATAATCACTTTTTGAATAGATGTGTACCAAGTGTTGCATGGAACATACTTAAAAAATTATGTGTTACTTATCTGAAATTCATATCAAACTAGGTGTTCTGTATTTTTCTCTACTAAATCTAACAACTCTAGTTTTTATCACTCTGTTTTAGTGATTTCAAAATATTTAAAAAGCTTTTTAAGATCATCTGGATGTAAGTTTTAGAATCCATTCTTTTTTTCCTATGAGCTTTTCTTCAGCCATAAATTCCTCTACCAGAGGGCTTTCAGAAATCTAAGCCCAAAGTTTGGAAAGTTGGCTGTCATAATCAAATTTTTTCACAGAGTTGAGAACCTTGGCTTGGAAAGCAGTGATCATAAAATTGAAGAGGGAGGGAGACATTTAATCAAGCATGTGGAGGCTATGAGGCCTGGGTTCCAACAGGATGAGGAGGGTGATTTGAGGAGGTTGGAGATCTTGGGTATTTTCCAACAGAGCTTTGGAAGTCAGAGACCTTTGGGGTCATCATTCATGCCCTTGGTTATTGCTCAAAGCAGGTGTGACCTGACCAGAAAGAGTTGCCCAAAGTTAGAGAACAATATACACACGACATCAGTGAGAGGAGCACACTGGCAATTCTGATAACAGCTACATCTCCCAAGTTTTAATATTCTGTGTTGAAAAATTCTGAACAAAGACTCTGTGGATATATATAAAATGACAGAAAATACTTTTTCCTGAGAGAGAGATGAAAATAGAAATTGTGCCTTGAAAACCTTAACCTAAGAAATACAGTCTTTATTGATCTGAATTGCTAATGCAAAAATATTGTGTTTTTATTTTAAAATCTCTGTCTCTGCCTTAAAATTTTTCATAAATATTGTAGCAGAATATTAGCTTTCATTATTTATGAATCTGTTGAACTTTGCAAGGATTTTCTGTCAGCTAAAGGATAACAATTTTAAGGATAGTTCATTTTACATCATAAATAACCTAAAAGGTCATTCAGTATTTTACAGTAACATCCAAAGAAAGTAGATATTGAGAGTAAGTATTAGAAGCTAGATAGAGAAGGCAGAGCAAGATGGCTGAATAGAAGCCTCTATCAATCATCCTTCCTGCAGGAACATCACATTTAACAACTGTCTACACAAAAAAAGCACCTTCATAAGAACCAAAAATCAGGTAACAGATCATAGTACATGGTTTTTGACTTCATATCACTGAAAGGGGCACTGAAGAGGGTGGAAAGACAATCTTGAATTGCTGATACCACCCCTCCCCCATCTCCTGACAGCAGCCACATGGTGCAGAGAGAGAATCTGTGTGCTTGAGGGAGGGAGAGCACAGCTATTGTGAGACTTTGCATTGGAGCTTAGTACTGCCAACACTGCACAGAACACAGCTGATGCCCATGGAGGGAGCATTCAGCCCAGCTCTAGCTGGAGAGCAACTGCCCATCTCAGTGCTCAGAACCTGAGTTTCAACACTGCGCAGAACACAGCTGATGCCCATGGAGGGAGCATTCAGCCCAGCTCTAGCTGGAGAGCAACTGCCCATCTCAGTGCTCAGAACCTGAGTTTCAGGAAACCTTGCCAAAGTGGGCTAAACGGCTCTGGATTCTAAATAAACTTGAAAGACTGTCTAAACGACAAAGACTGCAGCCCTTAGGCAAGTCCTAGTGCTGTACTTGCCTCAAACTTAGGGGGCATATAACCTAGTGAGACAGCAGCTGGGGTGGGTAAGAGAGTGCTTGTGCCACCCCTCCCAGGCAGCACAGCTTGCAACTCTGAAAGAGACCCCTTCCTTCTGCTTGAGGAAAGGAGAGAAGAAAGAGGACTTTGTCTTGCAACTAGGATACCAGCTCAGCCACAGTACAATAGGGCAATGGGTAGAGTCGTGAGGTTCCCATTCCATGCCCTAGCTCCCAGACCACATTTCTAGATATACCCCGGGCCAGAAGGGAACCTGTTGCTTTGAAGGGAAGGACCCAGCCCTGGAAGGAGTAATCACCTGCTGACTAAAGAGCTCTTGGGCACTGAATAATCAGTAGCAGTAATCAGGTAGTATACACTGTGGGTCTTGGGTGACACTCTAAGACTTTCTGGCTTCCGGTGTGACCCAGCATATTCAAAGCTGTGATGGTTACAAAGAGAGACTTCTTGAGAAAACATAGGAAAGAGTAAAGGGGACTCTGTCTTTCAGCTTAGTTACCAGCTTGGCCACAAGGGAGAAGAGCATTAAGTAGGCTCTTGGTGTCTCTAATTCTAGGCCTTGGCTCTTGGCCAGCTTCTGGGCCTACCCTGGGCCAGAGGGGAGCCCACTGCCATAAAGACTGAGTCCTAGGTTTAGCAGCATTTGCCCCAAGCTGACTGAAGTGCCCTTGGGCCTTAAATGAACATTGGCAGTAGCCTGGCAGTACTCCCTGTGGGCATGTGGCAGTAGTTGTCATGGGGAGAGAATCTTCTGCCTGGAGAAAGGGGAAGGAAGAGTGGGAAGAACTTTGTCTTCTGGTTTGGGTGCCATCTCAGCTTCTGTAGAATCAGCACCAGGTACATTTCTAAGGTTTCGGACTCCTGGCCCTGTCTCCTGCATGGCATCTCTGGATCTGTCTGGGGCCTGGGGAAGCTTGCCATCCTGAAGGGAAGAACAGAAGCCTGGCTTACTTTGCCACCTACTGATTGTAGAACTCTAGGGCCTTGAACAAACATAGGTGATAGCCAGGTAGTGGTTATAGTGGGTTTTGGGTGAGACCCAGTTCTGTGCTGGCTTCAGGTCAGTCTGACACAGCAGAGACCCAGTGGTAGCGGCTCAGGGGTGCTTGTGTCACTCCTTCCCCAGCTCCAGGCAGCTCAGCACAGACAGGGAGAGACTCTATTTGTTTGGGAGAAAGTAAGGGAAGAGAACAAAAGTCTATCCTTGGTAATCCAGAGGATTTTTCTGTATGTTCTCCAAGACCACCAATGTGGTATCTCTGCGAGTCTGGAAGAACCACAGCATTACTAGGCTTGGGGTACCCTCTAATGCCCATATGACTGCAGTAACCAAAAACTTAGATCATAACACCCAAGTCCCTTTGAATACCTAGCAAGGCTTTCCAAGAAGGATGGGTACAAACAAGCCCAGATTGTGATGACTACAGTAAATACCTAACTCCTCAATGCCAGACGCTGATGAACATCCATAAGCATTAAGACTATCTAGGAAAACATGACATCACCAAACTAACCAAATAAGGCACCAGAGACCAATCCCGGAGAGACAGATATATAAGACCTTTCAGACAGAGAATACAAAAATAGGTTTTGAGGAAATTCAAAGAAAATCAAGATAACATGGAGAAGGAATTCAGAATTCTATTGGATAAATTTAACAAAGATATTGAAACAATTAACAAGAATCAGGCAGAAACCCCAGAGCTGAAAAGTGCAATAGATATACTAAAGAATGAATCAGTCTCTCACCAGCAGAATTGATCAAACAGCAGAAAGAGTTAGCTTGAAGACAGGCTTTGAAAATACAGTCAGAGGAGAGAGAAGATCTAGATCTAATAGCCCCAAAAGGCCAAATCTAAGAGTTATTGGTGTTAAATAGGAGGCAGAGAGAGAGAGAGAGAGAGAGTTAGAAAATTTATTCAAAGGGATAACAACAGGGAATTTCCCAAACCCAGAGGAAGATACCAATATTCAAGTACAAGAACGCTATAGAACACCAAGCAGATTTAACCCAAAGAAGACTACCTCAAGGCATTTAATAATCAAGCTCCCAAAGGGCAAGGATAAAGAACCCTAAAAGCAGCAAGAGAAAATAAACAATATGCAATGGAGCTCCAATGTGTCTGGCAGCAGACTTTTCAGTGTATATCTTATAGGCCAGGAGAGAGTGGCAGGATATATATATAAAGTGCTGAAGGAAAAAAAAAGGAAAACCTTTTACCCAAAAATTGGATATCCAGTGAAAATATCCTTCAAATATGAAGGAGAAATAAAAACCTTCCCAGACAAATAAAAGCTGGGGGATATCATCAACACCAGACCTGTCCGACAGGAAATATTAAAGGGAATTCTTTAATCTGAAATAAAAGCATGTTAATGAACAATAAATCATCTGAAGGTACAAAACTCACTAGTAATAGTAAGTACACAGAAAAGCACAGAATATTATGACATTATAGTTGTGGTGTGTAAATGACTCATGTCTTAAGCAGAAAAATGAAAAGGTGAACTGATCAAAAAGAATAGCTATAACTTCTCAACACATAGTAAAATAAGATATAAATAGAAACAACATAGAGTTAAAAAGCAGGGAGACAAAGTTAAAATGTAGAGTTTCTATTAGTTTTATTTTGCTTGTTTGTTTATGTAATCAGTATTAAGTTATCAGTTTAATGAGTTATAAGATAGTATTTGCAAGCTTCATGGTAACTTCAAATCTAAAACATACAATGGGTACACAAAAAATAAAAAGCAAGAAATTAAAACATACCATCAGAGAAAAATCACCTTCACTAAATAGTAGACAAGAAAGAAGGAAAAAAGGAACATAAGATCACAAAACAACCAGAAAACAAATGACAAAATGGCAGGAGTAAGTCCTTACTTATCAATTGTAACATTGAATGTAAATGGAGCAAACTCTCCAACCAAAAGACATAGAGTGGCTGAATGGATACACAAGACCCAACGATCTGTTGCCTAGAAAAAACACACTTCACCAATAATGACACACAGAGGCTGACAATAAAGGGATAGAAAAAGGTATTCCATGCAAATGGAAACCAAAAAGGGGCAGAAGTATTTATACTTATATCAGATGAAATAGATTTCAAGACAAAAACTATAAAAAAGACAAAGAATGTCATTATATAATGATAAAGCAGTCAATTCAGCAAAAGGATATAACAATTATAAATACATATGCATTCAACACTGGAGCAACCAGATATAGAAAGGAAGTATTATTAGTGCTAGAGAGAGAGGTAGACCCCAATGCAGTAATAGTGGGAGACTTCAACACCCCACTTTCAACATTGGACAGATTATCCAGGCAAAAATCAGCAGAGACTTTGGACTTAATCTGTACTATAGACCAAATGGACCTAAGAGATATTTACAGAACATTTCATTCAGTGGCTGCAGAATACACATTCTTCTCCTTAGCACTTGCAAGGATAGACCATATGTTGGGCCACAAAACAAGTCTTAAAATATTTAAAAAAATCGAAGTAATATCAAGTATCTTCTCTAACAACAATGGAAGAAAACTAGAAATCAATAACAAGAGAAATTTCAGAAACTATACAAACACATGGAAATTAGACAATATGCTCCTGAATGATCATTGGGTCAATGAAAAAAGATGAAAATTGAAAAATTTATTGGACCAAATGATGGTAGAACCACAACATGCCAAAACCTGTGGGGTACAGTGAAAGCAGTACTAAGAGGGAATTTTAGAGCTGTAAGTACCCACATAAAAAAGTAGCAAAACTTCAAATAAGCAACCTAATGATGCATCTTAAAGAACTAGAAAAGCAGGAGCAAATCAAACCCAAAGTTAGTAGAAAAAAAGATCAGAGCAGAAATAAATAAAATTGAAATGAAGAAAGCAATACTAATGATCAATGAAACAAAAAATTGGATTTGATAAGATAAACAAAATTGACAAGAGCCTAGCCAGACTAAGAAGAAAAGAGAGAAGACCCAAATAAATGAAATCAGCAGTGAAAAAAGGGACATTACTGCTGATACTGCAGAAATTCAAAGGATCATTAGTGGCTACTACAAGCAACTATATGCCAATAAATTGGAAAACCTAGAAGAGATGCATAATTTCCTAGACACAAACAACCCGCTAAGATTGAACTATGAAGAAATCTAAAACCTGAACAGACCATAACAAGTAATAAAATCAAAGCTGTAATGAAAAGTCTCTCAGCAAAGAAAAGCCTGGGAGTCAATGGCTTCACTGCTGAATACTATCACACATTTAAAGAAGACCTAATACTTATCCTACTCAAACTATTTAAAAAAATTGAGGAGGAGAAATACTCCAAAATCATCCTGTGAGGCCAGTATCGCAGTATACCAAAACCAGAAAAAGACATACCAAAAAAAAAAAAAAGGAAATTATAGGCTATTATCTCTGATGAACATTGATGCAAAAATCTCCACCAAAGTACTAGCAAACCAAATTTAACAATGCATTAGATCATTACATTACATTACATTAGATCATTTACACTACATTAGATCCTTTCATTACAATACATTAGATCATTACATTAGATCATTTAACAATACGTAAGTAAGATCATTCATCATGACCAAGTGGCATTTATCCCAGAAATGCAAGGATGGTTCAACATATGCAAATCAATTAGTGTGATACATTGTATCAACAACACGAAGGTTAAAAACCATACGATAATTTCAATTGATGCTGAGAAAGCACTTAGTAAAATTCAACATTCCTTCATGATAAAACCCTCAAAAAACTGGGTATAGAAGGAATTACCTCAATGTAATAAAAGCCATATATGACAGGCCGACAGCTAGTATCATACCAAATGGGGAGAAACTGGAAGTCTTTCCTCTAAGATCTGGAACAGGACAAGGATGTCCACTTTCACCACAGTTATTCAACATAGTACTGGAAGTCCTAGCTAGAGTAATCAGACAGGAAAGAAAAAGAAATATAGGAAATCCAAACTGGAAAGGAAGAGGTCAAATTATCCTTCTTTGCAGATGATATGGTCTTATATTTGGAGAAACCTAAGGACTCCTTAAACTATTAGAACTGATAAGTTTAGTAAAGTTGCAGGATACAAAATCAACATACAAATATTAGTAGCATTTCTACATGCCAATAGTGAACAGTCTGAAAAAGAAATAAAGGGAGTAATACCATTTACAATAGTCACAAATAAAATTAAACACCTAGAAATTAACCAAAGAAGTGAAGGATCTCCACATTGAAAAGTAAAATTGAAGAGGGCATAGAAAATGGGAAGATATTTCATGTTCATAGATTGGAAGAATCAATATTGGATTGGAAGAATCAATATTGGTTTGGAAGATTCAATGCAATTCCTATCAAAATACCAGTGACATTCTTCCCAGAAATAGAAAAAAACAATTCTAAAATTTATATGGAATCACAAAAGACCCAGAATATCCAAACCTATCTTAAGCAAAAAGAACAAAACTAGAGGAATTGCATTACCTGACTCAAATTATTCTATAGAGCTATAGTAAACATCATGATATGGCATAAAAACAGACATATAGAACAATAGAACAGAATGCAGAGCCCAGAAAGAAATCTGTGCATCTACAGTGCACTTATTTTTGACGAAGGTGCCAAGAACATACATTGGGAAATGGACAGTCTCTTCAATAAATGGTGCTGGGAAAACTGTATATCCATATGCAGAAGAAGGAAACTAGATCCTTATCCCTCACCAAACACAAAAATCAAATCAAAATGGATTAAAGACTTTAAGACCTCAAACTATGAAACTACTAAAAGAAAACATTGAGGAAACTCTCCAGGACATTGGAGTGGGGAAAGATTCCCGAGTAACAACCCACAAGCACAAACAACCAAAGCAAAAATGGACAAATGGGGTCACATCAAGTTAAAAAAACTTCTGCACAGCAAAGGAAACAACCAACAATGTGAAGAGACAACCCACAGAATGGGAGAAAATACTTGCAAACTACCCATCTGACACGGGATTAATAACCAGAATATAAGAGGAGCTCGAAAAACTCTATAGGGAAAAATATCTAATCATCTGATCAAAAGATGGGCAAAAAAATCTGAATAGACATTTCTGAAAAGAAGACATACAAATGGCAAACAGGTATATAAAAATGTGCTCAACATCAGTGATCAGAGAAATGCAAATCAAAACTACAGTGAGATATCATCTCACTCCAGTTAAAATAACTGGCTCTTATCCAAAAGACAGGCAATAACAAATGCTGGCAAGAATGTGGAAAAAAGGGAACCCTTGCACAGTGTTTTTTTGTTTTGTTTTGTTTTGTTTTTAAAACAGAGTCTTAGTCTGTTGCCCAGGCTGGAGTGCGGTGGCACGATCTTGAATCTTGACTCACTGTAACCTCCGTCTCCTGGGTTCAGGTGATTCTCCTGCCACAGCCTCCCGAGTAGCTGGGATTACAGGCATGCACCACCACACCTGGCTAGTTTTGTATTTTTAGTAGAGACGGGGTTTCACCGTGTTGGCCAGACTGGTCTTGAATTCCTGACCTCTGGTGACCTGCCTGCCTTGCTTCCCAAAATGCTAGGATTACAGGCGTGAGCCACCTCACCCAGCCCCCCTGCACACTGTTGATGAGAATGTAAATTAGTTAAACCACTATGAAGAACAGTTTGGAGGTTCTTCAAAAAACTAAAAATACAGCTACCATATGATCTAGCAATCCCACTGCCAGGTATATACCCAAAAGAAAGAAAATCACTGTATCAAAGAGATATCTGTATTCCCATGTATATTGCAGTATAATTCACAATAGCCAAGATTTGTAAGCAACCTAAGCGTCCATTAACAGATGAAGGAATGAAGAAAATGTGGTACACATACACGATGGAGTGCTATTCAGCCATAAAAAAGGATGAGATCCTGTCATTTGCAACATGGATGGAACTGAGGGTCATTTTGTTAATTGAAATAAGCCAGGCACAGAAAGAGAAACTTCACATGTTTTCTTTTTTTCTTCTTTTTTTTGGTGGGAACTAAAAATTAAAACAATTGAACTCATGGAGATAGAAAGTAGAATGATAGTTTGCAGAGGCTGGGAAGGGTAGTGGGGGAGTTGAGTGAGAAAAATTGTTAGAAAGATTTCATAAGAGCTAGTATTTGATAGCACAACAGAATGACTATAGTCAATAATAATTGTACATTTAAAAATAACTAAAAGAATATAATTTGATTGTAACACAAAGGATAATGCTTGAAGATATGGATACCTCATTTATCCTGATGAGATTATTACACATTGCATGCCAGTAACAAAATATCTTATACCCTATAAATATATATACCTACTGTGTACCTGCAGAAATTAAAAATTAAAAATAAAATAAGTTAGAAGTATTGACAATTACTTTAAAAATAGTCCATTGATTAAAAAATATTGGAAGTAAAAACCTGAAATCTAATTAGGGTTAATATGCATTGAAAAGTAGTTAGTTTTAGTTAATACCTTTTCCAAATTTCTTCTTATTTTGGCATAATATTTCCCGTTTTTCAAGGAATTTTTTTGTTTATAGTAATGTATTAGTGAGGGCAGAGGCCAGGCTGCACTAGCAAAAAGACTCAAAATTAAGGTGGCTTAAAAAATTATAATGGCTTAAACAAAATAGCGATTTCTGTTGGTTTTTCCTTCTCACATATAAACTTAAATGTCTTGGACCAGGAGGTCGCTTTACTTTTCTCAACCTATAGCCTTCATATGTGAGTCCAAGCTGGCTGCTTGTCTTAGCCAGTGGGCTGTGCAAATGTGTCAAGGGACTCCTGCTCAAATGTTTCGAGGGCAAGACTCATTATTTTTGCTTATATCCCACTGAATAGAACTTAATCAAATGGTCACAACTAGACACATGGAACACTGGGATTTATCTGGGGCCATTTCAAAGTACTATTCCCCCAGTTTCTGGGGGACTGAAACTAACAAAAAAGTTAGTTTCCGCTTGAACAATCCCTGTTTCACTCTGTTGCCCAGACTGAAGAGCAGTGGCATGATCTCAGCTCACTGCAACCTCCACCTCCCGGGTTCAAGTGATTCTCCCATCCTAAGCCTCTTGAGTGCACCACCACACCTGGCTACTTATTGTATTTTTTTGTAGAGACTGGGTTTCACCATGTTTCCCAGGCTGGTCTCAAACTCCTGGCCTCAAGTGATCCACCCTGCTTGGCCTCCCAAAGTGCTGGGATTATAGGCATGAGCCACCATGCCAAGCCAAAGCTAACTTTTAATATTTTTTGCTTTCTGATAAAATTTTATTTTGATTAAATTTCCTTTAAGCTAAAAATAAAATTAATTCACCTTATATAACATTATAAATAGTATTTGTTCATCAGGAAATTTTTGAAATAATCATGAACTCCAAGTAGGATATGGTTAGAAAAGTAAAATTGTCACCCTACATGGAAAATAAGTTAATATCAAGGTTTAATCTTAGATGGGGGTTTTACATGCTTATATTTCTATTGGATTTACAATTTGATGCAGATTTTTTTTGTTGTTCAGTGGAGTGGTATACTGAAAGTGGTTTTCAAATATTATGTCAACTAAAGCATTTGTTTTGACTTTTTACTCCAAAAACACTGGCGTAATGGAAAGAACTCTTATGAACCACTATTTCTTTATACTCCTAAATTATATAATTTGGCTTGTATCATGGACATTTGGTGACATGCAAGTTGCACTGTTGAATGTGGTGGCTAAGATAAAGGGTTTTTGGTACCTCTGGAAGCTGGATGACAAGGTACTGCTCAAGCCACTGACAGGGCATGCCACCAAATTGATTAGAGCCCAGGAGATTCAATGAAGAATAATGAACAAGAGCTTTGACATCTTCTGTGCTGTTTCCCTAGCCTCTTTGCAGATAGGAATTACCAGGGGCACTTGTTAAATATTTAACTTTCCAGACCCCTCACTTGGAGATTCTGATGCAGTGGTTTTAGGTGGAGCTTGAGAATTTGTGTGTTTAACAAGTACCCCAGGGAAGTTTAAAACACCGTGAAGTGATAGACTTTATCCACTGTGCTGAAGGGATAAAGGGACTCCTCTGCTCCAAGTGATGGAGTGGCAAGCTGAGTGTCACTACCCCGTGCCTTCTGAGGCCCTTCCTCTGGCATAGGAGAGCCACCGTCCACTGTATGCACTACAAGAGGCACAACTTTGGTCTTAGAACTGAGTCATAAGATGGCATATAAATGTTTTTTTTTTTTTTAATTATACTTTAGGTTTTAGGGTACATGTGCACAATGTGCAGGTTTGTTACATATGTATCCATGTGCCGTGTTGGTTTGCTGCACCCATTAACTCGTCATTTAGCATTAGGTATATCTCCTAATGCTGTCCCTCCCCCCTGCCCCCAACCCACAACAGTCCCCGGAGTGTGATGTTCCCCTTCCTGTGTTCATGTGTTCTCACTGTTCAATTCCCACCTATGAGTGAGAACATGCGGTGTTTGGTTTTTTGTCCTTGCGATAGTTTACTGAGAATGATGTTTTCCAGTTTCATCCATGTCCCTACAAAGGACATGAACTCATCATTTTTTATGGCTGCATAGTATTCCATGGTGTATATGTGCCATATTTTCTTAATCCAGTCTATAAATGTTTTTTCTCTGGTCCACGATCCACTCTCTGAGAGGAAATTTTCGTGACTATGGATGCAGTCCTAGCTGCCTTACTTCCACTACAATCCTGAAATAGAGTGACAGTCATTAGCAGTAATGGGAGGTTCACGGATGATTCACTCTGTTGGTGACGACTACTGTATTTTTCAAAAAGAATTCTTTACTCTCTAGATTTCTTGGTAACTGGAATATTTTCCTTTTCTTTCTTTTTTACTAATAGAAGCAGGAAAAATAACGGTTTACCCATTGAAACTTTCTAGCTTTTCTCTGGGCTTTGAATAGTTCAAGATAAAGCTAGAGCCCATACTAGGATTAAAATAGCTGGGACCTTGGATAAGCAGATGTGTGAAGATCTTTTTTTGTTGTTGTTGTTGTAATCTGAACTGAAAAACTCTTGCTGTTCTGATTCTGTATCCTTGATCACCAAGATGAGGCACTATTTAGAATCTGATTCTAAGCAGGGGTTATTACATAAATATTTACAGTTTTGCTTTCCCAGTTCCAGCATATATATGTTTCACATAGTTTTGGGTATAGTTCCACAGAGTGGGTTAGCCATAAGCTTTCTAGTTAATTCTAAATGGAACTGTGCAACTGTGCCATGAATAAAGAGCCTACAGTCAATAGTGAGAATTTTTTCTGAAAACAGCAGAATTTAGCAATAGTCTGTAGTTACATGGAATAATAAGGCTCTAAAAACATACCAGTATTCTTGGAACATATGCTTGAGGCCACTCAATGGACACATCTTCTGTTCAGTGTGGCCTGAGTACCAATTTTGCATGATATAATAGCAAACTAAATATCAGGAGGGACAGAAAGGGTTGTTTTGAAACCTGTTATAAAGTAGTCACTTATATATAGTAAGTTATTGGAAATAACAGGTACAATTTTACAGACTGCAAAACGAATAACCGTGAGTTCCATGGATGCAGGAGTTGTACCCATTGTGTTAATTTTTGTATCCCTAGCTCCTGGTACATAATTGGTGCCTAATAACTTTTTCTTGCATAAATCAGGAAATGAATGAATATGCATTCTTGTTATATTAGAGGCTTATATGCAAGTATTGTCCTTAAACAGGAACCAAGGGTCTTGTATTGAAATTCCCTTATCTGTCTTGGCCCACTTTCTGGAGGACTGAAAACTATTGTCATCTATAGTAGTGATGGCCACATCTTTTCTGGAGAAACAGTGGCCATTCAATAAGTATAGGGCAATAGTCTGCTTTAATTCTCCTTTCTGCCATTCCTAAAGCTTAACTTTTCATTTCAACTGCAAATTGCCGAGAAAGAAATAATAGAATCATAGCAGCTCATAGGTTTGAAAGAATCCTAATAGCTATCTAGTAGTCCAAACATCTTTGGACTACTGGAGTCCAAATGCTGGAGAAATTTTACATCCCACCAAGTTGCCTGGCTGATATTTTTCTTGCCCTAGGGATTGGCAGAAGCTTCCCATCTCTTGAGACAAATCATTCTCATCTTGTGTAGCCTAGATTGTTCAATTGATTTTCTACAGACTATGCTGAAAATCTTTCTTCTAAGTTCTACCCATAAAGACCATATGGAACAAATCTTTCTTCCATATGACCGTTCTTTATACATTTGCATACAACATTCATGACCCCACATGGGTCTTTTCATAACAGTTATGATAGTTGCCATTTATAATACATCAGGTCCTATGCTAAGTACTTCGCAGGCATCATTTCATTTAACCTGCACAATAAACCCACATGCTAGGTACCACCGTGATCTTCATTTTGTAGTCTTAGAGAAATTAAGTAATTGCCCAAAAGTCATAGAGTTAGGAAGCTGCAAAACTGAGATTTGAACACGTTTAGATTGGAATTTAGTTTCAGGTCTACTTGACAACGAATTTCCCACTATCTGTTTGAGAAGCCCCAGCTGCTTTCTGTTATCGATGGCTAAATCGGTCCTAACAAATACACTTGCCAGTTAGCATTTTGCAGCATCCAGCTTCCTCCTGCATTTGGAAAAAATGTTTTTTTGTTTCCTGTCTCCAGTTTCCTAGCCCTTTTCTTTTTCCCCTAGATTCTTAAAGATCAGTGAATGTGGTTTCAACTACTTCTGACAGGAACGAACTGTGTCTACAAAGCAGAACAAGTAAATTCCCACTTTGCCAGGCTGGCAGGCAGCATTTCAGGGTGGCATGCAGCCATTACTATACCAGCTCCTTCTTTCACTAAATATAAAATGTATATGCTGCTCCGCAGGGAGAGGGGGAATAGTTGGCAAGGTGAGAAAGGGAATGCATTTCCTTTTAGTTGTGTCATCTTATATGAATTCATTCTCTTGTGGTTTAGAAAACAGACTTATTAGAGTCTATTTTCTGAGCAATTTTTGGTGTTTCTGAGACTATTGTTTGAGTATTGTACAACTCTGTGTTGATTTGATATGGACAGATCCTCCCAGTGTTTTATCACAGAAAGTATAATACTCCAGTCGACTTCTGTTACATAGACTAAGACAAATTATCTGAGAACATGGGAAAAACGAGAGATCCTAGAAGTGGGGAAAGAGGAAGCATATTGAGCCACAAGAGGAAAAAAAAAAATCAAGCACACACATACACAATAACTACATCTTTAAAATAAAAATGTGGAATCCCAAACATATCTCTAGTTCTTCTTTCTCCAGGATTTTCAAGCCTGGTCAGAAAGTAGCCCGTAGGCTACATTAAGCATGATTATATTTTCCTGGTTTTTATCCACTCCGATTCACCTCTGATCTCATGCATACGCAGACTCAGGTCCTTTCAGCTTTCTTGTGATGTTCAATTCCTTTCCTTTTTTTCTACACTGGCTGCTCTCATTGATATCTGATATAACATTGTAAATAGTACGCCGAGGTATTGGCTGCCCACCAAGCTGAACAAGGTGGACTGGCTGTGACTGCCAGTGCCTGACATCTAGGGAAGTAACACTGCTTCGCAGTACCAAAGTCACCTTGCTACCCTCTTCCTGGGCCCCAATCAGGCCAACATGTGCCTTACAAAAAGCATAATTTAGGGTCAAGCTGGATTTCCCTCCTCCTCCAGAGACTGTAAAGAAATAAGAAAAAGGGCATATTGAGATTGAGCCAACTCTTATTACTGCATTGGAGAGCAGGTTTGTATATCAATTATAATTCTCCCGTTATCATCATCTAATCATTTATTGCTTATTATTCTTATCAATTTTGCCAATGAGTTAGCATGGTCTGGAGGAGAAATTGGAAATCCGACTGATTTTCTTAGCAAATTTTGTGAAATGGTGGAGAAAAATCTTGAAAATAAAGTACTGGTTACAAAGAGATTTTACCATTATCCATGGGCTCTGCTTATCTGTTCCCTCCCGATCACATACGACCCCAGATAATTGAAAATGTACAGGGTATGCATAGCCATGTCAGCATGCAGCAAGATGACACGGAGTGAAACAGCAGGTTTGGGTGACGTGGTAGATTGGTCTAAAACAGCGCAATAAAGTCAGATAGCTGAAAACAAATTCAAAAACAAAAAGATAAAGTTACTGAACAAAACAGAATGCAAAATTAGTTTGGAAATATAATGGAAATAAATCCTTGTGTTTAATATTCAGTGTACAGACCCATAAAAAGTCAATTAAAGGTTTAAAATTTCAGCACTGATTCATATGTCACTGCATGTGTTCTTAAGCCCTGGTGCAGAAATGAGTTTTTTTTTGTTTTTTTGTTTTTAATAATAATCCTTTATTCATGAGGTCCCTTAGGCCTGCCATGCTCATGAGTCCATCAGTCAATTGAAAAGAACTGTTGGAAATATCGTAATAGTCCTCCAGATCTGAGAGATGCAATGCAAAACTGTGTTACGGCCAATACAATTGGTATAATTATTTTTAGCTCCAAAATTATGGACTTCTTTCTTTTTTTTTTTTTTTTTTTTTTTGAGATGGAGTCTCACTCTGTTGCCCAGGCTGGAGTGCAGTGGCGCAATCTTGGCTCACTGCAAGCTCCGCCTCCCAGGTTCACACCATTCTCCTGCCTCAGCCTCCCGAGTAGCTGGGACTACAGGCGCACGCCACTATGCCTAGCTAATTTTTGGATTTTTAGTACAGAAGGGGTTTCACTGTGTTAGCCAGGATGGTCTTGATCTCCTGACCTCGTGATCCACCCACCTCGGCCTCCCAAAGTGCTGGGATTACAGGCATGAGCCACCGCGCCCGGCCGTACTTCTTTCTACCATGGTTTATTTGCAGTCTCTTGAGATAGATAGCAACTTGTAATTTTATTCATTAGTTTTCCACCCCTCCCAAGGGAACAAAAAAGTTAAACGCTAGGAAGCTGACATGATAAAGATAGCACAGAGGTTATAGGGTTCACTCCAGCAGGAAATAACACTTAACTGAGAGGCTACATGCAAAATTATTTCAACTCTAAATTCCAATTTTGTTTAAAGTAGAACGTATTATTTCCTCCCTTCGCTGGGGGTTGCGGTAAAGGGGAGGTTGGACAGCTGATGACTGTTCAGCACATTCTGGGCAACGAAAGCAGAGCTTGAAGGCTCTAGCCACTCCCTAGGGGATGTGGTGAAAACCCACCTCTGTTGTCCCCTTCTCTGCCTCTCTTAGCTGTACCAGGGCAGAAAAAGGGGGCAAGAGAGCAGCCATGCTGATACTTTCCTTCCCCAAACTCAGACCCCTGTCTTTACCCTGGTTCTTTGCTTTCTCAGCATGCTAGGAGAAAGGAGAGGGGTGATGATGCAACTTGAGGTCATTCCATGAGACTGAAATTCCAAAAGGAGTGGGAGGGGCTCTGAAGAGCAGTCACTCACGGGGTCATCTCTCAGTTCATTATTATTTTAGAGGACAAGAGCGTGGTGGGACTCGGAGATCATGCGAGATTGTAAGGGGTGAGAAGTGCCAGGTGAGGTCAGCTCACAAGATTATAAAACGATAAGCTTGGAAAGATGTAAGGGAGGCATCTTCTGTGAACTGTTTTGCCAGTGAAAAATCTGTTTGTGGCTAAAGGATTTTCTTGGAGGCTATGACTTTCTTGATGTTTCAGGAAAGTAAGATTGAATATTTATGGATAGGTTTTGATGTTATGAGAACAGGTGCCAGCCCTTTCATATTTTGTTTGGACTTAGGAGTGTTAACAGTGAGGAGAGCGTTGGGTGTGTCTGCTCTCTCCATCACCATGAGGCATTGTGGGAGTTTTGATAGATCCTTCTTGGGCATCCAACCAGGTTAATATCTTGACTCTAGATCTTATCCAAACAATAACCTTTCTACTACTTAGAGCTTTAATTTTGGGACAGACTTAAAGAAAGCTCCCTGAGCTTCAATTCCTGTTTGCATTAGTGCATTACTATAGATACATGTGGCAGGCTTACTATGGAAAGTAAAAATGCCACCTCACACTGCCCAAACAGTAGGATAACTTTTCCTTTCTTCATTCTCCTCCCCTAGTTACCCAGGAGAGATTTAGAGGGAGGTGGTAGTAAAGGCATTAAGCATCCATCCTTTCAAACTGCCAGGTTTCCCTTAGTCTCATGGTTCTGTATATAATTAGAAGAATTCCTAGAGCAAACTAGGACCAGGGTAGTAACTCAATCATCCCTGAATTTTATTAGTCAGACCATTACAGTTCTGTCTATCACGCTGAGATTACAAAAGCTCCAGGGCATGGACTAGGTCTTCTCTTCTGTCTTATATAATATTAAACTCAAAATGGGCCCTTGAGAAATCACAAATACAAATAAAATGAGTATAGTTTAATATAAATGTCATTCGGCTACTATATATAGGTAACAATAATGGAAAATTTAAGGAAAGTCTTAGTTAAATCTGTAAGTGAATTTATGATTGGAACAGAAAAATAAAATATCTCCCATGGATTTCTCATTTTAAATTAGTGTGACATTTCAGTAAAATGCTGAACAGGATCCAACTGGATCTTTTAATTAACTCTTGTGTGGGATTTACTAGGGGCCATGCTTGGGAGTGAATCCCAGGCATAGCTTAGCTCAGTATAAAATGTGGCAATACCTTCTAGAATTTGACCAAAACCTATCATTTGACACTTGTGTCCATTAGTTCTCAAAATCTGTAGCTTCTTACATTGTATTCCTGGTATTTATTCCTTTCTGTTTAAAAAGAAATCAATCACCATCACCTAGGTCTAGAATTCTAGGGCCTGGCAGGTGCAGGAAGCCATAAGTATCATTTAAAATTTTACAATAGTTAAAAATGTTTTTGTATTATATTCATTTTGTTGAATAGAACTCCCAACTTTTTATACCATTTATTCATGTCTGCATGAAACTCGTATGGTATCTACATCATATTATAGTATCAGGTGTTTCAAAAGACATATTTTTAACAACAGTTAAAGGAAATTTTATTCATTAGTTTTTATTTTATTCATAAAATAAATGGCAATTTTTTTTCCTTGATGCTTGTTTTTTAGGTTGTGTATGAAACTCTAAAGAGTTTCATGTGGCTTTAAGGCTATTAATTGGTCTCCAAAGCAATCCAGATAGCCCTACTTGTCCTTAATTACCCTTTACTCCTCAAATTTAATTGTCTCAGTGTTCTTAGTCTTTCATAAAAACGATTAACTACTCCTCCGTTCTCCTTGGTTTACTTTTAAAAATTCCTTTTAGGTGACCCTTTTTCCTCCTATGCCCAACTGGATCCTTTAATTAACTCTTGTGTGGGCTTAACTAGGGGCCATGCTTGGGAGTGAATCCCAGTCATAGCCATTTCTGACCACAGTGCTAAATTTTCTCTGCCTTTGGCCGGGATGTAAGTCTTTTTTTTTTTTTTTTATTTAATTTCAATAGCTTTTGGGGCACAAGTGGGTTTTGGTTATCTGGATGAATGCTATAGTAGTGAATTTTGAGATTTTAGTGTACCTGTCACCCAACTAGTGTACATTGTACCCAATTTGCAGTTTTTTATCCCTTACCCCTCTCTCAACCTCTTCCTGCTGAGTCTCCAATGTCCGTTATACCACTCTATATATCTTTGTGTTCTCATAGCTTAGCTCTCACTTATAAGTGAGAACATGTGGTATTTGGTTTTCCATTCCTGAGTTACTTCACTTAGAATAATGGCCTCCAGCTCCATCCAAGTTGCTGGAAAAGACACTATTTCATTCGTTTTTATGGCCGAGTAGTATTCCATGGTGTGTATATACCACAATTTCTTTATTCACTCATTGATTGATGGGCATTTAGGTTGGTTCCATTTCTTTGCAATTGGAAATTGTGCTGCTCTAAACATAAGTGTGCATGTGTCTTTTTCACATAATGTTTTTTTCCTTTGGGTAGACCCAGTAGTGGGATTGCTGGATCAAATGGTAGTTCTACTTTTAGTTCTTTTAGGAATCTCCTTACTGTTTTCCATAGAAGCTGTACTAATTTACATTCCTACCAGCACAGTATAAGTGTTGGGATGTAAGTCTTCATCCACTTTTTTTCTTTTTTCTTTTTTTTTTTTTTCTATAAAGACAAGGTTTTACTCTGTTCCCCAGGCTGGCCTCAGGTGATCCTCCCATCTCGGCCTCCCAGAGCATTGAATTACAGACATGAGCTACTGTGCCTGGCTGACCCATTTCTTGTTAAACTTGAGACACCATCCACCTTTAATGACCTTGAGTAGTTAGTTCCATTGCATGCATCTGGTTCAGGCAAAGCCATGTATGTTGGAGTGAACGTTTGTATAGTGCTTAGACCAGCATCTGGTATCTTTTTAAGTGCTATGCAATTGCTAAATGCATAAAAAAGTCACTTGTGCCCTATATGTACTTGGTGTTCCAGACCAGATTGTGGTTTGCTTATATTCGTCTCACCCTAATTAAGGCCCTTGTTGAGGGCCATAGCTAGATGGTGCTGAAGCTGGCTTGCACTGGCTTACCAGTCACTTGTTAACTTTTCGGGAGTTTTGTGAACTGGTTGTAAAACATTGCCATAATTAAAAATTATATGAACTTGTAATTAAACAACTTATTTTAAAAAAGGTAATAAATACTCAAAGCTGATCACTTCCTAATGGTTTTACTACATTCTAATATTATCTATGTGCTTGAGGTTATGTCTGTTGTATCTGTACCATGGATAGCACACAGCCACAGGGCAGCTCACTGCCATGGCTGTTTCTTTCAATGGCTGTTCTTCAATAGATAGAAGGTGGAAACCTCAAGATGTTTTATATATTACTCTATACCAAAAACGCTTTTCTAACCAATACCATTGATTTTTTTCTTGTTAAAAATTGTTTAATGTATTGTACATACAAAAATGCATAAACATATAGGTATAATTTAATAACTATTATGTAGTAAATATCCATGAAACCACTACCTAGGTCAAAAAATAGAATACGATTAGAAACCACTTGATACCTCTCCCCACATAGAGGCAACCGCTCTCTGGACTTTGTAATAATCTCTTACTTGTATTTCTTTATAGTTTTGCCACTCATTTCCATATAATTTCTCACCATAATTTATTTCTGTTTTAGAATTTTATGTTACTGAAATATAGTATGTGTATATCTGGCCTTTTTCTTTTCAAATTTTTGTTAAGTGCTTCAGACATGCTGTCATTTGTACTGAAAAAAAAAAATCCTTTAAACCTTGTGACAAGTGGGCATTTGATCAATTTCAATGAACTCATACCACTAAGTGGAGGTGAAATTCAATGGAGATGGTGGACAGAGGGGCCCACATACATCTCAGCTATTTTTTTTAAAACCCCGAATTGCCCTCAGGCCCCTTCCATTTTTTCTTCTGGAAGCCAGGCCATCAGAGCTCAAGCACCCAGCCACTTTGTACAGCAGCTACATTACCCGTGTGTTTGCTCTTCCCTCATTTCCTCTGAGCTCTCAGAGCCAAAGTCCTACAGAGATATGGGTCCCACTGCAATCTTCCAAGGGTGATACCTGGCTGGTGGGAGTTGGCCATATCTTTGCAGGGGCTGAGTAAGCACTTGGCATTTCCTTGAATGCTGCCAGGATTGCTGCTCGGGATGCCTCCCTTCCCCACATAGTGGGGACAGGCCTGCTCTGGCTGGGCATATGTAGGATGGCAGCAGCATGTAAAAGCCATGATGGGTGTGGGTGACAGGTCAGCATGCTGGTCAGTGTGAGCATGGCCTCCTGGTGGGGCCAGTCCCAAAATCCTTGAGCCAGACTTCTATAATTCTTGAAGGGAATCTATGTGCAGGAGGTGGAAATTTGGGAAGTTGATGAGCATAGGTACTCAGTCATCAAAAGGGAGTCATCCTTTAGCATGAGAACAGAGCCCTGGAGTCCCTCTGCTGTTCCAGGAATAACCATTTAGCTTCTAAACTGAGGAAACGTTATGATGTTCTCAGGGAAGTTGCTGGGGCAGCTTCAGGGAAGCCGGCATGTTGTGTAGCCCTCAGCGGAGTTATGACAATGGCCTTTTCCAATGATTAAGGAAGTAACTTGATATTTTATCATTGTTTCAACTGTACTCCTGTGCAATGGCCAAATACTAGCCCTGGGTATATGTGTGTGTGGTGAGGGACAGAATCCATGTACTCTAAGGACTCTTAATTCCTTCTACTGGCTTTCAAAAATGCACAAATCTTTCCTGTTATGGGTGAAAAAATAAAAACAAAACACATTAACTTGGTTACAATTTCTAGCTACCATTTTATTTTTCTACCATTGTTCACAGAAAAACTGCAAAAATAAAAGATCCAAATTGATAGCCTCAATCTTCTTACTATTGGCATCCTTCTCAATCCACTTTAATCTGCTTACTTTCCCAAAAAAGCGAAGAAGGCACTGAAACTAAGAATAGGACACCATAGAAAGGGAGCTATTGGAGAACAAGCAGAAGTTCCTGGTAAGTACAGATAAGATTGATGAAATAAAGATGAATTAAGACAAACGGAGAATCCACTCATGAGCTTCTGCACACATCTTAAAAGGAGTACCAAAAAGTGCAAATTGAGAAAAAAAGGAGATTAAAAAATAAAATAATATTTTTTCTCAGAATGGACAAAATATATAAATGATAAGATTGAAAGGGACTATGAAGTGCCATGTTGAATAACATTTTTTAACATCTTACACCAACTGTATCACTGATGAATTTCAGACGATGTTGAATACAAAGAATAGTAAGTTATTGAAAGGAAAAACTTCTTACCTATAAAGGAAAATAAATAATAATGGTTTTAGACTTCCCATCAACATCACTTGATACAAAAAATAATAGTTTAATTACTTTAAGTTATAAAGGGAAAGATTCGATCATAAAATTCTATTCCAGTCCAAGAAAACATTTCTAGAAACAAAAAATTGTCTCATTTATCCTTTATGAAAAATTTATTTGAGAATATATCTAAAGAAATCAAAATAAATCTATGAGAAAAGAAGGTATGGAATCCAAGAAATATTAAAACTTGTCTAGTAATATGATAAAGTCGTAAGATGATCCAAATTATAGCATGAAGCCCAACATTCCAGAAAGAATGTCTTTAAAAAAAAAGTAAATTGTATTACAAAATTTTATTGTCAGGGCCAGGCGAAGTGGCTCATGCCTGTAATCCCAGCACTTTGGGAGGCCGAGGTGGGTGGATCACTTGAGGTTAGGAGTTTGAGACCAGCCTGGCCAAAATGGTGAAGCCTAGTCTCTACTAAAAATACAGAAAAAAAATTAGCCAGGTGTGGTGGCAGGATACTATAATCCCTGCTACTCAGGAAGCTGAGGCACGAGAATAGTTTGAGCTCGGAAGAAGGAGGCCACAGTGACCCAAGATCACACTACTGTACTCCAACCTGTGTGACACAGTGAGGATCCATCTAAAAAAAAAATTTTTTTTTGTGAAGAAATTGTGTGATCTTCAATGAGATACCATCTCACGCCAGTTAGAATGGCGATCATTAAAAAGTCAGGAAAACGACAGATGCTGGTGAGGGTGTGGAGAAATAGGAATGCTTTTACACTGTTAGTGGGAGTGTAAATTAGTTCAACCATTGCGGAAGACAGTGTAGTGATTCCTCAAGGATCTAGAACCAGAAATACCATTTGACCCAGCAATCCCATTACTGGGTATATACCCAAAGCATTATAAATCATTCTACTATAAAGGCACATGCACACGTATGTTTATTGCAGCACTATTTACAATAATAAAGACTTGGAACCAAGCCAAATGCCTACCGGTGATAGATTGGATAAAGAAAACGTGGCATATATACACCATGGAATACTATGCAGCCATAAAAAAGAATGAGTTCATGTCCTTTGCAGGGACATGGATAAAGCTGGAAACCATCATTTTCAGCAAACTAACACAGGAACAGAAAACCAACCACCCCATGTTCTCACTCATAAGTGGGAGTTGAAGAATGAGAACACATGGGCACAGGGAGGGGAAAATCATACACTGGGGCCTATCAGGGCATGGGGGACAAGGGGAGGGAGAGCATTAGGATAAATACCTAATGCATGTGGGGCTTAAAACCTGGATGACGGGTTGATAGGTGCAGCAAACCACCATGGCACATATATACCTATGTAACAAACCTGCATGTTCAGCTCATGTATCTCAGAACTTAAAGTATAATAAAATAAAAAATTAAAAAATTAAAAAAAATTGTGTGATCTTATTGTTAAGATAATGATTTACTAATCACTGGAAAGAGGACAATAAGAAGCTCTGGGAAAAGTGACTCTTAAATCGCAATCCCAATGTTCGGCAAAGTAAAATGTGACACGAATTTGGTAATTGATGGATTGTCAGACAAGTAATCTTATTTGATGTTGATGTTTGGACATTTTCTTTCCACACAGCTGAGAGTTAGGGGTTACTGGGAAGTTCCAATGTGATAACATTTGAAGGCACCCAACACGACACCTTGTATATAGTAACTGCTCAAAGGTTAGTTCCTTCTCTATTATCCTTGCCTTAATTCCTAGCGCTTCCAACTGCTTTTTGCCAAAACTTGTATTTTAAATAAGTAAGACTTCCAAACTTTGTAAATGATGTTTCAATCATGAAAAAAATCATTTAATTTCCCTTTAGGAAGAAGTGACAGCAGCTGGGCCAGTTATAAGGAAATCAGATGATTGCTTTGGTTTGCACATGAAGTTCTAAAGATTAAATAATACTCAGACATTTTTTTGGGAGGAAATTCTTGATATTCTCAATACCTTAAAAGTATAATATAGGGACTGAAAACACAATATTAGAACACAAATACCTGTTCTCTCTGAAGGAAAAGCAGTATATTATAACAGATCAAAGTGATACATTTACGATTGCTTTACTCTTTCTCCCTTCTTTACAGCAAAGCATATATTCCCACTGCTCTGTAGCTGTAGACATTTCAAGGAGATTGGTGTGTTTCAATAGGTTTCCTGTCCTTCCTTCAAAAGAAGCCGAGTGTATGAAAAATTCTAGGCAGATCATTAAAATTGTAATAATATCCCAATGTGCAAGATGAAAGGGAAGAACTCTGCCTCATGCTGGATTTATTTTTAGTGCCCAATGGGTGTTTTTTTGTCTGGTACTTGGATCAGGTCACCCCAGAAGGAAACGATCACATTAACACTGGTGTTTGCTGTGAGGTATATTATTTAGTGGGACTGTAACCTTTGAAACATAGATGAAAATGAATGGAGATGATCCTGCATCAAATTCCATTTATTGAAACCAGCTATTTTGGCTAGTGATGTGCCTGACAATTCAAAATAAACTCATCTCCTTTGAAACAATTTATTGCCTAATTTCAGATAGCAATCTATTGCCTGATGCACGCCGGACCACATGCAAAGCATCAGTCACTGGCCCGAGAGTCTTACAGTCATATTTTATTTGCTTCCACATCAATAGAGCCCTAATCTCACATCAGAATTTTCTACAAAGGCAAAGTCAATAGGGATTGATATCCTATCTGCTAATGAGAGGCAGGTCAGTTATTGATGACTTATTTTGAGAGAATCGCAGAACCGCCACTCCTCCTGGCTTCTGCCTCACTTTTCCATTCTTTCATTTCATTAGAGCCTCATCAGAGTGAGATTGGAGGTACACGTAGGTGGCAAAATGCAGGGAAGCTAATTTGAATACTTCAGGAGCTTTGGGAAAAGGTTTATGGGGAGGAAGTTATCTAGAAACTAGAAATCTTCATTTGATTTCACCAAGTGACTTCATCGAATGATTGGCTTTGAATGTTCACATAAGAACAATATTTTCACAATAACCATTAAAAAAAAAATCACACAACCCAAAATGTTAAAAGACAATGTTCTTTTTGCTAACTTTGCAATTTCGGGAAAGATACTTAACCTCATTCAGCTTTAGTCTCATTTATAAAAATAACTGGGAAGTAATAGCATCTACATCACTGGGTGGTGGGGAAGATTGAGATGAGTTATGAAACATACGATACCTGTGCATATTAAATATAAATTTAATATATATGATCTAAACATTCACAGGATTAGTGAAGAGTGACAAAAATGTGGGATCTTTTAAACTGACAAAAGCATGCGAATTTTTCTGTTGTCAGATTTTAATTTAAAGATTTGTTAAATGCTCCAAGTTTCAAGTTAGGCCATTTAAAATTTTAGTAGAAGACGAAGTTTCACCAGATTTCTTTCTGGATCTGCTGCATAAAATGCTAAAGCAGCTTTGATGGCATTTACCCTTCCCTTTGTCTTTTCTATCTATAACCACTCTTCCCTCTTCTCTACCTATTGATAGGTGTCCATTGAAGGTTTTGACTGTGAGACCTTTAAATCCATCACGTATCTGTACAACAAATTTTGGAGGAAAACCCAAAACAACTCTTGGGATTGCCAATCCTATTTAATCTAAAAATACTAGAATTCTATTAAGTAATTTTTTTTCTTTTTTTTTTAGACGGAGTCTCCCTCTGTCACCTAGGCTGGAGTGCAGTGGCGCCATCTCGGCTCACTGCAACCTCCGTCTCCCAGGTTCAAGCGTTTCCTGCTTCAACCTCCCATCTAGCTGGGATTACAGGCATACGATACCATGCCTGGTTAATTTTTGTATTTTTAGTAGAGATTGAGTTTCACCATGTGACCCGCCTGCCTTGGCCTCACAAAGTGCTGGGATTACAGGCGTGAGCCACCGTGCCTGGCCTCCATTAGGTAATTTTTAGATTCGACTTTGCAAGTCACAGGGAATGATCTCTGAAAAAATGTAAAATGCTCCTCAGCTGAAGTATTGCCTGTTTAAAGCTTTAAAGCATGTGACTATATATCTTAATTGACAAATTTTTCAAAGGCTTTTTAAAAAAATTTAATTATTTAATTATTTTATTATTATTATTTTTTTTGAGACAGAATCTCGCTCTTTACCCAGGCTGAAGTGCAGTGGCATGATCTAAGCTCACTGCAACCTCTGTCTCCTGGGTTCATGTGATTCTCCTGCCTTAGCCTCTCAGGTAGCTGAGATTACAGCCGTGCGCGACCATGTCTGGCTAATTTTTGTGTTTTTAGTAGAGACGGGGTATCACTATTTTGGCCAGACTGGTCTCAAACTCCTGACCTCAGGTGATCCGTCTGCCTTGGCCTCCCAAGTGCTGGGATTATAGGTGTGAGCCACCGCGCCCGGCCTCAAAGGATTTTATTCTTATAATTAATTTCACTAGATTATTTTCTAGATCAGGCACAGTATTTTTATTTGTTCTCTATCTCTTTCTCCTGGAATTTTAATTAGAATCTTCTTGGTCCCCATTATTTGAGTTCCCATATGTCTTAACAGCTCCATATTTTGCATCTCTCTGTCCTCTCTGCTCCGTTCTAGGTCATCTGTGTGTGTGCCTGCATGTACTAGTTCATCAATCTTCTCTTCAGCTGTGCTTTATTTTCAGTTTAGCCCATTGATTGAGATTTTAATTTCAACATTTGATGTTTCCTTTGTATGAGTTTTATTTCAAATATAACTTTCATTTTAAATAATTTCTTTTTGATGGGTGATCTCTGATTTTATCATGTATTTTAATTGTTTTGTAGGTAGTCATTCTGTATTCTACAGTTGCAATTACAATATCTGCAGCCCCTGGATCTGTTGTTTCCTCTCCTTTCCTCAGTCAATAGTGGCTTGTTTTCAAGTATGTTTGGCCGACATATATTGTGAGTTTCCTGCTTACTCTTCATTGATGGCTGTTCTTTGTGCCTAAACCGAACACTTGAGCAGTCGTTGTGTAGATTTCCTTTTTTTTTTTTTTTTTTCCTGTGGTTAGCACCATCAGTGTGGGACTACCTAAACTCTACATGGCAGAACCAGGCTGTTGTTCCTCAACTCATATTGGTCCAAGCCTGGCTAATGGCTCAGTTTCCAGACAGCACTTCTTCCCTCCATGAATTCTGCTCGTCCTGAATCTCTGCTCTCTGCTCTGGCCCAAGTGACTTTCTTTGAAGAGAGTATGTTTTTGGAAAATGTTCCTACTTCTATGTGACTAGCAATATTTCAAATAGTGTGTTGCTTCCAAACTTTAGTTGTTCTGTGGAGGGATGTCCCCTTGAACCTCCTAACCAGGCATATTGTTGGAAGCAGAAATCTGTTATATGCCACACACACACACACACACACACACACATGCTTTACAAGCAAGCTGAGCATGCTATACCTTACTGTGACTAGTTTTTTGAGTGAGTACATTTTAGATAAATGACATCTCTCTCTCTTGAACTCACCATTTTATTAACTGTTAATACTTCCTGCTAAATCTGGAACAAAATCAGACTTTTCCAAATAAAAAGATACTTAATGTTTGTTTATTATTTTACTTCATAACATGTATATATATTCTTTTGTATATACTAAGTTTTTCATTTATCTGAAAAGAGATAGGTACACAGGATCAAAAAGAAGACGTAGAAAGAATTGGTTGCCAGATACCTCACAAACTACCTAACATGAGGATGAGTACATATTAGATAAAATGACATAGATAACAATAAGAAGAAAAAAAGAACATGTTGAAATAGGAAGATTACTGGATGAAACAGGATCATATGAAGGCTTGGGCTATTTCTACGAAATGGAGAAATAAAAACAGGTATCTTTCCAAGCCATCAGGCTACCCAACTAACTGGGAAAGTTCAACAATGTGGATCAGCTCTGAGGCCCACCTGGGGTAGGGGCAGCATCCTCAGAGTGATCCAGGGTTTATGGGGCTGCATAAACAGGTAGTGAACTTTTCCCCAGAAATCAAATCAGCTCATATTAAATGGCAGATTGAAAACTTCAGTAAAACTACTAAAATATTTTACATTTGGAAGTTTACAGTATCACCATTCCCTATAAAATACTCATCTCCATAAGCTGTAAATAAAAAAAATCATATTTTGGGCTGGGCATGGTGACTCATGCCTGTAATTCTAGCACTTTTGGAGGCTGACGTGGGAGGGTCGCTTGAGGCCAGAAGTTCGAGACCAGTCTGGGTAACACAGTGAGACCCCATCTTTATTAAAAAAATCTTCTTTTGGCTGAAATAACTTTTCTGTTATACTCATTAATTCTGTGCTATGCTTCAGGGTGGCACAAGATCATATTCTGAGAGGCCTTTTATTTTTAAGTACATAAAATTCCCAACAAAATGGTGCTTTGGTATAAAAAGGGAGAGCTCGTAATCTAGGGGTCCAAAGTTTGTACTTTTTCTTTCTTCCAAAACAAGTTCTCAAAATATATCAAGGTCTAAATCCATGGGAAGGATTATGGTACACTTTGCAGGAAGTTGTCTTTCCAAAATGTTAATCATCATTCTGTAACTGTTCTTTAAAAAATTTTTTTAATGGATCTAATTTTCACTAGACAATGTCAGTTGTATAAGTACCATGTGCTATGTCCCAAGGGACTCCCAGGCAAATAGGACACGCAGCCTCTGCCTGTAGTTTGCTTACAGTCTGCAAATCATAGAGAAGCAATTAAGCTGCAGGTTTTATGACACATGGGGGCAAAGAAAGGGCTATGTGATTTGTATTTGTGCTTTGGACAAGATAAGACCCAGTTAATAAGCATACATGTAGTTATGCTTATAAAGCTTGCATATTAATAAAGTTTGAAAGGATACGCAAAAATATTAACCGTGAGTGGTAATTTGTGGGTGGTAGGATGATGTGTGAGCTTTACTTTCTTCATTTTTGTCTGTTGGAAACATTTTCTATAATAATCACAAATTACCTGTTAAAGTTCTTAAAATGATTAGTGTTCAAGCATTCGACAAGAAAATTGCAATGACCCTTATAGGTAGGAATTAAACTGTTGTCTTTTAAATTGTGGCTCTCAGACAGACTGCATGCTTTTTTGCGTGGGTGAAATGGTGAGTAAATTGCCACCAGTCAACAACCTTAGTGGAGCTTAAGGCAATGTAATGAACAATTACAAGTGTGATAAGTACTGCACTATAATAGGAAAAGTACAGATTTTATGAGAGTAATAATAACGGCTTCATGTTAAGTATTTTTTTAAAAATGTAACCTTCACAGTAAGTCTATTAAGAATGCATGTTTTGGCTGGGCGCGGTGGCTGAAGCCTGTAATCCTAGCACTTTGGGAGGCTGAGGTGGGCGGATCACGAGGTCAGGAGTTCGAGACCATCCTGGCCAACATAGTGAAACCCCATCTCTACTAAAAAAAAAAATACAAAAAAATTAGCAGGACATGGTGGCCGGCGCCTGTAGTCCCAGCTACTCGGGAGGCTGAGCCAGGAGAATGGTGTGAACCCGGGAGGCGGAGCTTGCAGTGAGCCGAGATGGTGCCACTGCACTCCAGCCTGGGGGACAGAGCCAGACTCTGTCTCAAAAAAAAAAAAAAAAAAATGCATGTTTTTTACATATGAGAAAACGAAGACTTAGAGAGGCTGAATTAACTTACTCAAGATTACACGGTTATGTTAAGTGTCATGAGATCTAAAGCCTATTTTCAGATGGTTTGTCTAAAGGGCAGTGTGTATGTGCACATCTGTATCTATGTCTCTACAGAATATCAGTGGCAAGCTACTGTGCAAATTGTGTATTTCTTTCAGATTTAATGAGAGGTTAAATATTTCAAAACTAAAGATTACCCAACTAGGAAGAGTTGGGATTCAAATACAAACCTAATACTGAAACTCACATACTTAACAACTTTGCTGCAGTCATTTTGTTACAAGCAATCTCTCAGTTCTTCAGGCATACGTATCATTTTATATGAGGGAATAGGGACAACATATTAATATATGGTGAAATATTAAGTATGTAAACCTACTTTAAAAGGCTCAATTTTCTTGTAGCCTAAATTGACTATTTCGAAAGATAGTATACCTAATTTGGACCTTGGAGCATTTGACTTCTAAAACCTATTTTGTATCTCTTTTCTGAAGTACCTATTTTGTGTCTCTTTTCTGAAGTACCTATTTTGTATCTCTTTTCCGAAGTGTGTGCAATTTGACTGATTGATTTGTCATTTGAGAAGTATTTATTAATCACCTACCATATAGTCAGTCCTGGGGTAGATGTAGCTAATATAGAAGAGTTCAAGTTCAAAATATTCTACCTTTTAAAGCATTTACAGCCTGGCTAAGTAGACATAACACATGTGAAACAAGAATGAACAACACCAACACAATTATAGAAGCAGAATTTTTGATATAGACTAAGTTCTCAAAAAAGGAAAAAGACAAGTCACCGTGGTCTTTAGTAATCAAGGAATGCTTCATGAAGAAGGCAATCTTAGAATTGCTTTGAAAGCTGGTTAAGATTGGGAAGTTTAGAAAAGGGCATTCCAGATAGAAAAAATATAATCAATGGCACACGAGTATGTTGTGTTCATGGAGCCATGATACAGCCTTACAAAGAGGGTCTCTGATAGTGGGATGAATCGGTTGAAACACATTCATTCTAAGCTGAGGGGTCTATTCTTGTTATTACAGGAAGAACAAACAAGCAAGTGAATGTTATACTTACCAGAGTGTGGCATGATGAAGCTTTCTGTTTGGAAGTCCCCATTTTCTACTTTTATTCTTCAGGCTCTGTCACAATCACTTTCACCGGGTTGGGTTTTTGTGTTACAATCACAGCTTATAGTAAATCTGCACGAATCAGTCTTTGTCAACTTGTTACTGCACTCACTATGCAGATGCTGTCAAATGCCTCATCTGCTACATCTCTCAGGGCCTCTATGTTGGGGACAAGGAGCTTCTCTTCCATGTTTTTGATTGGATGTGGAGAAAGTCCTGCGGTGCATCACTCCTCATATCTCTTTGCCTCTCACGGAGTGAGTTAATCAGATTGGTGATTCTGGAAGAAGGACTGGGCAAGGATAGCTCATTCCCTGCCTCTCCTCTTCTTTTTGGAAGTGATTCTCCCCACAAACAGACTATGCACCCAACTGCCCTCTGCCATTCTGGGAGCTTAGTGGTAAAGGATCAGGCCCTGCTTCCATTGGAGGCCTCTGGGCAGGGAAGACTGGGAAAGTCTGTCTAACTCTGCATTCAGTGTTTACGCCCACCTGTGTGCATACGTAAGTCACGTTCTAACATCAGCTTTATCAGGGATTATCTTGTTTTAGTTTCATTGGCTTATTCCTTTACTCATTCTTCTTATTTTTCAGTTGCAATAAACCCTGGGTAGGAAAGAGGATTACTACTTATTGAGCCTCCTCAACGCCTCTTCATCTTACAAAAGCAATGTTCATATTTTGAACATTAACAACTATGGAATCTATGTCTTACATTTTATTTGCTCCCTCTGATTGTTCAAAACCAAATTTTTACTAAAGTAGAACCACTGTATATGATTTTATAGTCTACATATCTGTATTTTATTCCTTCTTGATATTGTGTTTGCATTCTAACATATTTTCTGTAGTTCTGATTTTTAAGTCTACAGTGAACTTTTTTTATTATATGTGCTTTCTATATGCCACTGAAATATTTTTGTGGAATGAGGCCAAGTTTAAATAATATGGTACTTCCATGATGTATTGACAGGCCTGAGAGATTGGCAGCTGGATATAGAAAATGAACGAGAGAAGTTTATTAAAAGTGATTGAAAGTCTCATGTAAGTGACTATAAGAAGAAGGTGTTACAATGAGATGGTGAGACAGATGACAGGTGGTGGGGCTCAAGAGAGGAGCTCAGGAAAATGAAAAAATGAAACAAAGTGCTAAAGAATGAAGAGAGAGAGACAGAAAAAGAGAGAGAGAGAATAATCATAGGTAACCATATGTAGCTTCAGAGGAATTTCCATAGTTGATGTAAAGAAACAAGTGAAACCAGAAAATAAAATGAAAAAGAATCAGACAAAAGGGGGAGAGAAAGAAGGCAAAGTAATGTCCCTGAAACCGTGGGAAGATTCAGGTAGCAAAATGCAAATGCCACATGTTTTGAAAACTGCAAAACAAAGTTTCAGGAGAATGATGACTATAAGTCTTTTACTAGGCAACACGTTCTTTGAAGCATTTATCTTTCAATAATTTTCTGATTCCAGAAATATTTGTATGACACTCATTATAATACCATGTAACTTGTGCTTTACATATGATAAGCAATATAAAGGACTTGACTGATGAATCTTGGTAGCTGCTATGTTGTGTAGGGTTGTATCCCCAAAGATTTTCCCCTAACTTGCAAGGCTGACTGTGAATGCACAGAATGTGAGTGCACATACACAGCTGGGAGTTTGTGAGCAGGGAGGATATAGTCAACCTGGCCCCTCTCCCTCTTTACTAAAGAAGAAGCACTTAATTCTGTGGTATGCACATTCATGCTAGGAACTCTGACATTCCCAGGCATATTGTTCAGTTTGTTTAGAGAGCATTTCTTTGATTTTAGGCTGGGCGAAAATGCTCCTGCTGCCAGTCACTTTGCCCATGTGGGCGTGTAGACGGGTGGGTGGGAGTGGGCTGACTGTGCAGCTGCTCTGCAGACGGTCCTCTGATTGATCATCTGATTTCTGCCTGTTTCCCACTCTGATTCTGAGTTTGGAGTTTCGCTTGAGCTCTGCTGGAAAGAATGGCTTCTTCCTCCCTTGCAGCCTTCTCCCTCCCCTGCAGCCTTCTCCTCTGCTTGTTCTTGACTGCAGCCTGCCCCACTCCCCACTTTCCATCTGCACAATTCCACTAGCTTTCTATTTTCTAGAAATCATTCAAACTCTCAATCTGCTGAATGATCACTCCTTCCTCTTGGGGCTGCTATGAATTTATTTTCTTCTTTGTTTTACACTATTGTCACTTCAATGAGTTCTTTGGAGGGAGGGGCTGTAAATGTTTACATGTTCAATCTACCATCTTAAACTGCAAGTCAATTCTCAACTTCAGTTGCCAGGATCCCCACTTGTCACTGTTCCTAGTAGACTTTTGAAACATATTTATTTCTCAAATTGCATTTATGATCAGTTATGATGATAAACATATTTTCCCTTTAAAAGCTCATTACGAAAGGCCAAGCAAAGCTTCTGATCAGCATGAGGTAAACTATGACATCAAGCTGAATTGACACAGTTCCAGCAAAAGACAAGAAATTTGATGTTTTTATTTTCTAACGTGGGTATTGTGCCTGAAAATATATTATTGATGTCAAGAGCTGATTCAGATTCCCCACATATTTATCAAACAGTAGTTATGTTTTATGCATGCTGCTAGACTCTGGCTATATTCATGGACAAAATAGATGTCTGCCCTCATGGTGTTTATAGATCAGTGGAGAGAAAGGCACTAAAGACATCTAAGTATAAATTAAATTGTGATAAGCCCTTTAAAGGAAAAATGTAGGTTACTACGAGGAAGGATAATAGTGGGGAGCCCAATTGAGTTTGGAGGATCAGGAAAAATCGTTATTTATGGAAGTGACTTTTTTTTTTTTTGTCTCCCAGGCTGGAGTACAGTGGCCTGATCTCGGCTCACTGCAAGCTCCGCCTCCCAGGTTCATGCCATTCTCCTGCCTCAGCCTCCCGAGCAGCTGGGACTACAGGCGCCACCACCACGCCTGGCTAACTTTTTGTATTTTTAGTAAAGACGGGGTTTCACCATGTTAGCCAGGATGGTCTTGATTTCCTGACCTCGTGATCCGCCCGCCTCGGCCTCCCAAAGTGCTGGGATTACAGGGGTGAGCCACCGCGCCCGGCCTGGAAGTGACTTTTAAGCAGAAACCTACGGGTTTAGCTAGGCAGAATCGCAGCGGAGGTATTAGAGGTAATGCAATAGCAGCCCAGTGTGGTAGAGTTGGACCAAGAACAGCAGAGGAGTGGCTAGAGAGCTAGGTGGAGACCAGATTCAAATCATGCAGGGTCTTGGATTATATCCTAAGAGCTTTCAAAAGGTTTTACTTTTGGCATTTACCTTATCTGGTTTATACTTTGAGATATTTTCTGTTTTCAGCTTTGTGAAGAACAAATTGGTAGGTGTTACTATTGCAGTAATACAGGTGAGAGATGATGGCTAGCAATGGCAATGGATACTGAAAGAGGTGAATGAATTTGAGATGTATATTGTATGCTGAAATGACAAGAAAGTAATGGTTGTGGTAGGTTTAGGAAGGGGAATTGTCACAGATGACTTTTAGATTTCTGATTTGGGCAGCTGGTGAGATTGAGGTGCCATTTACCGAGATGAAGAATATAGAATAAGAATGAGTTTTGGGGAGAAAAATTAGGAGTTCAGCTTCTAATTTTTACTTGTGAGGAAGACAGATCCAAGTGGAAATGTCAAGTAGTCAGTTGGATGTGTGGATTTGGATCTGAGAAAAGAGATCTTGGCTAGAGATGTAAATTTGTAAATTGTCACCACATATATGTTATGTATGGTGGCACTACGTACCTGGAGAAAGATGAGAAAGAGAGGCGGGCCCAAGACCAAGCTCTGAGGAATCCCCAAACTAAGAGGCTGAACAGATAAAGAGAAGCTTGTCTGAGAATTTGAAAAGATCCAGAGAGGTAGGAGAAGAGAGTATTAAAAAAAAAGGAGAAATAAATGATAACCTCCTTAAAATACTCCTAAGGGTCTTCTGAGTTTAAGGATCCACATTACAGTTTTCCTTTAAAAGGGTAAGGCAGGAGGGGAAATTGCATTCTGATACCAGAAGGAGAAATTCTGGGAGTAGCTGGGCAGATGGTAGTTGGTCTTGGGATTGTTTGTCACCGGTTGATAGGAGGGCAAGCAAAAGGTGTGTGTTCCAATGCTCTGACTTATCCAGTACCTTTTCTCTCTTAAACATCTTTGTATCATCATTTCAACAATGATTATGCTAGCATATTACTTGAAAAAATTGTTTTGAAGGCAACACCATTGGAAAATTTCTTAAAGAGAATAATTTCTCCCATTCCTGTCCAGATATGGTGCTGTGGACCAAGGACATCAGCTTGAGAACAATAGGAATAGTTAATGCAAGTAGTTTTTGGGGGGGGATAAAGCATTTTAAACTCAATTTTTTCTGAGAAATTATCTATATTATGTGAATTACTCAGATAAGAACTTAGGTCTTTGACCATGTGGAACTGAACTTTAATTGAAAATGGAGTGTCAACTCGTGCTGAGTCCTTCTTCCCCTGCCAGCTTAACATGCTTAGGGAGATGAGATCATAAAGTATTGTGACCATTTTTCTGCACACAGTTTTTTCAGATCAGCGTTATGACCAAAGATTACATTTCTAAGTGTTTTGAAGTTGTGCAACTATGAGATAAAATATTAGGTTGAACCACAAAAATTTGTTTTGTAAAAAATGATCATAGACAATTTCATATGAGTTAACCTAATACTTGATATATGATGATTGGTTTATTCCAGAAATGGCTGATTGTTGTTGTTGCTCAAATAGTCTTTCTTAGGGACTGTGAGCTGTGACAAATTAACTTGTGCTAAATTTAATTTAGTAGTACTGAACATATTATTGTGAATTTTCATCTCCCTATGTACTTTGTTTGTTAAATGGCTCCAGACAGCTCTAAGAAAAGAACTTAATCCAGAATATGGTGAAAAGTTTTCAAATTTTACTTGCCCTCTTCTAGTTCTTTTCTTATACCTAGGGTTTAAGTGGATGGGATTTAACAGAAGCTCATCTTGGGCCTGAGTTATTTTCCACTATGCTTTTGAGGAGTGGAAGAAGCAGCTTGGAAAGATTCCCTTGGCTGTCTTGAAGCATAGTAGCTATGCTTTTATTACCCATCTCAGACCAGATGATCTTTAGCTATTTTACAAGAAATTTCATAAAAGAACAAATTTCCAGGGCTTAATGGTGGCCTACTAGAGGGTCTTTCATTCTTGGACAGAATCAGCTGTCGTACAGTTTATTTTGAAACTTAACTGATGCTGGAATTGTTTTTATAGCTGCCAGGTTAGTAAAGTTTTTTTTATTATGAATAGACTCAATATTCATTAAATTAGACAGATCTTTCTGTTTGTAGGTATATATACATGAAAGAAATGATTCGCAGTTTTATTATTGGTGTAAATAAGTAAATGATATTCTAATTCACAGAGTTTGACTCATTTTTACTTGTGTGACATGTTTTAAATCTGAAAGACTATCATTGGAAAATAAATGAAAAATCAAGTGAGTAAGGCCTATTAGTTCTTTGCTCTTATATATAGGCAAAACATTAGAAAAAACCGATTTAGAGTCCTAGGACTGCTTTACAGTCTGTGGATTCTAAAATGAGGTACACAGTTGTATTTTCTTAAGTTTGTATGTGTGGTATCTTTTAGAAGTTTGGAAAAACATAGAAAAGAATAAAGACAACACCCCCATAATTTTACCAAAAAGAAATAAAACCTATTAATGTTTTTGTGTGTTTTGTTTTCACATATGTAACAAAATGTGACCATTTAGAGTGGCTCTATTTTTTCTTTGTATTTTCTTTCCTTTTTTTTTTTTTTTTTTTGAGACAGAGTCTTGCTCTGTCACCAGACTGGAGTGCAGTGGTGCGATCTTGGCTCACTGCAACCTCCGCTTCCCAGGTTCATGCCATTCTCCTGCCTCAGCCTCCATAGTAGCTGGGACTACAGGCATGCACCACCACGCCCAGCTAATTTTTTGTATTTTAGTAGAGATGAGGTTTCACCATGTTGGCTAGGCTGGTTTTGATCTCCTGACCTCGTGATCCACCTGCCTCGGCCTCCCAAAGTGTTGGGATTACAGGCGTGAGCCACTGCGCCTGGCCGAGAGTGTCTCTATTTTTTCTTTCCTTTGCTACTACTGAAAGATAGTGCACAAATATTTCTTCTTATCTTCTGGAAGGGGTTGAGGATGAAACTTGCCTTGCACTCAAGAAAAGGAAAGTTATTTTAAAAAATTGCTAAAGTTATGGATTATGGACTTATGGGTCTTCACAGTTTATTATAAAAGAGTAAGAGTAAAAGAGTAAGGGAAGGGTAATTTTTAGGGAGGCATAGAGTGCCACGGGAGGAAGCCAGGCAACAGTAGGATGGGTTGGGGAGTGTGTGGTGTGGAGTAATGGAGGAGAAGTGAGGAAGAGTCAGAGAAGAGTATCTGGTAAGATGAGAGGTGATTGAGAGAAGTTTATCCAAGAAAGGAGAGGGCTTGATTCCTGGGAAGTACCAGATGAGTGGACTGGACAAAGAGATTATTGGGGGCAACAAAGTTTCATGGCAGAGGTCTGACCTACCTCTTCATATAACTTGTTTATGACTTCCGGATTAGCATCACCCAATCTGGAGTGTACCATTTCCTTTGTATGATAGGCTGCTAATATGCCCAGCAGAACTTGTGATTTGGAGAGTTAGACAATACATAGCTCATGATGGGCATCTTTTAGCTATTTGATACCCATGGTTAGGTACCCAGTCTCTACTAAAGCCCGGAAACATGCTAGATGTTACTTTTTGAAGAGTGAATAGTTCTCTGCTGTGAAGTTCTTCTGCCTAGCTCCAGAATCCAAGATGTTAGCACTGTGAATCTTTAAAGAGCTTTCCAGAGAACCTACCATAAAATACGGCTCTATGGGATCTGCCAGGTAATACGTTCCATGTGGCAAGGCTGCTAGTACCAGTCTGAACCTGTTGCAGAGTTGTCTTTTGTCCTGGGCTTCAGTTGAGAATGGCAGTTTTCCAAGTCATCTGATAAACACATTGGAGTCATATTCCCAAGTATGGTTTGTATTGTCTCTAAAATCCAAAGGAACTTACCAAATGTTGTGGCTCTTCCCTAATAATGGTAGTGAAAGTGCAGCAATTGTCTTTCATCTTGGGTGTGTATGTAGAGAAACGTCTCAGCATGCCTGATATGGTTTGGCTGTGTCCCCACCCAAATCTCACCTTGAATTGTACTCCCATAATTCCCATGTATTGTGGGAGGGGCCTGGTGGGAGATAATTTGAATCGTGCTGGCAGTGACCCCCATATTGTTCTCATGGTAGTGAATAAGTCTCACGAGATCTAATGGGTTTATCAGGGGTTTCCGCTTTTGCATCTTCCTCGTTCTTCTCTTGCTGCCACCAGGTAAGAAATGCCTTTCACCTCCTGCCATGATTCTGAGGCCTCCTCAGCCATGTGGAACTATAAGTCCAATTAAACCTCTTTTTCTTCCCAGTCTCAGGTGTGTCTTTATCAGCAGCATGAAAACAAACTCATGCAATGCCCCAGACTTCTAAACCCCTGAAATATTTGCCAGTGTGCCAGGCCACTGAATCTGCCTTCTAATGCCCCTGTCCTATCAGGGTATCCAGAGGACTCACCACTGCCTTCTCCCCAGGTTCATTTAACATAATATCAGCAATAGAGTGGATTAACATGATGTTCTATAAAATACTTAGATGATCAATGTCCTTTTGGTCTTTATTAGTACAGGGAGCAGGGGCATTAACAAAGTCCTGAGGCAAGGCCATGAATGTGTGCTGCTGTCTAACCCAAGTGAACATAAGCTGCTTCTGGTGGGAGATAGAGCAGAACTTTTGCAAATTAATAGCTGCATACTATATTCCAGAGACTGTTAATTTCTCAATAGGGTAACTTAATTAAAGATACCACATCCTGCACGGCTGCAATGACTAAGGCTACCATTTAGTTAAGTTTGCTGAAATCCACTATCATTTCCTATGACCCATATGGGTTTTGTAGGGACTAGACTGGTAGAGTAAAGAGGAATTTACTGGGGACCAACCAACCATCTTCCATTCCTTAAGACGTTGAGGGTGATACCAAACTCCCATTCCTCCCAGGAAGTAGTATTACTTTGACTTACAGTGTTGTATGGGGAAGGGGTAGATTAGAAGCATATAAGTTTCCTTTCTTACCATTATGGCTCTTATTTCATGGGTTAGAGAACAAAGGTGAGGATAAATGCTAGATGCATTTATCCTAACTATGCACTCAAAGATTCAGAAAATGACCACAAGAGGGTTCATGGCCTGTAGTAAGGTCTTGGTCCCGACCTCTGTTTGCTACCTTGCCTCTGTAGACTCTCCTCCTAATAGTGGGGCTGTGATGGTGCTTCGAATCTCCTAATAGTATCAGCAAAGACCCTGCAGCCAACAGTACTTACGCAGTCTGGGCATTGTCTTTATTCTGTCAAATATCCATAGGTCTCCTTGGAGAAGAACTGGGAAAATTGTTAGTCTTTATACTAGTGATAGTGTCACAGTGTCCTTCCTCAAGGGGGTTGAGAATCTTCTTCCATCAGTGGACTTTGGGTCTGAGAATCAGCTCAGGTCTAGAAACTATCTCACTCAAAGGAACACCATGATCTTTTAGCCATTGCCACAGATCTTTGTGAGTTGGGGTTCTCTGATGCCATTTTAGCCTTGTTGCTGTTACAGTTATTACATCTACCTTGCCTCTGATGATTAAATATTGCCATCTGGCTGTTGCAATTCCAGATCCTATCATGCCCATTAATACCAGGGAGCCCAGGTGCATAGCATCATTATTACCATCAATTCTAGCATACAGAGAACAGCCAGCACTGCTGAACTTTTCAATAATGCCCATGTACCTGTCACTGGCTCACTCATTATTTGTTTATGAAGGGAGTGTCCTCTGACCTCCTGAGGGACATAAAGGTGAACCACAGCTGGTTGGTTCTCCGATGTTACATAATGCATACATTCTAGCATGTTCACCTTCTGAGCCTTGACTCTTTCCTCAATCTTCTGCCAAGGTAGTTCTGGTATCACATCTCTTTTACTGTAGGACTATCTTTTTTCCCTAGCTTCAAGGAATTATTCTAGCAAGAGTTAGGACCAATTCCAGGTGTCTTTTCCAGGATGCTCAATTCGGAGTCAAATTGAGTCAAGTTGGATAAAGAAAAAAATTTATTTATCCAACATAATATTATACCTCCTTTTGTTCAGTACCCTCAAGATTTGTTCCCAGGCATGTTCTTCTAGTTTTTCCCATTATTTAGTAGGCAGATCCTACATAGCAGGCTGTGCTAAGACTTTGCCCTAGTTATTGGCCTGGAAGCAATCAGGAGAAGTGGGGGCAATTCTTGAGGCAAGAATTATCTGCTCTGGGTAAAACATCTCTTACAGGTGAGGATTTTGCATGATCTGTAGACAAGAGAAGGCAGGGGAGTTGGATGACTTCTGCTGGCCTAGAGGGTTTAAGGGATTCTGGGGACTCATGTTTCAAGTGCATCTAACCATGTGTCCACTTCCCAGTTTTCTGAATCCCATTCCTTTTCTATCAGAGGACTTTCCTTGACTTACCGGGATTCCGAATTCAGAATTTTATTATAATTGCTAATCTCACTTTCAGGATCTGGGCTTAATATTCAGCAGTTGACCTTTTAGCTGCAGGATTTGAGTCTCTAAATGTTATTATAGAGGCTTTCCTTTCAGTTTTCACATTGTCTTCTGATTGGATGACCTGAGCCTCAGTGTTTTTCCTTTAGTGTATCAATGGCATTTAATGATACCGACTAATCAAAGATTTCACAGTTCTTATAATATCTCCCAAACTCTACTGGTACTGGATAAACTAGTGTGTCCCTTTTCACCTTAGTCTGACCCTAATATAGAATAGTTGAGGATCTTTGTAATTATGATGCCACAGCTAACCACAAGCTATCACTCTCCACAATTTCTAATTCCAGAATCCATTAGAAGATCTACTTCCTAGAACCATTTCTGCTGCCAACTGTCTCAGTAGGGGTTTCCACAGAAGCCCCCCAAAACAAAGATTTGGTGCTACTAGTTGATGGGATTTTAGGCAACTCCAATAAAGGTTGAGTTATCAAGAAAGCTTTGTGGGTAACTGAAATTTAATTCTTGAGGGGATTCAAGGAGTAGGTACAGAATATGTGTCTCAGAGTTATCTTACTGAAGGAGCAAGAAAGTTGGAATATTTATACAACAATGCTGGTAAGTCATTGTTTGAAGACTGGTAGGCATGGCAGGTTTTGCCTGCTATGCAGTCCTAGCCTGCTGTAGGTGCAGGCAGAGCAGACTCTGGATGCCAGAGAAAGTCCTAAGGTACTTGGTAGTCAAGCAATGTAGCCTGCAGTTGTAAGACTTGATGAGACACGGTAGGGCATTGACAGTGTCTGCTCCAGGATGCAGAAACTCAGCAGAGGACCCTGGGTGCCTCTTGGGCTTGTGGGTCACATGCACTCTGGAGATACCTGAATTCAACATGTTTGAGAACCCCCAGCTGGGGTATGGCTAGATTGTATTACATATACATGTCCCATATATGGTTTTGTACCTTTTCTTCTCACTTAACACTATATAGTAAGTACAACTGTATGTTAAATATTATTAATTTTTTTAGGTCATTAGAAGTTTTATCTTCAGGCTGTGCCCAGTGGGACACACCTGTAATCTCAGCACTTTGGGAGGCTGAGGTGGAAGAATCACTTGAGGTCAGGAGTTTGAGAACAGCCTGGGCAGTATAGGAACATCCCATCTTTACAAAAACAAACAAAAAAAGAAGCTTCATAAGTTTTATCTTCAAATTAGAAGGCAAGTTATACTCCTATAGTGACAATTTTTAGAAATTAAAAAGCATTAAAAATGTTGAACCTATAACTTATAGTGTGTAAAAAATGTAAAATAAAAACTGAAGGCTCCATGAAATACATATGTAACTTCATATCGAGGTGCGTTTACTTTACCATCCCGCTACGTTCTCAGCTTGCTCTCCTGCTGCTAACGGAGATGCCATCTGCGTGAGTGATTCTGATGGACAAATTGCTTCCCATTGCAGTCCCCGATTGCCTGTATGAGTAGTACTTAGGAAGTAATTGCTTGGGGGATCTCAAAGCACTCAGCCCTAATGAATTCTTCTGGCATCTTCTGAAGTAGTCACAGGCCTTGTGACTGTGAGGCACCAAAAAACTGGTTTAAAATGTCGGAAGTAAAAAGGTATGACTGGGGCAGGATCAAGAAATGCATGAGTTTTGTGATCCTGAACACAATATACCAGATGACACCTTCATTGGGTGTGCATAACTGAGAGTTTCTCATTCCTGGCCTGTGGAGGTAGGGTGGGGTGGGATTGCTAGATAGCTATGGGCAAGGTTAGGGGAGGGGATTGTAGGATAAATAGTTCACAGCCTACGTGACATTGCGGAACTCTTAACGTATGCTATATACTAAATGAACTTGCCTCAGAAAGGGCAAGCATAAAGTAACTATTTATTTTAGAAATACGTGTTATACAGGCTCAGGGACTATTCCCTGTTCCTGGTTTCCAGCAGGTTTCAGAGTTTTTAGCTACTTTTAAATAAATCAATAATCTCCTTGTTTTAGCATTAAAATTCCCGTTTGAGGGTCGTGGGGGAGGTAGATGTGGGGATGGTTCACAGGTAGAAAAATGTGGTTAGATAGAATGAATAAGATCTAGTATTTGATAGTGTGACCGGGTGACTACAGTCAACAATAACTTATTGTACATTTAAAAATAACTAAAAGAGTATAATTGGAATGTTTGTAACACAGGAAATGGATAAATGCATGAGGTGATGGGTACTTCATTTACCCTGATGTGATCGTTACACATTATACGTCTGTATCAAAATATCTTATATACCCCGTAAATATGTACACCTACTATGTACCCATAAAAAAAATCTCAGTTTGGTCTAATCACGTAATTCCTGTCTAGTCCCGTGCTGGGTGAAATCTGCCAGTGTATTTCAACTTGATCCTTCAGAGCTCAATTCTGCTTTAGGCTTGGAAGCCTGCAGTGGGAGGAGTGGCGGTGGCCAGCTTCTTGCTCCTGGTGATGAACGTCCTTCCCGTGGAAAGCAGTTGTCCTTGACCTCTCCAGAGCTGGCCCAGCCAGAGAACAGATCAGGAGGAAAGGGTCAATTCTGTGTGGCTCGTGCAGCTGCACCCTGGGGTTGTTTCCATTTGGATTTTGTTTCTGTGCTGTTGCTGGCTCTTTCTCTCTTCCTGCTGTGGCTCTCTTCCTGCAGCAACCAGGACGTGAGTATGCCTGGAAATAGCGGGCTCCCTCTGCCATTGGATTCTGGTGTGCTGCAATGCACAGACCCTTTCTACTGTTGAAACCTTTGTCCTTCCAGGCATCCAGAGGCAAATCCTATAAAAAGGGCCACAGGTCTGCTCCCTGCAACAGCAGAGTCCACATAGAGTATCCTGAAAAAACGACCCCCTTTCTACATCAATAGTGGAGCTGTTCACTCCTGATGCAGTGCCTTCTCTCCAAACTGCTATTTTTTTCTTCTAGCTTTTCCTGATAGGAATAAATTGCCAGTTTTTATTTTTCAAAGTTGAACTATTGGATATCTACCCAAAGGAAAAGAAAAAAATTATATCAAAAATATACCCGTACTCACGTGTTTACAGCAGCACAATTCACAATAGCAAAGATATGGAATCAACATAAGTGTCCATCAACAGATGATTGGGTTGGGTAAAGGAAATGTGATGTGTGTATCTATCTGTCTGTCTGTCTGTCTGTCTATCTATCTATCTATCTATAAAATGTAGCCATTAGAAGGAATGGAATCATGTTTTTTTGCAGCAACATAGATGGAAGTGGAGGCCATTATCTTAAGTAACTCAAAAACAGAAAGACAAATACTGCATGTTCTCACTTACAAGTGGGGGCTAGATAATGTGTACACAAGGACACACCTTGTGGAATAATAGACAACAGAGACTCCAAAAGGGGAGAGCGTGGGAGGAGGGTAAGGGAAGAGAAAGTACAGACTGGGCACAATATCCATTATTTGGGTGATAGTTCCACTAAAAGCCCAGACTTCACTGCTGTGCAATATATCTACACAACAGAACTGCACTTGTACCCCTTAAATTTATACAAATAAAAAAAAGATTAAGGCAAATGTAAGCATGCTTTCTTAAAAAAGAGGAGAGGATACATGCCACACTTTTCTGGTGTCCCCATGATATTTAAGGTAGCAGGGATTCACCTTGCTCCTCATTCCCAAGGAAGGGAGAGGAACAATGCCATGATAGCCCAACAGCTCTCTCTAAAGAAAGCATTTGCTCTAAACTCTTGAGGTATGAGATGGCTGACTTGGACAGAACTGGTTTGATGCTATCTTGATACGCTCTGCCTTGGTGCTCAGAAACCCCACTTTAGGTTTTGGGTGGTACTTGGCCCTTACGTGGTTCTTGATCTTTGGGGAACTTGGCCACAGCTGAGAAGTGTCTAATTTTACCACCCCATTTCCTGTGCTCTGGTGTTAGAAAGGTGCAGGCTCTCCTGCTTGTGACTGAGCAACCTCAGGCAAGTAACTTCAACTCTTGCAGCCTCAGTTCTTCTGTCAAAGTGGAAAAAACACCTCTCAGGTATGGATTTGTTGTGAGGCTGCTTAGTGTATAGAATAGTGGAAATGCTCCATGTGTGACGTGCAGCATATGAAAGTGATGAAAATGATAACGATCGTGGTGGTGGTGATGTTCTTTTAGTTCCTGAGCATCTCATCATCTCCACCTTTTGACAACAATTGATTAAATTTTCTGCCTAAAATAATTCCCCAGCCCCCGACTTTTAGTGGCAGAGCAGTGGGATGCCAGATATTGGCAAGGTGGCACTCCTAGGCATTCTCCTCCCTCAGAAGAATCCTGGGGAGAGGTGAAGAGCAATAAGAGTTGGCCATAGTCTATTATTCATTCTTCTAGTTATTCCTTCCATATGTCCATTGGAACTGAAGTGTTGGAAGAGTTAGCTCTACTTCTCTCCTCTCCCAGGTCATCCGTTTTCTTTCCAGCCTTCTTTACCAACCAGGAAGGGGGAAACAAGGAAAGGTTTCCAACAAGGAAAAGTTGGCTGATGGCGAGGTGCCAGGCAGTCCCTGCTTGCAGGGAAATTGGATGTGACAGCTATAACTTACTGTCCTTGCAGTTACCCTGCATATGTCAGAGAAAAGAGCTTTGTAAATAAGTGTGAGGGTGCTGATAGCAAAAATCTGAGACTGCACCGCAGCGCTTCTAACACCATTATGCGGCACTGATTTAGTATTGGCTTGCAGCAACCAAGGCTACCTCGAGTACTGAATTACCACATCCCCAGGGCATTCTTTGGCTTTCAACCCAGGCGGCTAACCAAGTCCTCCATGCTTCATTTATAGGATCTGACACTATCACACACTCCAGCAGTATAGTTGCAGGCTCTAGTAAATTCCTAAATTAAAAGTCAACCCAGTCAAGGGTATTTTGATGTCCAGGGATTTGTATGCAGCTCCCATTAGGATTAGTGCCCAAGTGACTTCTGACTTCCTGAAATAAATGCAGATCCTTCTATCTTAGCTTCACATTTTTGTACAGAAATTTTTAAAGCTGAGATGAGATTTCCATGTAGGTCAATCACTGTAAGAATGCTTCATTTTCTGTGCTGGAGGCATACTGCATATGTAAGGCACTAGTCTGCACAAAGCATAAAAATACTACACTGAAAATAAACTATTCTTTTCGGTTTTGTGCTTTATACTCCATTTTCTCAGAGTCCAGCTAACACATAGCCATTGAGGAAAAGGGAGAAGGAAAATGTGTTAACGAAGCAGTGATGAACAGAATGGAGGTTGCCAGAGGAGACTTTTTTTCCAGCTTTTTAGTTCATAGATATTTAGATGGCTGATCAGAAGCCACCAAACTTTTAATCACAGCGTATTTTGGTGGTACAAATTGTATTATGCCAACCTGTTGGCAAGATGTTTTTAATAATGTGCTTTCCTGAGCAATGCAACCAACTAAAGTTTTTATTGGTTCATTTATTTCATCCTCATCCATGACATGCAATTTAGAGTGGAATATTGTCCCAGTTACTCAGTGGTGATGTGTAATCAATGTGCCCAGCAGGCTCTCAGTCATGTGTGAGAAAACTGCATCCAGAGGCTTTGATCTCACAAAATTTGGTCAGCCAACAATTTACAGACATGGCAAGAAGGAAAAAAAAAAACAAAAAAAATAGAAGTAGACCTCCTGAAAAAACAACAAACCCAAATTTTCATTTTTGTTGGCATTTTCCGTATGCCAGATTCTTTGCTTATACTATGCTGCACTTAGAAAGGTAAATGGTTTGAAAATGTGACTTAGCAAAAGTTCTATTGTTTCAAATTTGATCTGTAGGAGAAGCAAGTCATTTCTTTTTACTCTTCTCTGTTACTGCAAATTATGGTGTATGATGAAAAAAAATTCCAGTTGTTTGTAACATAATCACAAAGGAAGCATTTTTAGGAGAAACGGGCACAGTGCTAAAGAAAACCCCAAATATGAGGTTTAACGCTGAACCAGGAAACCTTAGAACTGGAAAGAATCTTAGAGAACATCTATGTAAAACTTCGTATCTTCGTTACCATTCTGTCACAACCGAGACCCAGAGGTGTAGTGGCTGTCTCAGTTCATAGCGCAAAGTGGTAGAGCACTATCTGATGCCTATGGCTTTCTGATTCATTTTATCTAATGATAGAATTTTAGGACTGTGATAAGCCAAGCCAGGATAAAAATATTTTGCGGGACAGGGGACAGGGTGGGATGAAGAGGGGCACATTGGTTTTGAAGTACTTGTGCAGAACTAAATAAAATAGTGAAGAAAATCTTGAAAAAGAAGGGCAATGGTGGTGTTAAAGACAAAGAAAAATTAATCCCTGGAGATGTGAAAATATATTATAAACCTTTAATAAGTAAAATATGTAGTACTGGTTCACAGACATATAAAGCAATGGAACACACTAGAGCAAGACATATAGAAATTTAGTATATGATAAAGGAATCTCAAGGAGGGAAAAAGTAGCCTTATTATAAATGATGTTGGAACAATTGGTCACCCATCTGAAAAGTAATGAAGGATGATGAATGCCTTCAGAACCTTGGTGTGGAGAAGGGCATTCTAACTATGCAAAATCTGGAGGTGTAAAAGAAAAGATTGATAAATCCAAATACATAAAAATAAAGACATTTTCTAGGCGGATGTCTATTGGGAGAGTTAAAGGACAAAAAATTGGGGAAAATATTAGTATTCCATTTGACAGATAAAAGACAAATTTCTCGAATATGTAAGAACTCCTGTATGATATAAAAAGACCAATTCAATAGAAAAATAGTCAAAAGATGTGAATGGGGATTATAAAATAAAGGAAATAAAAATGACATAAACATATTAAGAAGATGGTCTATGCCATTCATATTCAGTGAGATGCAAATTATACATCCCCTGAAAGTTTTGTAATTTACTGAATTGATGCATATTCCAAAGTTCATTAGCACATTTGCATTGAGGCAAGCATTCTCCAAACAAATACTTTATTCAGTTGATACTGGGAAGTTTAGGAAGATCTCTCACAATCACAAATGCATATGCCTTGTGCCCCTTTGAGTCATTCCACCTGTGTGTTCTTCTACGCATACTTTTGCTCAAAGTACATACGATTTTTATACATGAATCATCACATATAACATGTTTTCTATCATCTATCTATCTATCTAAATAATTTTTAAGGATTTCACTTGTGGGTAATAGCAAAAGTGTTGAAATAAGCCAAATGTCCACCAATAGGTGACTGGTTAAATAAATCATGGTATGGATAGGAAATAGAGCTGAGAAAAAAGCAAGAAGAAGCTCTTTATATAATGAAATGAAAAACTCTTAAGAAAGAGTCAGTAAAAAGCTGAGTGAAGATCGTTGTACATAGTAGGCTACCTTTTTTTTCTGTTTTGTAAATTGAGGGAAAGAATATATATCTGTGTTGATTTGCCTATGCACAAAGAAACTTTGGAATTACTCACAAGGAAGTAATTCTAGTGGTTACCTATGACGGGTGGTGGTGGATTAGGAGCTGGGAGAATGGGGAAGAGAGTAGAAATAAATCTTTTCATTGTATTCCTATATAAATATAAAGAACATGGGAATATATCACCTTTTCAAATAAATACAATAAAGAGAAAATATTAGAATGAAAAATGAATACCATTGACTCTGTGTATCACTCAGAGTTCTAACAGAGAAATAGAACTGTAAGATGTATATGAAGAGTTTTATTGCCACGACATTGGCTTATGTGACTTGGGGAGCTGGCTAGGCAAGTCCAAAGTCTGTAGGGCAGACTGTCAGGAAGGGCTGGCTGGAAAATCTGTGGCAAGAGCTTATGCTGCAGAATTTTTTCTTCCTCAGGGAAACCTCAATTCTGCTCTTAAAGCCTTTCAACTGATTAGATCAGGCCCGCCCAGATGATGGAGGATAATCTCCTTTACTTAAAATCAACTGATTACAGATCGAACTATATCTACAAAATAACTTCACAGTGATATCTAGATTAGTGTTCGATTGAATAAGTGGGGACTGAAGCCTAGCCAATTTGACACAAAACTGACCATCTCACCTTTCCCCTGAAATCCAGTTTGTTATTAGAGAAATGGCAAGGTTTGGGAATAAAGGCAACATATGCTGAATGTGACAGAAAAACAAATCACTTTTCCTGGATTTTCTGAGATATTTCTGGGGTCAAAAATATTTTATTGAATCTAAGATGACATCGATTGTAAGATACGCCATTATTTTTTGTGCTACTAACAAAAAAAATGCCGCCAGTTAAACAGACATGCTATTGATCATAAGACATACACTTATTTCTGTTATATTACAATAATTATGTGTATTAGCCAAGGCTCTTCAGAGAAACACAACCAATATCCTGAACACTGGCATACTGGCTCTTCCCACTTCTTCCTATTAGATACATAGGGAGAGTTGTTTTTTTTTTTTTTTTAAATATTGTGCAATGACAATTTTATTTAATTAAGTTAATTAATTTTTAGATTTCCAACTTTTAAGTTCAGGGGTACATATGCATGATGTGCAGGTTTGTTACATAGGTAAATGTGTGCCATGGTGGCTTGCGGCACAGATTATCCCATCACCCAGGTATTAAGCCCAGCATCCATTAGCCATTCTTCCTGATCCTCTCCCTCCTCCCAACCCTCCACCCTCTGACAGGCCCCAGTGTGTGTTGTTCCCCTCCATGTGTCCATGTGTTCCATCATTTAGCTCCCACCTGTAAATGAGAACATGTGGTATTTGATTTTCTGTTCCTATGTTAGTTTGCTAAAGATAATAGCTTCCAATACCATCCATGTCCCTGCAAAGAACATGATCTCATTCTTTTTTAAGGTTGCATAATATTCTATGGTGTATATGTACCACATTTTCTTTATCTAGTCTATCATTGATAGGCATTTAGGTTGATTCCATGTCTTTGCTATTGTGAATAGTGCTGCAATTAACACACATGTGCATGTGTCTTTATAATAGAACAATTTACATTTGGGTATATACCCAGTAATGGGATTGCTGGGTTGAATGGTGTTTCTGCCTCTAGGTCACTGAGGAATCACCACACTGTCTTCCATAATGGTTGTACTAATTATACTTCCACCAACAGTATAAAAACATTCCTTTTCTGCACAACCTCTCCAGCACCTGTTGTTTTTGGCTTTTTAATAAAAGCCATTCTGACTAGCATGAGATGGTATCTCATTGTAATTTTGATGTGCATTTCTCTAACGATCAGTGATGTTGAGCTTTCTTTCGTATGTTTCTTGGCCAGATGCGTGTCTTCTTCTGGTAAGTGTCTGTTCATATCCTTTGCCTACTTTTTAATGGGATTGTTTTTTCTTGTAAATTTAAGTTCCTCAGAGATGCTGGGCATTAGACCCTTGTCAGATGCATAGTTTGCAAAAATTTCCTCCTATTCTGCAGGTTGTCTGTTTACTCTGTTGATAGTTTCTTTTGCTGTGCAGAAGCTCTTCAAGTTTAATTAGATCCCATTTGTCAATTTTTGCCTTTGTTGCAATTGTTTCTGCCATCTTCATCATGAAATCTTTGCCCATGCCTATGTCCTGAATGGTATTGTCTAGCTTTTCTTCTAGGGTTTTTATAGTTTTGGGTTTTACATTTATGTCTTTAATCCATTGTGAGTCGATTTTTGTATATGGTGTAAGGAAGGGGTCCAGTTTCCATTTCTGTATATGGCTAGCCAGTGGGAGAGATTTTTTGTTTTTAAGGAATTGGCTCACATGATTATGGAGGCTGATAAATCCCACAATCTGCCTTTTGCAAGCTGGAGGCTCAGGAAAGCTGGTGATATAGTTCCAGTTCATGCTTGAAGGCCTGAGAAACAGAACAGCCAAAGATGTAAGTTGTGGTCTGAATCTGAAGGCCCAAGAATCAGGAGCACTGATGTCTGAGGGCAAGAGAAGATGGATGTCCCAGCTTAAACAGCAAGAGCAAATTCACCTTTCTTCCACCTTTTGGTTCTGTTTGCTTTCTCAGTGGACTGGATGACGCCCACCCACACTGGTGAAGGCAGTGTTCTTGAATAATGCTAATGCTAATGTCTTCTGGAAACACCTCACAGATACACCTAGAAATGATGTTTTTCTAGCTAGCTGGGCATTTCTTTGCCCCATCAGATTGACACATAAAATTAATCATCACAGTATGTGTATCTTAGAATTGACTAAAATACTCTATTTTGTGCTCTCACTAGACTATGTACAGCTAGACCAATGTGTCAGACTTGTATGTTCAAATTTTGATTCAGAAAATATGAACATATTACATGTGACACATGTTTTTGAATTGTCTGCCCCACAGTCTGGCTCAAGAGCTGAACATTAGCCATGTCTAGAGTCCATAGAAGTGTCACCAGAGAATCCCAATAAAAGACACATTTCTAATCTTCCAGGCAAACACTGGATGTGGTGGGCTTTTTGAATGGAGAGTAGAGGTTGGGAGGAGAGTCAGTTTTCATGACTTCTTCCTGTCCTCCCTCCATCTCCCAACCCCAAGCAGGCAGGATTACAACAGGAGTCTGTGGCATTGTTTGTGTGTCATGCAGGGGATAATTCTAGCTGATCACTGGCATACTGGCTTTTCCTGCTTCTTCCTCTTTGACATTGAGAGAGTGCAGGGAGAGGCCAACCTGATCTGTTTCACATGCTGAGCCTAAATATTAAAAGATTACTTTCATATCATGATAACTACAGGAATATATAAATTTTATTCAATGGTTTTTGAAGTGTACTAGCTCCTAATTTAGTTTAACTTTAGGACATAAGGGTGACAAAGCCTCCCTGCTGTCCAATTTAGAGTTACAGAAAAAGAAAATTTGGGTGCCGTGATTCTAGACAGTGAGAGAAGAAAATGACATCTGGAACCCAACTGAGTCATCATAGTGGGTTATAGTGACCTACAAGCTGCAAAGGAGTGGGTGGCTGGCCCTTCCATTTGCTAGGAACAAATTTTCAATTGCTTTTTATGAATTGGAGCTCTTACATATAGCCAATGTTTGAACATCATCTCATAGAGTGTAGCCAACTGTTGGTAGGAAAGTGGTTCTGATTCCTAACTTCAAAGAGGCCAAAAGGGTGTATCAGAACCATGCTTTGTTCAGCATAACTCACTAATCTTGCTCTACCTACTTTACTGTATTTTATGGAGTCCACAAAAAAAAAAATCTTATTTTTGACACAACGGGCTCAACAAAGGAAAAACTAGTGCCGTCTGCCTTTTTAAATGCCTGAGTTGTAGAAACGTAAGCTTAAAAACTATCATCTGCTTTTATTCAAACTAGTAGTAAAAATATTAGACTTAGAAGGTACTTACATTGTTTAAGTAGATGACATTATTAACTCTGTGCTTTGAAATTTGCCTCTTTATTGATTTTTTCCTGAAAAACCATAAACAATTTTAGTTCTGAATTCCTTTCTAATTTATCAACCATTGGAGGTATTATTGAAGATACAATGTCAAAAGAAGAAAACAAAATCCTATAAAAATCAGGAAAAAGTGCACCCCAAACAGAGTGGTTTTGAGGACTGCTGTTAACACCTATTGTGCTAAAAATCTACTTGAAATGTGCATACAATAGACCTACAGCGGCCCAAGGAACCCTTTTGTGTCTAACATGCAAGTCATCTGAATGCATAAAGAACAGTATTGTGCCCCCAAAATACATTTTATTTTAAAAGGATTTGGAAAAAAAAGAAAATAATAGCTACAGGTTCAGTTTCTTCTTTATAAAAGAGGTCAAAATCATTTAGATGAAAGCCTAGGAGTTGCTGAACTTTGACATTTATTTTCATTATTATTTTACAAAATCCTACCATTATGCCTCCGATTCTATTGTAAAATCTTATTTTCACCCTATCTTCAAAAATATACTTCTGAAATATGCACAACATAGTATATAAATTTAGGAGTAGACTCTTTAAATTCAGTCAGTCACTTGAAAAGGCAGAGTGCTTATTTAGTTTAAACATTTATTGAGCATCTTCTATGTATAAGGCATTGACTCTGAGCTGCAGAAAATGCAAAGATGAATAAGGCATAGTTCCCATCATTGCAAAGCTTACAGAAGACAAAAGAGAGAAAACTGTAAAACAATTACAAAATATATTGAAAGTCAGTCATACAAATGATTGCAGTGAGATGTAATCCTTCCTTATGAATTCAGCTCCTTCCTCTTAAAGGCTTGAAAGCTGGCCACAAACCTTGTCTCCCCACTGTAGCCTCTCACACTGTGAATGCAATGCTCATTGTTCTCGGGCCCTGCATTTGCAGAATCTGGATTCTGTCATATACTAGCTTATTACCAGTTTCCAGCAGTGCTTTGAGAACAAATGAATGGACTTCTAGTTACATGAATGTGTTAGAAGAACTCTCTTTATCTTCCCTCTTGAGCAATTATTTTCAACAAAAGTTAGTGGTACTGTTTTCTTCTCTAGTAAGAATGGATGCTAATATATTGCATCCACTACAATTTCACTGTTTCCACGGCTGTAGAAACCACATTAGGTTTTGACTCTAGGAGGCGTTTAAAAAACATAAAAGCTGAAGAAGTCATGGGTAATTAATTTCTCTAAATTAGTTTATTAGAGATTATTCAACTGGTGTTGTCACCAGTTAATGGCATCAAACATAAGATGCCTAAGTTTTGGCATAAACACCAGGGGAAGCCCAGAGCAGTGGCTCACGCCTGTAATTCCAGCACTTTGGGAGGCCGAGGCAGGAGGATCACTTGAGGTCAGGAGTTTAAGACCGGACCTGCCAACATGGCGAAACCCTGTCTCTACTAAAAATACAAAAATTAGCCGGTTGTGGTGGTGTGTGCCTGTAGTTCCAGCTACTTGGGAGGCTGAGGCAGGAGAATTGCTTGAACCCGGGTGGTTGAGGTTGCAGTGAGCTGAGATCGTGCCACTGCACTCCGACCTAGGTGAAAGAGCAAGACTCTGTTTTGAAAAGCAAGCAAGCAAACAAACAAAAAAACCAACCAACAAAACAAAAACATCCAGGAGAGGGAGAAGAGGGGTCAGCACAGGGCCACGGGATGCGGAATGTGCCGGGGCTCCGTGGGGAGACCATAGACTCTACAGACTTATTGGACTTGAAGCTCATGCTCTTGCATAATTAGTTGTGCTGCCTTGGACACTTAAGTTCTTTAAGCCTCAGTTTCCTAATATGTAAAATTGGTTTAATAACTCATGGTTGTTGGGAGTGTTAAGTGAGAGTGTTGGGAGTGTTAAGTGAGATATCATTTAGCACAAGTTATTTAAGTGTTTCATGGTGTTTGCTGCATAATGAGTATTCAGTAAATGTTAATTCCTCTCTCAGGGCAGAGAGAGAGAGAGAGAGAGAGAGCACTGGAAAGAAAAAGGGAGGACAAGGAAAGGAAAAGGAAGGAAAGAAAAGAATGGAGGATGAAGTCTATAGCATGACTGAAGGTGACTCTGATTTTGAGTATCTATTGACCACAGAAACCTGGTATTGTCTAGGAAAATAATAAGCCTTTTTCCAGGCATGTAAGTAGAAAAACTATTGGATTAGGATTTAGGAGCCTTGTGTTTTAGGATCAGCTCTCCCACCAAGTAACATTTAGATTAATTTAGATGATTTCTTCGTGTCCTAAAATTCTTGATGAAGTATTTAAGATGAAAATAACTGAGAATCACCTTATGTATTTCATATAAATTTAAGTTGTTAACTTGTAACGAATGGAAATGGGTTTGAAGAAATTTTTGCAAAGGGACTATTTACAGGGTGCAGTGTTAATACTGTAAAAACAGTGGAGTACTTACTACCACTAGGCCTGAAGGTGGGGAAGAAAAAGAAAGAGGCTTGTGGAGGCCTCTGAGAGGAGCCATGACCATGGGTTATGGACATAGCCAGTCATAGGATACTTTACAAGAAAGGAGGCAGGGAAATGAATCACCTCATCTTATACCTTTTCTTTTTGAATTTCTGCTGGGTCTTTCCACTGTTATTCTACATCCAACTGGAAGCCTCAAGACCAAAGGACCTAATTATGTAGCCTCTATCTGTTAGGTCCTGAAACAGGAATGGAGTAGAATGGAGAGCAGATATGGCCGGGAATAGAAGACATATATCAGGGGCCTAGATTTCTTTATTTTTATTTTAAATTAAAAATTTATAATTGTATAAACTGATACGGTGCAAAGTATATTAATAATTTGTAAATAGAGTGTGGAAAAATTATATCAAGCTAGTTAACATGTCCATCACCCAAAAAACTTACCATTTTTTGGTGATGAGCACATCTGAAATTTACTCTTAGCAATTTTGAAATATACAATATTATTAATTATATTCACCAGAGTGTGCAAATGAAACTCAAAAAAATAAAGAAAACATACTCCTTCTGTCTGATATTTTGTACCCTTCAACCATCTGGCCATTCCCCCTACCACACATGAGTGAGAACATGTGGTATTTGTCTTTCTGTATCTGACTTATTTCATTAGCATAGTGTTCTCCAATTCTACCCATGTTGCAAATGACAGATTTTCTTTCTTTTTGAAGGCTGAATAGTATTTCATTGTGTATATTTGCCACATTTTCTTTATCCATTCATCTGTTAAGGAACACTTAGGTCGATTCCATAACTTGGCTATTGTGAATAGGCCATAATGAATACAGGACATTCCTTAGAGAAACTGACTTCAAATCTTCTGGGTAAGTACCCAGAAATGGGATTGCTGGATCGTGTGATAATTCTATTTTTAGTTTTGTGAGGAACTTCCATACTGTTTTCCATAGTGTCTGCACTAATTTACATTTAACCAACAGTATATGAGGGTTTCCTTTTCTCCACATCCTTGCCAACATTTGTTATCTTTCGTGCTTTTGATAAAAGCCATTCTGACAGGTGTGAGATGATATCTCATTGTGGTTTTAATTCACGTTTCCTAATAATTAGTGACACTGAGCATTTTTCACACATCTGTTGGCCAGTTGTATGTTTTCTTTTGAGAAATGCCTATTTAGGTCTCTTGTGCATTTTTCAAATTGAGATTTTTTTTTTTTTGTATTGAATTGTTTGAGCTCCTTATATGTTTTGAATATTAGTCCCTTAACAGATTTATGGCTTCCAAATGTTTTTTTCTAATCCAAAGGTTGACTCTGTACAGTGTGAATTGTTTCCTTTGCTGTGCAGAAGCTTTTTGGTTTGATGTAATCTCATTTGTCTATTTTTGCTTTCATTGCTTGAACTTTTGGAGTCAAATAAAAAAATCATTGACCAGACTAATGTCATGTAGTTTTTCCCCCTATGTTTGTTTCTAGTAGTTTTAGAGTTTTTTGTTTTAAGTATTTAATCCATTTGGGTTAGTTTTTGCATATGGTGTGAAATAACAGTCCAGTTTCATTCTTCTGTATGTGGAAATTCAATTTCCCCAACACCATTTATTAAAGGAACTGCCATTTTCCCATTGCATATTCTTGGCACCTTTGTCAAAAATTAGTTGACTGTGCATATATTGATTCATTTCTGGGTGCTCTATTCTGTTTCATTTGTCAACATGTTCATTTTGTTTTTTTTTTTTTGCCAATACCATGCTGTTTTAATTACTATTGTTTTATAGTATAATTTGAAATCAGGTAGCTTGTTACTTCCAGCTTTATTCTTTTTGCTCATGCTTGCCATGGCTATTCAGGATTTTTTGTGGTTCTATATGAATTTTAAGATTGTTTTTTCTATTTCTATGAAAAATGATGTTGGACTTCTGATAGGTATTGCATTGAATCTGTACATCACTTTGGATGGTATAGACATTTTAACAATATCAACTCTTTCAACTCATGAACATGAATAACATGAATTCATTTATTTGTGTCTTCAATTTTTTTCAGTAACATTTTATAGTTTTTAGTGTATGGATCTTTTACCTCTAGGTTAAATTTTTTCCTAAGTATTTTATTGTTTTTGTAACTGTTTTGAATGGGATTGTTCTCTTGATTTCATTTTCAGATAGTTCATCGGTAACATATAGAACCACCACTGACTTTTCTGTGTTGATTTTGTATCATGCAACTTTATTCATTTATTAGTCCTGACAGTCTTTTGGTGGAATTTGTAGGTTTTTCTATACGTAGGATCATGTTCTCAGCAAACAGTGGAAATTTTACTTCTTCCTTTTCTATTTGAATGCTTTTCATTTCTTTCTCTTGCCTAATTGCTCTGGCAAGAACTTCCAATTCTATGTTGAATAGAAGTGGTAAGGGTGGGCATTGTATCTTGTTCCAGATTTTAGAGGAAAGGCTTTCAATTTTTTTTTTTTTTTTTTATCTTTGAGTATATTGTTAGCTGTGGGCTTCTCATACATAGTCTTTGTTGTGTTGAGACAGGCTTGACCCAGGAAATCAAACAATGGTTCCACTCAGCCAAAAGCACTCCCAACAACCCCATTCAGACAGGGAGACTCCTGCTTCTATAGATTTCAGAGAAGCAGTGGAGCTAGACCAGCTTTGCCCAGGAGTCAAACAGTGGCTCCACTCAGCCTAAAAGGTCTACGTTTAGATTGGAGTCTTGAGTGAGATCCTGCTTTGTAACTGCAGAAGAGTCCCAAGATGCTGCCTCCACAACTGGCCCATGGTTTCATGGAACCTGTAGATCTGAAGATATGCTTGTCACAAGGCAAAAGCCCTTAGTGAGTGTCCATATCTCACTTTTCTCCACTTTGAACATGAATTGTCCTGTATTCTTTGCAACACTAGTCACAATAGCCAAGTTACGGAATCAACCTAACTGTGCAATAACGGATGAATGGATAAAGAAAATGTGATATATATACATAATGGAATACTGTTTATCTATTCTAGGTTAGCACTAGTCAGGAGCCCTGAAATGTTCAGGTTGTTAGAGAGCTCTGATACACATAATTGTTAGTGCGATCCATGAGCCAAAGATACATAAAATTTACCTAGGTCTTATATGAGGGATACAGAGCCTGCCAGACTGCATTGAGAGTTCCACTCAAATTGTGCTAGAAACGAAATAAGGCAGATATTTTGCCTCCAACAAATTAAATTTTATCCTGATGCTTTGTATCCTCAGGGTACTTTTGATTGCCTTCTGGAATAATAAATACAGCCATGTGCTGCATAACGGCATTTCAGTCAACGATGTACTGCGTATAGGATGGTGGTCCCATAAGACAATAATGGAGGTGAAAAATTTCTATCACCTAGTGACATCATAGCCATCATAATATTATGGCTCAATTACTTAATTTTAAAATAAATTTAGTATAGCGTAAGTGTATAGTCTTTTAAAAGTCTGCAATAATGTACAGTAACACCCTAGGCTTTCACAGTCACTCATCACTCACTCATTGACTCACCCACAGCTACGTCCAGTCCTTTGAGCACTCCTGTATAGGTCATGGTAAGTGACCTATACAGGAGTGCCATTTTCATCCTTTACACTGTATTTTTGCTGTACCTTTTTATGTTTAGATACACAAACACTTACCATTGTGTTACAATTGGCTACAGTATCCAGTGTAGTAATATGCTGTATAGGCTTGTAGCCTAGGAGCAATAGGCTATACCATCTAGCTTTGTGTAAGTATACCCTATGATGTTCTCACAGCCATGAAATCACCTAGCAATGCATTTCTTAGAACATATCCTTGTTGTTAAGCGACTCATGACTGTAATTACCAATAATTGAGGGCTTTCTATGTGCCAGACTTTGTATATATTTCACATACAAAATGAGATAAAATTATTCCAGTTCCTTCTAGATTCTGGGAGTAGGGCTAGCAAGACTCCATGAGTATATTTTTCTTATTAAGACATTTGAAAATATATGAATATCTGTTTGTTTTCTCTTGCTCTGAAGGAGAGGGTAAAAGGAAAATTTGCACACAGAGCTCAGTAGATTTTCTTGAGGAAAGGGGTGTGAAAACTTCTTTCAGAGATCTGAAATTATGAAAATGGGTTGTTAAGTCTTGTTATCAAGAAAAGGCCCCCAAATTCACGTTTATTTGGAACTTCAGAACGTAACTTTGTTAGAAAATAAGGTGGGTAGGTGTAATTAGTTAAGAGGAAGTTATAGTCATTTAATGGATAGGCCTTAAATCCAATGACTGGTATCCTTATAAGAAGAAGGGAGGACTCCTAGCATTGCACAGAATGAAGAAAACAGGTGAAAAAGATGATACAGATTGGAGTGATATGGCTACAAGCCAAGGAATGCCGAAGATTGCTGGGAGCCACCAGACGCTGGGAGGCATGACAGTTTTTCCCTTGCAGCCTCCAAAAGAAACCGGCTCTTCTGACACCTTGATTTTAGACTTCTGCTTTCTTGGACTGTGAGAGAAGATATTTCTGTGTTTTAAGCCAGTCAGTTTGTGGTAATTTGTTATGACAGCTCTAGGAAACTAACATAAGCCTCAAGGCCCTGAAAGGGAGCTCAGGGCAGAACCTGGTTGCTGAGTTAGTGCACGGGACTCCAACGTAAGAGTCTGAGGAGGGGCCGGCTGCAGCAGAGCAATGGCTGTTACCTGGGAACCCAAGAGTGAGGCACCCTGTGTCTCTCAGACACCCTGGGCACACATTGGAGCCAGCAAAGGCATTACTGGTATAGTGAGCAAGCATCCGTCAGAGAGCAGAGGAATAGCCTTCGTGATGCTGTGTGCAGAAACTGGGTCTGTGAAGTGACCAGCAGCTCCAGCTCTGTCTCTGACTTACCTAGATTTGACCTTTTCAGATGGAATGAATCTTCAGAATTCTTGGACCAATTGGCATTAGGCTTCAAGAGGGAGATATGGAATGTCCTGTTAATAAAGATACCTGGATGCTTGAGTTGTTAACCAAAAATCAGAAGAGACTATGTCATGTGTTTATGCTCAGTTGGTGAAGCTGGCTATGCTGCTTGTGTCTTTACAACTTAGGTTAGGTGCATTTATCATCTTTATGTAGGTTTAGAAACGGAGCCTGGCGGAGGTTAGGTAACTTGCTTACTGTAACACAGTCTAGATTGGAATTCAAGTCTGGGTTCAAAGCTTGTGCTGTCAGTAATTGTAGTTTCCTGCCCACTAGTACTGGGAAGCTACTAGATCTTCATAATCTCACAGAAACTTTGTCCAGCAGACCAGTGTTAGAATTGGTAGTTTACATTCTGAGCCAGAGGCAGAGTCTGAATGTAGGCACGAGCAGGGAGCAAGCTGGGAAAGGTTGAATGGAGCTGGAAGGCAGGTGTGAGGTGGGCTAGACTCAAAGTCATCTCAGGAGTCACGACGAGTTGAAACCATAGAGTGGGGTACCTGGGGAGGAAGCTGGGAAAGGTTGAATGGGGCTGGAAGGCACGTGTGAGGTGGGCTAGACTCAAACTCGTCTCAGGAGTCACGACGAATTGAAACCATAGGGTGGGGTACCCGGGTGAATCTAAATGCAGCAGCCAGACAGCAAGCATGGCTCCAATAGAATGGGGTTGTCATGGAAACAGACACAGATCCAAAGGCCAGAACCTGGAATCTAAACCAGGTCAGAGTGAGATGGTGTCTGAAGCCACAGCTGGAGCAAAAGGGGTGCACACACGGGGCCTGGGCAGGCAGATTTCCTTTGAATGCCTGGCTGCTGCTCCGGCTGGCTTTGCTTCCCGCTCACTGCGCATGGGGAGCTCTGCCTCTGGAGTGCCTTCAAGGCTGTCTCATTCTTCTGACAAGTAAAGAGCCCTTCTGCAAGCTCCCTTTGCCTAGTTTGCTGGCCCCTTCTTGTATACATTCAGCAACAACGTTCTGAGGGAGTGGTTTATCTTTAAACAGTTTAATTATAATATGTTTTTTTATTATGTGGGACTAAAACCTGATCCTGAATCAACAGAGTGTTTCCTCTTTCTCCTGGATATCAGCCCTTAAACGTTTAGTCACAGAGACTGGCTGGAGAAGATCTTCAAAATCACCAGGCTTAAACACAAACATTATGATTCACTGAGTCTCAGACAGGGCCAGAAAAATCCGCATTTAAAAAAGCTCCCAAGGTGCCTCTGATGTGCAGCTAGAGTTGGAAACCATTCATTTAGCTTCCTCAAGACTCTCATTAAAATCCTGTGGATTCTACCCACTAAAGATTTCCACAAACAGCTGGGAAGGGTTGCCCCACTTCCCATGCTTGCCATGTTAGCGTAGCTCTCATCGTTGTTTACCTTCGTTGTTACAAAGACTTCTTGCTGGTCTTCCCATGTCCAATCTTTGGCCTTTTAATCCATCCTCCTTATGGTTGCCAAAGTGATCTTTTGAAACTGCACATAAATGTCTGGGCATGCCACTTTTTACTTCCAATTCTCGGCTCACTCTCTATTGCAGTGATAAATGAGATAATAATAAAGTGAGTAGACAACCAATGGTGTATACTAGGCCTTTGAGGGTTAGACCTGTGCCTGCCACCCCTTCTTCTGTGCCCTGGTCATGCCGCACCGCTTCAGGGTCTCTGATGCCTCCTACTTTCTCGGTATTGTGGCTTTACATTTGCTTTTCCTTCAGCCAAGAATGTTCCTTTCCTTGTCTGATTAATTTTCCATTTGTCCGTCTACACTCAGCTTTGGTGTGGTCTTCACAAGCGTGCTATGCAAGACTTTTCTGGATCACATAATTTGTTATATGATATTTTGATTTGGCTATTTTGGTAACTTTTACCCTGAGGGCATTTTGATTCCAGAAACATTTTTATGCATCATCATTTGAGTTCACTTTGATGGATAAAATAATGAACCATTACATTTTCAACCTAGGGAAAAATCCTAAGGAATTATTAAAACATTTATTCTTATTCTGTTGCTGACCTTTACAGCATTGCTGACCTACTCTTCTGTGGGTGGGGAGAGAGAGGGGATGTGGTTCAGGAATGAGGTAAGGGGAGAATGAGTTCTGCAGTGGAGTCAGAGATGAAAGAAGGATCCACGGTAGGGTGAGTATTAGGCTTAGGGTGGAGGGTCAGAGGCTCCTGCTGGCACGGGAGTAGAAATTTTGTTGCACTTGCTGCTTAGATAGTAACAAAAAGAAAAAAAAAGACATCTCTCCATGATTATTTCAAATAAGCCATATATTGTGGATTGAATTTTGTCCCCCCAAAAGGTGTTAAAATCCTAACCCCTAGTACCTGTGAATATGACTTTATTTGGAAATGGAGTCTTTGCAGATGATCCAGTTAAGGTGAGGCCATTAGGGTGGGCCCTAATCCAATGTGACTTTGTTTTTATAATAAAAAAGGAAATTTGGCCACAGAGACAGACGTACACAGAGGAAAGACTGTGTGAAGAGATGCAGGGAGAAAACCATGTGTAGATGAAGACAGAGATCAATGGTGATGCATCACCAAGCCAAGGAAAGCAAAAGATTGCCAGCAAACAACCAGAAGCCAGGAGAGCAGCATGGAACAGATTCTCCCTTACAGGCCTTGGGAGGAACCGGCCCTGCCGATTCCTTGATCTCAGACTTCTAGTCTCCAGACTGTAAGACAGTAAACGTCTGTTGTTTAAGCCATCTAGTTTGTGGTACTTTGTTACAGCAGCCCTAGCAAACTAATATACCATATGAAAGGATTGTATCAAAAAGACTGGTCAAAATGCCCTGTTTTAAGGTGAATTGTCCATCCTCGGAGCTCCCAGAACCTCATTCCCAGGACATCATTACTCTGTATGTTAATGGTCTGAAACTCGTCTGTATTAGGCACAAGACTATAAGCTCTTCAAGGTCCACAGCTTTGCTCTTTGTTTCTGTGTTCTCAGTACCCAGCTTATTGAGTCTAGATAACTTAGGGATAAACAAGTCATGTAGGCTTAAGGTTCTGAGAGTTTGGCTGGTTAAGTGGTTGCCCTAGTTTTCAGAGTACTACGGTTGAGACTGGTCTCCAGGCTTAGCACACTTTCCATTACATCATGAAGAGCTCTATCAAATTCACCTGTAGTGCCTTCCTCTTCAGGCTAAATTTCCTCTGTTCCTCTGTCCATTCGTTACATGCACAGGTTCCCAAAGCTCTCATTATTCTGGTCACTCTCCTTCTCTGGATAGATTTGTTCTTAAATAGTGGCATCTAAACTGAACATAATCTTCCATCACCATCACCTTTCTTGATAAAGACCCTAGCCTGATAGTAATGTTGATTAAGACTGTTGGAAAATTCTGGCTTCTTATGGATTGCAATCTATGTCCTGTGCAATGCCTTTTGATGCAGAAAGTTCATCCAACTCCCTCTCACTCTGCTCTCAATTTCTACGAATTTTGAACTAAAATCCATGACTTTATTAAATTTTACTTGGGTTTCCTCTAATGTTCTGGTTTATTGAGATAATTTCATATCTCCACTTATTGTCTTACTAATATTAACTCTCTCATTCCATTTTGGGGCATTTGAAAATATGGTAAGAGAATTATTTATGTTTTCAAATCACTGCTAAGCAGGTTGAAAAGTTTACCTAGCACAGCATAGCTGAGTAATCATCAACCCTCTGTTTTATTTTCTTTCTTTGTGGCCTTGGAACAAATCAGTACAAAGCTGGTAAGCAGAACAAAGCCTTTTCAATATGATGCCAGGCAAGTAGATATTTGTTCATATAACCACGTGGGTACTGGATAGTTGACAGTAAGGTTTCTGTGAGTTACAGATTCCTCTTCACACAACCGATCATCTGGTCTTAGCTAGGCATGTCTGGTTACAGCAATCTTGCAGAAGCCTCCTCCCCACCTAGCTGCTTCAGTGGGGCCTGGCAGAGTGACATGTATCTATTCTCAAATTTTCCACTTGAAGGAAAACTACAACTGCCTGTTTACTTTCTTATCTCTTTTTAAAATCCTATTGATGAGAATTTTAAATAGTAAATTGATCAACTTTTTTCAAACTGCTGCCATCACAGGTGCCACCTAATTAATGGGACACTGTGAACTTGGGCCATAACATGATACGGTAATTTAGAGTGAAGACCGTGGAATTTGTCTTTGGTCTGATTTTGTCTTTGCCACAAGACTGTGTGGCCCTAGCCAAGTTATTTAATCTCTTTGTGGTTTAGTTTTCTCATCTGTTAAAAGAACATATCAATTCTGTTATTACTAATGAGTATTAAGCTGAATCATTCTGTGGTAAGTGCTTATCATGGGGGCTGCCACATAGTAGGTATTTCATAAACATTACCATCTTCATTATTATTTAAGCACAAAGCATTACATATTTTAAAATCACAAAGACTGAGGTGACTATGTATGAAATACTTGAACTGCTAACAGAAGAGCTTAATGACCATATCAATCTTGGCATGAAAATGAGCTTTATTGAAATTATTTCACACATCTAAGGATTGTCTCTAAATAAATTGAATGGTTCACCTAATTACCCAAGTCCTTTCACTTTAAGTAGAATTGATTCACTCTTCTAATATGCCCTGGAGAGGGATGAAATCCAAAAGACAAGCAATTTCAATAGAAAGCAGTCCAAACTTTCCTAAAACTGAAGCTTTTTAGCCTACAAAAACCCTACAGAATCCTCCAAAGAATGGAGACTAACTGTGATGAGGTCTATCATGCACTATTAACTAAATAGGAATGTTTCTTTAACATTGTACATTTGACCAACACACTTATTTAAGGTAGTAAAGAAATTGTTCTTCCATGGAATTGACTTCAATAGTACAGTTTTTATTTTTTCATCCTGCCCACTTGCCTTTCCTCCTTTTATTTTCTTCTCTCAACAAGGTGGTTTCTCTTGTCAGATTAAGAAGGGGTAGCAGTACAGGTTGGTAAGTCCTTATGCAACCTGTGATGTGAGAATTGCTATAATAATGACTGAAGTCGACAATAAAAATTCGATTCCCTTCAGCAAGCATTTGTTGTATAACTTTTTATGTGCAGGCACCATGCTAGGGCCTGTAGGGGATACAAGGATGACTAAATCTTGGTTTTGGTCCACAAAACAATTAAAAGAGAAGAGGCACAATTGCAGGAGGAATTTTGTAAGTAAAGACATGGAGGGGGAAGTGAGGATTTGGGAGATGCTCAGAGAATAGTGGCTAGAGGAAATGACTTGTTTTGGGAAGAAAGAAGTTGGAAAAGGAAGATAGGAACCTGACAGTAAGGGCTTGACTGTAATTATTTTGCACACGATTTTCTATCTCATAATTGGTCTCATATAAGAAGTGTCAGTTTTCATTGAACAAAACACTGAAATAATGGCACTTAAATGAGATGAAGTCAGTGTTAATAGCTTTTGAAAAGCATATCTCTTAGTTTTCTATTAAATTTGCTTGTCTGACACATCATTATTTATTAATTAGTGATGAAAGTACTCTAAAACTTCTAAGGAAAACCTTCACAGATTGACAAATCAGGAGTCAGGCATTCCTTCATTTCTAAATTTTAAGAGTCCCCTACCCCACCCCATATTATTTAATTCACATCTGCAAATCTTCAGCAAACTCAAAGTAGTTGCAGTATGTCACATTCTTTCAGTTGGAGGGGACCTAGAAGGAGTGGTGTGATCACAGAAAGTACACAAAGGCAACACTGAACCCTGATGTTTTTGGAATAATATTCAGTATTTGGTAGTTACTAAGAATTTGAGAGATAGATAACTCACTAGGCAAAATAAATTCTTTATTAAAAAGGCAGCATAAATGTTATTCCAAGGTCCAACCTAGGGCACCCTTTATGATTCAACATTTATTTGCTTTTCCAAAATTCCTTCTGCTAGAGATGGCAATCACTGGTTCTGTAGGTTGTCTGGTACTTTGTTTCATGCGCATCCCTGTGAAGAGACCACCAAACAGGCTTTGTGTGAGCAATAAAGCTTTTAATCACCTGGGTGCAGGCGGGCTGAGTCCAAAAAGAGAGTCAGTGAAGGGAGATAAGGGTGGGGCCGTTTTATAGGATTTGGGTAGGTAAAGGAAAATTACAGTCAAAGGGGGATTTGTTCTCTGGCAGGCAGGAGTGGGGGTCGCAAGGTGCTCAGTAGGGGAGCTTTTTGAGCAAGGATGAGCCAGGAAAAGGACTTTCACAAGATAATGTCATCACTTAAGACAAGGACCAGCCATTTTCACTTCCTTTGTGGTGGAATGTCATCAGTTAAGGCAAGGACTGGCCATTTTCACTTCTTCTGTGGTGGAATGTCATCGGTTAAGGCGGGGCAGGGCATTTTCACTTCTTTTGTGATTCTTCGGTTACTTCAGGCCACCTGGGCATATACATGCAAGTCACAGGGGATGCGATGGCTTGGCTTGGGCTCAGAGGCCTGACACTTTGAATATAGCCCCTGGCAGCTTTTAGGGTAGGTGGCTTTCATGCATCAGGTATTGCATTAGGCATTGCTGTGGTTTGAATGTGTTATCTCTAAAATGGGGAGTTGCCAATGTGATAGTATTAAGATGTAGGGGCCTTTAAGAGGAAATTAGTCCATGAGGGGTCCTTCCTCCTGAGTGGGGTTAGGTAAACAGCTTGATGGTGGGAATTTACCTTTTTTTGCCCTTCCATCTTATGCCATGTGAAGACACAGCATTCCTCTCCTCTGAAAGATGCAGTGTTGAGGGCACCATCTTGGAAGCAGAGACCTGACTCTCACCAGATGATGAACCTACTGGTGCTTTGATCTTGGACTTCCCTGCCTCTAGAACTGTAAGAAACACATTTCTATTGTTTTTAAAGTACCCAGCCTCAGGCATTTTGTTATAGCAGCAATAACTGGACTAAGACAGGCACTTACCCTAAGATCAGGGCTAACACCATCATATCTGCAGGATCTCCCCGAGGGCATACTTATTTTCCTTTTCTCTCAAGGCAGCCAGAAATAGATGATGACAAGTAAAATAGGCCCTCCTCTTCTAATGTCTTTATAAGTCTGGTCCTAGTCCATATTCTTTCCTTTTTCTAATGAGTATAGCTTTTTAACTGCAAACTCTGGTATATACGGATTGAAAATTTTTTTTCCCCGTAAATCAACTTAAATCTGCCTTTGAGTTCCCATCCTGTAGGGCTGGTAGCAAATTTATTCAGAGGTGAGGTCTTGTTTTGTCGCTGAGGCTAAGCTGTAGTGGTGTGATCATAGCTCACTGCTGTCTTGAACTCCTGGGTTTCAGCCATCCTCCCCAGCCTCTTGAATGGCTGGGAAGACAGGCACGAGCCACCATGCCCAGCAGCAAATTTAATCTTTAATGTCATCTTCCCTCTACTCCACCAGATTGTCAAAATTCTGAGAGATTTTAGGCTGCACCAAAATAACAAGGAGACTCCTCTTATCTTATTGATAAACTCTGCGATGCCTATTGTCAATGTTCCTTCCAAGTCTGGCAACTGTGCTGCTTTTGTTTTAAGCTTGGGACATAGAAATTATTACTTTTGATTAGGGTCCGGTGTTCCTGAGTGACCACATAGCAATGCCCTGAGTTTAGCTAACTTCTCAGGTTAGTGCTACAGAGCTGGGCCATTCTTCGCACAGGTGTGCCTCTGTTATTTGTATACTTCTCTTTACTTTGTTCTCAAGTTATGGGTCTTTTTCTTTTTCTCCCTACCCTCTAAACACTGGCATGGTGTCCTCTATGAAGTTGGTCTTTTGCTGTTTGCATAGCACAATACTTGAATCGAGAAATTCAAAAGATCTGGCTACCTGTTTGGTAAGGTGGAAAGAAAATGGAAGAGAGGATTATATGAATTAAATCTCAGTAAATGATCCTGCCTCATTCCCATTACAGGAAGTAGGATTCTTAGTGAGACCCACTTTCTCTTCTAAACTTTTTTTCCTACTAGATTCCCTTATCTTCAATATTTTTTACACATTCCAGGTGTTTTAAACTTTTTTTTTTTTTTTTTTGAGACAGGGTCACTCTCTGTCACTCAGGCTGGAGTGCAGTGCTGTGATCTTGGTTCACTGCAGCCTTGATCTTGCAGGCTCAATGAATCTTCCCACCTCAACCTCTTGAATAGCTGGGACTACAGGTGTGTACCCCCATTCTCAGCTAATTCTTTTAATTTTTTTTTGTAGAGCTGAGGTCTCACTATGTTGCCCAGGCTGGTCTTAAACTCCTGGGCTTAAGTGATCCTCCTGCCTTGGCCTCCCAAAGTGATGGGATTACAAGCATAAGCCACCTTGCCCCAACTGTTTTTAACATTTTAAAGCTACTTCAGACCTCTGCTAACAATACTGTTGTCCTTTCTCCCGCTAAATATCTTTAACCTTTTAAAATAATCACAATTGCACTATAATAGTATAACTCCTTGGTTATGTGTGTATGTGCAATGTATTACTAGAAAGAAGACAGTTTTACATTTAGTTGGTCATAAACACATATGGAGTCCAGAGAATGAAGATGAGCAAACATTTCTTTAGTTCTTTCCTTTTCCTGTTGAGCTACCACTTTGTACTCCTGGGGTTAGGCTTTTTTGGGTTTCTGCAAGTTCTTTTCCTCCCTGGTGTCTCTATTTTATACCAGTCCCAGCTCTGCTAGTGCACAGAGAGGTCAAGGTCATGATAACCTTTGTTCTGGGCCCTGTCAATCCATATGGTTCTTGCAGTAGCCATTAGTGCTGTTTTGTCTTGATACTGGCACATAGTAGGAGTACACTTTGTCAACAACTGTGTAGTTACGTGTGATCATGAGACTTGCTTTGATCAATGAAACGTGAGCTGAAGTGATGTGTTTCACTTCTAAGGGTAACCTTCTGAGCTAATGGGTAATTTTTTGCTGCTTCATTCCATGTTGTGGTTCATCAAGGAAGCCTGTATTAAGAAGAAATCCCTGTCTTCTGAACCCCCCGTTTAGCCTCAGTCCTTGAATGACCACAATGAACAGAATCCAATGTCAACTTGCCTTGGGCATGTAGAGGAAGTGAGAAATGGATGTGCTGTTTTTAGCCACTGGGATTTTGTGATTGATTTTTACTGTAGGATAACTAATCCCATACTGACTATACAGTCTTTTTTTGGAGTAGACTAGCTATTCTAGATACTCTCAAGTCAAGTAGCTAAGAGACACAAAATAAGTATCTTTGTCTTAGTAATATTTACTATCACATTGACATTTTTAAAAAAGTTACGATGTCTCTGCCTCTTTTCTGTTCTAACGATCTCTATATCTGAGTGAGGGCAATGGATTAGAAAGAAGAGATTGATTGGTGTAGACTACTCTCTTGTGCCACAATAAATCTGGGTACTGGCAGTTTTCATTTTTTCCAAAGCTTCATATTTCTCAAATGATCTGTACATAATAAACACCTATACTTCTGTTTTTTGCTAAGTCATTTGATTGTTCCAAGATAGAACCCCCAGGAATTCCAATGATGCAAAAGCAAAAAGCAAGATAGCATTTTTCCATGCTGCTGTGAGAGCTCTACCTGTGTTAAATACAGAAACTGCAGATCTTGCACAGAACTGCTCAGTGTGCCTTTCATTCAGTCTTTAAATCTTTCTAAAGTTTATTTTTATTTTTTGAGACAAGATCTCAGCTCTGTTGCCCAGGCTGGGGTGCATAATCAGTGTCACAATCATGGCTCACTGCAGCCTCGACTTCCCACTGGGTGTAAGTGACCTCAGCTTCCTGAGGACTGTAGCTGGGACTACAGGCATGTGCCACCACACCCAGCTAATTTTAATATTTTTTGTAGAGACAAGGTCTCACCATGTTGCCCAGGCTGGTCTCAGACTCCTGGGCTGAAGCAATGCCCCCACCTTGGCCTCCCAAAGTGCTGGGATTACAGGCATTAGCCATAGCACTTGGCCTCATTCAGACTTATAAAATGATTATTGATGGCCTATTAGGTACTAGGGACATTCATAATTATTATTAGCAATACTTGCTCTGAATACACATTGCAAGAAGATATAAAGGCATGTATTACCTAGAACTGATCTATCTGAAGGTATCAGGAAGCTGTTCTTGAGGAAGTAACATTTGAGTTGAGAGTTGAAAGATGAGTTGCAGTTGTCCGGCAAAATGACGAGAAGGGAGTGAGATTGGGATGGGGTGGGGAGGGAAGAGTAAACAGCAAAGTAAACAGCTTTTGCAAGGAATCTGGGGCCAGAGAATCATGATACAATGGAGAAGGCCAGAAAAAAAAAAAAAAGACTTGGATAGGCTGGAGCACAAGTGTTCATAAGTGGCATGTGATGAGGCTAAGCAAGTAGCTAGAGCCAGAGCCAGATTTTAACCAGTTCTTACAGGCCATATTGATTGGCTTGTTTTGAAAGTTATGGGAATCTATTGAAAGATGGATATTTTAGGCTGGCTATTGACACTACAAGATTTGGATTCAAGACTAGATTTAAGTCCATTCATTCATTCATCTTTCACATGGGGATTACATAATGGGGTGTTGCATTAGCTGGGGTCACCTTTACTGAAGTCAGGGAAAAGGTTAGGGAAATTGCCTAAAACAAACTTAATTGTCTGTAGCTTGCTTTGATGTGGTAGCCAGAGTGTAGGGCATGTGATGAATTTTGTACAAGGGCTAGGATGGATAAGAGTGGGCCTAGTCCTTTTAATATATTGCTCCAGGGACAGGCTCCATCCTAAAAGACAGATTCAAGAAGCCATAACAAAGCAAGTTTTTACCTTGTCTTATTACCAAGATTTTACTTTCAAAAGCCCAATCACAAGTAGAAAATACGTTTGGATGTGGAAGGTAGTATAGTTTACCGAAGGAGGCCACCAGTTCATATCGAAGCATATTGTCCAGGATTACTACAAGCTCTCCTTGATGTTTGGTAGCAGCCGAGTCATATTTTAAGATAGTCTGAAGTCAGCCTCTAGGTTTTATGGTAGGGAGCAATTCTGCATCGGCAGGAAGCTGAACTGAGTGCCCTATAGATCGTTTCCACACATGAGTTTCCATCGTACAAAACAAATCCATATTCATCCCAATGATTTCCCCTTTATTCTTTTCAAACTCCCAAATAGAAAAGATTAGATTCAAGACTCCTCTCATAAATTACACAGTTTTAATTCAGTAAATCTGCATAAGCTCCAAACACCAAACTTCCTACAAATAGTTAAAATAAATATAGCACTTATGGACCACATCTAGTCATAGATTTTCAAATGATAAATTATCTAGCTTTTGTAGAATATGACTATGAGAAAGGTCAGATTCAGTCCCCATAGCAAAGATGCAACCAAAGGGATGTGCTGCTTAATGAGCCCGAGGTCCATAAACTGGAGTCCGAAAAAAGATTAGGAGAGTTGAAGAACAAAATAGAATCCCAGAACACCTAAATTTAAGATGAAACGAACATTTGGAGCAGTATCTTGACATAAAGACTTGTGTTAAGCACAAGATTCCAAGCCATCAGCATTACCCCACACTAAGACTGATATTTGACATTCTGAATTGCCGATAAATTCCTCTAAAAGACTCCAAGGGGGCTTCCCTGGAGATTGGATGACTCAGTGGCATTTGGTTGTGCCTGACAGAGTGAAGACATGTTTATAGTTCCCATTTTCTGACCTTCACTTTATTGCACTTCATTGTTTCTGCTCATCAAGTCATCTCATTCTTCTCCTCCTTGTGCTTATCATTTCTCCCTTAAATTTAAATCAATGGCCTTATTGTCTTTATTCAGTCAATTTTCATCTTCTGAAATAACATGTCTCCATATCTCCTAACTAGACCACACTCATCCTTCTTGGACCTTCTTGAATTCTTCCTCCTTCAGGAAGCCTTTAATGTGTGTTATTTAGTCTTTCCCCCCACCTTTTTCCTTTTCTCTGGATATCTATTATTCTTATAATCAACATGATGCAATTTCATGCCTGTTTTCAAAACTTTTAGTGAGGTTTGTTGCATCTCCTCAATGCTTCTTTATGACAGGGGCCGTGTCTGGCACTTTTTTAACCACTTGAACAGGCTTCAGTTGGGCACAGAGCAGGTACTAAAATTCTGTTGACTCATTATATTGCTTTCCATTCTCTTCTGTCAAGATTGTGCTCTATTATTTGAGGTTTTTAGTTTAGCTGCTTTTGGAATAATTTCACTGTAATGGCATGGCTCTTGCCAAGAACATAAAATATAATACTGTGCAAATATAAGTTCTTAGAAATATGGCAGGTGAATCCTAAATTTTATAAATCATCAGTTTCCTAAGTATTCAATGCACTTATGTGAAATCGCACCAGTTACTATTTTTATCTATAATATATGTATATATTATAGATATATGTATATATTATAGATAAATATATGTATATATACACACGTGTGTATATATAGGGTATATGTAAATTTCATGTTTATTTTAACAGTGCAGGCTGAGAACACTTCTATAATGTACTATAACTGAAGAATTATCCTACATTTACAAAAAAAGTTACTTTAAAAGCAACTCTAAACAAGGTAAATTCTTAGTTATATAAGATGTTGAGATTTTGATGTATTACGATACATCCATAATAACTACTAAATTAATAAATTATTATTGTCTGTTTCAACATTTACTCTATTTCCAGATTATATTGACAAATTCCATAAAATTACTGACTTATATTCAGTAAAATATTAGTCTATTGACCATGATCAGAACAAAGTGGAGTTTCTTAAAATTCTTGATGGTTTGGATTTGGGGATGTAAAAAATATGAAATTAATTTAGTCCCTTTAAATAGGATGATAGTTGTTTGATTACTTAGAATGCTCTAAAATACATTTTCCAAACAATATGTGTTCATTGTAGAAAATAAAAAATATCAAGGCAGGGCCAAGACGGCCAACTAGAAGCAGCAGCGATCAGAGCCTCCCACTGAAGAGCCATAATAGCCTGTGAATCCTGCACTGGCAACCAAGGTATAGGTTCTTTCACCAGAACTGACTAGGCGGCTAGTGTGATTCACAGAGAGGAAGGAAGAGCAATGTGGTGTGGTGGCCCACCTGACAGCCACATGGGGCAGGGGAGCCCCCATCACCCAGCCAAGGGAGCTGGTGAGTGAGAGTGTTACTCAGCCATGGGAAACCATGCTTTTTCCACAGAACTGTGCAACCCACGGATTGCAAGATCCCACTCGCAAACCCATGCCACTGGGGCCTAGGATCCTGACCCTGGAGCCGTGCAGATTCTCAACACTCTCTCAGCTAGAATCTGCTTAAGGCTGCCGGGTTCCCAGGGGGAGGGGTGACGAGCACCACAGCTGTGACTGCCTGCTGTCTAAGCCCTTTGAGCTCCTTGCGGGGAGGGGCAGCAGCCAGCACTGGGACTGATAACTGCCTAACAGCTGAGTTCCCTGGGCGGGGGAAGGGCGGCAGCCATCTCTATAGCTCTAGGCCATGCTTTTTTCCGGCTGGAGCCAGGGAGGGGGGACAGCTTGGTCCCAAGAGGCATCCCCCACAGCCCAACACACTGGCTGTGGCAGACTCAGGCCAGAGCATCTCTTCAGGCCTGACCCTGACCCATCCTTCTTCACCGGGATGAAGCCTACCTTCAGGAACTCCAACAACTCCAGCCAGGGGCTCAGGGACAGAACCCTGATTTCCTTGGGCCTGAGCCCCTAATGGGAGGGGTGGCTGCAGTCTCTGTAGATCAGCAGATGTAGCCTTTCTTCTGGGTAGTTCTGAGGAATCCGGGCAGCCAAGACGAGTGGGATGACCCCCAGTGAAGGACACCCCTCCAACAAGAGACAGTCAAAGTGCTTCATTAAATGGGTCCTGGTCCCCATGCCACCCAACTGGGTGAGACCCTCCAACAGGGGTTTTCAGACACCCTCTACAGGAGTGACCCTACTTGCATCAGGTTGGTGCCTCTTGAGATCAGAGATCCCAGAGAATGAGCAGGCACCTATCTTTGCTGTTCTCCATCCTCTTTGACTGACATCTCCAGGCACGGGAGCAAGCCAGATGAATACAGCCTGAAGTGAACCCCCAGCAAGCTGCAGCAGCCCTATTGAAGAGGGACCTGACCATTGAAAGAAAAAGAAACAAACAGAAAGCAACAACAACAGCATCAGCAACAACAAAAAGTTCCCACAAAAACCCCATCCAAGGGTCAGCAGCCTCAAAGATCAAAACTAGACAAACTCATGAAGATGAGGAAAGAATCAACAAAAAAAGTTGAAAACCTAAAAGGCTAGAGTGCCTCTTCTCCTCCAAATGATTGAAATGCCTGTCCAGCAACGGCACAGAACTAGAGGGAGGATGAGATGGACAAATTGACAGACTTAGGCTTCAGAAGATGGGTAATGAAAAACTCCGCTGAGCTAAAGGAGCATGTTCTAACCCAATGCAAAGAAGCTAAGAACCTTGATGAAAGGTTAGAGAAGCTGCTAACTAGAATAACCAGTTTAGAGAGGAACATAAATGACCTGATGGAGCTGAAAAATACAACACGTGAACTTTGTGAAGCATACACAAATATCAATAGCCGAATTGACCATGCGGAAGAAAGAATATGAGTTTGAAGACCACCTTTGGTGAAATAAGGCATTCAGACAAGATTAGAGAAAAAAGTATGAAAAGGAACGAACAAAGCCTCCAAGAAATATGGGACTATGTAAAAAGACCGAACCTATGATTGATTGGAGTACCTGAAGGAGACTGGGAGAATAGAAACAAGCCAGAAAACACACTTCAGGATATTATCCAGAACTCACCCCACCTAGAAAGATAGACCAATATGCAAATTCAGGAAATATAGAGAACACCACTGAGATACTCCTCGAGAGGATCAACCCCAAGACACATAATCATCAGATTCTCCAAGGTCGAAATGAAGGAAAAAATGTTAAGGGCAGCCAGAGAAAGGCCAGGCCATCTACAAAGGGGAGCCCATCAGAGTAACAGCAGACCTCTCAGCAGAAAGCCTACAAGCCAGAAGAGAGTGGGGGCCAATATTCAACATTCTTAAAGGAAAGGATTTTCAACCCAGAATTTCATATCCAGCCAAACTAAGCTTCATAAGTGAAGGAGAAATAAAATCCTTTCCAGACAAGCAAATGCTGAGGGATTTTGTCACCTCCAGGCCTACCTTGCAAGAGCTCCTGAAGAAAGCACTAAATATGGAAAGGAAAACTGGTACCAGCCACTGCAAAAACACACCAAAATATGAAGACCAATGACACTATGAAGAAACTGCAACTAGTGTGCAAAATAACCAAATAGCATCATGAAGATAGGATCAAATTCACACATAACAATACTAACCTTAAATGTAAATGGGCTAAATGCCCAAATTAAAAGACACAGACTGGCAAATTGGATGAAGAGTCAAGGCCCATCGGTGTGCTGTATTCAAAAGACCCATCTCACATGCAAAGATATACTTAGGCTCAAAATAAAGGGATGGAAGAAAATTCACCAAGCAAATGGAAAAAAAATAAAAAGCTCAGGGGTTGCAATTCCAGTCACTGACAAAACAGACTTTAAACCAACAAGGATAAAAAAGACAAAGAAAGGCATTACATAATAATAAAGGGATCAATTCAACAAGAAGAGCTAACTCTCCTAAATATATATGCACCCAACACAGGAGCACCGGATTCATAAAACAAGTTCTTAGAGACCTACAAAGAGACTTAGACTCCCACAAAATAATAGTGGGAGACTTTAACACCCCACTGTCAATATTAGACAGATCAATGAGACAGAAAATTAACAAGGTTATTCAGGGCTTGAACTCTGCTCTGGATCAAGTGGACCTAATAGACATCTACAACATTCTCCATCCCAAATCAACAGAATAGACATTCTTCTTGGTGCCACATGGCACTTACTCTAAACTCGACCACAAAATTGGAAGTACAACACTCCTCAGAAAATGAAAAACAACTGAAATCATACCATTCTCTCAGACCACAGTGCAATTGAATTAGACCTCCGGATTAAGAAACTCCCTCAAAGCCTCACAGTCACATAGAAATTGAACAATCTGCTCCTGAATGACTCCTGGGTAAATAATGAAATTAAGGCAGAAATCAAGAAGTTCTTTGAAACCAAGGAGAACAAAGAGACAACGTACCAGAATCTCTGGGACACAGCTAAAGCAGTCTTAAGAAGGAAACTTATTGCACTAAATGCCCACAATAGAAAGCTAGAAAGATCTGAAACTGACACACTAAACTCACAATTAAAAGCACTAGAGAAGCAAGAGCAAACTAATCCAAAAGCTAGCAGAGGACAAGAAATAACTAAGATCAGAGCAGAAATGAAGGAGATAGAGACATAAAAAACCCTCCAAAAAATCAATGAATCTAGCAGCTGGTGTTTTGAAGAAATTAACATAATAGATAGACTGCTAGCTGGACTGATGAGAGAGAAGAATCAAATAGACACAATAAAATATGATAAAGGCGATATCACCACTGACCTCACAGAAATACAAACTACCATCAGAGAATAGTGTAAATACATCTATGCAAATAAACTAGAAAATCTAGAAGAGATGAATAAATTCCTGGACACTTGCACCCTCCCAAGACTAAACCAGGAAGAAGTTGAATCCCTGAATAGACCAGTAACAAGTTTTGAAATTGAGGCAGTAATTAATTGCCTACCAACAACAACAACAAAAAAGCCCGGGACCAGATGGATTCACAACCGAATTCTGCCAGAGGTACAAAGAGGAACTGATAGCATCCCTTCTGACACTATTCCAAACAATTGAAAAGGAAGGAACCCCCTCCCTAACTCATTTTATGAAGCCAGCATTATCCTGATACCAAAACCTGGCAGAGACACAACAAAAAAGAAAACTTCAGGCCAATATCCCCAATGAACATCAATGTGAAAATCCTCAGTAAAATACTGGCAAACCGAATCCAGCAGCACATCAAAAACCTTATCCACTGCGATGAAGTTGGCTTTATCCTGGGGATGCAAGGCTGGGTTGAACATATGCAAATCAAGAAACATAATCCATCACATAAACAGAACCAATGACAAAAACCACATGATTATTTCAATAGATGCAGAAAGGCCTTTGATAAAATTCAACATCCCTTCATGTTAAAAACTCTCAATAAACTAGGTATTGATGGAACATATCTCACGATAATAAGAGCTATTTATGACAAACCCACAACCAATATCATATTGAATGGGCAAAAGCTGGAAGCATTTCCTTTAAAAACCAGAACAAGACAAGGATGCTCCCTCACCACTCCTATTCAACATAGTATTGGAAGTTCTGGCCAGGGCAATCAGGCAAGAGAAAGAAATAAAGGGTATTCAAACAAGAAAAGAGGAAGTCAAATTGTCTCTGTTTGCAGACAACGGTATTGTATGTTTAAAGAACCCCATCTCTCAGCCCCAAAACTCCTTAAGCTGATAAGCAACTTCAGCAGTCTCAGGATACAAAATAAATGTGCAGAAATTCACAAGCATTCCTATACACCAACAACAGGCTGAAACCCAAATCAAGAATGAACTTCCACTCACAAATGCCACAGAGAGAATCAAATACTTAGGAATACAGCTAACAAGAGAAGTGAAGGACCTCTTCAAGGAGAACCACAAACCACTGCTCAAGGAAATAAGAGAGGACAAAAACAAATGGAAAAACCATTCCATCTTCATGGATAGGAAGAATCATGAAAATGGCCATACTGCCCAAAGTAATTTATAGATTCAATGCTATTCTCATCAAACTACCGTTGACATTCTTCACAGAATTAGAAAAAACTACTTTAAATTTCAGGAAATCAAAGAAGACCCCATATAGTCAAGACAATCCTAGGCAAAAAGAACAAAGCTGGAGGCATCACGCTGCCTGACTTCAAACTATTCTACAAGGCCACAGTATTCAAAACAGCATGGTACTGGTACCCAAACAGACACATAGACCAATGGGACACAACAGAGAATTCAGAAATAGCACCACACTTCTACAACCATCTGATCTTCGACAAACCTGATAAAAACAAGCAGTGGAGAAAGGATCTCCTGTTTAATAAATTGTGTTGGGAAAACTGGCTAGCCATAGGCAGGAAACTGAAACTGGACCCCTTGCTTACACCTTATACAAAAACGAAGATGTATTAAAGACTTAAATGTAAAACCCAAAACCATAAAAACCCTAGAAGAAAACCTAGGCAATACCATAATTCAGGACATAGTCATGGGCAAAGACTTCATGATAAAAATGCCAAAAAGCAATTGCAACAAAAGCCACAATTGACAAATGGTATCTAATTGAACTAAAGAGCTTCTGCACAGCAAAAGAAACTATCATCAGGGTGAACAGGCAACCTACAGAATGGGAGAAAATTTTTGCAATCTACTCATCTGACAAAGGTCCAGAATTTACAAGGAACTTAAACAGACTTACAAGAAAAAGACAAACAACCCCATCAAAAAGTGGGCAAAGAATATGAACAGACACTTCTCAAAAAAGACATTTATGTGGCCAACAAACATGAAAAGAAGTTAAACATCACTGATCATTAGAGAAATGCAAATCAAAACCACAATGAGATACCATCTCATACCAGTCAGAATGGTGATTAATAAAAAGTCAGGAAACAATAGATACTGGTGAGGCTGTGGAGAAATAGGAACACTTTTACACAGCTGGTGGGAATGTAAATTAGTTCAACCATTGTGGAAAAGACAGTGTGGCAATTCCTCAAGGATCTAGAACCAGAAATACCATTTGACCCAGCAATTCCATTACTGGGTATATAACCAAAAGAATATAAATCATTCTACTTCAAAGACACATACACATGTATGTTTATTACACTATTTACAATAGCAAAGACATGGAACCAACCCAAATGTCCATCAATGATAGACTGGATAAAGAAAATGTGGTACATATACACCATGCAAATACTATGCAGCCAAAAAAAGGAATGAGATCATGTCCTTTGTAGGGACTTGGATGAAGCTGGAAGCCATCATTCTCAGCAAACTAACACGGGAACAGAAAAGCAAACACCGCACATGCTTACTAGGTGGGAGTTGAACAATGGGAACACATGGACACAGGGAGGGGAACAACACACACCAGGGCTTGTTGGGGTTTGGGAGGTGAGGAGAGGGAACTTAGAGGACGAGTCAATAGGTGCAGCAAACCACCATGGCACACGTATACCTATGTAACAAACCTACACGTTCTGCACATGTATCCCAGAACTTAAAAAAAAAAATACAAAAAAGTAAAAGTGGAAAATAAAAATCACCAATGACTTAATGTCTGAGACAACTACTATTAACATTTTGCTACTTTTAAAAAACTCAGCATTTGATTATAAACATAAAACACGTTTGATATTTTTGTTCTTAGCTACCCAGAAACAAATATAAATTGATATTTATAAAATTAAAAAATACTTATAAAAATAAGATACTTATAAAATTTTTTAAAGTTGTGAAAATATTAGTTCATTTTATTACCTTGAAATATACATTTTTGCTCTGCTGAGTTACAGTAAGAAGTCTAGCTTCTAGCTTGATTTGTAAAGGTTTTACTTTTTATTATTTGCCATTATATCTAGAAGCAAAGTGGCCAGTTATGATCTTTGAGGGTGATTGATATCATTTGAAATATTTTAAAGCCTTCTGAATCAGTTGTTTAGCTCAGGCTAGAACATATGCTCTAATTAGAATTAGGGGCACAGTAATCATTCCCTCAAATTTTTAGTGAAGTTTAAGTGTTAGAGAAACATTCCAGATTGACTGATGATGTTATCTTAGAAGACATCATAAACACTGATAAGTACACAGAAAACCTGTCTACTTTGACCACACTCAGAAATAATAGGCAACAAACTCTAAACTCATAGAGGGAAAGTATATCAGGAACATATACTCAGCAAAGAGAGTTTGAAAATAGTGCATTATATAAAAATTGTGCTATATTGTAGCATAGTTGTATATACATTGGTAATAGTGTAGACTGTAGATTACAGCAGCGTCATGCAAATTAAGGGAAATGCTGTGTACAGCTAGAAATAAAGCTTTGATCATGAAGAGTACACTGACTAACTATAATACATTGGCAATGGGCAACAGAGATTCTTCTTGATTTCATAATTTTATGAAATTATGAATGACTACATATGTAATATTGAATAACACCTATTTTTGGAGACATACACACTAAAAGTGGTTTAGAAAAAAGTAACAAATATTAATACTGCCAGGAAAATTAGGCATCAAGATGTAAGTACAAATTCACTTCGGTTCGTATTTACATGTTTACAGCATTTTGCCATTTAAGTGAACTGCATGGAGTTCAATCTCAGAGTATAAGATAAGGTGACTCAAAATCCAGACCATGTTGATACTATAAAATGTGTCTCCACAACTGTATTTGTTGAATACCCCTGTCTTTGTTTGGGCTGCTGTAACAGAGTACCTGAGACTGGGTAATTTACAAAGAACAGAAAATTATTTCTCATAGTCCTGGAGGCTGGAAGCTCTAGAACAAGGCACAAGCATTTGGTGTCTGGTCAGGGTTGCATCCTCCAGCAGGGAAGACTGCTGTATTTTCACATGGAAAAAGCTGGGAGGGTGAGAAAGGAAGAACTCCTTTTGCCAAGTCCTCTTACAAGGGCGTTCAATCTCGCCCACAAGGGAGGAGCCCACATAGCCTAATCACCTGTCAAAAATCCCGCCTCCCAACATCACCACATTGGCAACACTTGAAATTTAAAGGGAGATACATTCAAATCACCTCATTCTGCCTGACCCCCACCCCTCACCAAATTCATGATCTCTCAGAGATTCACTCACTCTCTCATTCAACACACATTTATAAATTAGTTTAGTCAACAAATATGAATGAATGAATGAAGACAGTAGACTATAGATTGCAGCAGAGCCATGCAGATGAAGGCAAATGCTGCATACAGCTAGAAATAAAGCTTTGGTTATGAAGAATACAGATCTTTTCAAAAATTATTCAAAAATTGTACATGGGAATTTTTTAAAGCATCTGGATAAATTAAAACATAATACAGAGGGCAATTGTGTATAGGGAAATGGGAAGGATATTTTGACAAGCTTTAATTATATCCCAGCCCAAAGACCAAGGTCTTCTCTAGAAGCAGGTTACAAGAAGAGCAGAGGCAGAGAGCTGGGGATTATTATTCAACCCTACTGTGATTCACCCTTCATTTGGATTCAGATTGGCTTGGCCTCTACTCTTAGCCCAGCTGTGTCTCCACCCACTGGGGAAAGAGTGGAGTCAAGGCAATTATCCTGCTAATTTATCTAAAAATGACAAAATTGAAGAAATAGTTTTCTCAGCTCCCTCTGAATTATCCAGGCTGGGGGTCCAGCATGATTACGCTTCTGAGGGAATCTTTCCCTCCCTTTCATTTTGCATCTGTGTACACAGGCTCTTTCTCCCATCTCTGCAGCGGAAGTTTGCCTTCTGTTACATATTTTGAATCCTGTGTCTTTATAATTTGGCCATGAGTTGACTATATGGATCAGAGAAGTTCCATGTCTAAGACACATACATACACACACACACACACACACACACACACACACACTCACTCACAAATTGGAGATCCATTCCTATAATAATTCTCTATATTTCCCAAATGCCAATTCAAGAGCAAAGGCTTGTATAGCGTGGACCAAGATTTGCTGGAGGCTTACTTTAAAGGCTTACTCTAAGCTTGTTTTTCTAAGCAGATTCTATGCTCTTTGATGGGAAGGACCATGCCATTTATTTCTAATAGCAGCCTCCATAATACTTAAAATGGTGCTAGTCACATAGCTGTTTTTCAATAAAGTACTTTTGAAATTAAAGTCTCAGTGTAGTGTTTATTTAATGTGGTGTTAAATCTTCTAAGCAGAGTGTTGCCAAGTTCCTAGCATGTGTGACACTGACGTAGGGATGGAGGCATGTTTTTTTTTTTTTTCTTTTTTCTTTTTCTATAGCCTCATAATAGAGGTGAGGTAACATGGTTTATAGGGGCTACCTGGCATATCTTCATCTGTTCATGCTGTGGTGAGGACAGCAGGGGCAGAGCCCAGCTAAGACATGGGAGCTCTGTGGATGGCTATAAGAATTCAGTAATTCTTCAAATTGCCGTTCTTTGAATATTCCTTCAATATTTATTTTAAGAAACTACTGAATAAAGTATGAAAGAAGGATAAAGAAAGAGAACCAGTTGTGGTAGTTCTCAGGTTTTCTATAAGAATCACCAGAAAGTCTCTTTTGGCCTGAAACTTGCAGTTTCCTGTTAGCAGAACACACACACACGCACACACACACATACACACACCCCCACCCACCCACCCACCCTGTGGTCAGTCAGATGTAGCTTCCTTAGAAGGAAGGCAGTGTCAGCAAGGCCCTGAGGGTGCCTGTATCAGTCTGTTCTCACACTGCTATGAAGAAATATCCAAGACTGGGTAATTTATAAAGAAAAGAGGTTTAATTGACTCACAGTTCTGCACAGCTGGGGAGGCCTCAGGAAACTTACAAACATGATGGAAGGGGAAGCAACACATCTTTCTTTACATGGTGGCAGGAGAGAAACGAATGAGAATGAGCGAAGGGGGAAGCCCCTTATAAAACCATCAGATCTTGTGAGAACTCACCCACTATCACTGAGAACAGCATGGAAATAATCATCCCCATGATTCAATTACCTCCCACCGGGTCCCTCCCACTACACTTGAGGATTATGGGAACTCCAATTCAAGATGAGATTTGGGTGGGGACACAGCCTAACCACGTCAGAGTCCAATCTCCCCTAAACTGTGCCCCCACCTTTAGAGGAGTTTATTCCTTCCATCTATAAGCAGTTTTCTCTGAGAAGAGTTCAAGTAAAGATAACTTTGTCTCATTCTTGTCCAGTGACATATAGTGACGTTTTAAAAATAAGTGCAGTTGCCCAGCCACCACGCAGTCTGGCTCAGGGAACAGTTTGTGATGTAAAAAGTTGGGATAAATCATTTAGCTTTGGGACAGGGCTGACCCATGGGCTACAATACAAGTGAAATATCCTGGAGTCAATCTAAAGTCTCCTCTAACCTTTGGAGATGACTTTTCGGAGAGGTTCAACATAGACATGAAAAATAGGAACTGCTTGGATTGTAGTTATTTTTCGTATTTCCAGGGCTCTGTCTGGTAAGACTGACTTACTGAAGAGTTTGTGTTCTCGCCCATGCTCCACAATGAATGTGGCTGGGGAAGCTGCTGCAGGTGTACAATGTTTTGGAGGTTCTGGAGGTTAAGCTCTCAGCAACATCTAATTGGAAGCCACCAACAAGAGGGACACAGAGATAGCTACACTTAACTTTCTTTATAAAAATTTACATTGTTAATCCTTAATCATAGTTTTCAGTATTAAAATGCATTGATCTGAATCTACATTAGCATCTTCTGGGATTTAAAAGCAATTACATTTAAAAGTGAAATTGCGGTCCACACATAAACAGGAATGATCTTTAAAGCAAATTAAGCAAAATGTTCTAATTACAAACCCATTTAATTTATAGACAGAATTAACCTTTAGTTCACTGGTAAATAAATATGCAGAGGAACAATAATCCAAAATTTAATAACATGAGCATAGTATTTCTCATAAGCTTTGGGGCTGATGTTTGATCAGTTTCCATATCACTTCACCTTTTGAATTTTAAAAGGTTTAAGAAGAAATTAGTGTGTGGAGAGAAGAGAATCTGTTCTAAGATGGAATCTGCTTACTCTCTCTCATTTATTATGTCTGGAGATTATTATCTCACAGGGAGATTAATGCTATAAAAACTGAATTTTACAAAAAGTTTTTTTTTTTTTCCACATTGCTTTTATTTTTGCTAAGTGCCCTCATCATGTAGCGTAGTCTGGAATTTACATTAGTTTAACATGGAGCCTCCACCAATCTCACCCACTCCAGTTGAAAAACTGCCTTGAGTTTGCAAATCTCCAAAGTAAATTCACACCAATCATTTGGCTACACTCAACATGATAGTTAAATAAAAATCCCCTCTTTTAGGAGCAATTTACAGAAAACAGGCTCATCAAATGACAGTGTTGAGACTTGGCTATGAGAATTCAAGGTACTATAAAATTTGGCTCATCTATTTTACTAATGTCATTCCCTTTATTCCTAAACTAAATATTATACTGTAGGTAGAATAAACTGAATAAACAGAAATTAACTACAACTCATGACCCCTTTCATTAGCTAATAACTCATTTTTTGATCAAGGTTCCATCTCAGCACTATCACAATGGCAATTTTAACAGGAGTTTTGGAGGAGACATTCAAGCTATAGCAATAATAGAGTTTTAGATTCCTAGGAATTCATGTTGGTTCAGAGCTATTGAACAGAAATTGCTTTAAAAAATTGGCTAATTTCTTTCTCTAATGCACAGTTAATCTGGTAAATAGGTAAATGGTTGCCAGTCTCTTTAGAAAAGTATTAGAGGAAGATTTACACTGTATGTTTTAAAAGAGTAGAAGGATTGTCTTAAAGAAGACCTGGTCTTTTCTCCATGTAAGGGGCTCAGGGACTGGTAACAAGCTAACATCTGGAAATTGGTTGAAGAACCACCACTCTTGTTAATCACAGAGCAATCTCGTATTTCTTTATTTTTTTTTGAGACGAAGTCTCGCTCTTTCACCCAGGCTGGAGTGCAGTGGTGCGATCTCGGCTCACTGCAGGCTCTGTCCCCCGGGGTTCACGCCATTCTCCTGCCTCAGCCTCCCGCGTAGCTGGGACTACAGGTGCCCGCCACCTCGCCCGGCTAATTTTTTGTATTTTTAATAGAGATGGGGTTTCACCGTGTTAGCCAGGATGGTCTTAATCTCCTGACCTCGTGATCCGCCCGCCTCGGCCTCCCAAAGTGCTAGGATTACAGGCGTGAGCCACCGCGCCCAGTACAATCTCATATTTCATCATTATTACCACAAAAGAGTTTGATAATGATTTTACTGTTGGTACTTTTGTATCCTCAGGCTCTGTACAAAAAAGAATGGCAGATGTAGGACAAACAGTGGTTTAGAAAATTGAGCTTTAGGTCTGTTATCAAAATGACCTTACTCATACTGAACCCCAGAATTTGGCAGGCTTATCAAACAGACACATACAATATTGGACCAAGACATATGTATCATCTCCACCCCTGCTGTCGGGCAGAGCTGGTCCTAAGGGTAACCTACACTGTTCCTGGGCAAGCTGCTTCCTAAACAGGAAGAAGGGCAGGGCTGAGTTAAGCATGTGCAGAATGGACTAAATATTTGTATCTCCCTAAAATTTATATGTTGAAATCCTAACCCTAATGTGATGGTATCAGGAGGTGCGGCCTTTGGGAGATGATTAGGTCTTGTGGGTGGAGCCCACATGAATGGGATTGGTGCCTTATGAAAGGGATCTCAGAGAAAGCTCTCTTGCCTTCTTTCTGCAATATGAGGACACAGTAAGAAAATACTCTATGAATCATGAAGGGAGTCCTCGTCGTAATGTGTGAACCTTCCTATACATTAATCTTAGACTTCCCTGCCTTCAGAACTGTGAGAAATAAATGTTTTTTTGTTGTTGTTTAAGCCACCTAAATTAAGACATCCAGTTTATTATTCCCAAATTCACCCATAAGATAAATTTTTCCAAATCCCTTGAGGTAGAGCAATTATAGGAGTGGGTAGGCCAGAAGTGACACTAAAAGTTCTTCTGTTAGAGAGGAGATGTGAGGAAAGAGGAGTAAGTTTTATCTCCTAACACTACCAGATGAAGAGATTATTCAGGTAGCTATGACTAAACAAATTGCTTCAGTTTATACCTTTTCTGATTCCCTTTGTTGTTGAGACACCATTGGCCGCTAAGTCTATTCCTGTCATACGAATTCAGTAGAGGTTAGCAGGGAGTAGGCATCTGTATTTTGAAAAGGGTTCCTAAATAAATCTGAAATATCCCCTCATCTACTTATTACTCTCTATTAGGAACCACCGGCTTAGATTCTGGATGTGCCAACTGATGTTCCCTCACAGCATTCACAAATCCTTGATTTCTGTTGCTCCTCTGGCTCTGACTTAATGCTTGGTAGGCCTTGTAGGTTTGCATATGTCCTAGTTTTCTGGTCCTGGAGTTTTATCCAGGCCTCAGGCATGCTGCCATCCATGTGACAACCAAGTTAAAGGAGAAGGGGAATGAGTCAAGAACGTGCTTGCAAGAGAGTGACTGCCTTCGTGGCCAGCACTGATTGGGAACAGGGTAGTTGGCTCTTGTGACGCTCCAACTGTAGGTCAGCAGCTTGAAGCCCTGGGCTGCCACCAAATCAAAGAACTTTTCTGAACAGGGTTAGAGAAAAACAAGGAGAGAAAAGAAGAACCGTCATGGGGCATATGGGAAAGACATCTTTTGAGTGTGTAGCAAAGATATTCTTCGGCATCTACTTCAGGGCTCACAAACTGGCTGATGTGTTTGAAAAAAATGGAGTTTGATTGCCTTTAGGACATAGCTAGCCTCTCCAGTTAGCTACTGTCATTCTCTTCCATTTGCCTTTTTTTTTTTTCTTTTTTTCTTTTTTCAACAGTAGGCTGAAACCCACAATGATGTTATCTGCTCGGACTGGAAAGTATTGAGTTTTCGCCCCAGGTTTAGTTTGAACTTGACATCCTGTTTGTTTTATTTTAAAAATAAAATAATCCAAAGTCTTGGTCCTCAGTCTGCAGCCTCATCTGTTTTCCTTGGAAAATAATCTCTAATTTTCTCATTATTATGCTTAGTTCCTTCCTTCACCTCAGTATCATTCAAAATACCTCTGCAATGACAAGTCAAGCCATTTACTGATTAGGTTGGCACTGGGACTTTTACAAAGAATATGGTATGCAACCATGTTCTGGGCTAATTGTATCCCCCCACCCTGTCCCATTTATATATTGAAGCCTTACCCTCAGTACTCCAGACTGTGACTGTATTTGGAGATAGGACCTTTAAACTGATAAGAACAGATACTACACTAGGTCTTAGCCCAAAGGCCTAAAAGCCGATTGGAGATAGGGCCTTTCAAGAGGCAATTAAGTTAAAATGACAATGTTTGGGCCCTAATCCAGTCTGACTGATTCCTTGTAAAAAGAGAATACAGTTGGACATATAGAGAGATCCAGAGGTGCCTGCACACAGGGGAAAGACCATGTGAGTACACCTCGAAAAGGCGACCATCTGCAAGCCAAGGAGAAAGGCCTCAGGGGACACCCACCCTGCCCGTACCTTCATCTTGGACTTCCAGTGTTCAGAACTGTGAGAAGATACATTTGTGTTGTTTAAGCCACCCAGTCTGGTATTTTGTTATGGCAGCCCTAGGAAACCAAAATAAGCCATTTACATGGGAACTTGCCTCTGAGTATGTATACTGGGATGGGAGTGGGGGAGAAGGAGATTCTACCATCTTTGATATTTTTGTCCAAAAAAAAGCCTTATGTAACAGTATGTCCATTTATGCTAAACATTCTGTCTTTCTTTTTTAGCACACATCACTAAGCAGACCATATTCCAAGCTCTACTTCCCCAGAGCCTCCTTTCTCTTTAAAAGACTGATTGATTATGATATGCAGCTACAAATTAAAGACAATCTAGTATCATTCACTGGTCTGCTTGTCGCTCAAACCAAATGGCCTACATATAGCGTGGGCTCAAGGGACCCCAAAAGAGAATCTAGGTCACTCTGCCTTATGGTTTCATTTTTTTCCCCTATAGGCTCGTGGGCCCATATTGAGTCCAAAATGAAGTGTAGGGATAAATAAAGCTACACGGAAACTGTGGAATCTGAGCCTATACGGGGGAAACACAAGGGAAAGCTGAGCACACATATAATAAGTTTGATAGACAGGAAAGCCGTGGGGACATCTTGGGTAAAACACTCCTGTCTGCTGTTTACTGCTCCTTAGCAGATTTCTTGGTGTAAACATAGTTGTTGATTTTTTTTTAAATCTCCATTTCCTATTTCAACATAGCATTTCAGTTTCTTTATCTTCAAACATTTCTTTTGTGATTATTCACTCACTTAGTAAACACTTTTAAAGCCTGGTATTGTGCTTGGCATTGGAGATGGAAACATGTGTCGACATACAACCTGCCCTCAAAAAATTAATTAGTTTAGAAGGAGGGGACAGACATATAAACAAATAATTACAAGGGTTTAAGCACTCCTCAGCTTATAGAGATGAATTATGTCACATAGCCAAAGGGAAGCCACTGGACATTCTTTTCTTTTTCTTTTTTTTTTTTTTTTTTGAGGTGGAGTCTTGCTCTGCTGCCCAGGCTGGAGTGTAATGGCGTGATCTCAGCTCACTGCAACCTCTGCCTCTTGGGTTCAAGCAATCCTGCTGCTTCAGCCTCCCAAGTAGCTGGGATTATGCCTGCCACCATGCCCAGCTAATTTTTTGTATTTTTAGTAGAGACGGGGTTTCACCATGCTGGCCAGGCTGGCCTTGAACTCCTGATCTCATGATCTGCCAGCCTTTGCCTCCCAAAGCTTTGGGATTACAGGCTTGAGCCACCACGTCCGGCCAGCCACTGGCCATTCTTTGTAGGGGATGTTGCTGATGTCCTCCACATCAGGGGTTTGTACTGGTCTGTGGCTTTTTAGGAACCTGACTGCACAGCAGGAGGTGAGTGACAGGCCAGCATGCATCACTGCCTGAGCTCTGCCTCCTGTCAGATCAGTGGCAGCATTAGATTCTTATAGGAGCTCCAACCCTATTGTGAACTGCGCATGCAAGGGATCTAGGTTGTGTGCTCCTTATGAGAATCTAATGCCTGATGATCTGAGGTGGAACAATTTCATCCCCAAAACATCCCCCACCCCTTACCCCATCTGTGGAAAAATTGTTTTCCACAAAACCATTCCCTGGTGCCAAAAAGGTTGGGGACTGCTGCTTCATATGAAGACCTAGGAGAACATTTCTCTGAGGAACCATGATGATTCCGCATCCCATTTTTGATAGGATCGATAGAATTCTTATGAGAAAATTTGTACTATAACATGATTTTAGTAAATGGGTAATGTGTGTTGGTATCTGAGAATCCCTCCCTTGGCAACATCCCCTAAACACACACAGAGAATAGGAAGCAGTACTTTGGGTTAGGCTTTCGTCATTGTCAGAGTTCCGTAAGAAGGCAAGGTGTGTGTGGGGAGGGAGGGAGAGTATAAGCAGGGAGCCCTGGGCAGGGGAAGGGTTGATAGTGGACGAGGTAGAGTCTGCACCTTGGAGGGCCTGGTTCCTCCTGTGGAATGAGAGATTCAGATGGGTGGGCCAAAGGCATAATTTCTTACTCAGCTCCTTCCTCTATCCCTATGCCCTGCCCCAAACACATTTTGTCAAGCTTTGGAAACTTCACTGGAGTCCCTTCAGTAAAAAACTTTAAATCATGAAGGTCAGACTGTATTTCCTTCAGGGACAGACAAACATGGTGGCATTCACTAAGGGTGGAGAAGGGATATTGTCTCTAGTCAGCAATGAGTGGATCCCCCTCCTCTCCTGGAGTACCAGGCAATCCCACATCCTGCATGCAGCTCAGGAAGCAGGGCTCTATCTAGAGAAATAGTTCATGGTAAATTTTTCTTGGAACAGGAAAACTAAAGAGCCTCATTCATGGGTCAGCACCCCAGGACTTCAGCAGGAACCCGTGAGTCTCCTCATGGTGTCAGCTTCCTCATTAAGTAGACCCTAAATCTATCACATGTGGATAAACCAACTTTACATTTTTGCCATTTACATTTAGCACCTGTAGTGCTCTTTACTTAACTATTTCTGGGAATACACTCATTTGGAAATTCTAAATAACTCTAACCTTGCTTAGGACAGATAACTAGTGTGTGAAAGCATAAGTTCTATGTGCAAGTTGTATTTTTTAAAATGTGGATAAAAACATAGGTAAAACATCGAAAGCAGGTAATTTGCATATTACTTTAAATCTTCTCATGCACTAGTTTAGGTAACACTATCATATCATATTTAAAAATTTGATTTGTTTATACATTTAATAAATGTGTTTTTCTAAACTGCCTTAATTCCTTTGTAGAGCATGGTGGATGCTATAGTTTGGATGTTTGTCCCCTCCAAATCTCATGTTGAAATTTGTCCCCAGTGTTGTAGGTGGGGCCTAATGGAGGTGTTTGGGATATGGGGGTGGATTCCTCATGAAAAGATTGTAGTGGGGTGGAGGGTGACTGAGTTCACTGTGAATTCCTGTGAGAGCTGGCTGGTAAAAAGAGCCTGGCACCTGCTCTCTCGCTCTCTCTCTCTCTCTCTCTCTCTCCATGTGACACAACCAGCTCTCCCTTACCTTCTACCAGGAGTGGAAGCAGCCTGAGGCCCTTACAAGAATCACATGCTTGTGTCATGCTTCCTGTATAGCCTACAGAGCTGTGAACCAAATAAACCTCTTTTGTAAATTATTCAGTCTCAGGTATTCCTTACAGCAACACTAAACAGGCTGAGATAGTGCAGCACGTATAAACAGGAAACATGGGTACCAGTGTGATGATGTTGGGGTAAATTGGTTGTCTTGGGAGGCAAGTCCTTGTTGACTTTCCACCAGTAGAAGCCCTTCCTGGAGTTTACAGTCCTCATTCATGGAATGCTGATTCCTGTGCTCCCGCTTCTCATAGCCACCCCTGGTTTATTCCTGTAATTGAGGGGTTCTGCCACAGCAGAACTTGCCCAAGGAAATCATCCTTAATTTGTCATTTTCTGACTCTAAGTGACAAAACCTAAATTTGTCATGTTACCTGGGAGAAAAAACAAATTGACGTTTCCAGGTAACAAGGCTGCCAAGCAACCAATTTTATATTTTCTATATTTTTATGAAGTTTTGACATACTTTTGACTATATTACTTTAGGTCTGCTTTGCAGAGCCCATGCATAAGTGGTCATGTTTGTTTTTGCCTCAATCACTGCAGCAATCGCAAAACCCTTCCTCAGCTTTGGCTGGAGAGACCTAGAGGATGAGGGGTGTCTTGGAGACAGTCCTCAGTGAATCTGTCTTAAACCACCTTTCCATCCCTCATACTACCTCTGATATGAGCCTCATCTTCAGTTGTCTTTACTGGTGCCAGCCAGCTTGCCTACAAAGCTACAAAGCAGCTTCAAGGAGTGATTTTTTTTTCCTCCTTTTTAAAAGGTTTTAGAAGCAAAAATAGCCTGTTTCTTTCCTGTGTGGATATGGATTAATAGCTGGTCTGTCTCTTTTTCCCCACTGGCAAAGTTCAGTGCCACCTTTTTCAACAAATATGGTCTGAACGAGCCCAGCTTGTGGTGCCCTAGAACGGCTACATTACGGAAAATAAACTGGAAAGGAAGTTTGCTTAAGAAATGGATGGGAAGCAGTGGGCAGTCCATTTTTTAGGACGGTAATTGGCCAATGCTCCCTTCGAATACGTGGCAGCAGGTTTTACTGTTGTGCGGCAGTAAACGGATACATTTTCCAGGTGATTTTATAGAAATAGTCCATTACTGCCTTGCCAGCTACAATACACATTGAAAGTTAGCTGTTTAAGAAAGCCAAAGACTTTATATAATAAGATTAAGTAAAGAACTCTGACATTTTCTGTAAGCCAAACAACCCTAGACTTTGCTTTTTGAGGAAGCCCATTTTAATGGCAGAAGAGAAAGAATAAGACTAATCTTGCGGGGTTTTTTTTTTTTTTTTTTTTTAAAGAGTAATCCTGAAAAGATTTAAATCAGCTGAAAAGTGTTTGCCTTTAGGTTTGTCTGTGCTGCTCTGTGAATGGACTAGATACTCTGCATCAGTTTCTGAAAATGATTTTATAGCCTGATGTTCTGGGATAACACATACTTTCAGAGAAATATAGCAGTTGAGTTTTTAATTTTGTGTTCAACACTAGCCTTGCTCACAAGGGAATAGAAGCTCTCCCACCATCCCTTGGCCTGCTGATCACCACCAAAGTGAAGTTGATTGTCTCCACAGTTCCTGTGTCAGAATTCCAGCCTCTATCTTACAATGTGGCAGCGCACTGCCGGTTCTGTGTGTTCTGAATCATTACATCATTTGATACAGTCCTTAGAACAATCTGAAACAGGATTACTGTCTTTGTGTTAACAAGGAAACTGAAGCTCACCGACGTTAAGCAACTTGCTCAAAGTATCAGAGCTTGGAAATACCTGCTTCTGAAGCCTGTACTCCTTCCACACTGCTGCAACTGTCGGAGGAAGTAGCTGGCAATCTCATACACGGAGTTAAAAGTACCAGTGGCCCCCCAACTTCTCTCGCTTGATGTGCTAATTGGCTAGAAATTCTCATTTAGTTGGAGGAAATATTTTGTCTTTAGGAGGTTTCTGAATGCTTCAGGATATTCTTGTGTACGCCAGAGGTTAGATTTTTGTCAGAGGTTCGATTTTCAAGGATCTCAAAATTATGCTGAACGCAAACGTCCAAAAGTCACAGTGCTTTTATGTGTAATACAATGAAGCATGAACATACTAACCTTCCAGTAATTATGTGATTTCATAATTATGTGGTTTCAAGCCACATCAGATGCCATGTCATGCTACTATAATTTTATATAGATGGGCTGAGGGGGAGATCACAGGTTTTAAGGAAAATGTGTGGTAAATATTAGATTGGTGCAAAAGTAATTGTGGTTTTTGAGTTGAAAATATTCTAGACAATATTATTACTTTTATTATTGCAAATTGAGGAAAATGTGTGGCAAATAACTTTAAATTGAAAATATTCTAGTCAATATTATTACTTTTATTATTATTGCAAATTGAGGAAAATAACTGCTAATTTAGCAAAGGATCATCTGAATTTTATAGTTTCATCCAAGCATAATTTGAGAGCTACTGGGTTAGCTAGATGACTCCTTGAAAGGAATGGGTAAAAGGTAGAGATAAGTTTCAGTGATGGGAGGAAGAAGATGAGCAAGAGGTTTGGTAGCTGATGGCTTGAATAAAAGGTTAGGGGCAAGTCTTAGGAGACTGAATGACACTAAAGGCAAATTTTTCCTACTTTGCCACTCTTTTCAAGCTGGTTCTGAACATTCTCTCCTTTTCTCCATTTCTTAGCCTTGGGCCCCACCCTGCCACTTTAGCAGTTCATACCACAAATATTTGGATCTGTCATGAGAGAGCACATGAAATGTGGTACTCATGAAGCCTGCATGTCCTTTAAGTGAGTATGAACTGGAATCAAGGGCATGGATTTCACAGAAAAACTGTAGCATCACTCTAGCCTAGAGAGTATATTGAACGAAGTTCTCAAGAATTGTAAACAACTTTTATTCCTCTACTCACCCATCTCCAAAGTTTGTTCATAACTTCATGAGACACTCTTACTACCATACTCAAAATACTGATTCTTTTTTTTTTTTTTTTTTTTGAGATGGAGTCTTGCTATCGCCCAGGCTGGAGTGCAGTGGCGCCATCTCGGCTCACTGCAGGCTCCGCCCCCTGGGGTTCACGCCATTCTCCTGCCTCAGCCTCCCGAGTAGCTGGAAAATACTGATTCTTGATGTTTTTAATTTCAAATTATTTGCCACTTGAAGGGTTAGTTGAAATCCCTTTCCATCATGTCTCTCACACTACATTCAACATCATAATCATCAGAAGTACAAATCTCATTAAAAATCATAACTTCTCATATGCAATTTTTCCCTGTCATCTCAAACCCTTAAACTACATCTTTTGAAACTTCTGGCTTATCATCTTTGTTCTCTCTTTTGCAAGTTTACTTTCACTTCTTGCTTAACTTGATTCCTGAAATCAAAGTTTCCTTTCTTGTCCTTGGCATTCTGTAGCCTTGTAAAATATGCCCACTTAAAAATGATTATCCCAATACATTGCTTCTTCCTCTAGATCCTGTGTACCTCAGGACCTTACTGTGGCTGCTATGGAAGCCACCATGAGGCTGTGGAAGATGCTCAGTTTTTCAGCTTCCGCTGTAGCCATCATTTCTGGTAAATGATCTGTCTTTTCTATCTCCTGCAAAGTTTCTTTTCTTGTCCTTGGCATTCTGTAGCCTTGTAAAATATGCCCAAATGAACCTCACTTGTTTATCCCACTTGATATATATGGAACTTCCTATATATATAATATATAGTATAATATATAATATGTAATATATTATATAATATATAGTGTATTGTATATTATATAATATAAAATGTAATATACAGTACACTATATATTATATAATATGCAATATAGTATATATAAAATATACATATGTCTTTTAATATATATATGTCTTTTATCAATTCTGAAACATTTTCAGGATTTTCTTGAACTGATTGATCCCTTCTGTATTGTAAAATGTTCTCTCCTTCTGAGATTCAATGATAGGCATGCCAGAATCTCTCATTTTCTCTGTTCTTTCATATAGTTTTAGTTATTTTCTCTCTGTGCTGCAGTCTAGGTAATATCTTCAGATCTAGCTTCTAGTTCATTCTGTCTGTTCTCATGTGCCACTCAGTTGTTGAAACTCTATCTTCAATCATTTCTTTTTCTTTTCTTTTTTTTGAGATGGTGTCTTTCCCTGTCGCTCAGGCTAGAGTACAATGGCACCATCTTGGCTCACTGCAACCTCCACCTCCTGGGTTCAAGCAATTCTCTGCCTCAGCCTCCCGAGTAGCTGGTATTACAGGCGCCTGCCACCATGCCTGGCTAATTTTTGTATTTTTAGTACAGACAGGGTTTCACCATCTTGGCCAGGCTGGTCTTGAACTCCTGACCTCGTGATCTACCTGCCTCGGCCTCTGAAAGTGCTGGGATTACAGGCATGAGCCACCGTGCCTGGCCAATCATTTATTTCTTATTCTCAAATGTTGAGTCTCTCTTAATTCTTTATGGCTATTTCTAAGTGTCACTTCTTCCTTGATCAGTTTTTGATCATTTATTTTAGTAAAATGGAAACATTTTATTCATGTTCTTTTATATGTTGTATTTAATAATTCTAAGAGCAGTCTTTGGTGTCCTTTTCTGCTCATGCTTGTGTTCGTCTGTATCTCGTTTTTGTCCATTTCTGATTTCGAGTTCTTATTATTTTAAACTCAAATTTTTGGAATCCCAGAGCTTTCATTCCAGGATATATTTCTGAAATTTATTTATTTGCTTATATTTTTATTGCCTATATTTCCTGACAAGAATATAAGCTACTTGAGGTAAGGAACTCTGTCTTGTCAAGACTGTATTTCCAGTGCCTTGGACAGGGCCTGTCATATAAAATGACTCAATATATATATGCTCTGTCATCCTTTCTTCCCCTAACCAACATATGTACGCTCAGATTTTGTCATACAATTTCAGAGCTTCCACTGATCCTAATTTAATAAGCATTGCTCTAAATATATATATATGTGTATATTTAATGCAATATATATAAAGCTATATATATATATCACTCAGCTTCCAGAGAAGGGAAAAATATATACCAAATATTGTCAGATCACACTCCCTTACATTTTTATCATTTATGCCTTTGAGATAGTACTTTTAAACACAAGCTACTATTGATTTTGGATCAATAAGAGTTTAAAACTGTAAGCTAAACACACATTTGCCATCCTGGTTAAAAGAGTAAGTATAGTTAGAGATTCTTAGTTAGAGTAAGATTCTCTACTTAGAGTAAGATTCTTTACTTAATCCTGAAACTAATTTGGTGTGTCTTTTGGAGAGTTCTTTCGAACTAACTCACAATATGTCGTTACAATCCTTAGTAAAAATGGGCTAAATGCACAAACTTAACTTTATTGAACTTGGTATTATTTAAAATATGAAAATAAATTTTACGTTCTTGAAAAAATAAAACATATACTTTATGATTAAGTATAATACCTCTGAAACATAGAGAAAATATAACCAAATTCATAATATGTTTACGAAACTGAAATTTACCTAAGAAGTTTTGTATTTTACTTCTAGAATAGAAGAGTTTGTATTTCGAAACAACAGTCTTATTAGGCTCATGTCTAACTTAGAACAAACTATTGCAAACTATTTCTATTTCTCTAAGTCTGAGCTTTGTAGGCTCTTTTTTTTTTTTTTTTGTCAGAGTCTCACTGTGTCATCCAGGCTGGAGTGCAGTGGTGTGATCTTGACTCATTGCAACCTCCACCCCCCAGGCCCAAGTGATCCTAGTGCCTTAGCCTCCTGAGTAGCTGGGATTACAGGTGCCTGCCACCATGCCTGGCTAATTTTTGTATTTTTAGTAGAGATGGAGTTTCACCATGTTGGCGATGCTAGTCTTGAGCTCCTGACTTCAAGTGATCCACCTGCCTTGGCCTCCCAAAGTGCTGGGATTACAGACGTGAGCCACCATGCCCAGCCAGGTTCAATATTTTTTAGATTTTTATCTGATAATTGTAGCAGGGTAGTAACTAGCGCCTGAAAAATAAAACACTGCTCTCTATTAGTTGCTAGTACATAGGGCATTTTCTAATAATGTCCACACTCTATGTAGGCATTGATGTTCATCAAGGTTATATTTGAAGATAATAAGAATGAGGACTGTGGAACAACTTAAGAAAGATTTTTATGCCACCAGGGAAATGTCTTTAGAAACTGAGTGCCACTATGCACATTATTAATGAATGATAGGGCTTACCATCAAAGTATCACTCATGGACTTCTAATCTTTTATCAAAACCAACAGCATTTACTTGTAACTGAAGTAGTTTTATAAAAAATGTTTATGACCCAGGGATGATCACAAAAGACATTGTTTCTACTCCTTTCTTCTCTAAGAAGTATAAAGCCATAAGAAATTCCACTTCTTCCACAGCAACTGACTGTTCCCTGCAGTTCATCAAGTGTGAATGACTTTATTGGACCACTTTAAAAACAAGAGTTTTCAAGACTCTGTAGGACTTCCAAATCTCATGGGTATTTAACAGGAAAGGGAATCAGTGACTGAATTATCTACGGCAGTGCTTCAGTTCTCTTATGCTCATTTTGGAGCCCCGGCTTCTAAAACTGTCTCTGTCATTTCTTCCCTTGTGCTTTCTTCACTCTGACAGTCTGGGTCAGGGTGATGAAGAATGGTTGAAAGTATCTCCAACTCGCACCAGGTGAACAATGTTCGAAGTAGTTGGCAAGAAGACATTATGCATTTCTGAAAATATCAAGACTCGCGGGAAAAGCTTCAGCCTTGGGATAGTAGGGCAAAGGTCATATTAGGGCAAAGGTCATATTAGACACTCGTAGACATCCAGGAAAAACACATTAAGTGAAAGATTTATTGAATGAAGTTAATACATGTTGAAAACAGGATGCTAGTGTATCTTGTTACTTTGGTGACAGATAAAAGTAAAGCATTTTTGGCTGTCAAAGCATCTGAACAGTCTTTAAGAATTTTACTCAGAGACTAAATCTTCAAACCAGAAGTTGAAAACTTACTAAAAAAATTTGCAAACCGAAATAAGGAACTAGTGTAGGTTGGCTTAAAAAAATACTTGTACACTGAGTGAGTATCAAAGTCGTAGTTACAGAAATGAGTAATGAAATTGCTACCACAATAACACAGAATTGAGCCTGGAAAATATCCAGGAAGACTTGATTACAGTACATATCCTTTATATACTTCTCTACAGTCTAGCTTGGCCTCTTTTATATTCAGATATTTACTTCTGGATGAGATTCACTTGTGCTTTTTTTTTGACTTGTCCTCACATTGCCTGTTAGATTCCCTTAAAGGGCCAAGGTGCCCTTCTTCAACACAGTCAGACAAAGAAATCTTTTACAAGATCTTAGGCTGCACATAAAATCTCCTTTACCCCACTTTCCTTTGGGTTGGCTGTACTGACATCCTTCAACTCCTCCCTGTAAATCGCTTCCCTCCCCTTCCTTAGAAATATTATACAGGCCTATTACCTTCCAACCAAATGTACTGGAAGGAATTGTTCAAAGCAAAAGGTGCATGAAGAGAAGGATCATTATGTATACTGATACCTATAGACTGTGCTTGGGGTGAACAAAGAAACTGAATTCATAAGCAAAAAAAAAAAATGTTTTTGATGTGGCATTTTAGTGGAAGCTTCACTTGCAATTACGGGACATTAAAGGGCTAAATAATTATTACCATTATTAATAATAACACCACCCAAACAACCAGTCACTCTGACCCAGTCATCTGGAAGAATCAGGGCACCCTCTTATCTCATTAGTACTTTGAACTTTTATCTATAATACAGACGAATGTGAACTTATCAACTTTTTAAATTTTAGGGAATGCTAGGTGGCAATTGTAACATCAGAAATTCCATTAAGGATTAAAATTGCTAAACGTTTTTTCTTCATAAGTAAAATAAGATTATTTTGTAACCAATGTTATGTCTCCCTCTTAATGAAAAATTTCTCCGAATTTGGGGTAATGATGATGTCAATGATAATAATAATAGTAACAGTAGCTCCTACTTAGTAAATACTTCATATGTGTCAAACAATAGGGCGCCATTGCACTCCAGCCTGGGCGACAGAGCAAGACTGTCTCAAAAAACAAGCAAACTAACTATAGGTTATTTACATACATTGTTTCATTTATTTTTCTAATTACCAGTCCTCAAAGTAGATATTATTCCCATTTTACAAGGGAAAGTTGAGGCTTAATGAGTTTAACTTTCCCAAGGACACTTAATTAATGAATAGAAGAATGAGGAATCCCAATATAGGACTGATGGTAAACCTATCCTTTTGGTTATGTTGCTGTTCTCTCTCTCTCTGTCTCTGTCTCTCTCTGTGTGTGTGTTGTCCATATAAAGAACCCGGTTGATTATGAAATGCAATTAAAAGCTGTTATTTTGGGGACACTTGCCATGGCTGGAGTAGGCTTGAATTTAAGAGACACAGCTCTTGCCACTGACTGGTTTCTCACAGCACTCTCATGCCTGGGAAGGGTGTCATCAACCAGTTGATCATGTCAGCTGGAGTAACTAGTAGTCGCTAATGAGGACCTTTCCCCAAGCATCTATACCTGAGAATTTCAGAGATTCACAAATGCAATTCAGAAATGTCATTATGTAGTTACATAAATGTTTAATTTTTCCACCCATATGTTTACACTTGGAATATTTTTGAATATTTGAATATTTTCTATAAGCCATGCATTGTTTTAATTTCTAAGAATGGTTACGTTTTCTGTGTGATGAAAAAGCTGATGCACAGAGAGTTTCAGCAGGTTGCTCTCCAGTGTACAGATGATAAATGGCTGTGCTAGGATTATAATCAGATACCCTGAGCGCAGAGTCCATGGCCTTCTTCATGACAGAGACATTGCTAGATGCTGGGGGACACTGTGGTGAAAAGGATTCTCTAACCCTTAAGAACATAGAAGAGAGAGATATAAGTGAACAGTTCTCTGCTTTAGTTCACAAATACTGATGAATTATCTAGATCAGGGCTTCCATGAACAATAGAAACCAGGAGAAGCCAGGTTGTGAGGTAACTTTTTTCCTTGTTATGAATTTCATTATTAATAACAGAGTCCTTGAGGACTGGTGGTAACTAATAGAGGTTAGGCTGACAATTAATGCTTGCTTTATTCATGCCTTTAATCTTAACTTGGTTTGAAATACTACACCTGGATAGTTTATGTCAAAACAAGAATTTTAAAGCCAGAATACTTAGCTTAGAATAGTGTCTTATAAATATCCACTTTGTGTTGATGTTTTTCTAAATCTATTCTTCACATATATGAATTTAAATTAAGACTGCTTGTATAACCCTGGTAAAATGAAGCTTGTACATCTTCTATTAATATTCCTAAATGAGATACTCTCATGAGGTCAAATGAAGTAACATGAAAAAAATCTAAGCTAAAAGTCAGATTACAGATCAAGACATGTGGTATAGATGATTGGATAAAGGCAGAGTTTATTGCTTCATTTATTTGTTTTTCTTTTTTAAAACTCGTGCTGTTCCATAAAAGATTTGAAATGACTTACAACAGAAACACATATACAAATATGTTAAGAAAAATAGAATTTCAATAAAAATATTGAGTAAATACAATTTAGAAGAGTAAGGCAAAAATCATAGGAAGAATTAAGTAGAGTTGGAGATAATTATCTGTGAGTCAGTTCTTAAATTGCTATGTATGAAAAAGTAAGAACTTCCACTCCTGCATTAGCTACTTTGGGTATCTCCACTAGATAATTTGTCTGGGTAGATTCAGGCTTCCCCGGGCATCCTTGCATAATTTTTAGCATATCTGTTTTTCACAACATTGCTCGAAAAGCAGAAGCCTGTTTATTCATAGAACAAAAGCTGGGCAGATATAAAATCATGAGATGATGTCACAGTCTTAATTAATCTCCATAGACTGAATCTGATGATTTTCCATTGGAAATTTTATTGTGATTGGCTTGGAGTGCATTAGCAACATAAATGTAAGGAGCTACCATGCATTTGACTGTACTGGACATTTTACCACCCACACCCTCCTACCTACCTGCCTCATTATGACCCAAAAATTCAGCCACCAGGCTGGTGGGACTTGGGAAGCCACCTGTGATCACGAACGGAAGTACTCAATGTTCCTGCAGTACAATCAGCAGGCAACTACTTATTATTGTTGTTACCATTATTATTATTTTTGAACAGAACAAGAAAGAAGGAGGAGATGAGGAGGAGAATGGGAATAGGGTGGAGATGGCAGATGTCACAGGGGAGAACAAAGAGAAGGAAAATACCAGATGGAGGGGAGAAGCATTTAAAAAAAGAAAACTGAGAGAAAGAAAGAATCAGAGAGAAATTTACAGGAAAGCAGCAGGTTTGAGTAGAACCAGAGACAGAATCAATATAACATTTTTCCTTGTCCTAGTATGACCCAGCTAATTCCCGATGGATGCCAACTTGTTCATTTATGGGATGCTGGAGGAGGGCAAGCAACAAGATATTCGAGGTCACTCTCAGTCACTCTTCAGTAACCCTCTAACCTCTAAGAACCTAAAGGCAGCTGTGTCCACTGTGGAGCAAACCCTGGGGGAGGAGGAAGAGTGTCTAGTGTGTTGGTGACTCATTCTGGTGCTGATCTGGCCTTATGAAAGTAATTTAGCTCCACTGGGCTGAACCTAGTCATAATTAATAACAGGATACCTGGTTATACAGTGGGTCCAGTATTACCAACAAAGTGTTGCTTGAGGCAGAGGCAGAGAAGAAACAAAGAGAGAAGAAAACAAAAGGAAAGCAAGAGCAGACGATGGCTTCCAGTATTCTTTAGGCTGCAGAGACCCTGTGAAGGTTTCTGGATATATGTGTATACAATTGAGGTTTAAAGGAACTAACATTTCAGGGTCTATTACGTATCAAACAGAGTGCTGGATGCCTTTTCCATGTAACTCATGTAATCCAACCAACAGTCTTGTGCAGTAGCTGTTTATTATCCCCCTTTTACTGAGGTTAGGAAAATAGCTTGCTTGGTATAAGCAGGTTTAAACTCAGGTCTGCATGACTTGAATCCTAGCACATGTTTTTAACTTCAAAATAATCATACAGTCTAGGTGACGCTTAAAGAGATGTAGTTTGCTTATGTATTTAAAAGCAAGTAGCCATTACCTACCAGAGTCTCCATCTGTCTTTTCTGGTTCTCACTTTGTCTTAAAATCCTAATGTATTAATTTATGCTTCAGCCTTAAAAATACTAAATGATTTTGTAGTGGGAAGAAAATGGAAGGAAATGGATTTTGAAGGCAGAGAAATCTGGCCTGAAATTTGATTTTCATAGTTCATTAGCCATATGATCTTAAGAATCTGTACAATAGGATTAATAATATTAGTTTATTTTTTTTTTAAGGATGAAATGAGTTATGGGAACATACATAACATAAAGCTTTTCACTTAGGGGGCACTGAATTGTTGGTTTCCTTCCTGTCTTTTAAAATTTAGATGGAATTCACTGGTTTCAGAATTTCCTAAACTGTGCTCTGCAGAAAATTAGGTGTTCTGAGAGAGGTAATTAACATTCTTCATAAATACGTTTTTCATGGTCAGTATGTTGGTGTGGAGTGAATGCTTCTAAAGAAATGCTTCTCTTTAGAAATGCTTCTAACTCTTGTTTTTACCCACTCTCCGTTCCCCTAGAGGATTCCAACCATACAGAGCTCATAGGTCAATTCCAAATGGATTAAGGAACTAAATGTGAACATAAAAATGGAAACCATTTAGAAGAAATATGGAAAAATGTTGTATGTAATTTTTTCATAGTGAGTATCTTTTTAAAAAAGACAAAAACTCGAAACATAAAGGAATTTTGACTATGTTAAAATGTAAAACTTCTCTAAGACAAAGACACAATGTAAGAAGGTATTTCAATGTATTTAACTAACAAAGGATTAGTATCTGAATATATAAGCATTCTCACAAACCAGCAGAAAAAGGCAAACAATGCAATAGAAAAAAAGCAAAGGGTGTGAATTGACAATTCACAAAAGGGAAAGTTGCGTGGCCAAGAACATCTAGAAAAAAAAGCTCAATTTCACTAGTAATTGAGGAAATGCAAACTAATATAAAAATGAGTTATGTTACACTGATTAAATTCACAAAAATTCACATTTTAATTGCTAGTTATAATTTCTTCAACATTATACTGTAATTTTTAATCAGCACAGTAACACACCTAAACACACAAAGGAATGAAGTGAAGAACATAAGGATTGGGCAGCAAGACACAAAACTGTCATTATTTGTACACAGTGGTGGCATATTTACCACACAATTTCAAGAGAAAATAAGGCAGAGTCTTCCAAATGGGTTAAAGAACTAAATACTAAATGTTACAAAATACTAAATGATTTTGTAGTGGGAAGAAAATGGAAGAAAACGGATTTTGAAGGCAGAGAAATCTGGCCTCAAATTTGATTTTCACAGTTCATTAGCCATATGATCTTAGGAACCTGTACGATAGGATTAATAATGTTAGTTTAGTTTCTTTAAACGAACAAAATAAAACTATTAAAATAAGACGTTAGAACTAACACAATAATTTAGCAAGTCAATTAAATTTAAAATTAAGATTAAAAATTTAATTTTAATAAACCATACCAACAGCTATGATAGAAGAAACTGTTCACTAAATATTTTTGGTTTTGTATTAGTACAGGGTAGGATTTTACTTTCTTGTCTCCTTGAAGTTAGGTTTGATCATGTGACTTGCTGTGAACAATGAAGTATAAGCAGAAGTGATGCCTGTCTCTTCCAGGTAGACGCTTTAAGAGCCAGTACAAGATTTGCTGCTCTTTTCCTTTGTTTCTTGGAACAAGGAATGGCAATCATCTTCCATGTGGCAAACTGATAGAGTACCATTATCTGGAAGACTGCTGTATCTTCCAGATATTGGTTGCTCTATAGACAATTTGGGTCCTGGGGTGAGGACAAAATAGAATAGTGCCCTACCTAATACATGATAGACATACAGCATAAACAAGAAGTAAACTTTATTTTCAGTCATTGAAATTTTAGGGTTATTTGTTAATGTAGCATGCCCTAACCTATCCTAACTGATATGACCAATGAACATCTATTAATCATTTACCATGTGCCAAGCTGTTCTGAGTCCTCTCTCTCTTTCTCTTTCTCCTTATTTAATGTAATCACCACCAGAATTTTATGAAGTAGGTATCATTATGACCCTCGATTTGACAGATGAGTGAATTATCCCCTGGAGATACTGAGAGATTAAAATAACTTGCTTTACGTGACACACCTTGTAAATGGCAAAGACAAGATTTGAACTCGAGTCTTTTGGTTTCAATACCTGAACTTGTTCTGTTAATCACTTGGTATGCTGTCTTCCTTAGGAAATGTACTATAAAATTTTTACATATCATTTGTAATAGGAGACAAAACTATAAGACATGTAGAAAAAAACTTATAAAAGGTTACTGAGACTTTTACATAGAAAATTTTAAAACTTCATTAAAAGAAGACTTAACTGATTGAAAAGATGTAATATGACTGTGCTACCATAATTTGTGGATGGGAAAACTCAAATTCATAATGATAGAAATGTATCCAAATTAATTTATAAATTTGTTGTACTTTCAATAAAGATATCATGAATTTCTTTTGAACAGAATTTGACAAACGAATTCTCACATATATATGGAAATATAAATGACCAAGAAAAGTCAACACAATCTTGAAGAATAAAAATAATGGTAGATTTGTCTGACTAGATATTATAACTTTTGTAAATCCATATGAGTAAAAACTGAGGGTTGACACAGAAATAGACAAACCAATGGAAAAGAAAAGGGAATTCAGGGCCCAGTCTATTTATATAATGAGGGTGGCAATAAAATTTTGATGGGAGCAGGATGGATTATTAGGTAAATGACATTGTGACAATCTGTTATTGATATTGAAAAATTCTGTAACTGTACATTTATACAAATTGAATTCTAGATAAACTAAGGGCTTAAAAAGTAAAATAATACAAATTTAGAAGAAAACGGGGAAAATAATAGTTGAATTACATCAGGTAAGGGTTTTTTATGTATGACACAAAGGCACAAACTATTAAGGAGAATATTAACAAATTTGACTACATACTAGCTTCTATAAGATACCATGAAAAATATGAAAAAAGAAGATAAAAACTACAAGAAACTTGTAGTGCTATAGCCATCAAAGGATTAGTATCCAGAATATATAAAGAGCTTCTACAAACTGATGATGAAAAGAAAAACAACCCAATGGAAAAATAGGTAAAGGTAATGATAGGTAATTCATAGAAGAAGAAAACTGAATGCCAATAAAAATTTGAAAAGATTCTCAATATTGCTAGTATTCTGGGAAATATAAATTAAAACATTCGGACATACCATATGATACTATCTAATATGTAAAACTTAATAATTCTGATGACATCTACTGGAGAGATTGTGAATTTTCAGTGGGGCTGTAAATGTGAAGATGGTCATCTGCATAAACCCAGCAATTACACTTTTAGGGAGAAACCCGTACGTTTATAAGAAAATGCATACATAGTAGTTCTTCAACATCATGTTACAGAGCTGTGTAAAGAAAGTAGAGCTTTAGATATCAACACAGGTAAAACACAAAAGCACATTTTTAACAGGAAGAAAGGAGTTTAAAAAGATACAAATATTAATATGCATATTATGTATGTAAAAGTTAAAAATATATGAAACAGTAGTACATTTTCTTTGTGGAGGTAAATGTCTCAAAACTTACATGGGAAGATATAGAAAAACTTCAGGAAAGTGGCTGTTTAGAGAGGAAGACAAAAGGAAAGAAGGGAGGAAGGGCGTTAATTTTAACTGTAACATTTTGTATCCTCAAAAGAGAGAAAGATCTAAAACACATTACAGAAAATGTTAACATCTGTTTAATGTTAGTGGTATGTAATAGGTAACTGTTGTAGTATTTTCTGTACTTTTAATGTTTGAAGTATTTTATGATTAAAATTTAAGTCTAAAAAATCCCTAGATGGTAGCTTTTCATGTATACACTGCAGTATGGTTAGTCTCAGATCTTATACCGAGGCCTTAAAGTTTGTTTTTAAATTTTTCATAAATGAGATTGACATTTTCTTTTAATGTATGCTTTTAAGCAGGTAGCCTTATTTTAGGATCTTCAGCAATAGTCATGTATGTTTTTAAAACATTTTATTTATTTGTATTTATTTATTTATTTATTTTTAGAGAGAGATAGGAGGTCTTACTATTTTACCGTGTTGCCCAGGGTAGTCTCAAACTCCTGGGCTCAAGTGATCCTCCTCAGTAGCTGGGACTGCAAGTGTACACCACCGAGACCAACTTGTTCTGAAAACTTTTTAAGGTCTACAGGCTTATTTCAGAGATGCCAGCTTGACTGTCACACAGTATCCTAGAAGTAGACATTACAATGTTCTAGGAAGAAAATAAGACTCCAGATTGCCCAAAGTTATCGGCCAAAAAGTAACAAGGCTATTAAATTTGTATGTAAGATTTCAGTCTCTAAATCAACGGCTTGCTTCATGCTTTTCTGACTCCAATTGTTTTTGTTTTGTTTTGTTTTGGTACACAATGGGGTTCATATTAGGGAAAAGGTGATCTAGGAAGACAGCTATTTAGCCATGGCCTTAATTATCTCCTTCCTTTCTAGAGTGCAAATTTGCCTCTAATGCATGGAAATGCTAATGATTTTAAACCTTACTACAAAAAAGCAGTCTAAAAATTTTTAAAGAAATACTTTAGCAAGCTTTATATATTCTGTTGGGAATAAGATGTCCTTCAGGCAACAATTATCTACAAAAGAAAGGAAGTCATGAGAAAGGTGGGGGTGAAATGAACCAGGGAACGGGATGGTGGAGGGATTTTTTGTAGGTGACTACATATTTGGCTGAAAAAGGTCAAGAGCAGAACTCATTCACTTCACTTCAGGGAGGAAGAAGAAAGCAGGATGTTAGAGTGGAAAAAAGAGAAAAAAGAGCTGAATATGATTCTGGGATGATAAATTACTCCTGACAACTGCCTCATGGGGTACTCAGGGGCACTAAGGCTCACCTGCATTCGCCATAATCCATCCTTTCTGGTCATGCAGGGTTTTCAAGGAGGGAGCCTGACTTTCAGGAATGAGGTTAGTAATCCAATCTGTTGCAGTCTATGCAATGACTGTATGTAAAACTGGCAACTGGCACTATTAAAAGTGGAACCAGACAGCATATTAGAAGAGGAAAGAGGAAAACGTGGACATGTGGGAGCCGCGGGAGGAGAGAGTCACTGAAGTGTGTGACATGTAGGTCTTCTGTCTGCCAAGTGGAGTTCATTAAGTGGCAAGAGACTATCGCTTTCAGCTCACAAATAGCTCACAAACAGAAAGATGGCAATGACAGTGCGTTTGTCACTGTTAGAAATGGCAATTCTTTGCAACACTATTCCTCCAATTTTAAAAAAGTATCAAATCAGGCATTGAGAAAAATATAATTAAAATATGTGATATGAAAACTTTCTATATAAATTCGATTTTAAAATATCAGACATAGAGACATTTTAAGTAGGTTCTAGGTGGAATTTATATATGAAAACTAGGACATGAGCTTAGTGGAGATATTTTTCATAAATGTTTATATATGAGTAAGTTTTAAATACAAATAGATTTTTAAATGCTGTAAGAGATGTAAATTTTAAGAAGAGTAAGGGAATAATAAAAATAAATATTCATGGAGAAATCTCTGATCCCATTTATTTAGCAAAGTACCCATCCTTCTCTATGAGAGATGTATTGAGTAATTCAATTAGTTTATCTTCTACAAATTTGTATCCTAAACTCATATTTATTGAGTGCCAAATTGTGTTTCTGTTTAGGAGAGGTAAGACTTTACCTACTTACGGTCTCCAGCTGGGCTTGAGAATTAAATTGATATCGGACAGATTAACAGGAGAAACGCATACAAATTTCTACATGTACATGGGAGCCCCCACAGGAAAATGAAGGTCCAAAGAACTGGCAAGAGCTAAGTGCTTATAGAGTAGGTTGAACAAAGTGTGACAATTGTGCTAAAGTAACTAAAATGTATGGGAAGGCTAAAGGAAGGTGAATGATTTTAACAAGGTTTCCTTGTCCAGATTTTTCTGTTTCCACTTCCCGTTTCTGGTGACAAGAATATTTATTCTCTCCTGGCACAGGGAGGGCAGAGTGTCCCTTTTGTATCTGTTGTTTTCCAAGTGCCTTTAGCTAGAAAAAAATCCTTCTGCCACTCTTCAGCGGGCATTGTTCTAGTGTTTGGGACATATTTGTATATCAAAGACACGAAAATCCCTGCTTGTGTGTCTTACATGCTAGGAAGAGAAGAAATAAACATAATAAATAAGTTAATCCTATAATACTTTAGAAAGTAATAAGTGCTGTAAAAATCAAGAAGACACCTGTGTGTATGTATGTGTATGTTGGGCGTGAGGGGTGGGCTAAGAGGGTAGCATTTTGTCATACAGATCGCCTTCTGAGGAGAGGATATTTGAGCAAAGACTTGAAGGAGGGGAAAGACCATTTCGGGCAGCGAGAATAGCCCGTGCAAAGCCCTCAGGTGGGAGCATGCCTTGTGTACGTAAGGAAGCTTGGAGACCAACATAAGAGTGTAGTGAGCAAGATTGAGAGTGTACGAGATGAAATCAGGGAGGTAACAGGGGCCAGAGCACACAAAATCTACAGGGTATTGTCAGGGTTTGCCTTCAGGAGCTATGGGGGCATTTTGAGCAAAGCGAAGTGATCTGACTTAGATTTGAAAGGGATCACTCTGCCAAGGACAGGCTGTGGAATGGTGAGTGTGGAAGTGGGGAGACTGGTAAGGATGCTACTGCAACAGTCAGGTGAAAGATGATGGTTGGAGCAGGTGGCAGCAGTGGAAGTAGCGAGAAGTGACTGGACTCTGGATATATTTTATAGGTCAGGCCAACAAGTTTCTCTAATAAAATGTATAGAAAGGGCATGGAATGAAAGAGGCAGAAATCAGTGATGACTGACATTTTGACAAGAACATCTGCAAGGGTGGAATTGTCAACTCAGGCAGGAATTTTACAGGTTTGTAAGGAAATATTAAGAGTTTGATTTTTGGATCTGCTAAATTTGAAATGACTATTAGATACACAAAGAGAAATGTTGTGAAGGCAGTAAAAGAACCTGGAGTTCAGAAAAGTGTGAGTTGGAGATACAGAAGTTCTCTTATGTCCGACAGCCATGGAATTGGATAAGGTTATCTGGAAGATAAATGTTGAGTAAGAGAAGATGTCTAAGGACTAAGCCCCAGGGCCCTTCCACCTTTAGAGGTTGGGAGAAGAGGAGAAGCCAACAGTGGAGACTGAGAAGAAAACCTTAGTGAGGAAGCAGGAAAGCCAATGAAGTGTGCGATCCCAAGACAAGTGAAGAAAAGGCGTCTAATATTAGAGTGATCTAGATATGATCTAGATCTACATCTAGAGTGACATATTAGAGCGATTTAATATGTCAAATGCTGATGATGAATTAATAGTGAGGTCACTGGTGACAACAAAAAGACTTAATGGTAAGAGCAAAGCCTTATTGGAGCAGATTTCTTTTTAAATTATTTTTTTCCAGCTTCATTGACATATAATCAGCGAATAAAAATTGTGTATATTTACATCATGTGTACTTAAGGTGTGCAACATGATGATTTGATATATGTATACGTTGTGAAATGACTCCCACAACCAAGTAATTAACACATCCATCCCTCACATAGTTACTTTGTGTGTGTGTGTGTGTGTGTGTGTGTCTGTGTGGTAAGAACACAAGATCTAGTCTCTTAGATTTCAAGTAGATTATATGGTATTATTAACTGTAGTCACCATACTGTACATTAGATTCCTAGAACGTACTCATCTTATAACGGGGAATTTGTACACTTTGTCTCACCATCTCCCCCATCCTCTAGATTTCGAATAATACTGCAATGAACATGGGGGTATAGATATCCCTTTGAGGTCTTATTTCAATTCCTTTGGAATATATATCCAGAAGTGGGATTGCTGGATCAAATGTAGTTCTATTTTTTCTTTAAATTTTGGAGGACTCTCCATATTGTTTTCTGTAGTGGCTGCACCAACGTATGTTCCCATCAGCAATATACAAGGGTTCCCTTTTGTTCACATCCTTTCCAACAGTTGTGATCTCTTTGCCATCCTCTCAGGAATATGGTGATGTCTCATTGTGATTTTGATTCGCATTTCCCTGATAATTAGTGATGTTGAACAGCTTTTCACATACATGTTGGCCATTTGTATGTCTTCTTTGGAAAAACGTCTATTTAGGTATTTTTTCATGTTTTATTTTTTATTTCTTTTCTTTATTTATTTTAGAGATGGGGTCTTGCTATGTTGCCCAGGCTGGATTTGAACTCCTAAGCTTAAGCAATCCTCCTTCCTTGGCCTCCCAAAGTGCTGGGATTACAGACATGAGCCACCACACCAGGCCTTTTTTCCATGTTTTAACCAGATTTTCTTTTTTCTGTTGAGTTGTATGAATTTTGTATACATTTTGCATATTAGCCCCTTATTAGATACATAGTTTACAAATATTGTCTTGCATTCTGTAGGTTGCTTTTTCATTTGTGGATTATGTTCTTTGCTGTGCGGAATGCTTTTAGTTTTACATAGCCCCCCCCCACCAACTTGTTTATTTTTTATTTTGTTGCCTGTGCTTTTGGTGTCATATTCAAAAAATCATTGCCAAGGCCAATGCCAAGGTGATTTCTCCCTGTTTTCTTCTAGAAGTTTCATGGTTTCAGGCTTATATTTAATTATTTAATCCATTTCTAGTTAATTTTTGTGTATGATATATGATAATGGTCCAATTTCACTCTTTTGCATGTGAATATCCAGCTTTTCCAATACCATTTATTAAAGAGAATATCCTCCCCCCACTGTGTATTTTTGGCACCCTTGTTAATTATTAGTTGACCTTATGTGTGTGGGTTTATTTCTGGGTTCTCTATTCTGTTCCATTGGTTGATGTGTCTGTTTCAATGTCAGTGCCATACTGTTTTGATAGCTTTGTAATACATTTTGAAATCAGGAATTATAATGCCTCCATCTTTGTCCTTCTTTCTCAAGATTGCTTCAGCTATTAGGGGTCTTTTGTGATTCCATGTGAGTTTTAGCATTGCTTTTTCTATTCTGTGAAAAATGTCCTCTGAATTTTGATAGGGATTGCATTGAATCTATAGAATCACCTTGGGTGGTACAGACGTTTTGACAATATTAGTTGTCTAATTCATGAACACACAATGTTTTTCCATTACTCGTGATCCTTCAATTTCTTTCACCAATGCTTTATAGTTTTCAGCAAACAGATCTTTCACCTCCTTGGTTAAATTAATTCCTAAGTGTTTTATTCTTTTTGATGCTATTTGTTAATGAAAATATTGTCTTAATTTCTTTTTCAAATACTTCATTGTTAGTGTATTATAGAAACATAACCTGTTTTTGTAAGTTGACTTTATATCCTACAACTTTACTCAATTTATTTCTTAGTTCTAACAGCTTTTTGGTGGAGTCTTTAGGGTTTTCTATACATAAGATCATATTGGAGCAGATTTTTAACATTGCTTATATTTTACAAAATTTTTTTCAAAATTCCACTAAAACGTTATTAAAACCTTGTTAGAGTGGACTTTATAATATAAACTGACATTAATTTGTCCAACTCATATCTTCTTCTTACCACTTTTCTTGCTTTTTTGTTTTGCAATGCAACCAAGAATACACAATACCCAGACTACGTCAAAATGATATTGTTTGTAATTAAACTGCATTATTCAGCTAATTATTTTCTCATTTGCATTTATTTTTCTTCACAGCAGAAACTATGGCAATTTAGGGCTAATCGTTTAATACTTTCTCATAATTTTCCAAAAATATGATGATATATTAATTTTTAAAAATGCTTTGCATTAATCACACCAAGCACCTTGGCTGGAAGCTTACTCTCAATATGAGAACACATTATTTTTAAAGACACAAGTGTTGAAATATTTCATCCCAAGATGTGGGTTGATTGTGACAAAACAGCCTGCGTTCATCACTTTGTTTATTTACTAGGCAAAAGTTCAGTGAGAGTGACCAATTTTCCACCCCTCCCTATATTCACAAATAGTGCCTTTCTATGATGGGTGGGGTGACCTATCCCGCCCCTGACAGTGGTTTCAACCATGTGACTTGCTTTGGCAGAAGGGATATTATCTGATATAAATGCAAGAAGAGACTTGAGATGGGCTTGTGTGCTGTGGTTTGCTCTCTTGTGCCTCTGCCATCACCATGGAAACATGCCTGAGCTCTCTTGCTAAAAGGTGAGGGACACATGGAGCAGAACGGTGTCACCATGTCACCCCCACTGTTCTGGTCAAGACTAGCCTAGATCAGCCAACTGCCAGCTGACCCCCCAAATGTGAGCAATAAGCAATGACTGTTGAATGCCACTGAAGTTTTGTAGCAAACGATTACTAATGCTGTATCCTTTTCTGGCTTTTATGTTCAAATGACTTAGTAGGGTCTGGGCTGATATCACCTGATTCTCAATGTGTCTCTTATATTCTTAGCCTTTGGCAGTTCTGTCAGAGCACTTTGCCATCCTTTCCCAGACTTACTGTGAGCAGTTCCACCCACAGCGTTTTCTGCTGCTCTCATCTCAAATTTACTTAGTCCCTCAAGGCAGCTGTCTGGTGAGCACTGGAAGTTAGTGAGCACAATGAAGATAAGAGGGTAGACGTGAAAATAAAGATTTGGGAGTTACGAAAATACAGTCCATGGAAAAAGCAATGGCAATGAATGGAATTATCACCGAAGAAAGCTCAGAAAGAGAAAAAGGAGAAAACAAGGGCTGAACTTGGGAACAACTCCATATGTAAGTCCCAAAGGCATGGAAGAAGCTACAGCAAGGAAAACAGAAATAAGAGGTCAAATGAGTAGGAAGAGAACATGGAGCTTGGAAGCCAATAATTAGAAAGTTCCAAGAAAAGGAAAGTGGCAGAAGTGTTCATTATTTTAGGATATTTCATTAGAAGTATGTCATTGGAGCTGAAAATTAAGACATCACTGGTGGTTTCTGCCAGAAGGCAGAGTGAAGTAGTAGAAGCCAGACTGAAATGGAATAAGGAGTATGAGATGAGGAGGTGGAAGTGGGTATAAACCATACCAAACGTCGTCTAAAGTGCATCAGAATCATTTGGGTGTTGTGGCGAAAGTGTTAAAAAATAGAGATTTCTGGGTCTCACTCTCAGAAGTCCTAATTTAGTCTTACCAAGAGCCAGAAATTTGCATTTTATAAAGCATCCTAGTTTTAATAAAGTCTGAACTATATTTTCAAAAAAGTTGGCAAAAAAAAAAAAAAAAAAAAGATAAAGGAAGACGCCAAAGGGAGGCCTAAGGGCTGGTGGGGGTGATAAACACTTTGTAATTTTAAACTTGCTTCCTAGAGAAAGCTTCTCCCCTGGGGCAATAATGTGTTGATCAGTGAATATAACGAGCAGCCTGCTTAGCAGTTGTGCTTTTCAATATAAATTGTTTAATTGGCTTTCGGTATAAATCAGTCTTGCTTGAGTTTGGGCACCATGACCTAACATATCCTAGGGCCTGATGACTCTTAGATAAACTGAATGTTGATATTTTAGCCCTTAGTAAATATCTCTTATTTTTAATGTCTCCTTTTTTTTTTTTTTCACCAAGAAAAAAGATTCCTAGCTGATAACCTCTAGGCAACCTTTGAAAAAAAAAAAGTGTTTTACTGTTTTCAATCTTTACAAAAAAGCCTTTTGCTATTTTTAAGTCCTTGAGAGCCCTCTCTTCTTAAACCTCTTTAACCTATCTGAATTGTAACCCTCCAATTCTACTAAAATAGTGCTATTTAAGGTGTAGGGGTGAAAAGGCAGTATCTTTTTTTGTCAGCTATCACAAGGGTCGTGGCTGAATACCTTATAGCAAAACACAGATTAACAAGAGAAAAGCGTAACAAATTTATTTTAAAAACTTGAACGAAGTTTTACATGACATGGGCACCTTCAGAAATAAATACCGGAAGATCCAGAGAAAACTGTGTGTGTTTTTTTTTTTTTTGACATTTATTTTTATGTTTTCTTATTCAGTCTTTTGAGAGTCTTTCTATGTTGCCAACACTGGATTCAAACTCCTGGCCTCAAGTGATCCTCCCACTTCAGCCTCCTGACCACCAGCAGATTACAGGCACGTGACACTGCACATGGCTTAAAACTATGTGGTTTTATGCTAAGTCTGATGAAAGAAATATGTCATTGTGGAGAAAAATAACTGGACAAAAAGGGTATAATCTCATGGTAATAAACTTGGGGGAACTTAGCAAGACCTGTTCACTCAAGTTCTTCTTGGCTTCTCTGTGTAACATTTTTTCTCTACGAGCTTAGGGCAGAACACCTGACATGTGAGGGTCTTATGAGCTACTTTTAGGGGAGGTAGGTCAGAGAGTGACCTTTCTAAGTTTTATTGTTTTGGGGAAGAGAGAGCAAAGAGGGAGACAAGAGGGCAGAAAGTCAGAAAGACCTTCTTGCTTCTGAGACCCTCCTGTTTTCTTCAGCTCAAAAATACTCAGCATGTCAAGGTACTCTACTTTGAGGTATTGTGTTCTGAGCCTGAGAAAAGTCACTCAATGGCTCCAAAATCCACACTGAATATCTGTTTGGTTTAAAATTTTTGACTACTCTGAAACATTAAAGATTGTCAATGCCCCTTTTCTAAAGTTTTCTATTCTTTGGATGTTTCCTGTTTTCTATCCTGCAGTCTAATTGTGGATGGCCACAATGCATCTTTTATTCAACATTTACATAGCAGTGTCACCTAGTCCGATAGAAATGTAAACTATTTAGAAATCTCTGATTTCCAACTCTGCCTTTTTTTTTAAAGCTGCTATCTTATGTTTCTCACTGCCTGTTAGACTTTTCAGCTTGGAGTCTTTATTTCTTTTAGTGATTCTACCATGCTTTCAGAATAAAGTTTCTCCCTTAATTTTGCATGTAAGTAATTGCTGACATCTATCATTTTTTTCCTTTTTGATGTACTTTGGAATCATTCTCTCAATTTCCATTGACACTGGTATCAGATTTAATTTGGACCTTTTTAAATGATCTGCAAGAATTAATACAAAAGCACTTTTTAAAAGTTAGGTTCACCTGGGTGTAATTTACATCCAATAAAATTCACGCTTTTAAGTGTGGAATTTAATGAGTTTTGACAAATGCATATACAGTCATGTTACTACCACCATGATCAAGATATAAAATATTTCCATCGCCCCAAAATGTTTCCTTGTGGCAATTTGCAGTTACTTCCTGTCCTAAACCTTTAGCCGCTGGCAACTGCCAATCTGTTTCCTGTCCCTATGGTTTTGTCTTTTACAGAATGTCACATAAGTGGAATTGTTCTGTATGCACACTTTTGTATGAGGCTCCTTTCACTTAGTGGAATGCTTTTGAGGTTCATTTGTATTGTTGCATGTAGTTCATTCCTTTTTGTGGCTGAATAGCATTCTATCATAAGAGTTGTATCACAATTTGCCTATCTATTGACCAATTGATGGATATTTGGTTGTTTCCATTCTTTGTCTACAATGAAAAAGCCTGCTGCAAACAGCCGCATACAACTCTTTCTTTCCATATATATTTTCCTTGCAATAGCACTTGAAGTCATTTCTCTGCTCTTGTTTCTCAAGTTCATGTTGCCCACAGAAAAATCTTAATAGTTGTTATAGTGTTTTTCACTTACTCTAAAGCTTTTAGTGGTTTTTTATTACAGGAGATTTATTAGACAAATATCATTGCTTAGATGACTTTGTTCATTAGTTAATCTTATTGTTCATTACTTAATCTTATTAGATAAACATCAAACCACTTGTCTTTCTATTAAAGACTTCCAAAGGTGATCTCAAAATACTTTTTCGAATTTACCGCCAATTACTCACTCTATGCTCAAACTATGCTCCTGGATTATTAACCACTCCTAGCATGACATCTTTAAGACTTTCTTCTTCTGTTTATACCATTAATTTAAATTGAATTTAGCTAAATAAGCATTCACTGACCACCTACTACGTATAAGCTACAATGCTTTGTAGATACAAGTATCCCTTGCTAATCAAGTCTTATTTGTTCTTGAGTTTTTTTTTTTTTTTTTTTTTTTTTTTTTGAGGCAGTCTCATCCTGTCACCCAGGCTGGAGTGCAGTGGCACAATCTTGGCTCACTGCAACCTCCGTCTCCCAGGTTCAAGCGAGTCTCCTGCCTCAGCCTCCTGAGTAGTTGGGACTACAGCTGTGTGCCACCATGCACAGCTAATTTTTGTATTTTTAGTAGAGACTGGGTTTCACCATTTTGACCAGGCTGGCCTGGAACTCCTAACCTCAAGTGATCCGCCCCCCTCGGCCTCCCAAAGTGCTGGGATTACGGGAGTGAGCCACAGCACCTGGCCTGTTCGTGAATTCTTGAGAGCAAATAGTGTGAGTTCAGCTAATATAGAATACTGACCCTATCTTAATTTATTTGAGTCTATTTGATCTCAGATAGTGACAGAAGAGTCCCTAGCCCCAGAAAAGCTGCTTGTATATAGTGGGTACCTAATAAATGTTTGTTTAAATAAGTTTAATTAATATCAATGGCATAAACGATGAAGTAGATTTCAGGTGAGTATGGTGAATTTATTTTTTCACACATTGAGATAGAGACATCATGGGAATGTGAGATAGGAAGTAGGGATCACATTTGAAGACATAGCTTGAAGCAGGAATTGCATAGAAGTGGTAGCTGATGCGAAGGGAGCGAATAAGTTTCCTTAGGGAGAAAGTAAAAAATGAGGAAAGACAGAGCTGGGAAACCTTTGGAGAATGCAGGCATCTCATGGCTGCTTACTAGGGCAGGACTGAGATAATTAAAGAATTAAGTGGAGCAAAAGCAGTAGGAGATATAAGAATATGCAGGGAATGGATGGGGTGGTAAGGAGAGTGTGGGAAGGTGAAATGCTTGGACATTTATTGAATGACTATTATGTGTCTGTTAGAGATTGATAGGCAATTTACTTAATTTGCCTCATTTAATCCTCATAACATAGCCCATGAAATAGGTAATATTATTCTCCTTTGATAGATGAGAAAGCTTATGCACAGATAATTTAACAAATTTTCCCAAGGTAATATAGCTGGAAAGTGGCATAGATGCGTGAAATATTAAGCATAGTGAGGGCATGTTGTTCTGTGTCTAACTTTGTTTAACATTGTCTGCTTTGTTTAACATTGATCCTCAGAACCTAGTTTGGTTCCTGGTACACACTGTGCATTCAATAAGCACCCATTGATTATATTAAATCAAACTTATGTCTGTTTGACTTCAAATCCTATGATCTTTGCATAATACCTTATTGAATGATCACAGACACCAAGGAAAGTGAAAGTTTGAATACGAAAGCATACACTAACTCATTCAGAGCTGTTGAGTCATCACAAGGATTTAGAAGAGTTTATTGACTTTCTCAGAAACAGGTAGTCATTGACAAGCTTAAAAAGAACATTTTCCATAAAGTAGACTTCGAAGGCAGAATGTAATAGGCTGGAAAATGCCTTGCCTCAGCATACTTTGCTACTGCAAACTGTTTCTTATACATGGCAGCAACACTCCAATGCTCTGAGATAATTGCAGCTCATTAGCCCATTTCTACTGCCTCCAGATTTCTTGGGTGGGAGTCAGATACTATTCCCCTGCATTCCTCCTAGCTTTGAGGTTCACATGCTAAGCTTCAAGAGCAGACTCGTTGGTGCTCCCTTACTAGGCTTGAGAGCTCCTGTATCTCCAAGGAGGATGGGACTCTAAGTACAGTCTTAGAAGAAAGAAACCTAAGTAGAAATTCATCCTTTATCTCAATTTTCATTTTTTCTATAATTTCAAGGTGGATGAAGGATTCAGGTATTGTTTAACTATTCTAATTATCTTTTTAATATTCTGCAAATGGTCTAGCACCTCCTTTGGAATGTGACATCTACTGTGTTGATGCCTTCATTTAAATTTATAATTTAACATCTTGTTTTATCAGCAAATTTTTGCAATTCAGGGTACCAAGTGCTCTATAAGAAGTATTAAAGATATGGAGCAAAGGAAAGTGTGATCAAATCTCACCTGGGGTGGAGATGTGGTCAGGCAGAACTTCACAGGAAATGTAATGTTTGGCTTTAGTTTTGAAGGATGGAAGCATGTGGGTAGCATGGGACTTTGACAGTGGGAGGCATATAATGTTCTCCCTATAGCTATGTGTCCCTGCTGGCCTCTTTCCAAATTACTTTGGTATAGGTGATCACCTACAAGTGCATAGCACTGCATTTTTTATTAGGTGGAATAAATTTATTTCTTTCAGTTTACATAATAAGTAGTTCTGCTGCCACTGCTGCTGGCTTGCTTCGTGGTTTGCTTATGTGCCATTGGTGGAAAATAAGAAGAAGGAATGACTTAAATAAAAATACAAAAAAAGCAAAATTACAAAAAGAGGTCCATGGAAGAAAACTTTCAGGAACCAGTAATGGGAAGGGTTACTATTAAAGAAATGGGATGACTGTCAGGAATGTTATTGTGTCTACTGAATTTATTTAGGCATGTTGAGTCATAGACATAATTTAATGTGTTAAAATACATTCTCACAGATTGACCAAACCAAATAACATTAATATAAATGTGGTAATAGAATAATATTTCAAGTTGAATTTTAGACCATACAGATAGAGTGAGGGAATGTGAAGGATACCTGTCATTTAAGAGACCACAAAGGACTCTTTCCTGAGGGGAATGGAAGTTGGAGGTGAGAATCTTGGTCTCAGAGTGCATACCTGGGTTCAAAGTCCAATTTTGCTATTTTCTGTGTTTTGACTTTGGGGAAACTATTCTTTCTAACCCTCAGTTTTCTCATGTCTAACATGGAGATTATATCTTTGTTACATTTTGCTATGAGAATTAAATGACTTCACGTAGAGTGTCTCACAGTGTACCTGGACCAAAGTAGTTGCTCAATAAACATTGGTTAATTTCTTTCATCTCTTGTTTTCTTTTCTACTTCCCCTTTACCTCCTCATGCCTTCCTTTCTATCTCTTCTCCCACTGAAAGATGCGAAAAGGCAGTTATATTCAAGGAAATGTTCGGTAATGAACTATTCAAGAATTAAGGCTCAGCACTTACATAAAAAAGTAACATAGACTTCATGTTGAAGATTTTACTATTATCAGTATCATTTTATATATAAGGAAACTGAGGTGTGGAGGGATTAAGTAATTTACCAAGATTAATCTCGAATAAGTGTCAGATTCAGGACTTTAACTCCCCATCCTTTTGACGCTAAAGAACAAGTTCTTAATGACAATTCACAATACTGTGAAGATTACTATGAACTCAGCTAAATTCCTCAGTCATCATTTCACCTGTTGCCTTTAAGCCACAGCTCCCTCAGCCTGTACCTAAATAGCAGGCTTCTTTTGTTTCTTTTTTTGTTGTTTTTGTAATCACCTTACATTTATCCTGATTAAATTCTGTCTTGTTAGATTTGGCCTATCTTTCTAGCCTGTCTAGATCTTTTTGATTCATGATACTGGCATATTGTCATCCAACATATTCCCTATCCTTCTAAGCTTTTTATCAGGTGCAAATATAATATACATATGTTTCCTGTCTTCATTCAAGTCACTGATAAAATCGTTGAACAAGATGAGGCAAAAGGCAAAGCCCACAGAGAGTGACATTATTTCATCATTAATCAGCATCCTCAAGAAATGGCTTTTCAATTCATTTCAAATCCATCCAGTTTTATTAGCATTTACTCTTACTTTCTTTTGCAAGGGTATTAAAAAAGGCTTTGTCAAGCCTTTTAGCCTTGATGAAGTCTAGGTTTCTGATATCCACTGTATCTAACTGATGTGCAGGTTTAGTAACCCTGTCAAAAAGGACTCTAGTTTTCAACCTAACTTTATGCATTACATGTTGTTTGCTAAAATGTTTCCTTTTGAAGGAGTCCCATTGAATATTTTTATTTACAGCTGCCTACTTCAAGTGAAACGTAAATCCAGATCATAGAGCTCCTGACTATAGCTATCGTTGTACAGAGCTTCTCACTTATGCCTTTTCTAAATAGAGTTGGCCCTTCATATTTGTGTGTTCCATATTTGTGGATTCAACCAACAGTAGATTGAATATATTCCAAAAAAGTTGTGTCTGTATTGAACATGTACATAATTTTTCCTTGTCATTATTCTCTAAATGATGTAGTATAACAACTAATTACATGACATTTACATTGTCTTAGATATTATAAGTAATCTAGAGATGATCTAAAGTTTATGGCAGGATGTGTATAGTTTACATGTAAATAGTACCCCTATTTCATATCAGGAATTTGAGCATTCATCGATTTTGCTGTTTCAGGAGGTCCTGGAACACATTCCCCAGTGGATATTGTGGGACAACTGTACTATAGTCTCATCCTTCATTCACTAATGCATGAAATTGAAACAATACATCTTCTGTTAATTTTTATAATTTACGTGGTCTCAAGAGAGTGTGCTTAAAGCTTCTAATTTTCCCCATATCAGATTTTTAAAGATTAATTCCAAGAAGTTGACAAAATAAAAAAAAATTATATTAAAAGCGACTGACTTTATTTTTCAAATAGAGGCAGGACTAGATTGCAGCTCTGACTTGGATGGACAGAGCAGCGTGCAGAGGCTAGCATCATAAATATTAGCTTCAGAATGAGTACAAGAGCAAAGCAGGAATCCCGAGAGGACCCACAGACCCTCTGAAGGAAGCAGACTGCTCCTGTAGGACCCAGGAAACACCCCAAATACTGTGAGTGCCCAAACCGTGGAAGTGGGAAAGGGAGATCCTCCACCCCTGAACGCACACCCCCAGTGGGGAAACTGAAGATCTAGTCTGCAGGAGAAGTTTCCAACCTTACCTGGAGCCGAGTCAATTTAGAGAGCTGAGTGAAATATATGGGGTAGAGGAAGCAGCAGGAAAGGTCCTGGGAGCTCGCTGGGTCCCCAAGCAGGCCATTCCTGCCTGGTATCACAGGGATCCTTTGGGAGGGCGGCCAGAGGCTCAGGGGAAAACACCACAGGGAGAAGGTAGAGCTGAACCTTGTAAGAATTTGAACTGGGCAAGAAGCTTTCTGGCCAGAACTCGGGGGAGGATGTGAATCCAGCACGCAGACTCCACAGGCAGGAGAAGAACCAAAGCCCTTTCCTTTCACAGCTGGGAGATGGGGAGCCTGGGGAAAGTTCTCAAGCCCTGCTAGCCCACTGGCCTGGAAACAGACTTGGTGCTGTTAGAGGGGGCACTGCAGGAATGAGATTGGCCCTTTGGATTGTGTGGGAGCTGGGAGAGGCCTGTGACTGCCGGCTTTCCTCCACTTCCCTGACAACCTGCCTGACTCAGCAGAAGCAGCCATAATCCTCCTAGGTACACAACTCCGTTGACCCGGGACCTCACCCCCATTCTCCACGGCAGCTGCAGCAAGACCTGCCCAAGGAGAGTCTGAGCTCAGACACGCATAGCCCTGCCCCACTTGATGGGCCTTCCCTACCCACCCTGGTAGCTGAAGGGAAAGGGCATATAATCTTGGGAGTTCTAAGGCCCTGACACCACTGGTTCCTCTCCATACTACCACAGCTGATGCTCTCTGGAAAGTACCACCTTCCGACAGGGGCCAACCAGCAGGAAAATAGAACATTAAACCACCAAAGCTAAGAACCCTCACAGAGTCTGTTTCACCCCCTGCCACCTCGACCAGAAGAAATGCTGGTATCCATGGCTGAGAGACCCATAGACGGTCCACATCACAGGACTCTGTGCAGACAGCCCTCAGTACCAGCCTGGAGCCTGGTAGACTTGCTGGGTGGCTAGACCCAGAAGACAGATAACAATCACTGCAGCTCAGCTCTCAGGAAGCCACATCCATAGAAAGAGGAGGAGAGTACTACATTAAGGGAAAGCCCTGTGGGACAAAAGAATCTGAACAACAGCCTTCAGCCCTAGACCTTCCTTCTGACAGAGGCTACCCAAATGAGAAGGAACCAGAAAACTAACTCTGGTGATATGACAAAACAAGGCTCTTTAACACCACCAAAAAAAATCACACTAGCTCACCAGCAATGGACCCAAACCAAGAAGAAATCCCTGATTTACCTGAGAAATAATTCAGGAGGTTAGTTGTTTTCTCTTTTCTCTCTCTCTCTCTCTTTTTTTTTTTTTGACATGGAGTCTCGCTCTTGTTGCCCAGGCTGGAGTGCAGTAGTGCGATCTCGGCTCACTGAATCCTCCACTGCATGGGTTCAAGTGATTTTCCTGTCCCAGCCTCCTGAGTAGCTGGGATTACAGGCACCCACCACCATGCCTGGGTAATTTTTGTGGTTTTAGTAGAGACGGGGTTTCACCATGTTGGTCAGGCTGGTCTTGAACTCCTGACCTCAGGTGATTCACCTGCCTTGGCCTCCCAAAGTGCTGGTATTACTGGTGTGAGCCACTGTGCCCAGCCCAGGAGGCTAGTTATTAAGCTAATGAGGGAGGCACCACAGAAAGGTTAGGCCCAGTGCAAGGAAATCCAGAAAATGATACAAGAAGTGAAGGGAGAAATATTCAAGGAAATAGCATGAAAAAGAATAATCAAAACTTCAGGAAACACTGGACACACTTATATAAATGAAAAATGCTCTGGAAAGTCTCAGCAATAGAATTAAGCAAGTAGAATAGAGAAATTCAGAGCTCAAAGACAAGGTCTTCAAATTAACTCAATCCAACAAAGACAAAGAAAAAAGAATAAGAAAATATGAACAAAGCCTCCAAGAAGTCTGGGATTATGTTAAATGACCAAACCTAAGAATAATTGGTGTTCCTGAGGAAGAAGAGAAATCTAAAAGTTTGGAAAACATATTTGGGGGAATAATCAAGGAAAACTTCCCTGGCCTTGCTAGAGACCTAGACATCCAAATATAAGAATTTCTGCACAAAGAACATCTGGGAAATTTATTGCAAAAAGATCATCATCTAGGCATATTATCATCAAGTTATCTAAAGTTAAGACAAAGGAAAGAATCTTAAGAGCTGTGAGATGAAAGCCCCAGGTGACCTGTAAAGGAAAACCTATCATATTAACAGCAGACTTCTCAGCAGAAACCCTACAAGCTAGAAGAGATTGGGGCTCTATCTTCAGCCTCTTCAAACAGAACAATTGTCAGCCAGGAATTTTGTATCCAGTGAAACTAAGCATCATACATGAAGGAAAGATAACAGTCTTTTTCAGACAAACAAATGCTGAGAGAATTCACCACTATCAAGAAACCACTACAAGAACTGCTAAGAGGAGCTCTAAATCGTAACACAAATCCTGGAAACACATCAAAACAGAACCCGTTTAAAGTGTAAATCACACAGAACCTATAAACAAAAATACAATTTGAAAAGCAAAAACGAAACCCCAAAAACCAAGGTACACAGGCAACAAATAGCACGATGAATGGAATGGTGCCTCACATCTGAATATTAACATTGAATGTAAACAGCCTAAATGCTCCACTTAAAAGATCAGAACTGCAGGATGGATAGAACTCCCCAACCAACTACCTGTTGCATTCAGGAGACTCACCTAACACATAAGGACTCACATAAATTTAAAGTAAAGGGTCAAAAAAGGGCATTTCATGCAAATGGACACCAAAAGTGAGCAGGGGTAGCTATTCTTGTATCAGAAAAAACAAATTTTAAAGCGACAGCGTTAAAAGAAGCAAATAGGGACATTGTATAGTGGTAAAAGGCCTTGTCCAACAGGAAAATGTCATCCTAAACATATATGCAAGTAACACTGGAGCTCCCAAATTTATAAAACAATTACTAATAGGCCTAAGAAATGAGATAGACAGCAATACAATAATAGTGGGGAACTTCAATACTCCACTGACAGCACTAGAGAGGTCATCAAGACAGAAAGCCAACAAAGAAACAATGGATTTAAACTATGCCTTGGAACAAATGGACTTAACAGATATATACAGAACAGTTCATCCAACAACCACAGTATACATATTCTATTCAACAGTGTATGGAACTTTCTGCAAGATAGACCATATGATAGACTACGAAGTGAGCCTCAATAAATTTAACAAAATTGAAATTATACCAAGCACTCTCGCAGACCACAGTGGAATAAAACTGGAAATCAACTCCAAAAGGGACCTTCAAAACCATGCAAATACATGGAAATTAAATAACCTGCTCCTGAATGATCACTGGGTCAAAAACAAAATCAAGATGGAAATTAAGAAATTCTTCTAACTGAATGACAATAATGACACAACCTATGAAAACCTCTGGAAAACAGCAGAGGTGGTGCTAAGAGGAAGGTTTACAGCCCCCAAAAACGACATCAAAAAGACTGAAGTAGCAGAAAATGGCATTCTAAGGTCGCACCTCAAGGAACTAGAGAAGCAAGAACAAACCAAACCCAAACCCAGCAGAAGAAAGAAATAGCCAAGATCAAAGCAGAACTAAATGAAATTGAAACAAACAAAAATACAAAAGATAAATGAAGCAAAAAGCTGGTTCTTTGAAAAGACAAAGTTGTTAGACCATTAGCACGATTAAACAAGAAAAGAAGAGAGAAAATTCAAATAACCTCATTAAGAAACGAATCAGGAGATACTATAGCTGAAATACAAAAGATCATTCAAAGGTACTATGAACACTTTTATGCACATAAACTAGAAAACCTGGAAGAGATGGACACAGTCCTGGAGAAATACAACCCTCCTAGCTTAAATTGGAAATAATTAGATACCCTGAACAGACCAATAACAAGTGGCAAGATTGAAATGGTAATTAAAAAATTATGAACAAAAAGAAGTCAAGGACCAGACGGATTCACAGGTGAATTCTACCAGACCTTCAGAGAAGAATTGGTACTAATCCTTTTGACACTATTCCACAGCATAGAGAAAGAGGGAACCCTCCTTAATTCATTCTATGAAGCCTGCATCACCCTAATACCAAAACCAGGAAAGGACATGGCCCAAAAAGAAAACTACAGACCAATATCCCCGATGGACACAGACACTAAAATCCTTAACAAAATATTAGCTAACTGAATCCAACAACACATCAAAAAGAGAATCCACCGTAATCAAGTGGGTTTCATACCAGGGAAGCAGGGATGGTTTAATATATGCGTCAATAAATGTGACAAACCACATAAACAGAATTAAAAACAAAAATCACGTGATCATCTCAATAGATGCAGAAAAAGCATCTGACAAAATCCAGCATTCCTTTATTATTAAAACTCTCAGCAAAATCAGCACACAAGGGACACACCTCAATGTTATAAAAGCCATCTATGACAAACCCACAGCCAACATAATACTGAATGGGGAAAAGTTGAAAGCATTCCCTCTGAGAACTAGCACAAGAAAAGGATGCCCACTCTCACCATTCCTCTTCAACATAGTACTGGAAGTCCTAGCCAGAGCAATCAGACAAGAGAGAGAAATCAGTAAAGAGGAAGTAAAACTGTCACTCTTTGCTGATGATACAATCATTTACCTTGAAAACCCTAAAGATTCTTCCAGAAAGCTCCTAGAACTGATAAAAGAATTCAGGAAAGTTTCTGGATACGAGATTAATGTACACAAATCAGTAGCTCTTCTATACAACAAGAGCAACCAAGTGGAGAATCAAATCAAGAACTCAGTCTCTTTTATAATAGCTGCAATAAATAAATAAATAAATAAATAAATAAATAAATAACTTAGGAATATATCTAACCAAGGAGGCGAAAGACCTCTACAAGGAAAACTACAATACACTGCTGAAAAAAAATCATAGATGACACAAACAAATGGAAATACATCCCATGCTCATGGATGAGTAGAATCAATATTGTGAAAATGACCATACTGCCAAAAGCAGTTGACAAATTCAATGCAATCCCCATCAAAATACCACCATCATTCTTCACAGAATTAGGAATAACAATTGTAAAATTCATATGGAACCAAAAAAGAGCCTGCATAGCCAAAGAAAGACTAAGCAAAAAGAACAAATCTGGAGTCATCTCTCTACCTGATTTCAAACTATACTGTAAGGTCATAGTCACCAAAACAGCATGGTACTGATATAAATATAGGCACACAGACCAATGGAACAGAATAGAGAACGCAGAAATAAACCCAAATACAGCCAACTGATCTTCAACAAAGCAAACAAAAATATAAAGTGGGGAAAGGACACCTTTTCAACAAATGGTGCTGGGATAATTGGCTAGCCACCTGTAGGAGAATGAAACTGGATCCTCATCTCTCACCTTGTACAAAAATCAACTCAAGATGGATTAAGGACTTAAATCTAAGACCTGAAACTAAAAATTCTAGAAGATAACATTGGAAAAACCCTTCTAGACATTGGCTTAGGCAAGGATTCCATGACCAAGAACCCAAAAGCAAATTTAATAAAAATAAAGATAAATAGCTGGGACTTAATTAAACTAAATAGCTTTTGCACAGCAAAAGGAACAGTCAGCAGAGTGAACAGACAGCCCACAGAGTGGGAGAAACATCTTCACAATCTATACATTTGACAAAGAACTAATATGCAGAATCTATAATGAACTCAAACAAATCAGTAAGAAAAAAGCAAACAACCCCATCAAAAAGTGGGCTGAGGACGTGAATAGACAATTCTCAAGAGAAGATATGCCAATGGACAACAAACATATGAAAAAATGCTCAACATCACTAATGATCAGGGAAATGCAAATCAAAACCACGATGCAATGCCACCTTACTCCTGCAAGAATGGCCATAATAGAAAAATAAAAAAACAGTGGATGTTGGCATGGATATGGTGATCAGGGAACACTTCTAAACTGCTGGTGGGAATGTAAACTAGTACAACTATTATGGAAAACAGTGTGGAAGTTCCTTAAAGGACTAAAAGTAGAACTACCATTTGATCCAGCAATTCCATTACTGGGTATATACCCGGAGAAAAATAAGTCATTATATGAAAAAGATACTTGCACATGCATATTTATAGCAGCACAATTCACAATTACAAAATTGTGGAACCAACCCAAATGCCCATCAGTTGATGACTGGATAAAGAAACTGTGGTGTGTATATATATATATATATATACATATATATGTGTGTATACATATATGTATACATATATACACATATATATGTATATATATACACACACATATATATGTATATATATATGTATACATATATACACACATATATATGTGTATATATGTATACATATACATATATATGTATATATATATACACATATATATGTATATATATATATATATACACAATGGAATACTACTCAGTCATAAAAAGGAATGAATTAAAAGCACTTGCAGCAACCTGGATGAGATTGGAGACTATTATTCTAAGTGAAGTAACTCAGGAGTAGAAAACCAAACGTCATATGTTCTCACTGATATATGGGAGCTAAGCTATGAGGACACAAAGGCATAAGAATGATACAATGGACTTTGGGAATTTGCAGGGAAGGTGGAAGGGGGTAAGGGATAAAATACAAATAGGATGCTGTGTATACTGCTTGCGTTATGGGTGCACCAAAATCTCACAAATCACCACTAAAGAACTTACTCATGTAACCAAATACCACCTGTACCCCAATAACCTATGGAAAAATTTTTTAGAAAAGTGACTGACTTAAAACAGAATTTATTTAAGGCAATCATATTTAAAATTGAAAGTATATTTGATTGTATTTTTTTGGAATATAAATATTAAGCATATTTCTTGGCATAAAGATGGCAATTGCAAAATTTTTATTTAGGTCTTTGTAATTGCTATTTAAGGAGACTTACATATTTGTAAAACCCCTTCTGCTTTAGGAACTTTCAATGTATAGACGTGGTGGTATTGAGAAGGCGGGGGATATGCATGAAAAGAGGTTTATCAAATAGTTAACATAATGTTTATAGCCTTTGACTTGGTACTAAAAAAACAGTAATCTATACCTAAGTATGAGTTCAAATTCTAATAATCCAGCATAGGAAATGACCAGCGAAGATTATCTGGATGTAGGTGATCATGGGTTTACTGAATTTTTTTAATTTGTGGGATTACTGTTTTAGAATAATATGCTAGCTCAAAGGTCCTGAGATCAAAAACTAGGCAAAGAGGATAGTGGAGATAAATAAATTCCACAAATAAAAGTTGAATTTTGTTTTGTTTTGTCTTTGTTTTTGAGAGGGAGTCTCGATCTGTCGCACCCAGGCTGGAGTGCAGTGGGGCGATCTTGGCTCACTGCAACCTCTGCCTCCCAGGTTCAAGCCATTCTCCCACCTCAGTCTCCCAAGTAGCTGGGATTACAGGCACCCGCCATCATGTCTGGCTAATTTTTTGTATTTTTAGTAGAGATGGGGTTTCACCATGTTGGCCAGGCAGGTCTCGAACTCCTGACTTCAGATGATCCACCCGCCTCGGCCTCCCAAAGTTCTGGGATTACAGGCGTGAGCCACTGCACCGAGCCAAAAAAAGTTACAGCATTAGGAGATATACCTAATGCTAAATGACGAGTTAATGGGTGCAGGAAATCAACATGGCACATGGATACATATGTAACAAACCTGCACATTGTGCACATGTACCCTAAAACCTAAAGTATAATAATAAAAAAGTTGAATTTAAGACAGTAATTCCAACTTGTATTCTACAATAAAGTTCTCCTTTTCATACTATTGTTAAGAAATATTATTTAAAACTCAAAAATAAGGCAAAGGGACGAGGGTCAATAGGTTTATTCATTGCCACCCTGGGGCTTCATTTAATGAGCTTACCTAAGGATATTTTAATTATCTAGGGTAATGTATCTGTGTTTCATTTTGCTATTTTCTATTTGATTGGAGTCCAGACACATGTTAATTTGAATTTTTCTGTTCAGAAAGGGAAGATAAGAAAGAAAGAGAAGATAAGCCCAAAGATTATGATTTTATAACACTGTAAGACACTAATCAAATTTGTATCTTACCTAGCAAACTTATTTTTATCCTTACTTTGTTTTCCCAAAATGCCTATAAATGCCAGTTCCTCAAAATACTCTCAGAACCAGCTTTAAGATCTTAGTGGATCCCTCATTAATGAGCTAAAACATTTTGACATGTATTCATCTGTAATTGTAAGGAAAACATGTTTTTATTTTTTTTGAAAATTGTACTTTGACTCTGTGGACAAAAGGCAAATAGAGTACTTTACGGTTTAGCTTTCCGTGATCTGAAATAGCTAGAAAGTAGGAGCCAGGTATGAGTCATTTCCTTAGAGTCTAATATATTGACGTGTCTTTTAAGATAGATAGCTTTTAATTAGTAAGTAAAAGTATGAACCATCTCTGGTTCATTATATTAGGTAGGATGATATAAAATTGACATTTTAATAAGTCAAATAATTGAATATTGAACATTTCATATGGCTTAACCTATTATTTGCAATTGAGCAAGAGACGTTATTAAAAAAATTTCTCTGTAATTGGTTAATAGTAGGAAGAGTCTAGTTTGTGTATGATTTCTGATGCAACAGAGCCATTTTCATCTTCGAGTTTATTTTTCTAATTGGCATTGAATAAATTTCCCATATTATGAAGAGGAATGAATGCTCCTGTAATGCCAGAGAAGAAAATATACAGCATTTGGATGCCCAAATAGAATCTTTATGGTGATGAAACAAACAATACGCGAGATGCTTGCCAAAGTGAATAATCACTGCTCTGAAAAAGTTAAGCTGGAGCAGTGTTTAGCTTTCGAGGACAATGAGCAGATGGCCTGTTCTCATAATAGGAATGACGCAGGGTCACTTATTTGAGTTAGTTACTGTGATTCATTGGTTTTACATCATATGTTGGAAAACAAGATTAGTTATGGAAATGTTTGGATGACTTTGCTTGTCAGCTTTCTTTAAATACTCTTAAAAGATTTAAAACCCTGAAATAAAAGAAGTGAGATGGAAATATTGGATGACTTATGTATTGTTCATTTATAGAATCTGGTATTGATCTCAATAACATTTTTGGAGGCACTACAGAATGAGACAAGTGGCATGGTTGTAAACCTTAGCATAAATTTTTATTATAAAATTCGGTACCTTTTCCAAAATAGCACTTTGTCCTTGGAATGTCTTCCTGAACTTCCTTTACTTGAACCTATTAAGTGGACTCTTTTTGTTAGTTAAATGTATCCTTAAATCTCATCTCTTTTTCAAAATGTTTCAGTGCTGATCATATTGTACAGCCACACACTCATGAGGCTTTACCTCATCTTTCTTCAGTTTTGAATTGCATTGGATACACACCTTGCTGTATATGTGTGTCTTACTTAGAAGTTCTTATTCTGTTGATTTTCATAGGAATTTTATCAATTTATAATGGTATCTCTATATGGGTAACCATAGCAGCACACATACACCAAATGAGATACTGCATGTGACATGTTTTTTGAATTGTAAAATAGCAGACAAATATAAATAATGATTGTTAACCTATTTCTACTGAATTGTAAAATTCCATAGTGTAGTGGTTAGGCTATATTTATGAAATTCCTTGTTATCTCATTATATAAGATCAAGCACTTGTGATGATGGTAGTTAGAAAGGGGGAAGAATTAATATCAGTACAGCTTTTGTACGTTCTTGGTTCCATTTAAGACCAAAAGAAAAAGCTTGTCACGTATTTTACAATTCTGAAAATTGTTAAGTACCATTGTGATAGTTTAAGAGATTTGTGATTCTTGCTAGGATCTCCCAGGACTTAGCGCAGTAGGAGCTTAATAAAATTTGTTAATGAATGAGTGAAAATGTGGCTATATGATAGATAAAAACTTGGCTATTTAGAGCCTTAACATTTGCTAAGTTGTATTTTCTGATATAACCCATTTGAAAAAGTGGTCAATAAACATAGATGCATGAGAAGTTAACTGTTGACTAATTGAAGGGAGACACTGAGTGATTTAATATACCCTAAATTATAATTCATCTCTGTGGCATTGTAAGCTTCTCTTTTTCTTTTTCTGTCTGTCTATATACAGAGAAGTATGTGTGTGTATATATACACACATCCATCTACACATACATATACATATATGTACATAGAAGTGATAGAAATTTTTGTTGCTTTATAGTGTTCAGGTCTTTTTTATTCATTCTTATATCTACAAAAACGACCTTTAAAAAATTGCATTACCTAATATTTATTCTTCAAAGGAATACTGTCTCAATGTATTTTTTTAAGAAATTAGCTGTGAATATTTCTTAAGGTAGACTATATATGTATAGTGTCTTTTGTTATGATATTATACATATTTAAGGGATTGATTGATGATGTCACAGTAAAATGATCATTTGGATGTCACATCAATGTAAAATAAAAGCCAATAATTTTAAAAGCAGCTTGAAACGGCTCATACTGATAATTTTTTACAACAGCACTATCATTTGTTTCTTGAAAGAAATCCATTTACTTTTATAGTGAACTTTAACAATCACTTTCTCTTACATTTCATTTTAAAATGCTTTCCTAAAATAAATGTTCACAAATTATAGAAATAAAATGCCAACTACAGTACAATCACATGTCAAACCAAAATAGCCCATTATATTTTATTTATAACTAGGTACCAGTCATAATGCAGAGAATAAAAATGAGAAAAACCCATATGTACCAAGCTGTGTAGCTAAGGGTGCAAAACTCCTGGATCTATTCCTTGGGTGATCACGAGGTCTTTATTTTTTGTATTTTTTTTTGTATTTTTTTGTAGTTTTTGTATTTTTGTATTTTTTTTGTATTTTTTTGTATTTTTGTATTTTTTTGTACTTTTGTATTTTTTGTTTTTTGTATTTTTGCATTTTTTGTATTTTTTTGTATTTTTGTAATTTTTGTATATTTTTGTATTTTTGTATTTTTTGTATTAAAAAAATTCCAACTTTTATTTTAAGTTCAGGGTTACATGTGCACGGTGCGCAGGTTTGTTACATAGATAAACATGTGTCATGATGGTTTGCAGCACAGATCATCCTATCACCCAGCTATTAAGCCTGGCATCCATTACCTGTTCTTGCTGATGCTCTCCCTTCACCCACCCCTCACCCTCCAACAGGCCACAGTGTGTGTTGTTCTCCTCCATGTGTCTATGTGTTCTCATCATTCGGCTGCCACTTATAAGTGAGAACATGAGGTATTTGATTTTCTGTTTCTGCCTTAGTTTTCTGAAGATAATGGCTTCAAGCTCCAACCATGTCCTTGGGAAGGACATGATCTCATTCCCTTTTATGGCTGCATAGTATTCTAAGGTGTATATGTACTACATTTTCTTTATCCAGTCTATCATCGATGGGCATTTGGGTTGATTCCATGTCTTTGCTATTGTGAATAGTGCTGCAATTAACATACATGTGCATGTGTCTTTATAACAGAAAAATTTATATTCTTATGGGTATATACCCAGTAATGGGATTGCTGGGTTGAATGGAATTTCTGCCTCTAGGTCACTGAAGAATCACCACACTGTCTTCCACAATGGTTGTACTAATTTACACTCCCACCAACAGTGTAAAAACATTCCTTTTCTCCACAACCTCACCAGCATCTGATTTTTGACTTTTTAATAATAGCCATTCTGACTGGTATGAGATGGTATCTCATTGTAGTTTTGATGTGCATTTCTCTAATGATCAGTGATGTTGAGCTTTTTTTCATATGTTTGTTGGCCTCATATATGTCCTCTTCTGAGAAGCGTCTGTTCACGTCCTTTGCCCACTTTTTAATGTTTTTTTTTCTTGTAATTTTGTTTAAGTTCCTTAGAGATGCTGGGTATTAGACCTTTGTCAGATGCATAGTTTGCAAAAATTTTCTCCCATATTGAGGTTGTCTGTTTACTCTGTTGATAGTTTCTTTTGCTCTGTAGAAGCTCTTTAGTTTAATTTGATCCCTCTTGTCAATTTTTGCTTTTGTTGCAATTGCTTTTGGTGCCTTCATCATGAAATCTTTGCCCATGCCTATAACCTCAATGGTATTGCCTAGGTTTTCTTCTAGGGTTTTCCCCATCAAACTACCATTGACAAACTTCACAGAATTAGAAGAAACTATTTTAAAATTCATATGGAACCAAAAAAGAGCCGGAATAGCCAAGACGATCCTAAGCAGAAAGAACAAAGTTGGAGGCATCAAGCTACTCAACTTCAATCTATTTGACAGGGCTACATTTGGGCTTTACATTTAAGTCTTTAATCCACCTCGAGTTGATTTTTGTATATGGTGTAAGGAAGAGGTCTAGTTTCAATTTTCTGCATATGGCTAGCCGGTTCTCCCATCACCATTTATTAAATAGGGAATCCTTTCCCCATTGCTTGTTTTTGTCAGGTTTGTTGAAGATCAGATGGTTGTAGGTGTGCAGCCTTATTTCTGGGTTCTCTAGTCTGTTCTATTGGTCTATGTGTCTGTTCTTGTACCAGTACCATGCTGTTTTGGTTACTGTAGCCCTGTCAAATAGTTTGAAGTTGAGTAGCTTGATGCCTACAACTTTGTTCTTTTTGCTTAGGATTGTCTTGGCAATTCGGGCTCTTTTTTAGTTGCATATGAATTTTAAAATAGTTTCGTCTAATTCTGTAAAGAATGTCGATGGTAGTTTGATGGGGAAAGCACTGAATCTATAAATTGCTTTGGGCAGTTGGCCATTTTCACGATATTGATTCTTCCTATCCATGAGCATAAAATGTTTTTCCATTTGTTTGTGTCCTCCCTGATTTCTTTGAGCAGTGGTTTGTAGTTCTCCTTGAAGAAGTCCTTTACTTCCCTTGTTAGCTGTATTCCTAGGTATTTTATTCTTTTTGTGGCAGTTGTAAATGGGAGTTCATTAATAGTTTGGCTCTTGGCTTGCCCATTGTTGGTGTATAGGAATGCTAGCGATTTTTGCACATGATTTTGTATCCTGAGACTTTGCTGAATTTGCATATCAGCTTAAGAAGCTTTTGGGCTGAGACAATGGGGTTCTCTAGATACAGGATTATGACATCTGCAAACAAAGATAGTTTGACTTCCTCTCTTCTTATCTGAATACGCTTTATTTCTTTCTCATGCCTAATCATCCTGGCTGGAACTTCCAATACTGTGTTGAAGAAAAGTGGTGAGAGATGGCAACTTTGTCTTTTTGCTGGTTTTCAAGGGAAATGCGTCCAGCTTTTGCCTATTCAGTATGATATTGGCTCTGGGTTTGTCATATATGGCTGGCTCTTATTATTTTGAGATATGTTCCTTCAACACCTAGTTTACTGAGTTTTTAACATGAAGGAATGTTGAATTTTACTGAAGGCCTTTTCTGCATCTATTGAGATAATTATGTGGTTTTTGTCTTTAGCTCTGTTTATGTGATGAATCACAGTTATTGATTTGCATATGTTGAACCAACCTTGCATCCCAGGGATAAAATCTACCTTGAACATGTTGGATAAGCTTTTTAATATGTCACTGGATTTGGTTTGCCAGTATTTTGTTGAGGAATTTTGCGTCAGTATTCATCAAGGATATTAGCCTGAAGTTTTCTTTTTTGTTGAATCCCTACCCGGTTTTGGTATAAGGATGATGTTGGCCTCAAAATAAATTAGTGAGGAGTACCTCCTTTTCAAATTTTTGAAATAATTTCAGTAGAAATGGTACCAGCTCTTCTTTGTACCTCTGGTAGAATTCAGCTATAAATCCATCTAGACCTGGGCTTTTTTTTTTGGCTTGTAGTCTATTTATTACTGCCTCAATTTCAGAACTTGTTATTGGTCTTTTCAGGGATAGAATTTCTTCCTGGCGCACTATGGGGAGGGTGTAAGTGTCTAGGAATTTATCTGTTTTCTAGGTTTTCTAGTTTATCTGCATAGAAGTATTTATAATATTCTCTAATGGTGAGGTCTTTAACTATAATAGACTTAGAATATTTTTCTTCCTTTCTTCTTGCAAAGATTACTCTGAAATAAAAGAATTTAATGACTAAACAAATGATTTCTCCTGGATCCAATTTTGAAAACATTTGACCTTGAACAGTTCAAAATGAGGGCTGTTTTTTTTTTGTTTTTGTTTTTTCATTTTTTTTTTTTTTTTTGTTGTTGTTTTTTTTTAGAGGACTATGGTATGGTCAAGATTAATAAAAATGCTGATGTATGTTACAGGAAGACACGTTCCTAATTCAACCTTGCTTTAATGTATGTTTTAGGTACAAGAAATTCCTTTTTTTTCCCCTAGAAGATATTAAGAAAACATTTGTAATGATGAATGACAATGCCACCAGTAATTCTAATATAAAAATCTGTGCTCTGAAATACAGAAGTATCCCTACAAAAATACTGTTGGTGGCTTGTGCTGTTTGTCTTACTGGCTCCCAGGTCTACATCCTTTAAGTCTTTTCATCATGAATCAGGCTCAGATACCAACTCCCCGGTGTTTTTACAACTATGGATAATGTGGACAGAATTACCTCCCTCTAGAGCGTCATCAGACTCTGCTATGGTGCTGCTGATAGCCTGCTTATCTGCTGCAATGTAATGTCTTGTCCTTAAAAAAGCTTCTGCTTATAGCTAGTTAGCTCAGTTTGCTAGGTTTCTAATGAGGCAAAGTTCATGGTGCAGAACTTTAATACAGTCTATCAGCTTTTTACCATTTTTTAGCCATGTACCATTCCTAATCCCTGTCCAATCATCTTACAAAATGCATGCTGTCATTAACAATAGGAACTGGGCAAGAAAGGAAATAGATCATGACAAATCTATCACTTCTGATAAATAAACAGACAAAATAAATAGGAAAATTAAATAATATCAATTTTGTAAATGGAGGTCAACATATCATTACTATGGTAAATTATTTTCCTAAGAAGTTGTGGTTCTTCTCATTGATTATTTGGCTATTAAGCTCTCCCACTCCCTGATTTCTTCTTTTATATAGAAATGTTCAGATTTTATCCAGGAATGATTGTTACACTTACAAATGTAGAATAGTGCTTTATATGCAGCAGACTGTCAATAAAGGTTTACTAAATGACTTTGGAATTTTGAGTGCAAGAAAGAATAACAAACCAGAAAGACTTTGCATTTTCTTCCAATTTTCTAAGCAAATAGTAATTATGCTATTTGGTGTCAATAGAATAAATAATTCCAAATATATCATAAAAATAGACTGTCACATAACATATGTTAAATTCAATTCACTTTTCCTGACTTGCCCTCTGAGCACTCTTGCCTTATTTGCAACTACCTATGGAATACTTACATTGGATAACCAAGCTATATATGCACAACAGAAAATGCCTGGAAGATGCTATACTTCTATTAATAGTTGGACTTTTGTATGAAACTCCAGTGTAGGTTCCTGATAGAGGTGGAGGATGCCTTGTACTTTTGAAATAGTGGAGATGGCCTAATCCTCCCATCTTGGCCCAAGCTGTGCTTTAATAGTAGCCAAAATTTATCTCCCAAATAGTGCAGAAATTTGCAGCTAAGAATGTCATAAAAACTGTTCTGAAACCAGTGAACATTAAAAAACTTTAGCAGAAGAAAATATAAATTTAATCCACAGTGGTAAACCTCTATAGTCCAGGACACATGTAACTTTTGTAAATGATAAATCCCACTGAATATGGGAAATATGACAAATCATGCAACAAGGTAAACAAATGAAATAAATGAAAGTATTCATACCTAAGAAGAACCAGAATTATCTAAGAAAAGCTCTAAAATAAGTGTGCCTAAAATGTTCAAAAATTATCTATTGAGAAATAAGACAATCCACAAAACAAGAGCAGAGCATCAGAAGGAAACAGCAGACAGGTTGTAAATAACCAAATAAACATTATATAAATACAAGGGGTAGGTATTGAAATAAAAATGTCAAGGATGAATTAACAGTAGAGTAGACAAGGTTGAAGAGAGAATTGTTTAATTGAATGACAGTTCTGAGGAAATAATTCTGAAAGTAGCATAGTAAGGAAAGGGGCAGAAAATATTTAAGAGATGTGAGAAGATGTGAAACAGGCCTAAAAATTCTGACATGTCTAATATGCAGTGTAGACTAGAGAGTGAATTAGGAGGCAGAATTGAACAAAGATTTTAACACTCATATTAAAAAAAAAAGCATACAGAGCCATGAGAAAGATAAATAATAATAAATCTATACTTAGGCATTGTTTATTCATTCATAAAGCAAAAAAAAATTTTTGGAGACTTATTATGTGTCAGGTACTGTTCTGGACACTTGGGATTGGTCAAAGCAGACAAATGTCCAGTTCTCATAGAGCTTACATTGTAATATGTGGGTGGAGAAGAGAGATAATAAATAAATGGTACATCAGGTATTTATGGGTGATAAGAAGAAAGTAAAGCAGAGATAGGGAGTAGGAAATACTAGGGATGGGGCAGGGTGGGTAAGGGTTCTTATTTTATACAGATATGCCAGGAAAGAGCCCTTTGAAAAGGGCACATTTGAACAGAGAGACTTGAAGGGAATGAGTCATATATGTATGCAAGTAGGCAGTAAAGAAGTAGGAAGTGCCTGGTATGATGAGGAGCAGCAAGGAGTCCAGTCACCTGGAGTAAAGCATTAATCCAAAAGGGAAAAACTGATCATTTGAACTATACTAACATCAAAACGTTCTGTTCCTTAAAAGATGCCATTTAGTGAATGAAAAGGCAAGGTACAGAGTAGAGAAGGTATTTGCAGTCCTATTAAAGGACTGCTATCTACAATATATGAAAACAATAGACAAAACACTTAGTAGAAAAATGGGCAAAATATTTGAATAAGACTTCAAAAAGTAGGTATCAAAAATGCCTACGAACAGATGAGAAGATGCTCAACCTCATTAGTTATTAGGAATATGCAACTTAAAACCACATTATGATGTCACATCACACCAAGAAATGGCTAAAAAAGATTTACAATACCAAGTCGCAGTGAGAATATGAAGCAACCAGATTCCTCAAACGTTGCTAGTGGGAATGTAGACTGGTACAACCACTATGCAAAACTAGGAGTGTCTAAGTTGAACACAATTACATCTCATGACACCATAATTCCAGTTGTAGCTATTACTCAACTGAAATGTATACATTTGATTACCATGTAATATGCAAGCACATGTTGCATATTGATGTTTTAGTCAGTGACGAATTGCTTATATGACAGTGGTCCCATAAGATTATAATGCAATGGAGCTGAAAAATTGCTATTGCCTAGTGATGTTGTAGCCATCACCATGTCATAGTGCAATACATTACTCATGTGTTTGTGGTGACACTGACGTAAAGAAACCTACTGTGCTGTCAGTTGTTTAAAAATAGAGCACATACAATTTTGTAGAGTACATAATGCTTGATAATGATAATAAATAACTGTTACTGATTTATATATTTACTATATTATGCTTTTAATTATTATTTTAGAATGTAATCCTTCTACATAGAAAAGTTATCTGTAAAACAGCCTCAGGCAGATCCTTCAGGAGGTGTTTCAGAAGAAGGCATTGTTATCATGGGAGATGACAGCTCCACATGTGTTATTGCCCCTGAAGACCTGCCAGTGGGGCAAGTTATGGAGGTGGGAGACTGATATTGATGATCCCGACCCTGTGTAGGCCTAGGTTAATTTATGTTTATCTCTTAGTTTTTAGCAAAAAAGTTTAAAAATTAAAAAAAACTTTTAGAAATAGAAGAAAGCTTATAGAATAAGGATATAAAGAAATACAATATTTTTGTACAACTATACAGTATATTTGTGTTTTAAGCTAAGTGTTATTTGAAAAGACTCAGGAAGTTAAAATAAATTTTGTAAATAACATACAAAAACTAACTCAAAGTGGTTTCAAGACTTAAATGTAAAACTGGAAGCAATAAAACTCTTAGAAGAAACAGGGAAAATGTTTCTAAACATTGAACTGGGGAATGATTTCTTGATTATTATACCAAAAACATAGACAACAAAATAAAAAACAGACAAGTGGAATTACATCAAACTGAAAACTTCTGTACTGAAAAGGCAACTAATGAAGTAAGAGAAAATATTTGCAGACCATATACCCGATAAGGTGTTAATACCCCAAATTATAAAGAACTTCTATAACTCAACAACAAAACAAATAAATAATCCAGTTTCTAAAATGGGCTAAGGATATGAATAGACATTTTTTTAAAGAAGACATAGAAATGGCCAAGATTTATTTGAAAATGTGCTCAACATCACTAATCATCAGAGATGAGATATCATGTCACACCTGTTAGAATGGCTGATATCATGCCACACCTGTTAGAAAGGACAAATGTTGGAGTGGATGTGGTGGAAAAAAAAAACCAAAAAAACCCTTGTACCCTGTTGGCAGGATTGTAAATTGGTACAGCCTCTATGGAAAACAAGAAGGCTGTTTCTCAAAAAATTAAAAAAAATTACCACTGGGGCTAGCAATCTCACTTCTGGATATATAGCCAAAGGAATTGACATCTGGATCTTGAAAAGAATTTTGAAACAACCCCATGCTTATTGCAGCACTATTTACATTAGCCAAGATACGGAAACACCATAAATATCCATAAACAGAAGAATGGATAAAGAAAATGTGGTATATACACTCAATGGAATATCATTCATTTTTTTAAAAGGAAAGAAATCCTGCCATTTGCAACAACCAAAAGACCTGGAGAAAATGATGCAAAATGAGATAAACATGACACAGAAAGACAAATACTGTATAATCTCACTTACATGTGGATTGTAAAATAGTCAAACATATAGAAGCAGAGAGTAGCAGGGGCAGGGGAAAGGGAAAATGGAGAGATGTTGGTCAAAGGGTAGAAAGCTTCAGTTATGCAAAATGAATAAGTTCTGTAAATCTACTGTGCAATGTAGGGCCTATTATTACCAGTATTGTATTGTATCCTTAATACTTCCTAAAAGGATAGATCTTATGTTAAGTGCTGTTACCACAAAAGGAAAAGAAGCATTATAGGGGTGAGAAGATTCTTTTGGAGGTGATAGATAAATTTATTACATTGATAGTTATGAGAGTTTGATGGTTTCACAGGTGTGAACTTATTGCCATGTACATCCCATTGTATACGTTAAATATATATGGCATGTCATATGTTAATCATAAACTGGTTAAAAAATTTATCGTCACTATCATCTCAAGCTGTAAGGTTCATTTCAGTCAGCAGTTAAGCTTTGTGAATATTATCTACAAGAGAATTGGGTCCCAGCAACGTAAATATGGTCAGTACTATTACTACTATTGTTGGTATCATTTAAGTACTATTATTTTTATTTTACCGAGACCAACATAAGTAACTTGTCCCTAGTTATATAGATAGAACAGTACGAGAGCTTGGATTCAGAACCATTTCTTTATAATGCTAAAACCAATGTCTTTAAATACAAGTCATTTAATTCTCAAGTAAACATCTAAACTGATTAGTTGACTTATCTTTAATCATCTTATTTACCTGGTTGAATGTTAGGACACATAAAATGACTCCAGCTGTAAGTTACTATCAGAGGGCTCAGAACAGCATAAAATAGAGCATACACATGCCATTCCCCTTTAACAAGACCGGTTCTCAGCCAGGGTGATTTTGCCCTCCAAGGGATGTTTGGCAATGCCTGCAGACGTTTTTGGTTGCCATAAATGAGAAGGTCATTTAGGGAGTAGAGGCCAGGGATGCTGCTAAATACCCTATATTGCATAGGGCAGCACCCCCACACCAAGAAATCATCTGGTCCAACTGTCAGTGGTGCCAAGGCTGTGAAACCCTGGCCTACAGGACGGCTTTATGTTACCTGGCTTCTTCACAATTAGTTACTCAGATGGTAAGATTACATTCGGAAGGTGCCAAAGTCTTTTTTACTTTTTCTGCTGATAAACACCATCCACTAGCCCCAGGATTGTCGGAGTGCTTATATTTTACAGTAAATAGTGAAGGTATTCTTTTCTGAGGGTTTTATTTAGGACTTAAAATTTTTATGAACACCATTGCCACCTTAGCTCTAGTAAAAATGATAGCTATTACTAAATTAATATCCATTTTGGGCAAGGTACTTTTTTTTTTAAAGGCAGAGTCTTGTTGTGTTGCCCATGACAGGCTTGACCTCCTGGGGCTCAAGCAATCCTTCCGCCTCAGCCTCCTGAGTAGCTGAATCTACAGGATCACGTTGCACTTTTTATTTAACATTGCAAATCTTCAGAAATTTAGGTATAGGTTGAGCATCCTTAATCCAAAAATTTGAAATCCAAAGTGCTCTAAAATCCAGAAGTTTTTGAGCATCAACATGATTCCATAAGTAGAACATTTCAGACCTGCCCTCATGTAATGGGTTGTAGTCAAAACTCAGGTGCACAACACACAGTTTATTTGTTGTCCCCAAGGGGAAAAGACCCTCCTAGTTCCCTTCAGCTGTAATACATCATTTCCACGCACACCCAGATTCACCTACGCAAGCATGCTCTTGAAGAATAATAAAATGGCTCGTGTGCAGGCCAAATGTGCCAATGGCAATTTCTTCACAATGCCCCACACAGAGTTAAGACCTATGCATATTACCCACTGTATTCTTTTGATTATTTTCTCCTCTGTGGTGTGAAGACATTGTTGAAAATGTCAAAAAAGCCTGCAGATACCCCTATGTGTAACGGCGATAAGAAAAAGAAGAAGCATTTATGTTTATCTATAGCACAGAAAGTTGAGCTGTTGGAGAAAATGAACAGTGGTATAAGTGGGAAATGCTTTTTTTTTTTTTTTTCTTTTTGAGATGGAGTCTCACTCTGTCACCCAGGCTGGAGTGCAATGGTGCGATCTTGGCTCACTGAATCCTCTGCTCCTGGGATCAAACATTCTCCTGCCTCAGCTTCCTGAGTAGCTGGGATTACAGGCACATGGCACCATGCCTGGCTAAATTTTGTACTTTTTTTTTAGTAGAGATGGGTTTCACCATGTTGGCCAGGCTAGTCTCGAACTCCTGACCACAGGTGATCTACCTGCCTCGGCCTCCCAAAGTGCTGGGATTACAGGTGTGAGCCACTGCACCCAGCCAGGAAATGTCTTATAGAAGATTATGGTGCAGGAATGACCACTCTATATGACCTGAAGAAAAAGAAGGAAAACTGTTGAAATTCTATGCTGAAAGTGATAAACAGAATTAAATGAAAAATTTTAAAAAAACACTACATAAAGTTAAAATGAAGATCTTGATTATGTATTGAAGGAGTGGATCCATCAGCATCACAGTGAGCACATGCCACTTAATGGTATGCTCATGAAACAAGCAAAGATCTCTCACAATAAGCTGAAAATTGAAGGGAACTGTGACTATTCAATAGGCTGGTTGCAAAAATTTGAGAAGACATGGCATTAAATTTTTGAAGATTTCTGATGACATTGCATCTGCTGATCATGAAGCAGTGCGGAAGTTCGTTGACAAATTTACCAAGGTCATCACTGATGAAAATGTTACATCAGAATGAGTTTGTAATGCAGATGAAATGTCACTGTTTTGGTGTTATTGCCCCAGAAAGACACAGATTTCAACTGATGAGACAGTACCTACAGTAATTAAGAATGCCAAGGACAGAATAACTGTGCTGGGATGTGCCAATATAGAAGGCATGCATAAATGTAAACTTGCAATGATAGGCAAAAACTTGCATCCTCACTGATTTTCAGGATTGAATTGCTCACCAGTCCATGATTATGCTAACAAACAGGCATGGATAACCGGGGTATCTCTTCTGATTGTTTTTACAAACATTTTGTACCAGCAGCTCATGGTCACTACAGGGAAGCTGGACTGGATGACAACTGTTAAGATTTTGTTATTGTTTGACAAGTGTTCTGCTTATTTCTAGCTGAAATTCTCATCAAAAATAATGTTTATGACAAAAAAAGGCAAAGTATGGTGGCTTACTCCTGTAATTCCAGCGATTTGGGAGGCTGAGGCAGGAGGATCACTTGAGGCCAAGAGTTCGAGACCTGTTTGGGCAATGTAGTGAGACCCCATCAACAATAATAGTAATAATAAAATAATATTTATGCTATGTATTTTCCACCAAATGAGGCTTCATTAATTCAGCCATGTGGTCAGGCTATCCTTAGATCAATGAAGAGTAAATATAAAACACTTGAACAGCATGTTAGCAGGAATGAACAGAGATGTGGGTTTGGAAGGTTTTCAAAAGCACTTTAGCATGAAGGATGTCATATATACTACTACCAATGCTTGGAACACATGATAAAAGACCCAGCTGTGCATGCCTGGCACAACCTCTGTCCTGCAACTACATTCAGTCATGATGATGAACAAGGTGGTGACTTTGGAGGATTTTGTATGTCAAGTGAGGAAAAACAGATGTCTGACTTCTTTACGTATGCAAAAAATATACCTTCAGAGTTTTTGTCAGTAAGTGGCAGAAATGTACATTGAAGAAGTTTTAACATTAGTAATAAGGCTCCAGTTGTTTATGTATTGACTGATGGTGAAATAGCTGAAATAGTTCTGAATCAAGCTGACCATGATATGAGGAGGACATTGTTAATATTGCAGAAAAAGTATCTATAGGCAGCATGATGAAAATATGTGATGGGCTTATTGAAGGACCAGCACAGTGTGCATTAGTAACAGAACAGGAAATGGTGTCAGTTTATAGAATCCAAGGGAGGCTCCTGAGATGAAAAAATTTTGTTAATAAGGCAGATGACTCTGGGGGAAAGGTTTTCTAAAAGCCATTCGGCAGAATGTCTCCTCAACCCTAGAGAACCCAGTTCCTGTTTGCTCAACTGCTTTTGATGTGTCTTCTCATCTAAAAAAATAAAACGTGGTGTACAGTAACCTTTTAATCAAAACATAGCATTGGAGGTGGAGACCGAAGGCCTGCCTGTTGTTTGCTATTGCTGTTGTTTGACAGCTGATATAGGTATTCTGGTGATGCTGCTGGGATGCTTACTTACCCTGAAGACATTGCTTTTTCATCGTACAAATGGTGTATTTACCATTATGTGTGAATAAGTGTAAGAAAATGATTGCCTATTGGTAGTGTGTAAATGCAGAGTAAGGAATGATGGTGATGCTAAACAACCACAGACTCTCCCCATGGGTGGCTGAGATGATGACGCCTTTGCTTTCTGATGGTTCAATGTACACAAACTTTGTTTCGTGCTCAAAATTATTAAAAATAGTGTGTAAAATTACCTTCATGTTTATGTGTATGTGGAGTGAATAAAATATAAATGAATTTTGTGTTTGGACTTACGTCCCATCCCCAAAATATCTCATTATGTATATGCAAATATTTCAAAATATGGAAAATTCTGAAATCCAAAGCACAAATATTTCCAAATCTGAAATCAGAAGCACTTTTGATCTCAAGCATTTCTGATAAGGGATATTTACTGTGTGTCGTTATCTGCATTTTACAGGAGAGCAAACTAAAATTTAGAATTTAGGACTAGTCAAGATCATACAGCTAGTAAGTAGTGGAAACCAGCTCTATATCATTTCAAATTATGTGTTTTACCCACATTTCTTGTTGCTAAACCTTCCAGGAGTGACCAAAGAGCTCGTTTTAATCTTTCTGTTTTATGATTACTTGTAAAAGAACCCAATCTTTGTTAAATTACTTGGGTTATTTAGATTTTTTCTTAGCTTAGAAAAAAGTTCTTACGTTAGTTGAAGGCATTAGTACATTTATAAATATTTTTCTAATGTTTTAGTAATTATCATAAAAATTCTGCATTTCTAGGTTCCGTGGATCTACTGGACCCGTTGCAACACAGAGTCACCGATTATCCCTTTCTAGCAAGACACCAAAGCCTTGGTGCCCTTAATCATCAGTTTCTCAGCTTAGCCACTGAAGAGACTTAGAAGGATATTTAGTAGCTGCTGCTTCAGGGAACGTAATTGTTGCCCCATGTTCTGTTTCATAAGCTGAATTTTTTTTGGACCCACCTAGCTTCACACTTTAGTCTCTATATTTAGAATAGAATTTAGAAATGAGTTGGCAAGTAGCTAGTGCAATAGATACTATATGGCATATATCCCTACATGTGGTTGTGCAAAAAAGTCTATTGTTTAAAGCACTATAACAAAATCTGTGAAAATGGAGATATAGTCCAACTCCTGGATCTCCTCTGCTTATAACCCAGTAAAAAAGGGAAAGCTTTTTATTTCTCATAGTCTGCTGCAGATGATTCTCATCCAGATGAAGTGAGAAGGCAATTTACTTCTTTGCTAAATTTGAAATTTTAGATTCTCCAAATGCCAAAACATTAAAAAAAAATTTTTTTTTTTAGTTTTCTCAATTTGCGGTCATCTGAAATAGGTCTTTCAGGAGAAATAATGATACCTTATACATATATATATGTACATGTACGTGTGTGTGTGTGTGTGTGTGTGTGTTAGACTCATTTTGGGAAGAAAGGTTTGCTTTCTTAGACAATTGAGATTCTTTATACTAAGGGGAAATTAGTTTTCTCTCCATTTCCCTTCCTATGGTAGATACATAAGAGTGGCTTGTTAGCAAAACACACTGTTCAGGGGCGAGGGTAGGAGATGGAGAGTGAGATTTTTCAGTTTGGTAAGTGAAATTACTCCATCCTGAACAAGATAGGATGTTTTCCTTCACAGAAGAGGGTACAGTATTTTTTTTTTTATGAGCAGGTAAATAATATAGAGCTGAAAATCAGGAAAATCTTGAGCCCAATCCCTGGGTGCTTGTGGAAGAGCAGTTTTGGAGGATCTAGATTTGAGTGGTGCTGGTTATTAAGGAAATTTCCAGAGATTTTAGGACCCTTTTGATGAGACTTTTTGTCTTAATTTTAAAAGATAATAATTCTATTTAATAAAAAATGTAATACCCACCACCATATATATTCATACTTAAAAGCCTTCTAGAAGCCATGGGCGGTAATAATGTGCATTTCACCTTATATTTATTTTACTCTTTCTGCAAATGTTTCTGCCTGTTTGGGAGAGGGTCAGGTAGGAATGCGATGGAAGGGAATTATGTGTTTACCTTGTTTGGTGTCTCATTTTATTCTTTGCTTTTCTGCAACTTATGATGTATAGGCTGGAATTTTCAACCTTCATAAAAGAAAAGGTAAGTTCGTTCATAATATGACTGGAATATGAAATAGAGAAGTGTGCTGAAATTCACCTTAATTTGGTTTATGATAACAGGCCATTTGCTGGCAAGACAGCCAGTTTTATTTGCAAGCCTTTAATGAATGGACATACAAGAGGAACAAAGAGAGATTGCTCTTCCCCGAATCTTATCATCTTTAGTCCGTGACTTCATGATGACAGTCGACGTCTAGTTGTTTCAGCTCATCTGAGTACAGTGCTTATCAGTTCCAGATCATTAATTCAATTCCCATATGGGCCAGTTGGCTTTGTTTAGTTCTGTGACCACAGGTTAACTCTGAACTGTCATCTTGCAGTGGATGCCATTGATCACGGAATACAGAACCAGAGATTGTGAGTGAAAAAGCACAAATTCATCATCATTGCCAGAATAGAACTCAAAACACAGGCCCAGAATGGCAAATTAGTTTGAACTTTTGTGTCTACAAAAGAAAATAATGTATTTATGTTGGGATTTAAGGTCTATTTAGTACTTTTAAGTTAGCTCATTTAAACCTCACAATAACTCATTGAGGTAGATATTTTCTCCCATTTATGAGAAAAGGAGACTCAGGTTAAATATGGCAGAAGGGAAAAATGATGTGCTTTGGGCACTTCAGTGTTTGAAATCTAGTTTTGATCATATATAACAGTGTGAGGTGGGAAAAGACACTTTGTTTTTTAAAGTAGAGTGAAAAATATTTTGCCTTGCATTATAAAGGTTAAAAGAAATGATATATGCACTCAGTATTTAGCCTGGCACAAAATATTTTTATTAAATGATCTGTCTGAGATCACACAATTAGGTGGCAGAACTAGGGCTTGTACGTGGGTGCTCTGACACCAGGTAGAGGGCTCTCTCCTCTACATGACAGCTGATATTGTGCGAAATGAAGGGTAGAGGTGGAAAGGTCATCATCATTTATTTCTATACAGTAGTTCCCAAGCTTGCCTATGTGTTAGACGCTCTTATGGTGGGGGTGTGCGAGTCTCCTCAAATCTGTTTTTCACTTCTTCCTGGGCACATTGCAGTCCAGATACAGACTATGCTTCCCAGACAAATGATTAAGTTGTTTTCATGAGAATCAGGGTGGAAGTGGTGTGGGCAACTTCTGCCCTGCTTGCTGATATATAAAACTGCTGAGCTTGAACCTTTAATCTTTCTCTTCCGAGAGTTGTAAAGTGAATGTGACAGTGGCTCCACTTTGACCAAACAAAGGACATTATGTTTATAAGTGCTTTTTGATTGTAAGTTGGTCCCTTGGATGAATAAGATGGAAGGAAATTGGGATCTTTAATGATTAGGCAGAGCCCAGCTATCCTGCCAATCTGGATCCTGGTGTTAGGACAGTTAAGTGAGAAAATAAATACATTTCTTATTGTGTGTGTGTGTGTGTGTGTGTACTTTTTTTTTTTTTGAGAGGGGCTCTTTGTCTCAGGAGATTAATCTTTACCCTAAGCCAATTGAGGAGCTTTCAAAATTAAAGATTTTCAAGCCCTAACAGACTTATGAAATCACAATAATCTTTGTGAGTGAGGCTCAGGAATCTATGTTAGTAAAACATACTGATGTATAATAGACTTGAAAACCCCTGGTCCCTATAACAAAGACTTCTCTCTTAGAAGCCTTCACTCTTTATAGAACAAGAAAGATTAGGAGAAGAGAGGAAAACCTAGACAGAAGAAAAGAGTAAATGAAAAGAGAGAAGCTGAGACAAGACTGAAGAAGTTTCCTAGTATTTCTGGTGACATTCCCATTTTTGGATCCAGTTCATTTTTAAGGCTAACTTAGCATTCCTGCTCTTGAGATACTTGTATGTCCTTAAAACTATGAAAAAAAAATATTTTTTGAGAAGTGGTCTTGCTCTATCGTCCAGGCTGGAGTGCAGTGGCACACTATTGGCTCACTGCAACCTCTGCCTCCCGGGCTCATGTGATCCTCCTGCCTCAACCTCCAGGGTAGCTGGGACTACTGGCATGTGCTCTCACACCCAGTTAATTTTTGTAGAGAGGGAGTTTTGCCATGTTGCCCAGGCTGGTCTCAAACTCCTGGACTTAAGTAATCCACCCACCTCAAGCTCCCAAAGTGCTAGGATTACAGGGGTGAGCCACTTTGTCCAGCAATAAAATACTTGATCCTTCAATTTTCTCTGCCTTCCAAGGAGGTGGCTACCTAGTCCCATGGGTAAAGCACACAGGCTGGGGAGCTACACATCTCAATTGCTTCGTGTAAGAAAGGAAGCTCAGGTCTAAGTCCCAGAGCTTAACTGGAGGGACTGGAAGAGCTGGACTTGGAGAGAGAAAGAGAGGCTGTATCGAGAGAGAATATTTTGAAAGACAATGGAAGTTTAGCTACACTGTAAGAAATATAAATCCTCTTTGTAGTCTTCTCATAAAAACTTCAATAACACATTTTTTTGTGTGTGGATCATACATTGAAGAGCTGGATCTATGTGATCTATGTTTGGATGTCTGTGATGTTTCGAAATACTAAGTCCAACTTGCAGGTTGCTGTGAGGTGAGATGAGTGTTTGTCCAGAAGCATCCAACCAATATTTGTTGCAGTGAGTTGTTTTCTGTAACTGACAACTAAAATTAAAAAAAGCACCAATTAGGTTGGTTTGTACGGGCATAGGTACAAACTTAGCCTTTTGGTATAATATACATGCTAATTTATATATACCAGTTCTATTTTTGATATCCATCTCTTCATGATTTTTAATATTGGCCCTTGAATTTTTTTTTGCTGTATACCCGATACTTGAGATATCAAATAAAGTTTAGGAAGAAGAAAACAACACCAACATTTTCAACTGGTGTAATAGTCATCTTTATCTTCCTGTTTTAGACCGCTAACTCATATTATGATAAACGGTCTCATTTCTCTTCGCAACAGCTGCATTTTATGGATGTAGTTTGTTATGTTTGTAAAAAGCCCATAGGTTACAAGTTGGCTTGTGTGCAAAGTGCTGTGATTAATGATCATCTTCAAAATGACAAGTGATAAAGCACTTGAGGATGCAGTGGATGAGAGACAAACTTGTAGCCTTATTGGAGGTTTCTGCATCTTCTAGTTACTATAAAAATAGCTTTTCAAAGATGGGCTAGCCCTCACATCCTCCAAGACATTAGAATGTGGGATAGTCACATCTTCTCTTGTCAAAGAGCTGTTGCTGTAGTCAGATAAAGGTCGGAGGATGTACATGATATTTGAAAACTGCAGGAGACTCTGTACCATAATACATGATTGTTTCTAACTTTTGCATTTAGGCTATAAACCCATAAAATCCAGGATGCCATTTTATAACCACAAGACAGTATATTCAGAATTTCAGGAACATCCCAGAAGTTTTAATAAAGAAGACAATGCTGAGAGATTGATTTGTTTGTGGACCGTTTTGCTGTTGTTATTTTGTTTGGCTTTGTTTTTATAACTTTTCAGAGGAGGAGAATAACTGCTTGTACTGCTACAGCTTTTCCCCTGGACGCCCATATGGGACATATTTTACATGAAGTACAGTCTCTTGTTGGCAGTAACTTCCTTTCATTTCACTACGTTATTAAGGATCCTTTTCTTCAAACCATCTCTTAAAATTTACATCTGGAATAGGAAAATAGAGGATTCTGTATATGTCTTTGAAAATTAATTTTATAGTAAGTCTTTTTGCCATCCTGGGAATTGAAACTTAGCTGCAGAGTCTCTTTAAGTGGGCTCTCTGGATGCAGGGCAGGCTTCAGTCGGTGAATGAGAAGACTGTATTGAAAACAAGGGGATGTTAGTGATGGCAATCAGCAAGCATTAAACAGCTCATGTTTTAAAAAATGAGCTCTGAATCAGAAGTCATAATCACTCAGTCAACTGCTAGGTTCATTTGCCCTTCAGAAATAAGGACATCTCAAAGTGTAGAACATTTTAATAGAATAGTGGCAGACAAGCTTGTTACTTAGAATTTTATTTGACAGGCTGGAGCTTGTTTTCAATATTCTTTTTCGGAATTACATGAAAAACTTTATTACAGAGTACATTGTGGAGGCATAAATTGTAGATGATATAAAAAAAATTTGTTTCTCTGGTTCCTTACAGGAATTATCTTCCTGTGGCTGTGACTTACCAGATCCCATGATAATGCAATTAAGCAGTCAGTTCATTTAAAAAGGTTACTCTAATATCAGGCTGGAAAAATAAAATACCACAAACAGATGTGCCATATGAGCATGGAATTTGGTAAAATATACTTGGTAGAGGCATTATAGTGAAAATGGTAAGGGAATTGCAACTAATGATGATTTTTTCTTTGTAAAGTCTTTATAAAGACTTTCATACAAAGTGACTTTCCAATCTTGTCTTCTTAGAGAATAACAAGATTAACGTGGTTATTAATTTTTATCTTCGTTGAAAATTTTGAACACATTTACTATTTCTGATAAGAGGAAGAGTTCACCATTCTTCTGACTTTCAATCTGTGTTCATGAATATATAAAGTTCTGCCAATTCATCCATACACAATTTGACCTACAGTTCATGAAAGCAAAGCAGACTGAATTGGATGGGAAATGATGACCAGTCTTCCATAATGTGTTCTTTCTCTGCTTAGGAAGAGGCAATATCAAAATGGTGTCTGAATAGTCCATTGTAGGGTACCCTGGGACGTCAAAATATCATATGCTTTTATACCTAGTTTATAATTGTGATTATATAACTCTGTTAATGGTAGAAAATTTAGAAAAGATAAACAAAAATCCTAAAATTCTACCTCCATATATAAATGGTATTAACATTTCAGTCTCTTTCTTCCTTCCTCTTACTCTCCTCTCCATCCTTTCCCCCCTCTTCCTACATTTCCTTTCTGTCAGATTAAATTAAATTGAAATAAAGAGGACAGTCATATATAATGCATCAGAGGACTCATCATTTGGAAGTAGGATCTCTACCTGGCCACTATGGTCCATCCGTTTCTTCGGTGTGTGTTGGAAGTACACATACGTAGACATTTGCCCAGTATTTGGGATGTAGCCAATGAGTTACTTAGATACTTCTTCATTTTTTTTTTTTTTTTGCTACTTCCTATATGGAGTTTTCACATAGGGCCTGATACATAACTCGTAACACTGGCATTAGAGACTGGACTAAGTTGCTGCTCTTATGAGTCAGTATCTTATCTTGGCTTTAGCATAGGCTCAGCTCCTGGGAGGAAATAGCAAAAATGTTTACTTTTATTTTTTCATCTCCAGGCCAGTAAAGAGCTATACAAAGGAAAATGGACTATTTATGAATAATGTAGTAGTAAACAGTACAAGTTCTTGTGTCAGGCAGACCTGGTCATGATCAGTGACGTTAGAGAAATCTCTGAAGTTCTAAGCTTCCATGTCTCCATCTGTATCATCTATAAACTATAGATAATTACAGTGTCTAGCTTACAGGATTTTTGTGAGCATCCATCTCTCTCTCTCCCTCTCATTCCCCTCTTACATTTTATAACATATTCCTCCAAAAAAAGCTGCTATGTTCATTTTGACAGAGGTTAGGGTGCCTTGGGTTGAGTTCCTGGAAAAACGCTCAGGACAGCACCTGAAAGGACGAAGGGAGGCAGGAACAGGCAGAAGGAAAAGATGATCTGTGATGTAGTTGCCACAAAGGCCACAGGCAATCAATTCCTCAGGGAGCTGTGGTCTGGGATGGCCATTCAGAGTTGTTCCAAAATGAGGCAATGGTCTGGACCTTTGTACCCCTGCACTGAGCAGCCATTGGATGTGGCCCACTCCAGGGAAGGGGGAATGAACTTGCATTAGGTGTCTCCCCTTGACTGAGGATAGTTCCCAGAGAGGGATAAAGCTTTGAGGTGTCAGTAGTCAACATTCTTGGCAGCGGTGGAAATGAGTGCCTCAGTCACAAAGGGGATATCTGAGCAGTTATGTCACTACATCCTCTACTCTCCACCCCTTATGCTGCTTGGATCCACTTGCCTCTTAAAGCATATTTCTCCTGTTTAGAAATAGGTTCTCCAAGATTCTGTGTGTGTGTGTGTGTGTGTGTGTGTGTGTGTGTTTTAAAGTTATTTCCAGGGAAAACTTACATGATAAAGCTTAGTTGGAAGAAACCACAACCCCCACTGCTGCTGCTGCTAACCTCAGGGCTGCAATCAGTACTCACCTTCTCTCTCCTCTATTATCAGTTCTAGATGTTTTAACTCTCAGCTAGCACCTCTGCTGGTCTG